>NC_064759.1:14563760-15179315 GCF_011397635.1 Epinephelus fuscoguttatus
ACTTCTGCACAACACAACTGATGGTCCCAACCCCATTGATAGAGCAAGAAATTCCACTAATTAACCCTGATAAGGCACACCTGTGAAGTGGAAACCATTTCAGGTGAAACCCTGATAGTTGTGATGACAGAATGAGCCTCTCCCTGAGGATCTGAGACATCTGGATCATTTCCATCAGGTGTTACAGAAACCAAAGCAGCCTCTTTCCTTCTGTATTTTTTTTCTAATTTCAATCCTTACTATTTTGTCACCTCATTTCCTTCCTCTCTAGTTTAGCTTTTATCCTTCTTTTCTTTCATGCTTCTCTGCACCACTGAACACACACACACACACACACACACACACACACACATATATGTATGTATATATATATATATACATACATGTGCATGACTCATAGCCTCAGTCTTTCTTCTAATTTATCTATTTTCTGCTTTTTCTGATCTAAATTCACTAGTTTCATTCTTCTTTTCAGCAGTAGTAGCTGTTGTATAATACTTTATATAGTTTTTAATCTTTTCTCTCTGAGTGACCTGACCTTTGCTTCTATCTTTCTGTTTACTTGATACATAATTCCTCTCATTTCCTCTCTCTGCTCCTTAGCTTTATTTTTCCTGTCATTAAATTAGCTTTCCACTCTTTGCCTGTTAGTACTTAGTTCTGTCATCTTAGTCTCGTAGTTTATTTATATATTTCTGAGCTACAGTTTTGCAGCTCTACTTTTGCTCCTTTCTCCTCAGATTATTGCTCTTCATATATCTTTTTTCTCTTGCTTTCAAACGTGTGTTTCATGAGTTTATTTTAGTGTCTAACTCCTGGTCTTTTGCAAAACGTCTGACCACAATCATGTAATTAGATTTAATGTGAAAGTACTGATATTATATTGTGCTGAATGAATAAAGTCTAAAGGTAGACCAAGTGAAAAATACTTCATTGTATTTTCAGGCACCTATAGTCTGGTTTTCTTGAGTAGTAAATGCAGAAATGCCTTTGATTTTTATTTCCTTCTGTATAAAGCTTTCTATCTTTCAACTATTTTCCCTGCTGTTTCATTTCCTTTTTATTTTTTCCTTTAAACTTAATTGCATGAGCTCAATATTCTGCTGTTCTTTCCTTCTCTTAATCACATGTTCATTTCCTCTACATTTATCTTCACTTACTGATGTATTTCTTTCCCTGCAATTTAAACTTTTCTAAATGTCTTTCCTTTTCATGAAACGCTTTCCTTTTCCAACTACTTTATTTCAACTCAGTTCGATTACCTCAGCTGTGTTGGCCAAAATTAAAAAGTCAAACACGGCTGTGTTACAGTAAACATGGAAGGCAACATCTTCAATGTGTCAAGTAACAAAACTCATCTTATTTCAAGTCTTTTCAGTGTCACGGTTGACTCTTCAAAATAAACTGTCCATGCAAAATATCCGTCTGAGCTGTATTGTTTTGAACTTTTATTTCATCCATTTTCATAAACCTATGCATCAGTTCTGCCAGAATAAATCACATAAAAACACTAGTTGCTCTTTATAATTGATGTTTATTAGATTTTTTTTCAAAAATATATATTTACACACAATATTTACAAAATGGCAGTTTATCATGTCAGATCTGTCGATAGGGAGGAGGCATTGCAGATAGACCTTCAGCTTCAGTTGTTAGTGAGCTGCAACATAAACTATTAAAGCATTGCAGACGCAATACAATACTTACTAGTGAGCGTGACTAACTGCACACAGCAGACGGTCACAAACATACTCAACAAAGGAAAAGAGAAGGATGAAGAGAGAACAAATACTGGTTAGAAATTTGTAGGAAGAGCGCAGGAGAGGACAGCATGCAGGGAGAGGGAGAAAAGAGAACAGAGAAGAGACTAATTTAAAAAGGGAAAAGGTGGGGGATGAACACAGCAGAGGTGCAGGACAGGGGAGTTCTTCCAGTAAATATCAAGAGAGGAGTTACAAAGACTGATGAGGAGGTATACAGTCACATGGGAGCAAATCAAATACTGAAAACATGACTCGGGCATCGGAGAGGGAAAACAAAACACCCAAAATGAAAATGTGTATTGTTAGTTGTCTGGGGTAAATATTCTACTAATAAAAAAAAAAAAAAAAAAAAAGAAAGAAAATAAATATATAATAAACAAGAGAGCAAACATCCTGGGCTGTATCAATGCTGAAAACCTGAGACATCACATGTACACACTTCAACCATGTGTCAAAAGTTTCACATTTACACAAACCAAAGGCAACAAACTACCGCCAGTCAAGCTTGTACACATAGGAAACCAAATGTCATTTCTTAGCATGGGAGCACACACCAGCACCGATCAGATAAGAAGCATTGCCTATAGAAGACGTCTTAATATGGAAAATTAACACAAATGCAGGTGAGTTTTAGATAACTGTTCTGTATGTTCAGACACATTTTTTTAAAATTAGGGATTTAAGGCTCTACTGCTACTCTGGAACCGACTCGTCCACCAACATAACACCAGCCGAATGATTCCTAACTAAATATAAATGGGGTCAAACAAAACAAATACTGAATGATGACAGATTTTTACCAGCGAAAAATTGTGGGCAAGTTATTTAAAAAAGTATAAATGCATCTGGACAGACAGAAAACAGCAGTACATGTTGACTTTGTCAAATGTCAAACTTTTTTTTAAAGCTAAACAGGCACAGAAAAAAACACTTTAAATGTTTGGGTTAGCAGCAAATCTCGTTAGCAGCAACATCAACATTTCTTGTATTTCACTATGTGAGGCTCCCATGTATTTCATCAGCTGTGCGGCTTCAACTTGAGTGGGTCAAACCAACACTTGGATTGCTCACAATTTCACCCTCTCCGGTTGGCGTCTGGAGGTGATTTGCCCACTTATCATCGCTCCGTGCGCTCCTGCAATGCAGCAGTGCTACGAGCTGAAGAATGAGAGGTCTGGTGGTGTGTGAGAGGAAGGTTTAGGGAGCGAGGGGAGGGAACAGCAAAGAGGGCGGGGGGGTCAGGTAAATGAGGGGGGAAGAAAGAAAACATGTTGAGATCGTTGTCATTACAAATCGTTTGCTGAAATAATGGTCAACAGTGAACAGTTTGAACAAATTGATGAGTCAGGTTTACAAGAGCGTTTTGTCAATCTGATGGAAATTCATCTCTTTGTGGAGGGCGTTACCATGACGTTTGTTTGCATGAAACAATCTGCCAAAACTTAAGTTACATGACACAAATGTGGCACTGTGTGTTTTGCCTATTAACGGGACATTTTTAACAACCACATTTGTACTACCACAGGAAATTAAGCATGATATCTCGCCACAATCTGCTTTAGGAGGCGGTGCTAATGTTTTCAGGCTGTACTGGGAGAAACTAGCACAGAAAACTGCTGATGATTAACTCCACTGATGAAGACACAGCGCACACGCCAATCCAATTATTTGCACTTAAATTTACATATTCACATAGATGGTCTAAGAAGAGTTTCACAGGGAGGGGGGGGGGAAATCACACTTACCCGTGTGTGAACAAAAAACCTACACTATGCATTAACTACAAAAGAAATCACAGCAATATAATACAATATTTACAAAAATATACTCTGTAGACAAGTAAACATGTAGATTGTACAGCAAGCCTGCCTTCACTCATGTTCTGGTTAGTCACACACCAGTCTTAAATACCTCAGGCTCAAAATTTCTACAGTGGTAAATGAATACTGTTCAAATAAAATTAAAATAAATCAAATTATGAGGAACAATGTCGACCTGTGTTTTCAATATCAGTAAAATCCTTCAGTATGAGGGCCCAAATTGTAGAATATGAAGGAAAGCAGTATCCAAATAAATCTGTGTGAAAGGTTCTGTTGGTTTAGGAGTACATTTTTTAACCACATCACTAGTATTTTAAATATTGTCATACATATTTTCCCCAATCATCACCTAAAACAGTGTCCACCACCACCAATAGTATTCTAGGTCCTGAAAAGAACAAACCTCCTGCAGATAAATGGACCAAAATCGCATCAAAAAGAACAAACTCCACTACAACGCCACTGCCACTCAGAAACTTATGTCTTTCACTTTGGGTAAAAAAGCTACAGCTGCAGGTTGTATTTTGGAACATTTTATCATAGCTGCTGAATGAAACGGACATTAAAGCACTAGTCTTAACTCAGCTTACATCTCCCTCCTTCTTTATTGTGGTCTGCATCAGTTTAAAACTCAAGTTTTAAACTTTACCATATGGCAGACAGTGTCATTTCTATGATCTTACTGTCTCCATTTTTGGTATTTTACGAAGTCAAATTTGATGTGATACTTAATTCATTTGTCCAATATCAACCTGAAAATGTTTTCTAAAAATCTGCATTGCAGCTCCATAATGCTTGTTTCCTTTTGTCAAGAGAAAGGCCAATACTGCTGTCCAAAACAACACCACATAAAACATTAAACACAGAAGAAATGTGAGGCAACATCTCTGTTGTGCCGTCATCCACCTCCTTCCAGAGAAGTCCCTCTCGCTTACCAGCCTTGCACACCAGAACCAGAGGTAGCATACAAACCACTCGTCGTTACTCCTTCTTGTTGCGGCAGCAGCAGGTTTCCTGTCGATGCTGAATTCACCTTCAGCTGTATTCAAAGATGCCAGGCTATTTCTTTTGATTAACAGCTGGTGAGGTTGAGACAACCAATGTGGATCAAAGATGGGCTTCATCACTTTGCTGTGTTGATCGTGGTCTGATGGATTCCAGGCTGCTGGCAGGACTTCTACCTGAGGATGATGGAGGCAGATTCCCTCTCTGCCTCTGGCTGCTTTGATTCTGGAGATGGAGCTCAGCTTTAAGGGGACGGGGGAGTGAGGAGATCACCTTGATGAAGAACACTCGCCTGCATTCTTTATCATACACAAAGTCAATGCTCATCAGATTGAGACTTTTTCCGGAAGGCTGGCCAACTATTTCATGACTGCGGCCAGCAAATGAATACAACTTAATTCAATCAGGAACAGACTTGAGTCCATTGCTCTTACAGGCCTTATGATTAGGGACAGGGAACAGCCAACTGTAGATACCTTGAGGAAATGGGGTGCAGGACAGGACATACAAACCACCACCTCTTCTTCTTTTTTCAGACAAACTGCTGGCATCTTCTCACTGTGTTGTTTCACAGTCTCTAAGAGGAATATGTAACGTTGACCTGAATCTGTGAGCTTCACTTTAAACATGAGAGAGCTGGATGACTTGAAGAACGGCTGTTTGTGTTTCCCTTTTGGTTGACAAGGCTTGAATCTTCAGGTCTTGAAGCTGTTGACTTGAGGAAGGAAAAGACATAACAGAACACTGTTAGCTTTGACATCTGATGGTGGCTATGGAACAGGAACCATGAGGGTGCCTCCCTGATCTGGTTCTGTGACTTCTTGGCCTTTTAGTGCTCAGATTAAATGTTAACCCCAAACTTTAACTGTTCACTCACATTCCTGGCATTATAAATGTAGTTAGGGCGTTAGGTTAATGTACAATATGTGAGTGACAATGTGTGCAGACTCCTCGTGTTTATCTGAGCGTGATCTGAGTCAGAAACTACATCTGGAAGGTATTCTAGCATGTTTCTTTCTAAATGGGTCTTTTATAGTTGTTAAGTCTGCCAGCTACTCTATCTGAACAGGCTGAGGTGTCTGAAGTGCAGTGCATTGTATATGTAAGGATCCATGATGGTCCCTTAACGTCTCCCTTCATGGCACTAACCCCCCACCCCCCTCAGGAAGCAGCCAAAGTGGCTGTGCTGGCTTTGCAGTCTATCTTTTGGGGGTCATAGGGACAGAAGGTGACACCTAGCCCAGTAAGAAAGGCCATACAGGAGTCTAAACAAGAGAAGCCCAGATTGGACTGCACATACTGCACCGGCAAGTCGGGCCTGAACCTGCGGAGAGAAATGGGGATGTTGTAAGTCATGCGCACCTAAAATGAGGATTCAAAATGTGCAAACATATCTGTCTGGAACGGTACTTACGTTTTGACTATGGCCCGAAGAGCAACCTTTCTTTCCCTCTCTACAAACTTGTCAATGAGGTATGAAGCCATGCGCGGGGCTTCCTGGTACAGCTTAAAGAAACGGCGATAGTTTCCTAATGCCCAGGCAGCGCGTAGTGCAAGAGCATGAGACACACACTCATCTGCCCGCAGCGCCGGGGTCAAGTACACCAACTCAGTGGTCAGATCTGGAGGGGAAGATGAAGGACAGAGGTAAAACATGAAGGTAAAGGCAGAAAGGGTGACAACGTGTATGTGATGCATCATAGCGACTGAGAAGAAAACAATGAAAGCATACCTCCAGAGTTTTTAGTGAAGATGTAATACATCAATCTATATGCTGTGAACTCTCCAATGTTCTCTGAGGGATTGTCCTTATACAGGGCCTTCAGCTGGGTCTGGCACTGGTTGAACTCTTCATGGTCTCCCTGATCACAATTAACATTCAGCCACTATTAAAAAATGTCCTGTCATCAGTTCAAGCGACTGCACTACTTATAAAAGGAAAACAGACTCACCTTTTCCAGAGCAATGCGAGCATGACACTCGTACACTTCCACTGTGAAGTCAGTACGAACTCCTTGGACCTGGGTCATGATGGGGAAAATACACAAATTAAGAATAGTAAGGAAGAACACATCCCAGAAGGACAAAGTCAAAAGGGACAAATGAAAACATTTTTGAAGATAACTAACCGTGAGGTCCTGTCGTATAGACTTCATCTGTTCGCAGGCGTAGGTGTAGTCCTGGTGGGTTTTCCAGTGGACTTTCACAGCCTGCAGAGACTTCCTCAGGACCTGGGTAATAAACAAGTGCAGAAACAGATCAAAATCTGGATCTTGATCTTCTGTGATGCAAAAGGAGACATAAATGGACTCAAAGGTTTCATTTTATGTGATTTCCGTCTTCTCTTTTTCTTCTATTTGCATGGTATAAAGCTTGCTGAAAAACGGACTTACAAGGAAGAGCACAACTTACATGTACAGGGCGCACAGTGGAGGGATCCGGGGCACAGGTGAGCCTCAGGTAAGGCTTGGTAATATCCTGGCATGTTCCCACAATGGGGCAGTCCTCCCAGCTGAGGCCCTCCTGTGTCCCATCAGGTAAGTCCAGGGCATTGATGGAGAGAACCAGGGGCTCTGAGCGAAGCTGCTTGTGGAAACGAGCCGCTCTGCTCTGCTTCTTGGCCTCTCTGTTGGGGTCGTGGAAATCCAGACCAGCGTTGCCACCTTTTCTTTTCTTTCCCACAGCTCCATTGGAATCATCCATGTTTCTGGGAATGATAAGATAAAGGTTATTCACAAGCTATCCTTCTGCTATGAGAGTTGAAGCAGTAAGCCTTCCTTAATAGTGATCAATAACAGTGATCAAAGAGAATAGTGGGGGCCTGATCAGACAGTTCAGTTTTTGTAACAACATTTATTTATTTACCGCCTTCCTCTGTTTGCCTTTCCTCCTCTTCCTCTTCCTCGCTCTCCACCTCCACGGCCTCTTTCCCTGTCATTACCACGACCACGTGCACCTCTCTGATTCCTTCGTGACAGCTGAGGTCGGAGGTCACTGGAGATGCTGCTGTCTGACTGTGAGCCAGAATCACTGGGAGCACAGAGACCAAAACATTAAAAAAAAAAAAAACAACAGGAAACCAACAGTAATCAGAGGAAAAGGTGGAGAAATGTCTTACCTGCGTCTATGCCTTTGGTTGCTGCGGTCCCTGTGTCGGCCATGGGAGGGGGATGGAGAGCGGGAGGAGGATCGGGAAGAACTAGAAGATGGACTCCTCTGAGAAAATACATTCCTGTAGTGGCCCAGTCTGTGTCCACCACCCCTGCCTCTTGACGATGCAGCCATTGTACTTCCACCACGGCTAATTGAGCCATCTGATGACCTCTGGGATGAAACAGCTTCCCAACGAGACTGCTTGACCTTTAGTCTACAGAAAAAGGAAAAAAAAAAGACCCAAATCACAATATGTTCAACCTGCAGGCAACAAGTCACAAGAATCCAGAACAAGTCAGAGCAAAGAAATGCATCAACAAAGACTGTTGCAGTGGAACTTATTGAAAACAAACCCAGAAATTAACTCTGTACTCAACTGAAACCACATCATAATACAGTTGACTGATCTTTGTTTAATCTACAAAGCTCATGTTTAGTAGCTTAGACAACAATCAATATATACACTAGGCAAACATTAATCCACTCCTGAACTCACTCTGGCAATGGCTCACGAGTCCAATCAATGGTGTAAGCAGAGCCATCCTTCAGCCGGTCCTGCAGAACTTCTTTCAGCACCTTCTCTGTACGATCTTTGTCTTCCTCTGTCTCACAGGCTGTGAAACAGCGCTGCACGTACTCCTTCATAGCCTGGGGCCAGTCCTGGGGTCTGGAGAGAAAGCACTGGAGTCAAAATATTATCCACAGACTCTCTTATCTAAATCTGTAGAAACAGATCAGTTCTCACCGTGTCTGAGCCCCTCCAGGTGCAGCGCTGGCAGAACCCGGGGAGGAAGGAGTTGGATTCAATCCTGAGGGCTGCTCGCCTGGAGGGAAGGTCTGATTGGACAATGGAGAACACTGAACCTGATAGGGCCTCTTGTGAATATTGAACTTCACTGCAGCTGTCCCAGGTGCCTCTGTGGGGGAAAAAATATAAGACACATTGGACACAAAACTAGGAGATAGTCACGGTGGTGTTTCTTCTTTCTGTCCAGCCTTCTTTAACTAACTAAATAACCACGATTAGGTTCATAGGAACCAAACAGTGAGATTCAAAAGAACTTCTATTTTTTGTATGAAGAATTTGAATATCTGGATTCAGAGCATAGAACCACAACATTTATCCTTTAAACCTCAAAGCCCCCCTCTCACACCAAGCTCCTCCTTACAGGATGTTGCTGATTGGTCAATCATTAGACATGGAGCTCTATGATTGATATATACAACTGTTGCTAAGTCAAACACCTGGCTGTCTGTTCTTCTTAAATTTCTGTGTAGAGTGCTCCTGGTACAGAGATGCTCTCAGCTTCTCTCTTGCAGTAATAATCCTTGGCATGTTCATGGCAAGAAGACCTTCTCCCTCACTTTGTTCTTGCATGTGAATGTGCTTTCTAATTATAAGTAATGTTTTCTTTGGCTAAAATTAACATATTTGTTAGATACTGATTGTGTAAATAACAGTTTTCTTCAACAAGAGGAACATTTTGTTTGACTAAAACTGACATCTGGTTTAAATCCCAGCATAACCCACATTCCCCCCTCTGTCCATACTGTCTAAATCCTGCAGTGACAATAATGGTCTTATATAGTCTTTAGTTACAGTTAAAACAAGTCTGTGATTACTTACTCAAATGCAAACATGTAAATAGTAGCAATAACGAGCTGCATCAGATAAAAGTGAAGTAATTCAGTTGAAGACATGTTAGATGTCAGCTACCCCACAAAAGAGCAACTCTTACGTTTCATGCGGTGCCACAGTTGCTGTCCTTGTTTTTGGTTTTTGTTTTTGTTTGCCTCTCCTCTGCCAAGCCCTGGTACATACTGGCCTGGCTGCTGTTGCTGCTGGGAGGGATTCTGAGAGGGCTGATAGGTGTTCTGTGCCTGGAAGCCCTGTCCATAGTTAGACCTTCCCTGGGAATGATTGTAAACTTGCATTTGGTTGGGGTCACCAGGTGGGTATGGCATGGAGTTATTGGCACTGTAAGCATTTTGTGATGGAGGAGGGGGGTACTGGGAGTTCGGAGGAGGAGGAATAGGTGGGGGTGGAGGGGGAGGGGGTTTCTCTGTGGTGGTTGGGCTCTGGGGTGGCTGGGGAGTAGCAGGGGGAGGAGGCTGAGGTTGGGAGGGGTAGCCAGGGGACTGGTCTTCCATTCCAGGCACCGGGGGAGGCTATGAAGACAGAGAAAGGAAAATCGCTGTTAAAGCAACTTTTCGCTAGAAGCTACAGAAATGCCTGGGGAATGAAGTTGCCATGCCCCGTATATTAATTTTACATACTACTACTGACACACGATTACAAAATGAGTTTATCTAAACAGGTTTGATAGGGTCACTGCTCATGTCCAGTGACTGGGGCATTACTTTGTCAGGTGCTCTTACTTCTAGCTTTGTAAAATCTACAGGGTAAGGGACAAAACTTCATCAGTTAAGTACATGATTACACATGTGATGTAATTAAATGGTGGATAACTACATATTCTTGTCATGTACCTGTCCATTAGAGGTAGGAGTTCCGGGGTAAGGCCCTGGGGGTACACCATACTGATTTGGTGGATAAGCAGCTCCATACTGAAAATTCAGAGAAACCCATGTTGACATCACAGAGCCATCTCCTTATTTCTCAGCATTAGATGCTTACTGAGTTGAATGCAGTAGATGCATTGATGTTAAGTGTTATAATGGTAAGACACTGACAAGAACAAAATGATTTTCTGTACTTACTGGACCCATGGGGTAGTAGTAATTATAAGGGTACGTGTATCCAGGATAATGCTGCTGAGTTTGCTGGTACCATGGATAGTACTGCTGCTGCTGCTGCTGTTGCTGTTGCTGTTGCTGTTGTTGCTGCTGCTGCTGCTGCTGCTGCTGTTGCATGGCAGCAGAGTCAGTCACTGCTGGCTGAAACTGACCAGCCTGAAATAACACACATGCATATATAGACTTGTTATTTTAGACCAGAAGAGAGATGAAGTCTTCTAGCAGGGACAAAAATGAATAATGCTGCATAACATAAAAGAAATGTCTAGGAAACCATTAAAAAACAAAATCGCAACCTACACTGGTATTATTGTTATGCAGATGACGAATAGAGTCAAACGTACTCAGGATACACACATGCCTTCACTATATATGCAGCCCACAATTTAATGGTAGTTGATCAGATTTTTTATTTACTCATTTAAATGCTCTTTGTCCACATTTGTATTTTTAAATCTCGGGTTGTAATCAGATAGCCTAACACAAATTTCAATGCCAGGTGTAAAAAAACAAGGACGCACATAGAGATCAAACACACACCTCTGCCGTTGCTGTCCTGTTGGCTTGAGTAGTCTTAGAAGAGCTCTGACTTTTGCTAATGGACGCCAGTGCTTGTCTTGCTTTCTCCCATTCTGGGTTTTCGTGAACCTGGCTGTCTCCAGAACCACCATACGACCTGCCACAAACAGAGGATGATGAGTGTTTATAGGAATTTCAATGCTCTGCTTTGATCATCAGCACATGCAAAACTCTTCTGGTTATAATGGCATTCAAATGACACAAATACTTAATGTGTATCATGTTACCAGTTTATTCTAAATTAGGATTTTGCTGCCCAAGTCAACGTTTGCTGTCGTGTCTGGCAGGTTAAAAAGATTCCAACCGTTAACTGTGACCTACTTAACCGTTGACTTGTCTTAAATATAACCGTTGGCTAACGTTAGTTAATCTTCTTGGATAACGTAAAGCCAAGCGGCTATCCATTATTACTGTTAGCATGTGGTTGCGAAGCCTGACTATATTTATCAAAAGAAAGTGTGTGCTGCATTGATATTATCAAAGTTAGCAGCACCAAACTCTATCGACAGTAACTAAATATGACATTAATACAATGGTAAGGTGTATTAACGTAAACAGCTAACATGTTAGCTTTCTGTTATCCAAACCAATGGCCTATCTGTAGCTGGGTATGCTAACACTTGTCAACACCCTCAACTGAGCTAATTATCCTTGACTCAAGATTATTGCTAGCCACCTTTACCATACCATACAAAATATAAACGTTATGGTCTCAAGTTATTTAACATTTATTTATTTCCCCGTGTGTTGTTGGTCTTCTGTGGCTGGAACAAGCGACCTACCAGTTTGTTGTAGGGGTTACTTGTGTCGTGTTGGCCGCCATTTCGCCACTGACTGTGGTTAGCGTTAGAAAGCTAACGCTTATACAGCTGTTTGCTAGCTAAGCTAGCCGGCTAACGTCGTTAGCGTTAGCTCTCCTGCTACCTCTAAAGCAAAACGTAAACAAGATGAAGGCCGACACGATGATCGACAGATTACAAGAGGAGCAGTCAACCAACCGACACTAACGTCAATTTATCTAAACAATCAAACACTAAAATGTTTTGATTAAATGTGCAGATGAAGTGAACAGTCGCATATTTGCTTCCTTCTTCGTTGACGACCAACTTCCTCTGACCAGACTGTGGAGATACAAAATGGCAGATAAGTAACTGGCCAAGTCAAGTGACGCTGTGGTTTTACAGTTTCTTTGCCCACAGTACAGTCTCTCAGGCAAAGCCTACACCCTTCCCTTCCTGCCGTATGCCCCGCCCCCTAAGGTTCAACCAATTAAATACTTGGCTCCAGGCTCAGATCGGAGCCGGATTCGTCTACTAGCTTGTCAATCATAATGGGACGGGGTTGTCATGTCTGACAGGCTGAGCACAGGACTGCAGTTTATGAAGGTTTCCACACTTTCCTCAAGTAGGTGACAAGGAAAAGAAAACTAATCAGTATCAAAAGAATACTTTATTGATCCCCGGGGACAAACTGTGATTCGTCACAGTCGCTCTAATGTCAAGCAAAGACAATTATAGAAGTATATGAAAAATAAAAGTAAAAATATGTGCATTTTGCTTCAGTTTTCACACTCGTGTGTTAAATATTTAAAAGTATATAATTTGTGTAATATGCTGAGTATGTAAGGTTTAAAATTCTATTTACCAAAGTGCATTATACCACAATGTACAACACAAAATATACATAAATATTTATAAGAGTACGAAATACCATCCCAGAGGCTGATCTCAACAGAACGCCTAATCACCAGAAAATGATGGCATTGTATGTTTCTGCAAACCATGGATATGCTACATTTGTATGTGTCATACATACAATCTAGTTCTGATTACATATACCTGTAAGACTTCAATTAATAGCCCAGGCTATTATTTGTTTAAATCACTGCACTAAACAGGCTTATATATGGGACAGGCGTCTATATAGATCAGGCCTTTAATTCCTTTTACTCAAAACTGTTGCTCAGCACAGTTGGAGCATACAGTCAAATAGCTTTTGTGAACCAGTGTGAATATTACTAAATATTAATTAATCTAGCTCTGACATCAGAGAGGATTACAGCACCTGGCATACCAACACAACACCACTTTATCCTGTTAAAACAATATTCATAATTTGGATTACTTTTTATGAAAAATCCTTTTGATTCTTTTGATCAGTGGACCCTTACACACTAAAGGAATATGAATAACTTCCGGGTAATTGAGGAATGGACACATATTCTGACTTTGTGACAGCTTCAGAGGAAGGGAGGCTTGTTTTTCATCATATCCATTAATCTGAATGAATTAGGTCTTCTCTGATGGTCATGGTTTCAGTAAAACTAACTTTATAATTGAGTTGTGGAGAATCTAACCAAGCTTACGTTGTGTGTAGCATGTCCATATTGACAAAAGTTCAAACATTTATATCTACATGTTAGCTCAAGTGGGTAGCCAACAACCCAATTTTATATATTCAAAGAACTCGTGTCTAATAAACTGCTTGGCAAACAGACCGGGCATCTTATTGAGATAGGCCTTTATTTGTCCAAATGTGTAGCCACACCAGGCAAGTAAAGGGGACTGACCGTTTAATTGGGACTTGGCTTTTTATTCAAGATTGGTCTTGGTAGGAATAAATCAAGATACTGATAAATATTGCACCAGTCATTGCACAGTTAAGCCAGTGTTACAATGAAGTATTGTACCTTTAAGTCCCTGTTGCATAATAGATACATTATGGGATCATAACTGCTGGGAATGAATGGATGGATGAATTAAGTGTTGGTGCCAGTCTGTTGACTCAGAGTGTCTGACAGTCCCAGGGAGGAGTTCTAAAGTTTGATGGCCACGGGCAGGAATGACTTCCTGTGACACACTGGAGAGCATCTCCAGGAAATTATTGTACTCTAATCACAAATTAGAGTAAATATAAAATAAACAAATAACACAAATTATACGTCTAATCCCCAATTAATGTTTAATAATTTCAATATCAGATGTTGTAAGTCCATGTGTTGCCAACATGACACCATTTAAGCTAAACACTTGATTTGACTGACCATATTTGCAAGGCATCGATTATTTTATATGATACAATACAATTTATGTTTTTACTTTGTGTTTTTAAAAATGTATAGATCTCATGCATCAGGGTAGGCTATATGCATTTTCCCTCTTACCTTCCTGTAAAGCACACACAGCTGCAGGATGTGTGCGTGAGGGTTACAGAGAGGGGAGTCATATCCTGTCTCTCCCACACTTGATCACCCAAACGTTTCCCAGCTTTTGGAAGTCTCTATGGATTGCAAAACACTCATAGAACTTATTCTGTCATGTGTATCTTGTTTTTCTTGGAAGTGAGAGTGTTGCACTTCCTTTTAATACTAACATACTATAACATAAACATCCTTAATATGACAGATAACTCGATGCCTTCCTTTTAAATCTACATTATAACTGAATAATGTCATACTTCAGTCGGCACTATCTTACCTGATGTCAGGATTCACAGCTTTCAAATAAATTAAACACTGTATTGTAATTTCCAGACAATTCCTCACAGTGAATGATACCATGTGCTCATTTAATGAATAAATTGTCCCCATTGTCGTCTTGTTGGCTACATCATCACACAAATATGTTGAGCATTTGTGACAAGAGCTCACAAACAATGACTCACTACCCTCCACCATTGTCTGAATACCTGGTGTTTGGTAATGCTTCTGTTTCTTTAACCCCAGAGAGGAAGCTGAATAATGTGGACTCTTAAATAGCATCTGTACTCCACTCCTGTTGTCGGTCCACATTCATGTTTACTCCAGTAATTTTATAGATGATTCCTTACATGTTTGTTGTGTAAGAGCGGGGGTTAAATATGAGAGTTAATTATACAACTGACTGACTGAAAAATGAAAAATATGCTGTTGACAGCTAAGTGATGTAACATAGAGGGGTTAACCTCACTGACTGCATTCTGTTATGATATTAGTCAAGTCTAAGTCAGAGCCTTCTGAAGAATTTCATTGAAATTTGTTGGGTATTTAAAACGTTTAAAGTTTTGAAATATATTTTTTGGGAATGTGGGTATTTTAGCAATCTTGTGGGTGTTAATGTTCAACAGCTAAAAACTCAAACATATTTTAGGGTAATTCCAAGATGTTTTAACACATTTAGAGAGTTTTAAACAGTATCCTATTTTGACATTCATGTTGATGAATAAAACAGTAACATTCTGTTTCAGAATTTGGTTGACAATTCAGAAGTTTCCTGGAAATAACTGTACAACAGTACAAAATACAGGGAAAATAGAGTCATAGCCGAGACAGGTAATTTAGTTTTGTGTTTATATAGTTTTAAAGGTCCAGTGTGTAGAATTTGGGAGCTTCTATCGGCATAAATGGAACATAACATCCATGATTATGTTTTCATTAGTTTATCATCACTTCAAAATGAGAAATATTGTGTTTTCTTTAGGTTCAAATGAGCTGCTTATATCAACATACAGAGTGGGTTCTCTTCCATGGTGTCCATGTTGTTCTACAGTAGCCCAGAGTGGACAAATCAAACACTTTGCGCCTTTTTGCATCAGCCACCATAGTTCTCCTACACACCTGGCACATGTGGGATGTTTCAACATTAATATAATATAATAAAAAGACCAAAACCAACAACCAGTTGATCCTATATTAACAATAATTTTTGATACCCTGACCACAACTGTTTCCAACAACTACTGAAAACACATCACTGATCAGCCCTGCACTGGGTGAACTGTTCCTTCATTTCCACGATCATGGGTGTTGTCGATTATTTGAGTCAGTACCAAATATGTTGTCCTGCTGCTGTAAAGACTGACTAGTACAAAAAAAGTGTATTATTCAATAGCTAAAAAACCCTACAAATTAAAAGCAAATCCCCAATACTCTTATCTGAGTGGTATTTGCTATAACAGTACCCAGATGCCACAGACACAGTGGGAGTTGGAAAGTATTGGTATTGAGAGACCAGTCAACATTGCACTGGTGTGCCCATGGTACAAGCAGGCAGTCCAAAATGCATCTAAGTCACTCTGACTGTTGTTAAAAATCTGCGGTGACCCAGTGCAGACATTAACTTGCGTGAAAATGTCCCATAATTAAATGGCTGACTGAATAAATGACATATGAAAAGCTTAAGTAATTAAATCATTTTAGAAATTTACTTGTAGCCTGTTGACAGATCTTTGACTCTTGATCTTAGTATTGAATGCATGTATGTATATATGTGTGTGTGTATATATGTGTGTCTGTATGTAAATATATGCTCGCATATACTGTATGTAAATGTATTCAATGGACATAAATGTGTAAAATCATTCACAATAAAAAGCAAACCAGAGCTGTGGCCACTCTTAGCTGAATGCGCTCAAACCTTTAAGGGCTATTAGTGTAAGCGTTTTGGTGTATTGTGGTATGTGTAGTATATGTACTGTGGTATGTGTAGGCTATTGTAGTGTGTGGATTGTGGTTTGTGTACTTTATTGTGCCTTCCATGTTTATAGTGTATTGTGGTTTTCTGATGTTTTAAACTGTATATTTTTAATAACATTCTAGGTCTACATGTAAAAGCCCAACTAGGGACAAGAGTTGAAAATTAGCAATAGCTATAAACTCTCAGTTCCATATTTTGTATTGAAACTATATTAAATTTCATCATCCCTAACAAATAAAATAAATGAAAAACAATCTTTTTTCCCCGCACCCCTCTTTTTTTTTATTTTTATTATTTATTTTTGTATTTTTTTAAATACATTTTTAAATTTGCTTATATTTTTTTGTTTTTATGTTTTAATTTATTTATTTTTTTTTGCTTTTTTTGTTTGTTTTTTTGTAAAAAATCTTATCATGAATTGCAAACTTGAAAATATGAAAATGTTTTAAAAAAATAATAAAGTATAACAATTTTGTTTTAAAATCTTATCTTTGTTTTTAAGGTTTTAAGTCGGATACACTTAAAAATGAAGATGACGTCATCACGGTTACAATTTGATACTATTAACTGGATATTTTCACAACATACCTTTCATTCACATTAACTTCCAGTCCCTTACACACATCCTGTTGGTTAATTAATAAACTGTGTCTCACTGTTATAACTTAACCTTAAATAAAACTCTGTTTAGAAGCAGTCTGTGGAAACTTCACTGTTACCCTCGTTTATATTTAACAGCGTCTGGTAAAGTCGACACAGATACTTTGATCCAACTCTCCCCAATAACTGTCGCGTCACTTCCTCACACCATGCCCATCCCTTTGGAAAAAAAAAAAAAATCACACAGACAAACGACGGCGAGAAAAAGAGCGAGGGAAAAGTCGAGGGGGGAAGCGAAAGTCAAAAAGCCAGATGAAAAATTTGGATACTGCGGAGCGAGCCAACCAAAGACCACGATATTCAATTTAAAGTAAGTTTTCTATACTTTGAATGTGTCGGTGACGCTCAGGCAGCTCAATTGATTAGTTTTACATTGATCCAAACGACTCACTGCTTTGTCAATAAGTCTAACAGCGTGTGCTCTTCTTTAAAGTTACACATCATATATTTAACTAGTATAATATACAGTTGACTTTGATATACATTGGAAAGTGTGGAGGGTTGGGGTAGGCCTGTGAGCCCCCTCCCCTCCCAAATCTAACACACACACACACACACACACACACACACACACATTAAAAAGACTGATCTCTTAAATATATCTGATGGTTTGCAGTGATGATATTGAAAGAGAAATTGTCATTGAAGTTGCTTAACCTGTTTGACATTATCAAATATATTAGGTAATCTTGGCTTCCACCTTCTGTGATATCTGTTAACTTTAAGTGTTGCCTTTTTCCACACTTAAATCATAGTTTAATGGCCACCACACACACAGCCCAGTGGTTTCAGTGTTAAAGTTTCATTTTTTTCTGTAGAGAAAGTAACAGTCATGTTTTTGTCCGCACACACCCCTGAGGGTAGAGAAAAGTATGTGCTAGCGTTGCATGAGTGTCTCAAGTACAAGTCTCAGCATGGCCTTCGCAGCAGCTCCAGTGCCAGAATGCTCACTAGTGTCCCACAAAGTTGCACAACATGGATGAAGTGTTGACGCTGCTCTGTCTTATCAGCCTCTGAGCTGCTTTCCTGCACCAATTTTTGTATACCGCTGTGTTATCTCATTTTAGAGTTAAGCTGTTCATGCTGTGCTATCAAATATAAACATGAATTCTCTCCCTCAATGTGTTCGTAGTCATGCCGCTGCACAAATCAACCCGGGGCCCTCGCCTGGACCCCACCATGATCTCAGCCCCGCTGGGGGACTTTCGCCACACCATGCACATCGGGAGGGGAGGTGACGCCTTTGGGGACACCTCCTTCCTGTCCACGCTTGGTCCGACTCAGGCCAACCCTGACACAGCGAACCCTGGGAGTGCGCCAGCTGCTGACCCTCAGGTTACCGACAATGATCTTCACACAGATGGTCCAGGAAGCGCGGAGAACAATGAGCTCCAGCACTCTGAGTCAGTGTCTTCATTCGACCTGGACCTGGATCTGGGCCCGTCTATGCTCGGGGATGTACTCGGGGTGATGGACGGTTTGGGGCTCGACGAGGACGTGTTCAATTCCAAAAGCGGCACGTCATCGGTGGAGACGAGTCAGGGAAAAGCGGCTGTGGAGATGTCTGTGAACGCGCAGAACGAGCTGAATGGGAAGAACTTGGAACTTGGGAACCAGGTGGGAGACAACAGGATACAAGACGGGATCAAGCCAAAGGGGCTACGACCAAAAGTGCGATTCAGTGACAAGCGAGAGGAGATAATTCGCCAAGTGTCCGAGGAGGAAGAGGGTCAAGGGTTTGACTTCCAGGATGAGGATCAGCTGGCTAGTCCAACGAGGGGCGCGAGTGAGAGCACAGTCAGTGGAGGTGAAGCCGAGTTCACCAACCACAAAGTAGATTTGCCACCCAGTCCGGCCTCGTCACATAGCTCAGAGTATGAAGGAGTGACCCCATTGGACAGGAGGAGGGTCGACAGCTGCCACTCAGAGACTGATTCAGAGGAGGAGGAGGAGGAGGAAGTAGGACGAGGCTACACATTTGAAGACGAGTTTGATGATGAGATTGGTCTATAGGGGGCCGGTACGGGCTCCCCTCAAAAACACATCGTTGCTGTTGAGTAAATCGAGTATACTGTATGTTCCTAAACTCATCATTTCAGTGCTGTTTGAATGGGAGGCTTCAACAGAATACAAACTGGATTTTAGTTTTAAAGATTTGCAGTCCGACGACGTTGCTCAACTGGAAAAGACATTTTATGTTTTATCTGTAAGGGTAACAGATTTGCTGTCATGATCAGAGAAATCAGTGTCATTGAGGTTATTACAGTGAAAGGTTTGTAGCACTTTGACTTATTTCATTCACCTGGAAGCTTTGCTATGAAACAGACTCAATGAACGATGCTTGCATTGTTCATTTTGACTTTACGTCTTACATTTGCCATCTGAAGCGCACACGACAGATGTTGTTTATTGAGCTTTATGTTATAGTGCCTTAAAGAGAGCTGTATTCTTACATTATTGTACCATGTGCTATGTCAGTGTCTTAATAATTACTTCTCATATTGCATGTTTATTACAATCTCAGTGTCTTCTCTTGATGTTCAGTACATTCGATGAGCTTTCAAAACGGTCCCCAGAGGCTCTGTCAGAACATAAAGATATCCTGTGTATAATTAATTACTGTGAATTTGTCACATTCCAGATCTGTGAGGTTCTCTGGTTCAGATCAGTTTCACACATCTGTTTTCATTGTGCAGTTACTTTGCATGCTTTCAAGTTACCAAAGCTTTTCTCTCTGGGCTGTGGGGCTCCACTAACACTACATGCTAAGACAATCATGGGATCTAAAGATCAATTGTAAATCAGGACCAGCGGTGTATTTTTGTACATGTGGTTTCGCCTTAATAATGCTTATATATTGAAAAAACAAGGACTTTGTTTCATGATGCTGTAAAAGGGAGAGACCATTATGCTCATCTGTTGAAAATGCTGGTTTGAACACATTTTGTTTTCCTGTGGTTTCATAAGGATTACAGTAAAAACAATAAAATGATCATTGGGATTTTCAAATACACATCAGCCTTGGCTATGACTTGTATTTTCTTTGGAAATGACTAGGCACAAAAAAGGAGAAGAATTCAGTGTGAGTCTGAGGATGCTGTCATGTATGGCCATTCCCTAAAATAAAGTAAATCTGTGCCTTCAACTACTCCATGACAAGCCCTTAAACGTGTTATCAGAAGCAGTAATAGAAAATGTGGATATCAATGAGAGCTTTTTGACTGCTTAGAATTACAAGCCAACACATCAGTAATGTATGTCGCAATTCTAATTATTGAAATCTACAACTCATTATTTGTTGAAATGTTAATTCTTAAATGAAAAACCCTAAAAACTTAAGTGAGTGTGTGTTGGTGCATGTGTTCATATGCTGCTAACTGGATTGAGATAAAGTTACAAGAGCAAATAAAACAACTGGAAGACAGAATAAGGAAGATGAGATTAAACTGATAAAAAAGGCGTCTGCTTTGGATAGTGTTTGAACACTAGAAATTTTATTTATTTATTTTTAAATACTATTTAACCTTTATTTAACCAGGAAGTCCCATTGAGATTGAAAATGTCTTTTCCAAGAGAGACCTGGCTGAGGTAGCAGCCTTTAAAACTCATTTAAAATGCAACAAATACAACATATAAAATGACTTGTTGCTATCTATCTATCTATCTATCTGCTCAACTTTTACCATTGACTTCTATTCAAGAGATGAAGAGAAAAACTGAGCAAGAAGGGTGAAGGACGAAGTTCATGTATTAGTTAGTCCAGATGTTTTTTCCACTGTCATAAATCATCCATTTCTTCCATTTAATAACAAAAACTTTTTCTCTCACTCTCAGCACAAATCTCTTAGAATTTCCAACCATTGTTCCATAGCAGGTGATTCAGTCTTGTACCAGTCCCTTGTTATTGCCTTCTTGCTTGTGATCAATAGTATCTCTGTAATTCATGACAAAATCATTTATAGTCCCAAAGTACATAACTTTGCAGTCATCAGGTGTTGCATATCCCAGAATTTCTTTGATTGTAACATTCACATTTTCCCAGAATTAGTGTAGCTTGTGATGTTCCCAAAAAATATGCCTCTCTATTCCCACATACTCACCAACAGGTTGTGACCTTGTTGTTTTACCCTTTATTTTAGATGTAATGAAGTAGCAGAGTAATTTTTTCCATCCAATCTCCCTCCATGTCTTTGAGTTTGTGGTGGTGTGTTGTGTTCAGCACATACTAAACCATTCTTTATTTGTAATTTCAGTGTTTAATTCCCTCCGCCATTTTGTTTTGATGTTCAAAAAAGGAGTTTCACTCGTCAAACTGTCACTGTAATTATCTTCGATAATGTGTGTACAAATCCAACATGAATATGCTAATTTAAAAGTGGCTCAATGGCTTTGTGGTACTTCAGCTATTACTTTATTGACATCACAGCCACATATTCAAAATAGTTTATGTTAGACATACTGGAAATCCAAGTGTTGACATATGAAATGGGAAGCTACATATCCACTTGTCACAACCCTTTATCAACATGTGGAAACTCAGCTGTAGATATGATATTAGTAATCATTATTCTAACTGGAGAACAAGGAATCAGTTTTGACCGGTTGAATTTATATCCTACATGCGGAAATATAATTGTAAGATGTCAAAAGTGTTTTACAGATATCTTAAAATAAAAACATTTGTTGACATCTTTTCCACTAGTGAAAACTAAATCGCTACCAGTCAGCCCTGTTGATTAAGTATTAAAAGAGATTGTCATGAGATGCCCACTAGCTCAGTAGGTAGAGCTGACGTCCCATCTACAAAGGCAATGTGCTTGCCGCAGCAATCATGAGATTGAGTTCAGCCTGCGGCCCTTTGCTGCATGTCATCCCCTCTCTGTCCCTCGACACGCTTAAAAACTCTGCAATCCAATGAAGGCAAAAACTAAGAAAATAATAAAACCACTCTCTCTCTGAAAACACTGATTCAAGAAATCAGAGTATAAAAACAGTTTTGAACATTTTATTTTAAGCATGCAACAGGGAATGCCTAAAATAGTTCACACATCTGTAAAACATACAGACAGAGTTCAATAGCAGAGATTATAACACCATATGGCGCCTACGTTGGCCAATAAATGTCAGAAAGAAGAATTATTGTACGCATGTCTGTACATTATTACAAGTTTCTTAAAGATGAAACATGTTAAGAGTTTCCTGCTCATTACACACTGAATGTGTACTACTCATGCAAATGCAAAAATAGTTTTCTCTCTCTCTCACACACACTCACATACATTCACACACACACACACGCTACACAGATATTGTTCTGAACACGTTGAAACCTGACAGAGCCGTGGAGATCATCACACCAGGTAGCTGCGGGTGCCAGTGGATCTCCTTAATCTCTGACTGACCCTGGTGCAGGAACAGCAGCTGAGGGGGTAAGTCCTTCACCCCCTCCACCCTGGCGCCCACGTCGCAAGACTCCACCGACAGATCCCACTGGCTGATGACGTCATCCGCTCCAGAGGCGGCGAACACGCTTGAGTCCACAGGGCTCCACTCCACGGATGTGACGGGAGCGCTGTGCTGCTTGAAGTTCGCCACGGGCCGCCCAGTCTGCATGTACGGGTGGAACAAAAGGTGTGACAGCTATTAATCCCAAGTCATAACAGCATCACTCCCAACATGGAGACTGATTTATAAATGTGTGTGTTTTCTGCTTTTTGCTCACAGGTTTCAACAAGAACTCATCAGGGTGTATAAATGTGTCTTAAAGGCATATAAAAAATGGATTCCTGTATCAGGAGGAATGTTGCTGTAATTACATACTATTGTGTAAGAGGCGCAAGATGGGACAAATGTTATTATTTAGGTGGGGCCAAGCTGTGAGGGTGTTTGATTATCTGATGTTGTAACAGGACAAACACTGTTTGTCTTGTTGCACTAATGGTTGGTTACTCTGTTGTGACGACACACGCTGATCAAACAGTCAGATCTTCACTCCTGGTCTGACATTAAAGGTGCGGTTGGTAACTCTTATGAAAATAACTTACAGACTTATAGGTAATCTGTGAAAAAAAATCATCTTCCTCGCCTTTCGAAATGCTTACAATGGGATTACCATGTGTGTTATAGCCAATCAGAGTGGAGGAGTCTCTAACGCAGCTGTAAATCATGTCAATAGGCTTGTTAGAATGAGCCAGGCCTGCACTGATTTGATCACTGGCAATCGCTGCACAATGCATGCCGGTGAGGTTTGTGTACAACTTCACCCTAAGTTGCTCTGACGTCATGCAAAATCCTGTTTTATGAAATTAATGTTGTACCTTTATTTTTGTTGTTGCGATAACTTGATGTTGAAGCCGTTGTGTCATGAATATGTTCTATTTTCTAATTGTGTTTTTTTACAGAGAAATTATTCTCTGTTTCCTGCCTAGGGACTACAGATGAAAATTTGTTTATAGCTAACTCTGGTGCAGTGAAGTAGCTGTGCACTGTCCCTGTTAAATAATTAAAAAAATTTGTGGACAGCGATATTCTCAGAAGAGCGAGGTGGCCGCAGTTTTTAGAGCCAGGTGCTGCAGTTGCTCTCTACTGACTGCAAGGGTATGATGGGGAACGCCCGGCTGTCACCTGATCTAACAGCTGATTGGTTTAGATGTTGACTCATCAAGATGACGTTTTAAATACACTTTTCATTTTTGAAAAGAGATTTAGATGTTATTTTTCTGATTTGAAGGTTTATTCTGTAACAGAAAACATGTTGTGTGACTGATGGTGAAGTGTAGTCATCAGAGACTTAATACATTCATCATAAACTATATGTAGCCGACTGTACTTAAACATTGGACTCTTAATTATTAAAGTATCAGCATCACAGAGACTTGTGGTCAGTGGGATGTGAGGATTCTTAAAATAACATCTGTACAGATGTGAAACCATGACTGTATCTGACTGATCTGTAATGAAAGCTGTTTCCCCTCTGAAAATATTAACCTTGAGGGGACAGGTCTGCTCTGCGGCAGCAAACTGAAATGATGCTGAATAACACAAGAATTCATGTAAAATGGAGGTTGAACCATGAATATAAATTACAGATCACCTGTAAAGCATTTTAATAGGCTACTCGGTCATAAATAAAACAACTGGAGGCTGCAAACAAACTGATATGAGTCCGGTAACATTTTAAATGAGTCTGCATCATATCTAACAAGATATGAGTGATACTGTGACTTCCTGTGCAGACTAAAGGCTGCTGAAAACTGTCGGGAAACTGTCCGACTTCACCGCAGCTTTTTATCACTGCCTCCTGCTGCAGCTGCCTGATCTCGTCCACGTTCTCAAACAAGTCTAATCACTGCTCGTGAACTGCCCTGTTGAATTTGGTAGCACTGATCAAAAAGTAATCAAGATTCTGTTACTGCACTGCCTCAAATGTTTCAGAAACACATTTTAGTGGACTGTTAAGCTGTAAAATGAAAAAGTTTGGTCTGGCTGGTGGGCGGTGCTTCATACAAATTTTCAAACATGACAGCCAGGTCACAAATGTTCTCATTTTACAGGTAAACACTACACTAAAATATGTAAATGAAAACATGAGGTGAGACACAGGCAATGCAGTAATACAGTCTTGTTTCATATGTGATCAGTGCTGCCTAGTTTGACCGCAGTTCGGAGCAGTGACTGACACGATTGTTAGCTGCGTTTGAGACTCCTCGGCTCTGATTGGTCGTTTTCTTTAAGCAGCGGTCTAAAATGAAAACATGCCTGCCATTAGAGGCAGACCAACTGTCTCATTTACTCTACTGTGTGGATGTAGTGACAGTTTCAGAACATATGACAAAAGTTATTGTATGAAAATGAGCAACTGTGGCTTTAACAACTCATACAAAACAACACAGTACATATAATAACTCTAAACAATGTTCAGCTGAATTATCTTGCATGAGTTAAATGATTACCAATGAAGTTTCTATTTTCAGATATGAAAATTAAATTGTTGGTTTTTACCTTGAACTGTCGAAGGTCCCACACTTTCAGAAGCCCGTCGTCCCCTCCCGACAGGATGAATGGTTCGGTCCTGTTCCAGCTGATCACATTGATGTCGGATGAGTGAGCTCCGTCGGCTGAAAGCATTGAATTGGGCGGGGCACGGATATCCCAGATACGAATAGACTGATCCACCGAGCAAGATGCAAAAACCTGTGGCAAACACGAGAGGGCAGATCGTGAGATTTGAACTTTGAGGTCAAACTTGTACAAAACAAGTCTTAACAAGAAACTCTAATGTACTCACTGCTAAACATTTTTGTTCTGTATTTAAGTGTGTGAGAGAGTCGGGCTGTCCATGTTCACAATTTGTGTTTGATGCTTTTTGAAAACCTTGCTACATTTAGAAATTACAGTCAGTTAGGCTGCACCCAAGAGCTGCATAGTGTACATTCACAGAGGCAAATCATTAACTAGCCACGTCAGGCTGCAGGATTCACATCCATATATCACAAACTAGTTTGGTGACTTGTTAAATTGCATATTTGGGTCTGTGTTTCTTAGTTACATCACTGTGGTGGCACATAGTTCAAGTGTTAACAGGTTTTTTTGTAGTCAGCATAGTTTCATTCATTCCAATCACTGACTCCCCTCACCACACCCTGTCCGTCCATCCAAACACCTGTAAACAACTGGTGAGCTCAGTTTGACTTTATTAGTCCCTGTGGAGCAGAGGTGTCACAGTACATGTATGCTTGTTAAACTGTTCGGCTTTCGGTTTGGTGTGGATTACAAACCCGATGATATGTTGAACTATTCTATTACATTTGGCAAATAAAATACACAGTTTCAACAGTGTTTAAGATAATGTTCTCAGTGCTACTGTCCTCAACAAGGCAGCCCATGTCGTGTGCCCCTCCCATCCCCAAACCACAACATTCTACACCAGTGAGACACACTGGGAGGCAGCTACGCTAAGCTAGCTCGTTGCAGGATGGTTGTTAATGCCATTACCAGACCTGAAACAGAAGATGCTCTATTAATCAACAGGTCTGGTGTTTGGAGCCACTTTGCTTTCACTATGAATTACGAGGGTGATGGTGAGAGAGAGCGCAGCTACAGACTCTCCTCAGCAGCTAACCCAGTAGCACAGTAACATTTACGACCCCCAAGCTGAAGCACGAGCTGCTGAATGGTCACAGACTCTGGTCAGGAGTGAAGCCAGCAGCACACAGTCAGTGACTGCACAGCACACACACACACACACGCTCCTAACTAGGGAACGAGAGCCAGTGCACGGCTGTAGCCTCTCGCTCAGCAGCTAACGTTAGCACAAAGCCACACCCACCGCAGTGAGCAGTGGCTGCTGGATAGCCGATTCAGCCAGAAGGAAGGACAAAAAGGTACGTTAGTGACAGCAGTTTGGCTTGTGTTTATACGACTGTGGCATCTAACAGAGATGTTTATTTGTGTATTTATTAGACTGAAAGAGCTCAGAGAGTTGTGGGACGTAGCAAACTTACTGCTCACACACTATTTGCGAAAGAAATGACACTGATACTGTGTGCTCTAATGTCAGAAGCAACGCAGAAAGAAACCACTGATTTTTCTATCGAACCGTGACCCGTCTGTCACACCGAACCATACATTTTGTTCATCCTCTGCATTTGAATCAGCCTAAATATTTGGGATCAGTGAGGCAACTCCTGCTCTGAGGTCAGGGTGCAGTGTGGACACGTAACATGCATGTAAATCCCAATATGCACGCCTTATGTTTTACATGTTTGTATTTTATTATGGTAAACCCACACAGATAGATGCCAGCCTCATGTGGGGGCTGAACAGAGGATGATCTTGCAGTGAGCAGACAGTGCTTAACACTGATCCACTGTGCCGCCCTGTAAAGCTCTAAAGCTCATCTCTGGTGCCTCAGTCTGACCCACTGTGTCTCTGTTTTCCTACAAACATACTGTAGCTTCGGTGGGCGACCACTGCAGATCCTCCACAGACTTGCTGTGGGAGCTGAAAGGTCGCTGGTCAATCTGCCATGAGGTCCCGCCCTCTCTTGGCTCCCACACATGGATGTTCTTTTTGCAGTCTCCACTGACGAGGCGACCTGTTAATTAAAGCACAAACATGACACTTTAGCTTTCGGCTGCGGGATACACACATCTGCTGTGGTTACACTTCACCTCATCCAACCAGTATTTTCGCAGCTGTGTAAAATGTGACTCATCTACGTATTTAAAGGAATACTTCACCTGCAAAATGAGCACTTGTATATCAATTAATCACCGTGTGTTACCTTGAATTTGTGAAGAAAGCTTTATTTTACTTGGATGCCCCCACAGTGAACGGAGAATCCAAAAAATGGCAAATTGTAGATAATTGGAACATACAGCCAAAGGGCCAGAACCGGTCCACCAAAGGGTGCAATCTGACCCACTGGATGACTCTGTACATCCAACGGCACTGTCACATGAGCAAAATCAGAATTGGCGAATAGTTGCCTCCTGTTCACATACATTTAATGCAAGTGAGGGGATGTATGAAATACTCACTCCAGGTGGTGAGGCAAATTCACATCTTTACATCATGTCCAGTTCAACTTTGATGAACAAAGTTGCAGCCTCAACCAATAGCCAAGGAGTATGTGTGGAGGAGGCTTTAATTGTTGCTGTGTCAGACCAGCTGATGTTGTGTGATACTGGCCGAGAAAATACAAACTGCTCCACATGAGAGATGCTGACAGTGAGTCAGGAGATGGGCATGAATGTATGAAAATGTAAAATGTACCAATAACATCATATTTTGAGGTATTTATTAGCAAGCTAGCTAACGTGAGCTAACAAACTGTCTTTCCTTGTGCCTCACATCCAGCTTGAATATCATTAAGGCAGCTATGGTCACTCGCCTGCATCCCTCATGTGTGACCACTCTATTAGGGATGTACTTGTGAAAGCTCAGAGGTGATTGGTTGCAGGAGCAAGTTAAACAGTGAGTAGATACTGCATGTAAAGTGCTACTGTAAGGCTTTTCCAGTCTGACCAGAATACAGCTCTCTGAAAAAAACAATACACTCATTCTGTGGTCTTATTTAAAGATGTGGACCACTGTGCAAAATATCAGCAGCTCCAGTAGAAAATAATCTGTGTCAGACTTCTATCTTCAAACAATCTTTAGTTTGGTGCGGTGAGGCCAGCATTTCTGCACAGGAGTGGAAACGTATGGGGAAAAAAAGCACTTGTAATGACAGTGAAAAGGAGGCTGACTGGATATGGAAAAACTGAGACATATTGTTGAAACAGCACTTATTTTTCTTAAGACATCTGAGGCTGTTCATCATCTGTTTATAGTAAACGGGTGAACACTCACAGAATGTGCTTCTTTACGCTCGACAAAAGGAAAAATGGAGGTGTTGTTATTTATAGATTATTATGTGGTGGTTTTACTTGTCTGGCCCACTGGAGATCAAATATGGAAAATCCAATCCTATCCAGATGTCCACATTCAAGGCAAAAAAAAAAAAAAAAAAATTGGAACTGTTGATCAGTTTGAATACTTGGAGTTACTCAAGACCCAATTTCAACTTTAACTAAAAACACACATAAAAAAGATTGCAAACTCTGACACATCTGACACTACATTTACCAAAGATTTTCTACACTCCATGATCTTCTCTGACCTGGCCTTTTGCACTACAAACTGGTCCCAGGCCAGCATGACCACCACCACCACCACCACCACTGCAATATACTTACCAAATGTAATTTAATATTTTCCTCTGACACAGTTAGTCTAAAAATCACTCACAATTTGGCCCGAGGACCTTGACTAGGAGCGACTGTGTCACCCCCTCAAGGTACACAAAGTTTCGGCCATCTAAAGGCACAAAACCAGGTCAAATTACAGTTTACATCCATGTCTGTCCAGACTCGCATGTCACCATGACAGTTGACAGTACTTCAAATATGGATGTTGCTTCAAGAAACTACAGATTCTAAAACGTGGATGCTTTACAGTGATGTTCCACCCAATTGTCTACCTCTCTGTTCCTCAGTTATCCTGCTAAATAATGGCTAGAAATTTTTTTTTTTTTTTTTTTTCCAGAACATTTTGATGTTGCAGTGAAATTGATCTTTGACCTTTTGGATATATGATGTCATCACTTCATCATTTTATCCTGTTTGACATCTGTGTGAAGTTTTGTCCTAATTAGCCTATGAATTCCTGTGCTGAGATCACGGTGACATTTGACCACCAAAATTTCATTAGTTTATCTTTGAGGACACTTGTGCCAAATCTGAAGAAAATCCATTAAAAGGCCCTGACACACCAAGCCAACGGTTGGCCTTCGGACAAAGTTGGGCCGTTTTTGAGCTTCTGCCAAAGCAAACGTGTTACGGTAAGATTGTTTTTCTTCAGGCTGCACCAAGGTGTAATGGTTAGCATTGTTGCCTTACAGGAACAGCGGTGTGCGGAGTTTGCATGTTCTCCACGTGTCAGCGTGGGTTTTCTCCGGCTTCCTCCCACAGTCCAAACACATGCAGGTTAATTGAAGACTCTAAATTGCCCGTAGGTGTGAATGTGAGTGTGAATGGTTGTCTGTCTCTATGTGTCAGCCCTGTGATAGTCTGGCGACCTGTCCAGAGTGTACCCTGCCTGTCAGCCAGTGTCAGCTGGGATAGGCTCCAGCCCCCCCCACGACCCCCAACAGGATAAGCGGTTACGGAAAATGAACAATTGTTTTTCTTTAGCCACTGAGTTTTTAAGCAGAAACGATTGATGATGGTTTGCGTTATTGTTCACTGGCAGACAGTAAATATGTTTTGTTCTTTCAACATCAGGTTGTGTTGTTAATTTGCTAACCAGCTAACACGGTCTTCAAGTTTCCCTCTCTGAATGAGGTTTATTGATGACTGCCGTCTGCTGGTGTGCAGAGTTATTTCCTCTCCTGCAGGCGCAGAACATATGTGCTGGTTGACCAATGGCTTTCATCTTTGTGGCGTGTTCATGTGCAACTTTTTTGGCTGAGACATGGCGGTGACAGGCAGCGCAGCTACGGGCCTTCATTGCTGCTAGTTTTCTGAAGTCAGTTTGGTGTGTCTGGGCCTTAAAGCATCCTTGAAATATCATGTTCACGAGAATGGGACAGACAACATGAAAACATAACGCCTCTGGCCACGTCTGTCATCAGCATGTAAAACTAGAACTCACTCACCCTTCATATTAAAACAGAATATTTTTATTCTTTCTCTGCTGTGCTAAAAGGGCAGTTTACGGAAAATCAAAACTGCAATCACCCATTTGCATTTACAAATGTACATTTTATTTTTATTTACAAAAGTAAATACCACCTGACCATGAACAGAGTGACCAGTACTTTATAACACGATGCACTGCATATTTGTCATTACATTATTTGTACTGTATATTTGTTCTCTTGCCTCGGGGACTGAGGATGTATATTAGTGTTGAGCTTTATCCCTGTATAATGCATTAGCTATTAAGTATTGAATGTATGTTCATTACACATGGTCCCTGTCAAATAAACTTGTAAAAAAAAAAAAAAAAAAAAAGAACAGGGGGCGCTGGTGGCTTAGTGGGTACAGCAGTCACATAAACTGAACCTGACACCCCTGCTCTGTAACTATAGCGTGTGTATCCATGACACTGCTGCTGATCACACCATGTTTTTCCTGTTGTTGTTTTTTTTCCTACTGCTATGGAAGTTATATTTTTAGTCCTGTTTGTGTCACATGTTGTAAATTAATCCTGCTTTCAATTTAATTTGGTAGAAAGTTGAGCCATGAGCCAAGTAAAGGAATTTTTTGTACGTGGATGGATCATTGTTAAAAGATGTTTCGAAATCTAAAACTCCTCATTTATGAGCTCTTTTGTTGTATGACAACAAGCAAACATGGCTGTGGTGAAAAGGACATTTTTGTTGTTTTCGGCGTCAGAAAGTCACAGTTTGGGAATTTACACAGAAATCTCTGATGCTGTGGTGACAGATGGAGAGACTGTTAAGAGCCAGGAAGAGAAAATTATACTTTCCGTTGGGTACAGACTGTTCCTCTCGTGTTTCTCACACATTATAAAGTCAACGAGGTGCAGTCAGGGACACATTTACACTTACAGTACACAACATATGGTGGTCACTTGAGGTTAGTTTTTAAAGATACTATGCAGGATTTGTTTTGTCTCTGTTTGAGACACTTATGGGCGTGCACCCCCACAGTGCTCAGGTGAGGCCAGGATTTTGTAAAAAGGTAGCGAGCAGGTGCCAGGATGCAAGCAGCACACATCCAAGAGACACAGCGCTGAGAAAATGCAAATATAGCGAGGCGAAACGCCAAACAAAGTGACTCTGGGATCGGCTTTTTCTTTTACTGGCGAGCGTGTTTACAAACAGTAACCAACAAACCTGCTTAGTATACCTTCAGCAAGGTCAGAGTGTATGTGAGTAACTGCAGGTAAAGGAGACACTCACCAGGCACTGTAGGTGACCAGTCGATAGCAAAACCTTCAGTCATGTGTCCTGAGAAGCTGAAGAGGGCTGTGGCCTCCTTCTGCTGTCTGAGGAAAGCAGCCATGGCAGCAGGGCTGTTCACGGCTTCCAGCTGTGACTGGAGGTCAAATATTTCTACCTGTCCCTTCTCTGACCAGACGGCGGCCAGTGACTGCTCTCCACGTTGGGTCACCTGGGAATTCAGAAGCAAAATCAGTAATGAGGAACATGTGAAGACACATGCTTCAGATGTAGCAGTGCTAAAGGAACACTGTTTGACTGCTTGTTGAAATGTAATGTGGTCAGTTTTTGGAAGGAGGTTAAAATCACTTATCAGCCAAAGCTGTGCATCTTTGGTATTTATCCAAAAGATTTCATTACTAACACAAATGACTGTGCACTGATACACTCGTGTCTCTCACAAGCTAAAACAGCAATAGCTCTAAGATGGAAAGATGTGAACAAACCAAGTATGAATCTGTATATTAAGGAGTTATCGACATGTGTTGCTGTGGAAAAACGTACATATACCACTAAAGGAAAGCTGGCGGACCTTCTGAAGCAAAGTGTTGATAATGTTTAATAAAACCAAAGACTGGAGTGGGGGTGGGGTAAAGTGTGGTAGCCCATATGCACTTCATTTGATGGTTCACCATATTTGCTGCCAAGACTGTCATTTTCATTTATATGGAATAACTTTAATAATTAGAAACCCCAATAAAACATTTTTAAAAAATATTCTGTTAAAGGAGAAAGGACAGCTAACGCCTGTTTCCACCAAATTAATATACATAAACGATTAAATATTCACTCATTACGAAAAATGTATGTCATATAAAAACTAAAGTAATGGTCACGTGTGTTGACTGATTCACGTTGTCACCTTATGCATTGAGTAACATTACACGTTAACGTTCCACCTTAAAAGTTGCCGGCAGTCGGCCTAGAGAATTAAGTTTTTTTCTCCAACTCCAGCTGCTGCAAGAGACAGCAAAACATCCTTACAGTCTACAAATAAACCTCTCCACGGTATGAACAGTGGTTACATGAGCCTCAAATCCAGCCACAACTCAGCCCTGAGCAGAGTGACCGTCCTCTACTGACCAATCAACAGACTGCAGTGTTCACAGCTCCACCTTTTAGTACCAGATCTGTGTGCTAGGTACCCCAACAGAGGGGGGACCAAAAATGGGGACGGTATGGACCGTTTTGTACCGTTCGCTGGAAACAGGGCTCAAGTTTATACACGTCTGCCTAGAAACTGACACACACTACACACCCTGACTCTGTTGATCCCTCCATAGTGAGGCATCATGGCCAGTTCCATCTGTGGCTTCTTATCTTCATCCTCCTCCTCGTCATCGCTTTCTTCATCGCTGCTTTCGTCACCCTCTTTGTCTTTCTCTGTTCCATGAAGATTATGCATGCGAATGATGAGAAGTCTGCAAGAAAATGAAATGATGCATTAAAGAGGATGTTGATGACAAACTATCTAACACTTGTTTCGGAGTGGTGTTTAGTCTACCCAGTCTGATGTTTGTGCTCAAGTGCTGAGTTTAAGGAGGAAACAATGATCTTGCAATAAGCTTTAACTGAACCTCCAGAGAGAGGAAAGTTCCAGACTCTTTCAGTGCTGTGTGGATTGTGTCAAAACAAAACTGAAAGTGTGCAGTGACTGATGCCTCTGTGCCAACACTGCCAAAACAATCTGCTGCTTAAACTTGCACATTTTGATATTTCTACCAGCACCCATGGTTACTGCCTCTGTAAGAACAATAACATGCCCTGCTGGAGACACCTCACTGCATGTGAGCACTTGAAGGGACAGTTCACCCCAAAAACAAAAATACATATTTTTAATTACAAGAATGAGTCAAATCAGATCTTTCATACTTGACTGGATTGCTCACAAGTGTGTGTGGCTTAGTAAATATGGCATCACAACACAGAGCTGTAGAGGACTGGACGAGGGAGAAATTAATAAATGAATCCTCCACAATGACCTCTGAAGTGACATTTTACCCCAACATCGTACTCGTACTCGTACTCGTCGTCCTCCGCTTATCCGGGTCCGGGTCGCGGGGCAGCAGCCTCAGCAAAGAAGCCCAGACAGTCCTCTCCCCAGCCACTTCCGTCAGCTCTTCCGGGGGAACCCCGAGGCGTTCCCAGGCCAGCCGGGTGATGTAGTCCCTCCAGCGTGTTCTGGGGCGGCCCCGAGGTCTCCTCCTGGTTGGACATGCCCGAAACACCTCCCAAGGGAGGCGTCCGGAAAGCATCCTTACCAGATGCCCAAACCACCTCAACTGGCTCCTCTCGATGTGGAGGAGCAGCGGCTCTACTCCGAGTCCCTCCCGGATGTCTGAGCTCCTCACCCTATCCCTAAGGCTGAGCCCAGCCACCCTGCGGAGGAAACTCATTTCGGCCGCTTGTACTCGCGATCTCATTCTTTCGGTCACTACCCAGAGCTCGTGACCATAGGTGAGGGTTGGAACGTAGATCGACCGGTAAATTGAGAGCTTCGCTTTCTGGCTAAGCTCCCTCTTCACCACAACGGACCGGTTACGCGCCTGCATCACTGCTGACGCCGCCCCAATCCACCTGTCAGTCTCCCGCTCCATCCTACCCTCACTTGTGAACAAGATCCCGAGATACTTAAACTCCTCCACCTGAGGAAGGACCTCCCCCCTGACCTGGAGTGGGCAATCCACCCTTTTCTGGCTGAGGACCATGGCCTCAGACTTGGAGGTGCTGATTCTCATCCCAGCCGCTTCACACTCGGCTGCGAACCGCCCCAGTGACCTGGAGGTCACTGTTCGATGGAGCTAGGAGGACCACGTCATCCGCAAAAAGCAGGGACGAGATCCTCCCGTCACCAAACCTGACACCCTCCACCACTCGGCTGCGCCTAGAAATTCTGTCCATAAAAGTTATGAACAGAACCGGTGACAAAGGGCAGCCCTGGTGGAGTCCAACCCTCACCGGGAACAGGTCCGACTTACTGCCAGCCACGCGAACCAGACTCATGCTCCTTTTACCCCAACATCAACTTACATATTTTTCCTCTTACCTGTAGTGCTACTTATCAGTCTAGATTGTTTTGGTGTGAGTTGCCGAGTGTTGGCGATATCAGCCGTAGAGATGTCTGCCTTCTCTCAAATTTAACTAGATGGCACTCAGCTTGTGAATTTTTTGGTGCTTTGAGCACCACAAACTGAGTGCTATCTAGTTACATTATATTTGAGAGAAGGCAGACATCTCTACAGCCGATATCTCCAACACTCGGCAACTCACACCAAAACAATCTAGACTGATAAGTAGCACTACAGGTAAGAGGAAAAATATGTATTTTTAATTTCTGGGTGAACTGTCCCTTTAAAACAAACGATAAAATAATAAAAAGAAAATCACTGTTGTTGACTAATCTTAAAAAGGGATAAGTATGAGCATGTTGATGCTGTCCTGTCTATATATTGCCATTGAACAGGTGGGCTTTCCAGTTGATTTACCTTCTACAGAAACAGCAACTAAAAGTCTCACTACTGCATCAAAGATTTCCAATTAATGTGTTCTTAGATATAAAGAAGCGTTAGCATTCTGTTTCACCCTGAAGAGAGGAAGAACAATTAACAACCACTTCATTAATAATTAAAATTAACGACAGTAATTGAACACTTTCATCGCCTCTTATTAACAGAAGCCCCTCTAGAAACCAGACTGATGGATTTCTGCCACTTCAATCTTTTTCACTCCAATCCAGAGTCACCTTTACACTTTGTACACAGGACTTTTATTTGCAGTGGAGGATTTTATAATATGGCATTGCTTCTGAACGTCTTGCGCGCGCGCACACACACACACACACACACACACACACACACACACACACACACACACACACACACTTACTTCTTGGCCTCTGCTCAGGTGAAGCTATGCTGGGAATTGTGTGAGGTCACCAAACTTTATATCTGTGCCAAAAGTCCACACGTTATAAACTAGATGTTTATGGTGTTTGTGATATTGTCAGTGCACAGTATTTCCTCACATAGTAAACTCAAGAGTCGTAAAACTGTCCCGATGATGAGAACGCCGTCACTAACATCATCCACCTCATATGAAGTAACTGCTACATTAATACAAATGTTTAGACAGAATTTGACAGGTTGTTTGCCTGTAATAAAGTAAAATAAATTCATGGATAGATAATATCTGTGTAATTAACTTATATACAATTTCAGACCCAATGTCCTCTCTTTATGTTCTTTCTGCATAAACTTTTAGACTCAAATTACTACACCACTGTACAGAACTAGTATTACCAAATACAAAGCTGACCTTGTTGCGTTCGCTACCCTCATTGCCAAACGGCATGTACTGTTACAGAGGAAGAGCCCTAACACGCCTGGCACAACTTCTTGGTTGAAGGATTTGATGTCTTTCCTTTACTTTGAAAAAATCAAACACACAGTCAGACGATCTGTGAAAAGATTCCACAAAATCTGGGACCCTGTTTTCTCCTGTATTAACTCTCTTAATGTATTCAACACTCCCCTTTATCCCCATATTTTTTTTACCCTCTCACACAGGTGCAGAACACATGTGCTTGTTGACTATCGGCTGTAGTCTCTGTGGTGTGTTCATGTGCAAACTTTTGGGCCGAGACACGGTGACATGAGGTGACACAGCAGGGGGCCTTCGTTGCCGTTCGTTATCTGAAGTCAGTTTGGTGTTTCTGGGCCTTTAGTGGGATTTTGGGGTGATGGGTGTGCTGTTTGTAACTATGTTTGTTTAGGGGTAGAAAAAATGTCACATTTCAGAAAACTGTTTTTCAGTTAGTATCTGTACTGTCTACAACATGATTTCAAGTCTATTTAATAAACATATCTTTGAAAAAAGATTTGTTTATTAAGTGGCTTCTGGCCCTCTATCATTTTGCAAAAGTGGTCCCTGGGCAAAGCAAACTGAGAAACATAGACTAATGGTGTTCTGTACACTTTTCGCCTTTTAGTGCATGTCAGTGAGCACTTGTCTGTTGTTAGGGGTCAGACAAGCATGTTTGTGAGCTCATTGTCTGGGGGAATATCCACAAGACAGTCCACACTTTGAGTTATGTCTTTTGGACCAATAGTTTTTGAGAAAAGTGTGGAAGAGTAACACCTCCACCTTTGACTCTTAAAATCAGAGTCTCATCGGTGTTCCCTACAGGTGACCAACGTTGTTCTGAGCTCATAGAACATGATTTCAACAGCAAAAATGTCACAACACACAAGAAATATTATCTATTATTATTTTTATTATCCACCATTACTTACTATTGATACTATTTTATATTTTAAATGTATCATAATCATAATCAGTTATCATCATTGTAAGCAGGGTGACATGCAAACAGCATCTGTTTTGACACACTGTTTCAAAAAAGCATTTGAAGACTCTTTTATTTAAACAAGTATTTGGTTAAATGTGGGGGTTTTTGGCTGTCTAAATCTATGCACCTTTGTTCTTATGTTTTGTCATTGTTTTAATCTATTGTGAAGCACTTTGTGGTTTTTACCTGTGAAAGGTGCTATATAAATAAAGTTTACTTACTTACTTACACTTGCAGCTACAACTTAGGTTTGTAAACTTGTTGTATGTTACTGTCTCAATAAAGTTTAAAAAACAAACCACAAAATACCCCAAAACTTGCAGCTGCTCCCTGCTGGTGCTGCCAAGCAGTCATCGCCTGGCACAGACGTTAAAAATGCCCATTTTAAAACATTTATTTAACCAAAGGTAATATATTTAACAACTTGTGACAACATGATAATCATTTCATATAGACTACAGTACTGTGAGAAGCCTAAAATGTCGAAATGTAAGCTTTTGCTGCTCTAGTCATCTCATCTTTTAAGCTGCGGTCGGGACTGGATCATCTCCTCCCATCATTATCAATGCTGTGGGTGCAGCTAGAAAGCTTACTGAAACTTCACAGGAATACATTAAGCCAGTGTTTCTCAAATGCTGTGGCGGCACACTGGTGTGCCGTGGGATTTTGTGATAACTGCAGATTATTATTGCAATATTCAAATGGACCTATACAAAAAGTTATGAGTTTTTTTTTTGACTGTGTCAGTATGTTGTGCACACCCATTTCCTAATAAAGGGGCAAACTCTAGCTAAAAAATGATTATCTAATTTAATTTCAAAAATCTTCAGGGAGAACCTATTTGTCTCTGTTTGTGCCTGGGAATTATAAATATGTGACACATCAAAAGCCCTGTTTGGCAGTCAGTGTGAGGGACGATAATTAAAAGGAGAAAGCCATGAGTGGGACAATGGATAGCTTTATTGTATGGAGCAAATTACAACAAGGCACCAGCTAAAGCTACCAGCCTTCTTTTTTTCCTTATTCTTATTGTCTTAAGTCCTCATGTCGTGATAAGAGTGATAACACAAGTGTTGAAGCTATTGTGCACAGATATAAAAGCAGGTTTGCCTTGAGACTTTGGCTTGACATAAAAGGTTTGAAAACCACTGCACTAAACCATCATTTCCGACCACTGCTTGGAATAATTGCCTAGAAGTATTCATTCAGCCATTTGCAAAAACAAAAAAAAAACAAAAAAAAAGTCGTCAGTATGGAACGCCGTTTGTCAACATTACCCCTGATGTTGCCTTTGCAATATGATTTTTTTTTTCTTTAGTAACTGTTATATTTTTTTTCCAAATGATGCACATATTTTTGGGTAACCTATTTTATCAACTGGCTTTGAAAAATAGCGCATAGAGTGGCCCATAAATCTTGCCAGGTGGAGCATGCCCCCGGACCTCCTTTGGGCTGAGTCCCCAGTGTTTACACCTCCTGGCTCCGCCCCTGCTAACCTGTGTGACGGTGTGTATGAAGTGTGATTGGAAGTTTGTACCTGTTGCTCATGGCTGTGTCCGCCTGTGTGCCTGCACAGAGCAGCATGGACAGGGGAAACTGCTCCCTGTTGTCTCCGTCTCCATCTCTCAAGATGTCGAAGCTCAGACACGGAGCACCTGGACACACACAACAGTTCATGCTGCAGCTCATGTGTGGTGACAACACGTTAAAAGAGGTGCCTGCGTGTTTATATAGTTGCTATCTCTTTGTACAACTTGCCTGTCTGACACTCGTGGTACATGCGGTACGCAGACCGGTCCATCTCCAGCTCCTCTCCGGGCTGCAGCGGCTCGATCCCGGGCACGTACACTTTCCTCTCCCCTTCTTCTCCTGCACCTTCCTCCTCCATGTCCACTCCTTCATCATCGTCGCTGCCAGCCTCGTCCATCTCCTCCATCTCGCCACCTTCCTCGGCAAACGTGTCCTCATCGGGCGCAGACATCTTTGCTTACTTCCGGTTTGTGGAGCGGCCACGTGGTTTAAACACCCTGCGCCGTCACCCCTCCCCTGCTGCTGTTGCTGCCGCTGCTGCCTCGCCCCCACCCACCCTGTCTTTCCCTCTCCGTCTCTCTCTCTCTGTCTCGCCCACTCTCCCTGTCTCTTCCCCCCATTTACGGGAATTCAGCTGGCCCCTTTGGTGCTCGGCTGCCAGGAAAAATCAGACTTGCAAATATTTGTCTCGGAAATTGCCCAAACTACGATGCTAAAATATAAAAGTTAATTCAGATTTCACAGGAGTTAAGTGCATGTTCAGGGGCAATCTTCACTTTCCGGAGAACGATGTTGTTTTTAAGAAATCAGATGACTCATTTCCACATTTTGGGGTCATCATGTCCATGTGCTGCTGACCCGGGAAAGGATCTCACACCTGCTCTGGCTGAGTCACATTATTATATTAATTTCCAGTGAATGCAACATGAGTGCGACCTGCAGCAGCACTGCCTGGTACTGACACTGAGGTCAGTCGCCCCTGGATTACTGATAGGAAACAATTAATCTGGCAGCAGCCTCACAGCCTGGATATTTAAAGTGTAAATATCAGACTGTGCAAATTGAATTTCCCAAATGAGGGATTAATAAAGTTCTTCTTCCTGAAGTATACGCCAGGAACAGATACTTGGACATGTGCACTGTCCACTGTCCAGAAGAACAGCATTTGAGCCTTTGCCCTGATTTTTGTTTTCATAATATGTCCAACATTTTGTCTTCGAGCACTATGTTGTTGATCTCTTTGTAATCTGCATTCATGCTGCGTTACGTTTGTCCTTTCCCAATTTCTGACACAAGTTCAGTGAAAAAAAGGTCAGCGAAAACTCGAGGTGCAAGCCAAAAGTTTGTTCCCATAGTTGCCAGAGCTACATACCTCTGTATTTTAAGCATTATGAAACTACAAGGAGGATCCTCTGACGACAGCGGTGCACAATAGACCTACATGCGTGGGTGTGTACAAGCAGGGGCAAGTGCAAGCACCAAATGGTGGACTTTTTATTTCTCGAGTAGATCCTGACAGGACTCGGATCATCTCTGGAGTCCTGCTGGATCCAGAGCACATTCCTTCCTCATCTGCAAATCGTCTCGCAGTTCTTTTTTTTTATCAGTTACAAAATAGTTGTAAAGCATTTACACACTGGGGATGAGTCTTTAAAAGAGCCGGCAGTAACGGCTGAGCTCACATGAATGTGGACTCTTAGCACAAACTCTGTGTCATGTCGCTGGAATGTTAAAATCATAAACAAAATCTGACTTGTTTGACCAGATTGGACAAAAATATAAATATCTAAGTGTTCTTACTGACAAACAGATCTTTTACTCAAGCAGAAGTAGCAAAACCACAATGTAAAAATACTCTAAGAGATAAAAGTCTGCACTCAGAATTACACTGAAGTAAAAGTCAGTGGTGGGACCAAGTCACAGTTTTGCAAGTCTCAAGTCTTTAAATTGAAGTCCCAAGCCAAGACAGTCAAAACTGACAAATCCAAAGTCAAATCTCATGTCCTAAGTGTTAAGTCTAAAGTCCCAAACAAGTCATAATGCTCCCTACACTAAATGTAATGCCATTTTAACAACAGAAATATGATACATAACATTTACAAAAATCATGAATGCTTCTTAAAATGTGTGTTTGTTAAAACAAGTTTATTAAAACAAGTGCGACTGAATCTGATCATAAAAAATTAGCACTGACATTGCACTTTAATATAGCACTATTACCCACAACAAAATGATTGCTGTATGTTTCTGTCTTGCTTGTTTTTTTTTTTTTTATCTCATCTTATGTGAGAAATATGTCCTTAATTTTGCCATGGGGGGAGGTATCAAGTCAAAACGCTCAAGTCCAAGTGAAGTCATTAGTCATTGGTGTCAAAGTCAATTTTGATTTTGTAAAGTCCAAAGTCATCAAATTTGTGACTCGAGTCCGCACCTCCTCTCTCCTCTAAAAGTATGTGAGCGTTGTTTGTAAAATATATTAAAGGATCAAAAGTAAAAGTACATAATGTAGAAAAACGCTCAAAGTGACTGTTACACTATCATAAATTTGTGAGGTTAGTACTGTCGATGCACGACTGTTGCGTAGGTTAATTTATAACAGCACATCATATTTGTAAATTAAAGCAGTTACTCCAGCTGTCAGATAAATGTCGTGAGTAAAAAGAAAAATATTTCCCTCTAAAATATAGCTGAGTAAAAGTATAAAATAGCAGACAATGGATGTACTCAAGTTAAGTATGTTTAAATACCTCAAAATTGTTCATTAAAGGTCCAGTGTGTAGGATTTAGTGGCATCTAGTGGTGAAGTTTTAGAACTGAAACAAACTTGTAAGGGAACTATGGTGGCTGATGTGAAAACACAAATAGCCCTAGCTAGAGCCAGTGTTTGATTTGTCCATTCAGGGCTAATGTAGAAACAACATGGCCGACTCCATAGGAGAGGGTCCGCTCCTAGGACTCCCCTTTAATCCCACACACTGGACCTTTAAACGCACTTGGTTACTTCCCATCACTCATGACAAACAGCAAAGACCATAATAAATATAGCTTACAACCCTTGGGATATTATATCAAAAACTAACAATGTATATATTTATATATATATCTACATGTCTTTAATTTACAATAATGTACAAAAGTAAACACCCATAGACGGTAATATCTTACATTTACATAACATTCATTGTAAACAGTGATGAATTCCACATCAACAGACGATGGCTTATGTGCATTGGCTTGCTCAGCATTTATCTCTGGTTAGCATGAAGAGCACAGCTAGCTGGAGCTCGCGGCTCGCTCTAGAGAGGATAGCTATACGTTTATATCGGTGATGTTACAGAGCACGGGTGCACAGCGGACTACGTGAACTAACTTTGGACATTAATTGCAACCTGTGCATGTCACTTCATAGCTTGCTGCATTAAAACACGATAAAGACACACACATATATATAAGAAAACAAACATTCAGTGCCAGGAAACGTCTTGCATTTTGTGTGCATCATCATCCAAAAAAAAAAAAAAGATCCTTTTTTAGTAACTATGGCAACAGCCACCAGTAGAGTCTGAATAGCAAGGGGCTCCAGACAGAAGCGGAATATGATAGGGATGGAGGACCGCCACTGGATGGAGGCCCTGTAATGTCTACTATCTTGTCAAGCTGTCCTTCCTCCTCGCTGCTGATAGCTCGGGTGGTCAAGAGTCTGGCCCTCGATGGACCGTAGTCCTTCCTCTCAACAGAGGGGGGCAAAGTGGGCAGGGTGCAGGTTTCGATCTCAGGCAAGCACCCGACCTCGAGCCATCGAGTGAGAAGTTGTGACGTTAGCTTGAGGAGCTCTTCAGGAGAGGAAGATAACGCGGAGAACTGGGACAGGTCCGTCTCTTCCTGGAACCTCTGAGGAAAAGAAACAAGGAACAAATGAGGGTTTCCGATAGAGGAAGAGGAGGCTTTCAAAGGAACATTCACAGGATGTTGTGGAGCACTTTTACATGTAATCGTTTGAAACAAACAAACAAAAAAATGAATGCATCACATGTCAAACAACCAGAGATATTTCTGTCCTTTTCTGCACCAAAACGTTTTTTTTGTTTGTTTTTTTTTAAAGTAAAGCAAGTCCCTACCTCTGTATTTTTGTTCCTCTTTATAATTTTATCCAGTGTCTGCTTCAGATCGAGGATTAAGGAGTGATTTAGGTGCTCATCCCAGAGGTTTCCGAGAAGCACATGCCAGGACTCCAGGAGGACTACTGCAGCAGGGAACACACAACACTGCAGGGAGAGCAACACAGCAACCCCAAAGTTAGGCTTTAAGTGTGCAAAACACATGTGAGAAACCACTGCAAGAACCACATCAATTAGTCAATTACAAGCGAGACTCAAAACAACATGGCACGACAATCTTTCTGCTAGACTGAACATTTACAAAGGCTGTAACAGTAGCTCTAGGTGAGGTAGGAGGTAACGATTCTCCTTGTTGAAGAAACCAAAAGGCTGCTGTTTTAAGATATGTGGACCATTTATCGCACAAAAAACCCCACTTCCCCTTTTTATCTGATAAGCAACTCACCGGATCACTGTCACAGAGCATGCTTTTCGTGTAGCGGTGCACTACATAGTAATCTTTAGGAAATACTGTCCGCTGGAAGAGAGGGCAAAAGCAAAGAAAAACATGATTATACACCCACACACAATGGAATGAGTTAGCATTTACACTTTAATGAGTACTCCACTGAACTATAGTAATGACCGAGTTTGAAAGGAATGGAGTAGTAATGTGGAAAACAACATATCTAAACACTGAGGTGAAACTACACACTGTTTGTTGACTTTATGGGGCTAGGCATGTCTGTCGTAAACACTGTTTGCCGTGTGTTAACTCCACAGGTTGTCAGATAACAAGGCAGAGCTGAATACTCTCATTCATCTGAGTAAGATCTTCACCTTTGACCACCTCTTTGTGCCAACTGACTGCAGATAATACAAGAGACTGCCTACTTTAAAAGGTAGTAAATACATTTGGTAAGAGAGCATACGATTACCAAAGAGAGCACACCTCAGAAACACCAAAAGCATGACATGAAAATGTAAATCAAGTCAAAGGTAACTTACAAATCCAGTCGGATTAGCGTCGATAGTCGTTTTAATGTTTTTCACAACGTCCCAGTCAAAGTTACATCCACCACATCGGACAGTCAAGAGTGATAGCAACAGCAAAACTGTAGGAGGCATGAGTATAAGAGAAAAAGAGACAGAACACATTCAGATAATTGCTGGAAACTTTCTGTGGTTTTGTAGCTTGTTCAAACTGCATACTTACAAAAAAAGCATTACATCATTTCCTGCCTCAATTAGCCATTTCTGCAGAGAACAACATGAAATATGGCCTGGTTTTGCAACACATCTAATTGAATTAAGACACCGGAAATGCTATCGTGACAACGCAAAATGACACAACAAATTTTGAGTCACTGACCTAACAGGAATATACAATAACCACTTCTAAAATCACCCTTTTTCCCCCAACAGACTTTGAAAAGTAAAGTTTAGAAATGTGTTTGTTTCTCACCTGGCAGTGACATCCTTCCTATCTTTCTAAGAATGGACACTTCTCCATTTCTCTTGTTGACGGCAATCACTCTGCAGACGGGTCTCTGTGTCAGTCTGTGAAAGCTAAGTTTCCTCCTCTGTGGTTTTCCTTGAGGTCTTTGACACAGAGTGCGCTGCTGTGTCTTCTCCTTCACCGTCTGATATTTAGTCTTCTTGTTGACATCCCTTATACATTCCTTCCTTTTGAGTCCCTTTGGTACTTTCCAATAAATGCCTCATTTATCCTCTCACGCCATCCTGCTCCCTCACTTTGGATTTTCCCACTTAAGCCTGAGTGGCTGCAGCCTTTTCCTATGAAAGCTTTTGTTGTTTTGTACTATATCTCCTTCCCTTTCTCCCTCTCACTACTGACCTAGAATCTTCCTGAACAGCCTAATTTGAACCACTCCTCTCTCCCTCGAAAATTGGTTAATGGATAAAGCGGGCGAGACACTGGCCTCCTCTTCTCTATCTCTCCCTCTGGCCACTCTGTGTATCCTCACTCCGCTCAAAGTGAAAGTGCCCTGCTGGATTCTAGTCTGCTCCCTTTAAGTCTCGGCCCCTCCCACTGCCACACGTTTTACCTCACTATTGACCGACCCGGCCCCCTCCCCCCTGCTCCCCACATTCCCTGACACCCACCCTCTCACCCCCATCCTCCCCCACTCCAAACCAGGCCCAAGGAGGCTTAGTCATGCAGTTGGAGCGTATGTTTTTCATTTGGACTCTCCCCCACACCTCTGTGCCTGTGGATCCCCTGGTCTTTATCCCTCAAGAGCCAGTGCGCAATATCATCCTGTTTAATCATCACATGATCTGTTTTTTTTTTCTAAAATAAATCAAGAATCACATTCCTTTATAAACAGGATTGCAACACTACATCGCCAGAACTTGCAAGTCATTCCATGTGTGACAGCTTTCTGCAGTCATTTCTCCTCAAATCAGTTCCACAGAGGCGGCTGGTGTGACCGTGATGTCTAATATTGTGCACAGCTGTCATCATCCCGTCTGTAAAGTGTTGTTCTGTCCCCTCAGGTTGTGTGAGGCGTCATGATATTTTTGTTCTCTGTTAGATGTCACAAGAGGACTCAATTACTAACGAAAGGGAGGAAGTGCAAAGTTGTTTCTTCATGTTAAAGAGAAATCATTCTTCTGTGTCCTTCTTCTGAAAACAAGCCAAAAGAAGCAAGACTGTTTCCCAAAGTCCCTTCTCTGCTGAGGGGAAGAGGAAACAAGAGAGCAGCAGCGTCACCACAGGCAAAGCATTAACACTCCCAGAGGCACCATCAACTCCAAACCTCTTCACATACACTTTGTGGTTTAATGACGGGTATAAATATCCAGCCAGTGTGCCGTCTTCCTGTTTGATACGTCGCTTGCATATTGAGGAAAGTCAATATGTAACTAATTTGCGGAGCTGCTGCAAATTATGTTTGTGCTTCTTTCAGTGAAACTTGCAAAATGAAATCCAGATTTGAGCTTTCAGAGAGAAGCAAAACAAACAAAAAAAACAAAACAGTAAAACTCTATCAGGACACAGTAGCATGCGTCCATGCTGAGAAGAAGATCTGTTTTACGAAGAAAGCTAGAGTCAATCCTAATATTTACAAATTCACTTTTCCTTTTAATTTGGACTAAAGCACGAGTTTGAATTACACAATTGTTACATGGGTGCGGGTTAAGAAAAGAAAAAGCAGCCCCCCAGCAATTTAAACAAAGCCGTATGTTGTTGAATTTTATTGACTAAACTCTGCAAGCTTCAGGAACGCAACAGGCTCAAGTAACTGTGGTATGAAAATAAAAAAAACCCTTGGCTTTTTAGTGGATTGCTGTGTGACTGGCTCATTAACAAGCTAAAATCCTGCTGATGTGGTTGGCTGTACTGGAGCGGGGCTGTGTTATGCAACCACTTTGTACATTTCAAGACACCAGAAAACCTTAAAAGTGTTGTCTTACACCACTTGAGGCTTGCTGGCCAGCAGCCACTCGAACAAGTGAGTGGGAGCTGGCAGAGGAACACTGTTCTCCTCCTCCAGTTCACTCCCTCTTTATTCTTCCTGTTCGCCACAAGATGGAGCCAATTGTGGAATTAAAAAAAGTCAGAGTAAGCGATTATATTATTTCTTTCATTTTAAAACATCAGAAAATGAGTAAACAAAGTGCAAAGTCTGTTTGTAATAAGTTAAACTTCACATATCACTATGAACCATAATTCCCTTTGACAAACAAAAGCCCTCATGCATTATCCAAACTGACCGTATGTGTTAATCTGTGCTGGATAATAATCAGGGTTAGGAACAGTACATTTCTCATTACTTAAAAAGACAATAATGGATGAGCCAAAGCATTTCTGTCATCTATTGACATTCCTCTTTCATTCCACTAAAAGTCCCAAAGTGTTCACAAAACTCATAATGAAAGAATTCTTGCTTTCACTTTCCCTTCAGTAGTATTATCCCCTCTTTTCAGCTCCATTTACTTCACCCCCTCTACCTCCTCCTCCTCCTTCTCCTCCTCTTTGTCACTGGCTGGGGCTCCTCTCCCCTCCTCGGACGGCTGTCATTAAATGACTCTTGTAGGTTTTGCTGAGTCCAGTCATCCAGAACTTTAGCAGCCTGACGTTGTCCTCCTCACCCGGCCCTGTGGCGCCAAGGAGGGCCAGAACCTTCTGGGTGTCCTCCCTCCCTCTGCCGTCCACTTTTGAGAACTTGAAGAGCACTTTGACTTTACTGAAAAAGAGATTTGGCAATGAGAGGCTTACAAAAAGAGGACCTATCAAGGTTTTCCTTATTTTTTTGTCATATGTATAATGTTGCAGAGTCTGATGTTCATATTAAACGTAGCCTAAGTTTCAAATAATTAAGTAAACGTGTGTAAAATGAATAGTTTTCTCTACTTTCGAAACAAGCTGACTTCAGATTGTGATGGATTTCTTTGTGTGGTGATCTGCTCCAGGCACACTACTGCAAGTGTTTACATTATGTAGACGACACTGCTACATGTTGCTACATGCTAACAACAGGGAAACATATGAACCTGGTTGCCGATGTTGTCAACTTTACCCCGAATTTCAGATTATATTTCTGCTGGAACATATCTGCTATTGGTGATTTTTCATGGATCCTCCGTTTCAGTCATTCCCAGGTTTCAAGTACGCTGCTACATGTAGCTACATGTGAACATCATGTAATCTTGGTTGCAAATGTTAATTCTCCTTGACTTTGGATCATATTCCTGCTGGAGAATGTCTTTTATCCATGATTTTTCATGGTAGAAACTACAACTATAATCTGTTAGTCATTCACTGGCTGCATGTACACTGCTACATGTGGCTACATGCTAACATCAGGTAAATATGGTATCTTGGTTGCTAGTGTTGTTAAATTTGGATCATATTCCTGCTGGAACATGTCTGGTTGCAACAACCTTGTTCCAGAAGCTTTTAGAAATGAAGGCAGAAGCGCTGCTATACTCCATGACAGTCATTCCCAAGTTACAAGTACACTGCTACATGTAGCTTTATTCTAACGTCAGGGACACATGTTGACAATGTTGTTAATTTCTCACCGACTTTGGATCATATTCCTGCTGGAACATGTCCAGTTGTGTTTAGAAGCTTACATTGTGTTTTTTTTTTCCCACAGTAGAAAGTGCTACTACACTCCGTTATAGTCATTCCCAGGCTGCAACTATACTGCTATATGTAGCTACATGCTAACGTCAGGCAAACCTGTAGTTTTGGTTGCTGATGTTGTCAATTGCTCCACAAATTTCGGATCATATTCCTGCTGGAACATATCTGGCTGAGAAGATTTTGGTTTAAAAGCTGTTTTTGGTGACTTCTCATGGTAGAAAGTGTGGCTATAATCCGTTACAGTCATCCCCAGGTTGCATGTATGCTGCTATATGTAACTTTATCCTAACATCAGGGAAACCTGTAGTTTTGGTTGCTGATGTTGTTAATCTCTCCTAGATTTTGGATCATATTCCTGCTTGAACATGTCTGGTTGTGTTTAGAAGCTTTTATTGCTGATTTTTTCTACAGTAGAAAATGCTGCCAACTCCATTACAGTCAGTCCCCTGCTGCAATGAGGGGTCAGAGACGCCAAGATACAAGAGTGAATACAGGTGTTACAGCACAGACAGTATGAGGAAAATAAAGTGTTGTTTTGAACATTAAAGAATGTAAACATGTTCTGGTAGAAACTTAAATCCAAGTATGCACCTGAAAATGAGTATACTATGCCTCCTTTAACCTCAGGTGACCTTTTGTAAGAGATGTATGAATTATACTCACTTCATCCACTCTTCCTTCAGACACAGCAGGCAGTGAGACACAACGTCCACAGACAAGTTCTCATTAGACAGAGCCACTTCCAGCTTGTTCAATAACGTGGGACCTGAAAAAAGAGATCGAAGAAAATTTGACAGTTTGTCATGTGATTGTTATTCTATTATATAAGTCTAAGTACAACCTTTTTTTAAATGTCGACCTTCACATGTTTCCTGCCAACTTAAATACCTCCAACACAGAAGTTGTTTTTGGTCTCTTTTGACCATGTGTTATCTCAAAAACTTGTTGACAGACCAGTTTTGAATGTAAGCTGGTAGAGAGATAGGCTGTAATCCAGAGAACAGATCAGTTTTTGATGTGGATCCAGGTTCTGGTATGGGACATGTCTGAACATTTTCCTCTATTTTCACATTCACCTCTGCTCTTACTTAAATGAAAAAGATATCTGGCTCACTTATCACAGCACTATGTGTATGTGGATGCAGTTTCACATCCAAATGAATATCAAAAATTTCTAAATGTTTTTGGTGATTGATTAAAATGATTTCAAGTCAGCTCAACCTTGGCAAAGACATACACTATCAAGAGAGAAATGAAAGTATATTTTGTGACACTGAAATTGGCAGCAGACATACAGTGTCTATTTATAACTTAAGGTATGCCCACTCACCCCTGTCTGTGGGCTGTGTGTTGGCACTGCTGATGGTGAACTGATAAAGTGAGGAGATATCGTCTTCACCCACTGCCGCACTCTGACAGCTCCTCTCTGAACTGACGTCCACCAACACTGAAAACTCTACGGGACAAACAAACAAAGGAAAATCAACACAAGATAACCTGCATGTGCGAGCCTACAACTTGTACCAGCGGCTCTCTTTGAGGTTTCATCCAGTGACCTATCACAGTGTGAGCGCAGAGTCTCTCGTACCTGAGGAGCTGACGTGCATTGGAATCGGCACATCTGGGCTGAGACCCAGGAAGTTGCACTTGTAGGCCTCCTCATACTGAGCGCTGTATGGCACAGAACGCACACAGCCTACTGGGAGCAGAGACTGATGGGAAGAAGGACAAAGATTGAGATCACAAAAATGGCCCTGCTCACACACTCAGCTATTCTGGCTAATCTGCCTTTTGCACAGAAGACATTTTGATATGTCGCAGTAGGAAAAGCACTAGTGTAAATAATAAAATAAGGATTTAGTTTCCTTTAGTTTCAGGTAGTCTGTATGCCGCTTCATTATCACACTGTTGTGGCTTACTGGAGCACCTAAAAAGAACTGAATCATTGTTAGTGTTATTTGGTTACACTGGTTTCCCCACAATGACGAGTCAAAATGACTGCTGTGAGAGAGGCGTGGGAAGTAGCTGAAAACATGTAAAATCAGATTATAATCAGTTACAACTACCCAAAAAATATATTAAAAACAATTTTAAAGTGATCACAGGCAAAAAAAAAAAAAAATCACTCAAATATCTTTGCACAGTAAAAAGGAATCCTAATTGTCTATTGAAAACAGTTACATGCTCCGTCTCGTTTGTGTATCTCGCACTAAAAAGGTCAGGGGAGCATGTACGGGCAAAGACGATTTCAAGGCGTGTAATGGTAGCTGAAATAATAACGTCTTCAGGCAAGACTTGGAAGTTAGGAAAAAAAAGTAAGTGAACGCACAAAAATATCTTTGTGGAGAAATAACTGAAACCCAATCAGTTTCTATTACATCAAACGCAGCTGTGTCAGAAGGTATTAATCATATTTCATCAGTACTTTTCAACCGTAACAGTCGATAACTTCAGTGTTTACTGTTAAATGACCGTTAAGAGTTTAATGGTGCATTTAGCTTACACCATGGCTCAACAAATGACCGTAGGAAAGAAGCAAGCACTCTCAAAATAAATCCACTCAACAAGTGCACGGCCAAAAGCAGCAGAAAAAAGAAAAGAAGCCAGCACTCACAAATGTCCTTTTGGTAAATTTAATAAACCAACTTGGGTGGCGTTACCAGAAACACACGGACACGGACGTTTCGACAGAAAGTCTTCTAAGACTTTCTGTCGAAACGTCTGTGTTTCTGGTAACGCCACCCAAGTTGGTTTATTACTTTCGACAGAAAGTCTTCTTCAGAAGAAGACTTTCTGTCGAAATGTCTGTGTTTCTGGTAACGCCACCCAAGTTGGTTTATTAAATTTACCAAAAGGACATTTGTGAGTGCTGGCTTCTTTTCTTTTTTCAACAAATGACTGTCACAGGTGTTATCACTTGTCCTAATTGATAACTACCCACATCATGATAACACTAGCACTGTTAACGAGGCACAGAGGGATGTAGCAGTAGAGTTAACAACCTTGAGCACTGTAAAAGCTGACTGGATGAGCCCGGGGTCTGCGCCTCTCCATATGACCTGATTTCCCATGAGCACGTGCCACACTAGCTGACGAAACTCAGCAGCCCCGAGGACCTGAAACAGACATATCAGACTGTAATGTGCAACAGCTCAAAGATACAGTGAGTGTATAGATGTGGAATAATTTCTTTAACAGTCAGGTAACTTTGATTTTTCTTAACCTGGACTCTGTTTTCTATGTTTTTGTGTCTGAGTGACTGATGGGAACAACATTCTGTTTAAAAATTGGTCCAGTATTGAGCGAGAGCGCTGCAGCCGGCAGCTGCAACTACTCAGAGCATATGCACATTGTCAATTTACGTCCTCTAAAAGTGTTTGTTTTTGCCACAGACAGGTTCAGATTGTTATTCTAGGTGTCTGAACTTTTTGTTAATAAGTAAGATATTTTTTGTTTAACCACAAACAGAGCCATAATTGCTATCACCTGAGCCAAACCAAATAAACAATGGTTTTAGCGTGCATAGAGTCGGCATTTTTTTTTCCATCTAACAGGGTGACTAAAGGGTTGATTTAAACCAAGCCAGAGTTTGTGGTTGTTGGAGCAGTGCAAAGACAAACTAAGGTGGTTTTTGTGAGTTTGATTTTGTTCCTGTCAACTCTGAATGAGGTGTGTTTTATGAGGACAAAGTGACTGTTTATTTAAATGGAGTCTGTTAGATTTTGCAGCCTGTTGTGCAGCTGCCAGCTGCAGCGGTCACGCTCAATACTGGACCAATATGCACTATACATTTCCACTCTTTCCTTATCATCCTGGCTACCACAGGTGTGGACTCGAGTTACAGTTGTTGAGTCAGATTTGAATCACAAATTTGATGATTTTAGACCTGACAAAATCAAAAAAGACTTGCAACTCGACTAGGACTTATACACCAATGACTTGCGACTTCACTTGGACTTAATCCTTTTGACTTGAACGCACTTGATACCTTTCCCTTAAGCCCAAAGATTTTAAAATATGTTATTTGAGAAGTGTGCCAACTCATTTCCCTTCATTTCCTGAATCAGCTAACATCAACACTACTCATTCCCAGCAAGTCGACACTTAATTTCCCAGATGATCCACTTAGTTTGAACCAATCTGACAGCTTCCAGTCAAGCACAGGACAGCAAGAACCACGAGGAACTGTTATGTTTCTTAGCAACTGGAAAAAATGATACAAAAGATAAATTAGTCTTGTGCAAAAAACTATGCGATGATTAACAAAAAACAAATTCCAGTCCGTAAAACATGCGAGTTGATTACAGACGCAACATCTTCTGACAAATTTGGCTTAACAAATAAACAATGTATAAAAGCATTCATGATTTTTGTAAATTCAACATATTATTACTCTGTAGTTAAGATGTAATTACATTTGGTGAAGAGCGCATTATCACTTGTTGTAGTACTCAATGTCAAAGTTAAGGACTTGAGACATGACTTGAAGCTTGAGTGCAAACTCTGTGTATCACTGTCTTGTTTCAATAAAACATCTGGGGCCAAAAAAATACTGGATCAATTTAAAAAATTGTTGTTTCCATCAGTCACTCAGACACAAAACACCATTAAAAACTATACACTCTCCAATCGAATAAAACTGGGCTTTTTAATCTCCTTTGTTTTTCAGTTTTCAGTTGTGAAAAAGTACCTAAGTTTACCTGTCTCAAATGCCTCAGGGACCTAAATTTTGGACCGGGTAAGTCATTTAATTTTGCGTCATCATCACACAGGAAGTCAGGGCCCAGCTCGCTCTCTGATTGGTGCCGCTGTGAAGTAGAGCCGCCTCCTTCTGCTCCCTCCCAGCAGCTCATTTCCTCCTCTTGCTCTTTTAATAAACAGAGAATGACATAAACACAGAAATAGTGGGTGATCAAATGTTTTGACAGTTATTACCAGTGCGAGGGAAATTCCACAGGACTTTTTTTTACGAGCTGGTCACATACAACAGTCCATATATAGAGTAATGTGCCCATGATGCTAAACATCCTGTTTCCAAACTAAAAAAGCACAGTATTATCTCACCTCCTGTCTATGACTAATGTCAATTAAAATACTAAAAGATATTTGAGCTGGCACAAGATGAAACAGCTTCCCCTGAAGTATCATGGTGACATAGTCTGTACTGCTAATAGAAAGGAAAAGAAACTTAAAAAATGTTTTACACAAACTGACATTTTTATTTGAACTGCTTTCATTTGAAATAATACTGAGGATGTAATTATTTTACTGTATTGTCTCATGTTTTGAAAAGTGCTACAGAAATAAAATCTATGTACTTACAATATTAATAAATGGGACAGGGTATTAAAATTCCACAACCTAAGAGCTGCGCTGGACTCGGAAATATCTCTGTAAATCTTTTAATCACTTTCTAAATCTTGACTAATAATTGTGTAAACACTTTCTGGAAAGGCTGTGCATTTGATTACAATGGCTCAGTGAATAGCCCCTGTTTTTTTTTCTAGTCAAGAGTGTCCCCGCACTGACTGACCCAGTGAATCACACGTTCACAGGAGGCTTTTCAGACTGATAATAAACCACGGCACATTGTGCAAACACATGACATCTGCTGATATCATCCTCTAGCAAGAAGCAGAACCTTAACTGGAAGCCAAGACATTTTGAAGTACTGCCAAAGCAAATGATCTTTCTTCTCCTGATAAGTTTTATGTTACTGTAAACAGGGCTGGGTATCGGAACTCGAGATCTTTGAGGTATCGACAAAAAATAATCCAGTACCAGTGGTACCAAAACATCTCCAGTCAAACGACACCTGCATTTGATCATTTTTGTATCCAGATCTAGAAAATAAGACCATTTGTGTGTTTTAGCTCGCAGCCAATCATCGCAAGCGTTCTTAGATTTAACACAACATGTGATTGGCCCACTACTGCAGCAGCAATAACCAATACAATCTGTGGTGTGGTGAAGTTGGGGACGGTATTTTTGATGGCGTTAGCAATTCACTGTTCTGAGATGCTGCCATGTTACTTTAAGACGGTGGTTCATGGTCCAGAAGTGACTCAGGAACATGTCGAGTTTGTGAAAGACACACTTCCTTTTTCAGTACAGTGAATTTCCGGCACAGAGCTTTTATTTTGAAGTCCTGTTTCCTGCTGTAGAATGAGGAGACATCTGGACCCTGTAGTTGCACCAGTTGGGAACCACTGGTTTAAGGTTACGGGTATCGTAATTTTTTTAACGATACCCTGACTACAAATATCAAAGTTTGCATTATAAGATATTTCTGGTTTGAGTGAGCACATTCGTTGTGACTACCTGTCTGTCTCTCTATGAGCACCAGCGTGTCCTCAGTGGGGGCTCCCTCCAGCAGTTTCTCTGTCAGTCGGCTACCACAAGCTTTCAGCAGCCTGGACACAACGTGAAGACACAAATCCACATGTCACGGTGAGCCATTACAGACGACAGCTTGTATGTCACAGTGGAGCTGACAGGATAGCGACTCACCAGCTAAAGGAGGAGTGCAGGCTGGCCCAGAGGTTGGGATGCTGGGTAAGAGAGGTCAGTGATCGGGCTGCGTTGCCACTCCTTTGATGTGGGAAAACTGCAGGTGAGAAGACACTGTTCATCCTCGCTGCTCGCTGGGGACAAACTCCTTGTTCACTGTCAAACACCTGGTGGAGAGAACATTACCAAGACGTTAGGTGCCCTGATAGGTACCTGTGGAATGAGTCTTCGGATTTCTGTTTGAGTAAACTGAATAAAGACATGTTATGCACCCACCTTGAGGGCTGTGCTTTGCAGGCTCTGTATCGTGAGTCTAAGGTGGCGTAACAGGAAAGGCCAGGAGTTGATAAGGTAGATCCTGTCCATTGCTACCATGACAATACTGTACCAGCGCTGGAAACCTCTGGCCAGGCTGTCTTTGATAAAGAAGGTGTGTGAGAACACAAAACCGTGCTGCTCATCTCCAAAGAAAATAGGCCCTTCACGACCGGGACACACCTGAAGAAAGAGACAGAGAGAAAATAGGTAGAAGTCTATGTGGCGACAAAAGGTTATTCAGTGAATGGGATGTGTGACTCACACACACATACATGCAGACGTACGTCACTGTTTACCTCACAGCTGAGGCTGCGCACGCAAGCCTGGCGGACCACGCTGAATAGCTGTGGCTGTCTGGGATGCTGGTGGCTCAGGAAGCGTATGCCTGTTTCATCATCGATGCTCACAAAGCCTGGGTGAGATGCAGGAAGAGATCGACATCCCTGTGAGGCAAGGAGGAAAGGAAAATTAGGACTCTGAGATACATAACAGGACCATGTACTGACCTGCATACCAAGAAGTTATTGCTTAAGTGTTGTGATGTAAAATACGGGAAGGGAGAGGGGAGTTTGGTTCAAGTGGAGATAAGTTTCTGATAAGCTGACTTTCTGTCCTCAACCTGTTTCTCTCCGCTCACCTCACACATTTCTCCTCTCTGTGAGGCCGAGCTGTTGGCCCTCATGGTCAGCCCTTCACCTTCCCGGTCACCATCTCGGTCCCTGTCTCCAGGCACAGGGGCACCTGCCTGGGATGAGGGGGACGGGGATGGAGGGTGTAGTGCCTCAGTGCAAAACAAGGTGCGAGGGCCATGGAGCTCACAGAAGTGACAGAGAGCAACCAGAGCATTCATCTGAGAGAGAGAGAGAGAGAGAGAGAGAGAGAGAGAGAGAGAGAGAGATAACAAGTTTAACAAATGTTTACTGTACTGAGTGTGTCTAAGTTTGATGTGATCATTAACAAGCAGTTTATTACATAACACTTGCTCCTGGTCAGTCATTACTAGGTCACACTGGGTTTACACAGGGTCATTACAGCTATGAATATTGGATAGTCTTACCTTCAGCACAGAGCCAAGTTCAACAAATGACTGGTGCTCAATGCTACTTCACAAAGGGACATTCATTGGTCGACGTCCAAAAAAAGGCCGTTATATAAAAAGCAACATATCAAAACAGTGACATAAAACAAGCTCAACTCTTGTTTTAGTTCGCTTCGGTAAAATCCATAATTCTCAGTGTCTTAAATTAAGGTTTTCTACACTTTTTCTTGCTCTGTTTTCTTCCAGTGCAGCTGCTGCTAGCTGGCAACAACAGATCCTGTCACATGACGTGGAGTCATGCGCTCCGGCACAGATGACGCATGGCTGTCAGCTGCGCGACCTTTTCGCAATTTTAACGAAACTTTCGAAAATATCTCGAGTATTTTTAAAAGCGATAAGAAATTCAACAAAAAACAGATTCATTTGCGGACATCAGGTTTTAAAAAGTGAGCCCACAGAGGCATTTTTAGGCGAAAGACGCGTAAAAACTACACTACCCATGATTCCGTGCGCGTCAACAAACTCGGGGTCAAAGGGCGGCAAAAATTCAGAATCGTGTTTCCCTTCGGTTAGTATGTCGAATATGAAGAAAAAATACATCTTTTATGCGATTTAAAAATATATGCTTTGTTTTATATGTATTATATAGCCATACCTGTTATTTTCATTAGAAGTTTTTAGGATTTTGGAAGGCATATATTGTCGTACAACGCTAAAACATCAACTTCCGCATTGACGCTAGCTAACTTTGTCGGTGTTGAGAACTCAGCTTTCCAGTTTTAGGAGTGTCCCGTTTAACTTGTCATCCACTGTCAGGTCAAACAAGTATAGTCGTAAACACCAGCGTGACACAGCAGACGTTTCTGAAGTAAAGTTGCCTTTTAAATCACAGCTCTGAGCATGGCATCAGACGGATTGGGAGAGCCAACATTGCCACCAGAGGACCAGAGAGATGATGGTCCAGAGGCAGGGGTACCCACTGACCCTCACTGTGGCACAGACACCCTGAAAGCCACAGCAGGTAAATCAAAGACACATTAACTGTTTGGTGTTTGTCAAATGGGTCTCCAAAGGCTATTAACTTAATTTGGGACACTACAGGATAGTCCATATACTGTATCACATATTGAGGAGACTGTTATCTACAGTATAAATCTGCTTGTAGCTCATATTACTGGAATCAACCAAGGTCTTTTCCAAGTTATTGACTATGTCATCAAATTCCTCCGTCTGTGGTGCATTTCTGTGTTACTGTGAACCATTTGCTTTCTGGTAAGCTCATAGTTACTGTATGTTGTCATGCGCTTGGACACCTTTACCGTGAAATGTTCAGCTGAGTGCATCGATCACATCACTGACAGTGAACATTTTAATTTTCAAGCCAGGCAGCTCAGCTGAAAGTTTGCCAGGAGAATCAGGAAGTGAGTCAAGTATTGGCTCTGACCTCTTATCCAGTTGGAAACAAAGATCTACTATCTGCATCTCCTCCCTCTCTTGCATCACCCGGCTCAAATCCAAACAAAGTTCCCGAGGAATAAAGAGTTTCTTAAGTAATGTTTCACTCAGTCACTTCCTGTCAGTTTTTCCGAGATCTAACGTCTGGATTGAAAGACTGCTAAAACTTTGCTCATGTTCTCCCGTGACTTGGGAAACCTGTGCCAGCCAGTGCTGTGTCAGTGGAAGGAAGATTATTACAGCCAATAATTAAAGGATTTGGGGCGTGAGTCACATCCAGTTCTCCTCTCTGGAAATAGCATTGCAGGGTGTGTGGTATGTGTTTGAGTTTACAGGCAACTGCATCCAACCTACTTGGCTGATATTTGAGTCGTCTAGGGCCACTCATTGCCACCTGTTACATGAGTTATACTCTGTGGAAGTGTAGTGGAAAGTCACATTTGTGTTTATCATTTTTTCCACTGTGAGTTTCCTCTTCGTGATAAATCACAGATTTATTTTGTATTTCAGTTGCTCAGTCTTACATCAGAGATGATACAGATCAGAAAGAATGTAGTTCAGTCGTGAGGACATGTGATTGGGGATCATATATCCTGACGTCTGTGCATTTAACATCTATCACATAAACATAACTCACTGACATGGAGGCTCATATAGGAGACACAACTCAACCATGTATCGAAAACACAAATAACAGAAACAAATACCTCATTTCCTGCTCTGACAATGACTTTGACATAATACTGAACAGTAATATTTTCATTTATCCACCCTGCTGGCTTAATGGGATAGTTCGTATTTTTTTAAGTGGGGTTATATGAAGTCCTTTTTTAAAGTCAGTGGATAATCTACAGTAGCTGACAATCGGCGTGCCCTCAGACAGGAGTACCAACATGGAAGCTAAGTAATGTACTGCCATGGGTGAGAGCAGTACATTACTTAGCTTCCATGTTGGTAAGTAATGTACTGACATGGACGAGAGCAGCATCAAATATATTTATATTATTTATATATTATATGTATATAACATATTTTGCCACCTAAAAAAAAACAATTTTAGTTTAAATGTAAGTTATAATTAGAATATTATCACCACTTTACCTTGCCATCAGACAGCCCTTTCTGATGGGGAACTGAAGCTGTTATGCTCTCTATAAAGCCACTGGTAATTTTACTTCTCAGAACATGGGAGCTTTTGATTTACTGCTGCCTTGATCAGGTAGTTTGTATTACTGTGTGACTGGTGACTCTGAACTAACCCTTTAACACCAAATTCACCCAATAACACAAAAAAACTCACTGATAGAGGCAGCAATAGACCAGCAGCTCCTGTGTTTAGCAGGTTATAATTGCTGTTTTGGTAAAAGGAGTCTGGTGTCTTTGATAAGATCATGGATAACAGCTTCGGTTACTCATCAGAAAAGGCTGCCTGATGGGAGGGTAAAGCGATGAAATATTCTATTGTGTACACAAACTGATACTGATTTCTCAAAAGTTATAAGTTACCCGTCTACAGAAGTACATTGCTTAGCTTCTGTGCCCCTCCTCCTGTCTGTTCCTCCAAACTGGGAGCATGCCAACTGCCATCTACTGCGCAATAAACTGACTATGCATAAGTACCTCATGTAACTCCATTTCAAAGAAATCCTGCCACACTATTATATGTATTTTCAGAGTTAGTGAAAACATCTATAAACTGGCAGGATGTACTATCCTGTGTTTATATATACCTACCCCCCTTAGTGCTCGGTGCCAGACTCTCACTTAGTGTTTCTTCCAGGTCCAACTGTCTGGTGGGGCCTTCAGGCTGTTGAGTAAAGAAAGTGGACGTAGATGTTTTACGTATCGGAGTCCTTACGCTTCACATGATGGAGACCCTTGACATATTGGAGCAGAATTATAGGGCAAAATATCACGTGTTGAGTGACCATGTTGACAGTTCTTTGTTGATAACCGGGATCTGATTTTCTATTTTGCCATTGCTGTGATTCTTTGATTAAATTTAAATGCAAAGCCCATATTGAAAGGCTTTTATTACAGTTTCATTGTGTGTTTGTCCTGCTTACTTCTTCTCTGTTGCTCTATCATTGACAGAGTCAGCAGAGCGGGCTGAGAATGGAGTCAACATGTGCCAGTTTTTCCTGATGGGAAAGTGTCACTTTGGCAACAGATGTCGTTACTCTCACAGGTTTGTTAAGCTTACATGGTTCAGCAAACTCACCAGTGGGATAAAGGAGGCGTTTTAATATTTTTAGTTAGTTAATTGACATGTACATGATTGATTTATAGTAATCACTATACTAAATGGATTTGCAATAGATGCCTGCCTGAATGTTAAAGGATAGGTTCATGTTTTTTAAAATCTTAAAATCAAAAGTCGTCACTGTGCAATAATTTCAGTCACCAATAACTCTTTAAAGGGTCACTATGCCGATTTTCATCCAGCTTTGTATCATATTGTAACAGCGTGGGTAGCATGTGTAAATGATCTGTGTTAAACTTCCTTCGATCCTGCCAGCGCCTAGAAACATGTCATCTGGCGTATTTTTGCTAGCCCAAGGGCTTAAATTACAGATTGTATTTCCTCATTTATGGATGCCAGTCGCCACCATGGACACAAAGAGTGTAGAAGCGGATCGAGAGAGATCCAAACTGTAAAACCAGACAGTGTTGATCAAATATAAACCATGATTATGTTAGCATATTTCAGCACAGTGTTTGGCTGTAATACAAGAGTTTGTCAACAGGAAGTGGGCATTGCATTGTTTCCTGTATTGTGAAAAAGGGAACTTGGGAAAAAAACTGAGATCAAACGCTAAAACTAAGAAGTGCTGATCAAATATGAACTAAGACTCTGTTACTGCGTTGCCTTTTCCCTTCCTCACATGTTTTCATAAACGTATTTTAGCTCACTGCGTGACTATAATACGAGATCATTTATAACCAGACGGCCACCATATTGTTTTTCTAGACGAGCAACTCACATTTCTCCACACACCAGCAACCACCAATATCAAATGTTTTTGCGTCTTTCTACTTTGTAGGTAGCCTTTTTTATGGAAAGACCGTCTTCACAGCAGTAAAATACTTCTTTAGAGCTGTAGTTGGTAACTTTTATTAAAAAAAATAACTTTATACATTTGCTGAAACTGTCACAATATTCACACAGCAATAAATTAGATAGATAATCTGTGAGAAAAATCACAATCCTTTGCCTACTCTATTCCCTCGCAGTGCTTCTAACGGCCTTACCGCATGTAAATGTTTTTGGTGCGCCACGGTCAATCATAGGAAATGCCATTGGAGTGAGTGGATAGAGAAGAAGGGACATGAATTTTTTCACTGACTGTCTCATGTTCTTCTTTTAGAATATTACGGCAATTTCAGCAAATTTGACTCAAAGTTATTTTCATAAATGTGACGAACTGTGGTTTTAGTCGTGGACGTGGGCATGTGAAACAGAAAAAAGCGTGAACTCATCCTTTAACTGCATATTGCTAAGCCCTACTCGGCACCTGGTTACAGAAAGTTTTTCAAAAGTGTTTTTTTTTTTAACTTCTAGATAATTTATTTTTAATAACTATAACACTTAAGAGGTTGTAGTACAACTGTTAGCATTAAATTAATGGTTACCTGAATACTCATTTCTTATTGCTGAGTTCTATCTAAGAAGTATAATATGTGTATTATTTCTACTGGTCTATCACTGCTCATTTCGCACACCAGACAGGCGCTGATACTCTGCCATGACTAAATATGGATGCTGTTCAAAGTTCATAATGCTACACGAAGGTTAATCTGTGTGAAATGGAATTAAGACTAAGAGCATTTTTTCCATCTGTCATGTCTGACATGTATATTCTGACATTTTTTCCACCCCTGTTGCCAACTCGTTACAGTAACCCATCAATAGATGATTCAGGGGCCACATCACCTGACCAGGATGACAAACAGGATGGAGAAAAGATGGAAAAACACAAGAAGAAAGTGAAGAAGGCAGCAAAGCCAAAATATGAGGCAAAAGGTCATTCCATATTGAGCTTGAATTCCTCTGACATCTGATAATGACAACATACTCTGAAGGGGCTGATTCACTTTTTCCGTACATTAATCTGTTTTAAAACTTTTTTCTTTTTTTTTGTTTTTATGTCTTATAACACAGAGGTTAACAAAAAGCCTCGCATGCGCACAGCAGATGACGTTATCTCCCGGATCCTGTGGGATGCATCGGTGGACGCATCAGATTTTGTAGTGGGGTATGTAGATCGCTTTCTTGGTGTGCTGGAGCGACCCTTCAATGACTTTAACTGGGACACCAACCCTTGTGACTGTGACTACTCATCTGAGCTGGCCCTGCCCAGACACAGGATCCAGTACTTCACCTATAGAGGGCACCGCGTCTGGGACCGCCATACCAGGACTGACAGGGTGTTTGGCTCCACCGGACAATCTCTGGCTCCCCCCTTTGGAGGGGAGGAGGAAGTAAAGGGTAAGAGAGAACCATTTATTGCTACCACACCTTACATACACAACCAAACTTACATACACAGCATTTACAAAAGACAGAAGCGCTGTCACTCTGATCACTCTTTCACTCTGAAATTCACACAGAAAAACAAGAGCAACAGCAAGACGGCCTCGAAACGACAGAAGAGCAGCCACCTGAAGTCAGCATGCAGGAAGAGAGTGAAACAGAGGCATGTGCTCTCACTGAGAACACACATCTGGAGAAAGAGAAGCAGAGTGAGATGAATTCTTACACCCCTGACTCAACACAACCACCTCCAAAGTGTCGAGAAAACAGTTCTCAGGAACAACTGGAATCACGAGGAGGAGAATGTGTCGTGGAAGAGGCTGCAGTGAGGTGTGGTGTTCATCCTTTGAATTTAACCAAGAACAGAATTTAACCAAGAACAGATAACTTCTCCACTACACAACTATATATATATATATATATATATATATATATATATTTATATAGATATATATTTATATATATATATATATTTATTTTTTTATTTTTTTATTTTTTTTTTTGATTGATTGATTTTTATTTTCTCAGAAGAGAGTCGTGCACTGAATTTAGGTGCCCAGCTTACATGGACTTATAAGACACTGCAAAAACAAAACAGGTTCAAAACAAGAGACATAATACATAAATGGCTCAAAACATTTGACCACAGCGATGAAGAAAAAAGGACTAGAGTCTTTAACGCCTTTAAACATAAAGAGTATTCTTGCGCAATATACTATACTTGTAAATGCCAACTTATAGTCGTAGTGAAAGGCAAGTTAAAGCAACTATAGCTTTCACAATGTGACATACGTATATCAGCGTGGAATAGAACTGCAACAACCAATCAATCAGTTGTGGTCACAGATATTGAATCTGCAACAACAAATATTTTTTAGGTAAAAATGGAAAATATTTGCAGGCTTCAGCTGTTCAAATGTGAGGATTTGATGTATTTTTTGTTGTAGACAGAATACTTAACATCTTTCAGTTTCTAACAGGGATTTTCCCCAGTTTTCTTACATTTTATCGACAAAATGATTAAGAAAATACTCAGCAGATGAATCAATGAGGGTAAATGTCAGTGGCAGCTGTAAAACAAAATTGTGTTTGTGTGTGTGTGTTTGTGTGTAAAGGGTTACTAGTACAAGAGTGATTCAAATCAGATCCCTCACCTTTGATTGAATTGCTCACAAGTGTGGGTGGCCTACTAAATATGGCATCACAACACAGCTGTGGAGGTCTGGACGAGGGAAAAATTAATATAAATCCTCCACAAAGCATTTTAAAGGGACAGTTCATCCCCAAATCAAAAATGCCGATTTTTCCTCTTACCTGTAGTGCTATTTATAGGTCTAGATTGTTTTGATGTGAGTGTTGGAGATATCAGCTGTAGAGATGTCTGCCTTCTCTCCAATATAATGGAACTAGATGGCACTCAGCTTGTGGTGCTCAAAGCACCAAAAAATACATGTGAAAAACTCAGCAGCAATGTCTCTTTCTAGAAATCATGACCTGGTTACTCAAGATAATCCACAGACCTTGTTGTGAGCAGTTTCATGTAGGAACTATTTTCTTTCTACCGAACTACACCTGCCAACCATATTGTCACGCAGAGGGAAGCGTGAATCTACTGCTAGCTCACGTAGCACCACTGAGCTAGCTACACTACAGCTCAGCTGGGGAGGACACCATTAATGTTTACATATCGGGCTTTGACAAGCCTCTCGTCCAATGATTGTCCAGTGACTCCACAGTGATATGTTGGTGGGTGTAGTTGGGTAGAAAGAAAATAGTTGCTACATGATTATCTTAAATACCTAGGTCATGATTTCTGTAAAGAGATATTACTGTTGAGTTTTTCACATTTATTTTTTTGGCGCTTTGAGCACCACAAGCTGAGTGCCATCTAGTTCCATTATATTGGAGAGAAGCAGACATCTTTACGGCCACTATCTGCAACACTGGGCAACTCACACCAAAACAATCTAGACCTATAAACAGCACTACAGGTAAGAGGTGAAAAATGTATTTTTGATTTTGGGGTGAACTGTCCCTTTACGATATGTAGGAAAAAAAAACGGCCAACTTACATCTAAATACACACCTCTGACCCAGATTAAGGCAAAATAAAATTAAACCAAATGCATATTGCTCTGCTAGCTACTACAACCCACAAGCTAACAGCCAAATGTAGTTTTATGTTAATAGATGGATTAGCTAGTTGCCCCAGTTTTACTGGAGAAACCAATACGCCACTGAGTTTAAGGTGAGTCATCAAAAATGTATAGAATATATGAGACAGATTTTGATATAAAAATACTGAATTTTTTTATATGTACTTTATAAATATATTTGGTATATAACAAAAGTTAACACGACAACACAAGGCTGGAACTTGACAATGTATTTTATTTCATTGTGTCCTTAAAACATTTTTCATTAAGGAAATTGTATATTGTGTGACTTGGATAGTAATCTTAGGAGACACTCTTCTGCCCCTTGAGTAATTTTACTCACCTGTCTTGATTTTAGACCTGAGGCTTCAACAGACCAAATGTCTTTATCCCACAAAGAAGAAGCAAGCGTAAAAGAGGAGGGTAAGGAAGAGAATTTAGCAGAATGGCAAGAAAGCTGGGACGGCAACGAAGACACTTCGGTGGGTACAGCACAATTCACCCCGAAATACATTCTCATTCTGGTATTACAGTTCATGTTTGACACAGTCATTCTCTCCTGTTACACACAGAGTTATCTCGGAGCCATGAACATCAGCCAGAATCCATCAGCACCTCTGGAGCAGCGAGAGGAGAAGCCTAGTGGCGGTGGTGGTCGCCCCCCTAAAAAACGACCCACACACTTCATCACCTTCAGGGCCAACACTCCTGCTATCCTGTCCGGGTTCCAGCAGCTGCAGGAGGAGGTCACCTCCCTCCTACCGTCCTCCGCCCCTCACTGGCATACAGCCTCCAGCCTTCATGTCACAATGTGCCTCCTGAATCTGTCCGGCCCAGCTGAGGTAGCCGCTGCTGGAGAGATCCTCCGACGGTTTGCCAGTTTGGATCGTAACCCGCCGGTGGCTCTGACCTTCCCTGTGAAGCTGAAACATTTTAATGGGAAAGTGCTGTACCTGAGCCCTCAGCCTCAGCTTCACCTGCAGCAGCTCAACGGCGGCCTGCAGGAGGCCTACAGGAAGGAGGGCTGGCTCCACAGGGACTCCTACAACCCACGATATCACCTCACCCTGGCCAAGGTAGAGGGCACGGAGGGAGAGAGGATTTTTGAAGGGGTGGGGGACCTGAAAGTGGGGAAGGGTTTAAATTTTGGTCGTCTGCCAGTGAACACCTTACACCTCTGTGCCATGGGGGGTTCCAAAGTAGATGGTTTTTATGAGACCGCCTGCACAGTAACTCTTCGATGATAGAAAAAAAAATTGCAAAAAGCTGTCATCCAGGAACACGAGTAAGGTCCAGGGTTTGAAGAACAGCATGGTGCAGTATCTCATCGAAGAACACTGCATACATGTTTGTTAAAGCTGCAGCTGGTAACTTTCAGAAAAATGACTTTTTGTTATATTTGCTGACAATTGAGTGAAAAAAATATGTTCCTCCTCCTCCTCCTCCTCCTCCTCGTAGCGCTTCTAATGGCAGGAATTCACCGCATGTGAACGAAAACAACCAATCAGAGCTGAGGAGTCTCTAACACAGCTGTCAGTCACTGCAAGTGAGCTGATGTTACCTGTAAAACTAGGCAGCGCTGATCAAATATGAATCATGATTCTGTTACGACATTGCCTATTTCTCCCCTCAGATGTTTTGAGAAACATATTTTTGTGTACTGTTTAGCTGTTAAATGAGAATGTTTGTGACCCAGCCACCATGTTGGAAACAGTCGAGCCAAATTGAAGCACCACCCACTGACCAGAACAAACTTTCTGTTCTTACAGCCAAACACTACACTACACCAGACAGTTGGTTCGACTGGTTGTTGTTCGACTGCTCTCAGTGTTGCATCTGGAGCAAACATTCTCATCTTACAGCTAAACTGTACACTAAAATATCTGAAAACATTTGAGGTGAAAAATATGCAATGCATTAACAGAATCTTGATTCATATTTGATCTGCGTTGTTCAGTTTGACCGCAGTTCACGAGCTGTGACGGACATGATTGACAGCTGTGTTGGAGACTCCTCTGCTCTGATTGGTTGGTTCCTTCAGCTGTGGTGGATTCTAGTGAATGCCATTAGAAGCACTGAGAGGAGCAGCAACATGTATCTTTAACAGATTATCCGTCTCGTGTACAACTGAGTGAATATTAGTGACCGTTTCAGCAAATATGACAAAAAGTTTTAGAATTTTTAAATGCCATAAGTGTGTAATTTTTATACAAGTTACTAACTGCAGCTTTAGTACAGTTGGTGCAGTACCTCTGAGATTTGCACTAGCCATATGGCCTCATCATCCAAAGCTGATGTCTGTGTTTTTTAAGTTTTTAAGTTCTTAAATTATTTCAGATAAAATGCACTTTTAAAGATAATCAGGTTAAAGACATTTTTATATGAAGGTCTAAAGGGAGAAAACTTAGCACAATGACAAACATTATGTTCACGTATACTGACCTGTATTAAGGTGCAAAAGCATACAATGGTCCTACAACACTTAAATTATAATCTGATCAAAAATATATGTGTTTTTCTTAATGAATGCACTTTAATCTAAGGGCCTATATTATATCCTTTCCAAGATGAGAAATGATTGTAGTAGTTTGTCACAATACTGGAATTTCTAACTTTGATACAATACCTTAAAAAATATCCATATATGATTCAACACCATGGGAAAAAATTGACATTGGCGTACAAGTTAAAATTTGCATTAAAAAATAAATATAACACGGCTGTAACATGACGACGACTTTTCTTTTCTTGGTTAGTAACGGAACAGCAGAAAGACTGTAAACTCTGACAAGGAGAGAGGAAGCACATTTGATACTGGTGTAATTATACTGCTGAAAATGAGCACTGAAACCATTTCAAATGTTGAGAATCAATATTTTTGACAGCACTAGAATGTAGTTTGTAATACTACAGGGAATTTATAATGCAATTTTCACCAACATGTTTATCATGTTAAAACAAAAAGTTTCATTAGTTGTTTTACTTGTTGGCTTTAGTTGAAAGAAATTAAAAGATACTCTACTAAGCCCACAAGTGCAAAGTTAAACATTTTACAAGTGATACGCCCCACCCTTAGGCGGCCCTATGGGGCAAACAAAACTCTAACACTGACCCAAAATAACCACATAACCACCTTTAAAACACTCAGATCCACTGGATTTATTACAAATAAAACAAGCAAACAAGACAACAAAAATCCCATGCTGAGAGGCAGCAGGACAAACACCAGAGGCCTCTCTCCTCTGCTGCTGGCACAGGAGCTCTTCGGCACCTCCTCAATGCCAGGTGCACTGCACACCTAGGCAGATCTACAATGGAGGGAAGAGGGCCAGCAGCACAGAACAACACACAGCCGTAACAACAAGATTCAAAGTAAAATGATCAGCCTATTAATCAATTAGTCCATTAGTAGAAAATTACTTTTTTGACTCTAAAAGGTATTCTATGCAGGATTGTTGGGTAAAATTTGTAAATTCGGTCGCCAGCGAAAGTGGAAGTAAAAGCCAACCCCAGATGACCTCATATGAGTGCTGTGGGTGTACTCGCCCATAAATGTCCTGAACACAGAAAATACGAAGAAATTAAGAAAATACAGGCAGAGGTCAAAGTCTGTGCAGAAAAATACACCACCCCACACTTCTAGTGGGAATTACTTCCGCATGAGTGCATACATTGTGTTTTTAGGAAAATCCTGTGTAGTATACGTTTAATTAAACTGAAGAGGCACTTTGATGACCTCACCTTGGACTTTAGGAAATCGTTTTTTACAATTTTCTACAATTTTATCAACCAAAATTAAAAGTTTAAAAGACAAAATAATCATATTAATTGATAATCACAGTAACATTAGTTGAAGCTCTTGTGTGAACATCACCTGCTGAAGATAGTTTACTGTCAAATCTGCCTTCAGGCCCTGAGAGAGCCACATGGACATAAACGATCTTTAATCAGCTCTCAGTCATTAAACTAACTCAACATACACAGTAGAAAACTTCCTCAAGATATACGGTGCCTTAAGTAGAATGTAAATTGTTTTCCTGTTTTTATGATCTGCTGGACCAAACACGGTGCACGGGGCCAACTTCACACTTCACTTCTGTATCTACTGTTTTACAGCTACACAGACAGGACATATGCACCTGCCATAAAGGTTTATGTACATTGCATGAATTGTTAATGAGAAGAAAAGATTAGGCTTTCTTTACAGCTATGAATTAAGCAGTTGTACTCTGCAGCTCATAATTCTACGATTTATCTGTTTAACATGAATATTGTATGCCTGGGGTTCCACAAGAACGATGACTTTGTATGACTCTTACGATGAATTATAACCACTAGATTGTCAAGGACATTAAATATTGAATTGGTTATTTTAAATCCTGTGAGTGGTGATATTTTATCAGTGCGGTGATGGATGGCCTGGATGCAGTACTGTTGCTGTAGTTTAACATGCACACACACACACACACACACACATACACACACGTAGGCTGCGTAAAACGCTCCCTGAACAACTCTTGCATACATAATATAATTTTCTGTCTTCTTTCACACACATCCTCTATACATAGGCTATATGAGTCAGTGAGTATGCTCTCTGGCTCGCTACTGTTTGCTCCCTCGCTCGCATTATCTCCCTGCCTCCCTTCCCCCACTCTCTTTCAGTGACACAGAAAAACTAACGCCGCCCCCTCCCTCTTTGCTCGCCTGCTCCTGCCCCCCTTTCTCCGATGGCAGACAAACACCATACTCTTTTTACTCTCCATTATATCTCCAATTTGCATTTCTCGGTCAAATCTCCCAGAGAGCATCTCCATCAGCAGCCTCTCATCACTTCCATCATGTTCTCCTCTGCTACCTCGTCACTGAATCAGTGCTGATGCTGTCCTGCAGCCTCCACTGAAAGCTGGTTTTGCCTAAAAATCCATTGCATGCCGCTTCTCCCCACCACCACCGCCACCACCACCACCTCTCTATTCATTGTTCACTCCATCTCTCACCCTCCCTCCTGTTTCTCTCAGCATCACTCCCTGGGAACCCACTTTTTTCCCCCCTCCTCAGTATTTCATGTTGCCTCTCCCTGCATCTCCCCTCTCCCCATATTCATCTCTGTGTGCTTATTCGCTTCTCTTACTCTAATTTTATATGCATCTCTGCCTCACATGAGCTCTCAGCACATCGCAGCCTTAACTGTGCTGTCATAGGCAGGAGTTTTGCAACCAACCTGTGAGTGGATTTAAAAAAAAAAAAAAAAAAAAAAAATTCTTTTCACTATTATTCAGTGCACACAGTTGGCTGCATTTTGACTCTTTTCTCTCAGTAATCTGGTCAGGGTTCAGTGTGGTAGTCTGGACGCAGATTGGTCAGGTTGATGGGGAGTGTGCGTGGACTGTTGGTGGGGGTCGGCGTTAGAAGTGTGCCTCAGTATGAAGTGAGTGAGGGGGTTAGACCCCGCTAATCCCCGGTAACAGATTAATTATCTTTGGGCAATATCGTGTTGCTGCTGTGTTGTGAAGTCGCTTGGGCGTTAAGCTACGTAGGGCTACAATGCAACGATAAAGGGTCCCTTAGGGGTGTCTCCTCAATCTTAATCCCTCTCTCTCTCTAACTCACGCTCTCTCTCTCTCTCTCTCTCTCTCTCTCTGTCTCTCTCACTCACTCGCTCTCACTGAGAGCGCCTCTCTCATCCATCAACACAAGCACCTCTCCACTGTCACCAGACAACCATACACTTATTGGCTATTTAATATTTCAATAAGTGCAAGAATTATTGGCTCATTTCATTTTTCCCCCTTTTCTCCCCATTTTGACACATTTTTGGCATGTCTCCAAGCCGTGTTTTTCAGGATGATGTTTTTTCAAGAGCATCAAGCGTTGATGGCTGGCAGTATACCTCTTTGAGGGGGTAAATATTTCACGGACACCGGCGGAAGAGACGAGACGAGAAGGAGAGAGGAAACCTCCCAACACAACCGACAGAGGTAAGAGGCTGATCCTTCTCTGCTGTCGATTTGTGTGAAGATTAATCATCAAATGAAAAATGATTTAAATGCAAATTACACCACATCACAGCGTTGTGCTAATTTGGATCCATGCTTATATTTTCAAACATGTTTAATGGATGTTCATGAAGCCATCACACCATGCTGCCAAGATGGATCCATGCTTATATTTCCAAGTATCACACCCAGTGAGAAGGATGAATCTTCTCCATTTGACATTTGTAGAATAAGATGCTGTTACAGTTTGATTGCACCCAGTTTTATTTGTCTCACAATTCCTCTTAATGCTTTTTTTTTTGGATTCTTTGTTTTAATCTGCAGGATAATTCAATATTTTGTCCTGCATTGGTTTGTCAGTTGGGTCAGTAGTGTGGAAGCGTTTTGTCACCATCAACTTGTCATGCTGGACTCTTGCACACATCAAAGCACTGATTCGCTCTGACTTACTGACTATGAGCTGCACTCACTTACCTTCGGTCAGCTGCACTCACTTTGAAGGTTCATTGTTGCGGAGCTGAATTTTTGCAGACGAATGTGAAGTGCAAATTTAATTCTTCTTTTCCTGTCGCTTCACATCTGTAGATAAAGGTAACTTTGCACCCATCACAAAGATGTTAATTAATTTCTCCTGGCTGATGCAGTATGTCATGAAACTGTAATGTCATAAATTGCAGTCATTAAGGTTGTTGTTAAGAGGTTGTTAGACAACCACTCAGGCTTTAATGTGAACCATAACAGATTTTATGAGGCAAATTGAATATGTGCTTCATTTCAGCAGCAAAAGGACCTCATTAATTATATCTCCTGCTCAGGAGAGTTGCATTGTCGTAAAAAGATGCAGGTGGAGATGAATTTCCTGTGCTCGAGATGATTTTAAATTCAGCTGACAGAGATGCTTCAGCCTTGTTCTCATTAGCTGCCTCACAAAATGGCCCTTTTCTTTACATTCAGACATCATGGAGTCTCATATCACGCAAGTGGTTTCATTCTCGGTGTCGTCTGAGCTCCGTGTAGGCTGAACACACCAAAATCATTCCCCCTTTTTTTGTCTTCAGAGCTCACAGGCGGGTGAGAGTCGGTGGTTTCTTTGCCACCTCGCTCCTCGTTGCTCCCTTTTTTTTTTTTCTTTTCCTCTCCACCGACTGAGCTCAAAATCACATTTATTTGGCTTCAGTTATGCAATGGTAACAGGCATGATAACAAGCTGGCAGGAGACATCACGTCAACTTGAGGCTTCCTATCTGTGACAACTGCTGAGTAACTGCTGCTCCAGAGGACTGTGACCCCCCCACCCCCCCCACCCCCCTCCTCGCCCCCATCAGCACCTCATTAGGTTGCCTCAATAACTTTCTGGGTTGCAGGGGAGTCCTACCTGAACTTTGACCTGGTGTCCGTCACCACTGTGCGTTTCTTCTTCATGCATCTAGAATTGATTTAGTGTGAGAAGTGATGTCAAAGTAAGACAGATAAGCTGCTGTCATGCTGGTCATTTCTTTGTCTGTGTAATAATTGTGGGGTTTATATGGTGTAGTCTGCGTCCTATTAGCTTCACAGTGAAAATCATTATTAGTGCAGTTTGCCGTCCATCAAAGGAAATGCTTTTCTATATTGACCCACTTTAATGGTGGCGGTGATCACAACAGGTAGACTGATTCTCCTTTAATTGTGGAATTGGCCCTTCACTTGATTATTATGCCTCTCAAAAAGCTTTCACCCCATCCAGAGTCTGATAAATGCACCTCATAGACCTGCCTCACAGCTCTTGTAATACATCTAATCTAATAAAGTCACTCAAGATAAATGGTCATGAAGGAATGCATAAACACAACAGTCTGTTTACACTGCTGATGTGTGGTGGACGGATGCAACTCCTCGCAGCGTGTGTAAACCATTATGTTCAGCGCAGTTTTAATAAGGGAAATGGAGTGTTGGCAATGATTTGATTTGTGACAGTTGGGCTGCTGGAACCATTAAGGTGAACAGGCTTATTGTAATGGGCTTACAGCGGCCCTGTCTGGCCTGTGGGCGAGCTGTTAACTTGTTCTGAGCCATAAACGCCCCAAATCTGAATGGGGAAATTGTCTGGCGTTGAATGTGACATGTGGCTAAATTTAAACTTTTATCATGCCCAGTATTAACCCAATTATGTGCAGTGGGTTGTGAATCAATGGGGATAGTAAAGAGCCTCAGCAGTGTGGAATACTGTGCCGATTGAAAGTTGTGTAACATCTGCGTTGAAAGATAATAAAAGCCTTTCATTCAGAATCTATCTGACATTACTGGATCCTGTTAGAATCAAATGCAGAATAGTATCTGCCTGTAATATCAGCATTGAGCTCAGCTGTATAACCCTTTGTATTTTAGTATTGTAGCCGTTGTTGTGAATGCCTCTGCTCTGTTCCCCCTCTCCTGAGCTGTCTTAAAACACTCCTTTCTTAAACAGTAAAGCTCTGATGGTCTCTTAATCTGGGCAGCCGGTATCAGAAGCCTACCAGGCTCCCGTCTCGCCCTCTGTTCCCCCTCTGCTCTGTCATTGTAATGAGGATTCCAGTGTATGTTTTGGCTAACCGGATTTGCCCTTTGTATTTACCCTACTTTCTCCCTCTTGGCCGGCTTTAGTGAGCAGTGGCTGACGATGCAGTCAAATATATCGCTCTATGTATGATAGTCCTCTTGATGCTATGTATAATATTCCTCTCCTGCATATACTCGACCAAGAAGACCTCTTCAAAGACACCATATATCCCCTATATAATCCATGCTGCTCCTATAGCAGATACCCTTTTCATAAGGTCGGAGAGGTCGGTGTATCAGCCATTTGTTACATATAGTCATGTAATCTCTCTGTGTTCAAGGCAGAAAGCGCTCACGCTGCTGCTAACGATTATTATTCATCTGTTGATACGTTTTTCAGTTAGTCGATAAATTTGTGCTACGTATGGTCAAAAATTGTTAAGAAACAGCATCTGGCAACGTGTCCAGGGCCCAAGGTTACATCTTGAAATTGAATTATTTGTCCGACCAACAGTGTGAAAACCTAAATCTATCCAATTTAACAGTAGGGCTGAATGATTTGGAAAAAATATCTAATTGTGATTATTTTTGACTTATAATGCTATTGCAATATGATGAAGGTTGTAATGGTTTACTGTGAAAACCGTATGCCGTGGTATGAAAATTGACAGTTATCATATTGTATACATTTGCTTATCTATGGTTTTGAAAAAAAAAATGCAATTGAACGTACAGTTTCATCACATGTGCATCTCCTTTCTTCCTTTACTGCATGTCAGACTTTTTACACATACTGCCATAACAAAATGGTGTCAAGTCTCTTCCTTTAAGGGTCATTTCAACTGATAATAATAATTGTGTAATGTCATGCATCATGATACAATGATGCCACGAATCTTAAATATTTTGACTGTTATCTTAGGGTGAATGAAAAACTTACACCGTTGTTACCCTAGGTGTGGGGTGTTTTTTTGTTTGTTTGTTTTTTTGTTAGTATCTGTGCCAGGCAGATTTTTTTTTAAGTCCGTGGAATATTGTTTACAGGCTGGGACATCTCTGCAGCACCACAATACTTTATTAAACATTTATATTTTGCCTTTAACATTTATTGCGCCTCCTGAAATTTGGATCTCGCACTAGTCCATATTGTGATTTTCGATAAAATTCCTATTAATTCAGCCCTGTTTAAGATAATATCAAACAAAGAAAATAATTTTGCTTGCTTAAATGATTAACTGAATTGCTGGATATTTATTTTCTGTAGATGGTCTGACTAAACAATTAATTGACACAATGTTTGAGCTCTGAACACATCACATGCTCAACAAAAAAAGTGTTTTCTGTCTCAAAAATGATAAACTAAAGATTGGGACAGGTAAAGCTTGTAACAAGTTTATTCATTCATGTTTAGTTTAATTTATCTGATATGGACATCACAATAGCATTAAAATCGTACATATATGCACAAGAACCAGATGTGCTGTGTTTAGTGTTTGTAGTGAAATGTTAATTTGCAACAGGAGGCATTTTAAAAGTTAAATTAGTAAAAAAAAAAAAAAAAAAAAAGAATACATTTGCAAATACACTGACGAACCCATACACAGATATACGTCCGCACAAAATACACAAGGAACTGATTTAACATCAGTAAAGCCATAAATCAAAAACCAGAACAGCACACTTACTTCAGCCTCTACTCTGAGTGAGTTGAAGTGCTTTACACTCCCAAGAGCATGTTTCAGGTAACTATGGCTGACATTTTGACCCTTACTTTGCTCAGGTGATTTCTGTTCATAAACTGTCTCCACTGAGCCTGAATGGAGGAGGGACACAGCAGCTGTAGAGCTCGCAGTGACCTCCTCTCTCAGGAAGTCCTTCACCCTTTCTCCCCCTCTCTCCTCTGCTCTTACCTCACCTCACATCCTGGTTGCTCTGACCCTTCCTTCCTTCCCTCCCGCAGGGTGGAGGAGGGGGACCAGTGGCAGTAGAAAATGGCTGCCATGACAACGGTGCCCAGCTATACCCCCTCACTGTGGGTGAGAATGTGTCACGCCCTCCCCCGGCTGGACCTCACCATGCAGATGAAGGACAACATCTTTGTCCCCGACAGCTGGGAGTACCAGCAGGTAACCGACACCTGCCACACCACATGCTGCACTGTAACCGTCCAATCTGAGGCGCCACGTTGCATAATCATTACAGCCCTGTTGCTCCATTTGTAGTTCTAAATGTTCAGGTATGTTCTGCTACAATTAAGCGACTGCTTGATGGGCAGTTTGCTTGACATCAGACTTTAAATTGCTCCATAAACCCCTGAATTATGATGGCATTTACAGACCTTTAAAACACCTCTTCATGCCAGCTCATTGACCTAATTATTGGTGGGAAGATTGCACTAGACCCCTCCAAGAGACCCTTAGCTCATCACATCAATCTACATTTTCTACCTTGCTTTAGATGTTGCAGTGCTCCTCTAAACTGTCACCCGCACCTCTGCCTCTGTGCATGCAAACTGTAGATATTTTATTGCTGTCGGGGAGCGCGTGGTCCTGTAGCAGGTTTCCACAGCTGCTGCTGCCTGCACGTTCCTGCGCTGTGCAGGTTCTGCTGCAAAATGGCAAGGTTTCATCCTTCGTCTCCTTCAACAGGCTCTCATACAAAACGCTCCAGCCAGCCAGCAGTGTCTCACAGTGCGTGTTTGTGACTTCTCTGCGGTACAAAGAGGAGGAGGAGGAGGAGGGGACACACACACAAATTATCCTGCAGAACAGAAAGACAAAAGAGACTGAAAGTGCTCCGAGAGGGAGAATGAGAGAGGGAATGAGTAATGCGAGGAGGTTGCTGAACACAAGACCGGGCAGAGAGAGAGAGAGAGAAATAGAGAGTGGGAGTGAGAGAGAGTGGCAGTGAATGTATTTAAGTAGGTCACAGATTATTAATAGAGATTCAGTGGTGTGGATAGAAAGAAAGAGAGGGGAGAGAGTGGGGGAGAGAGCGGGAGTGGGAGCGAGGGAGAGTGTGGGGAAAAAGGGGTTGGGTGGAGAGGAGCGATGGGGAGGGGCTTTGGAGAGCAGGAGGTGAGACGGAGGGAAGGTGGAGGAATGGGGAGTGACAGACGGGCAGATGGATGAAGGATAATACTGTAGATATGTGTCGGAGCAAAACGCGTTTCAGTAATGTTGACTTTGTGACATGGAGTCTGATCGAAAGCAGAGTCTGATATGGCTTAGTGACATTAATATTCACTGTGGTGCAGATCAGGGGTTGATGGGTTAAAGCCTTTGGAATAAGTATAAACTGATCAAGAGTCAAATTAATTGCGTTAAATTTGCCTCTCTGATAGTGTATGTTTACATATAGTGTGTATATCTGCGTCCTTGATTTTTGCTGCCTCTCGAAGCACACAGTTTATATTCTCATACCTTTTTAATCACCATCTCCTGCTGCTTAATGGGGGCGGGACAATGTGACAAGCCATGGAATTTAACAGGATTAGTTGGTATTTTACTCTCTCAAATGGCTCGTCTCCACTTGTAAAAATGGAATTAAAGTGCCATTTTTCACATCCACTGACTCATACCTTTCTCCTCCTCCTCTTCCTCTTCTCTCCCAGACTCTGCTGGTTCTGTCCAGTTTATCAGCCATCGCTCTCGTCATCTCCCTCTTGGTGGTCCTCTCCTTCCTCATACACTACTGCTGCTGTCACCGTGGTGACCGGAGCGAGGGCTCGGAGGAGGAGGAAGAGGATGAAGATGCCAGCACAGGTCACGGTTACAGCGGGAAGAAAGGGCGGGGCATCTGCTGCGTCACGTGGGTGGCAGTAGCGGCTGTCACGCTGTGCTGGTGAGAATGAGGATCCAGACGTCATTATCAACCACACAGCTTTTATTCATTTTAAAACAACAAACCCAAATTGCCTTTTAGCAGTGGTGGGAGAATTATTCCGATCTTTTTCTTCCTGCATTTAAAATCTTACTTCAAAGTGTTGTATGTAACTCTGGAGAAGGAGAGGTGATTGTTGAGGTCGCCAAATACAAATGCTTTGAGTTAATGGTTTGATCCGGCTGCCAGCTATTTTACAGATTATGATTTTACGATCTTTTAGAATATGATACATTGCAGTAGTATAAATAATCCAGCAGGATATAAAGCAGTCAACCAGCTGCACTTCAATCAGCAACAGCTATGACAGTATCACAGTTACAGGATCCATTTGTGATATTTAAAGTACAGCCTTGCTGATGGACTTTAACTCAGAGTATTTTCATATTGTAGTATATCTAAGGTCTGAATTATTCTTCCACCACTTATTACCACCACTTATTATTAGCTTGTTAACACTGATGCATCAGAGCATAAGTAGCATTTTAGTGTTTGATAGCTGGCCAGCTAGGTTTAAGTTTAATCTGGTGGTTCCCTAGTTAGGGCTCAGCCCCGCCCACTGGGTCATGAGATAAATCTGAGGGGATGTGAGATGATTAATGGTGTAGGCAAGACGATAAAACAAAGTAGTGATACACAAATCTGTATTCATGTGTTGAACTTCTTTGCTTTTGACGTGAAATATTGGAATATTTTACCTTCTTGAGCGTAAAGAAAGAGTAATTTATAGTAATTGCCGAGCATTTTGGGAAAGTTAAACAATAAAATCAGGAGTCATGTCTCGACCGTAGCTGGAGCCAGTACCTGGTTAGCTTAGCTTAGCTTAGCATAAAAACTGGAAACAGAGGGGAACAGCTAGCCGAGCTCTGTCAAAAGGTAGGAAAGCCTCCTAACAACACCTTTAAAGCTCACTAAGTAACACTTATTTTTACTGTGTTACTTTTGGACAGAGCCAGGCTAGCTCTTTCCCACTGTTTCAGGTCTTTATGCTAAGCTGTGCTAAGCTAAGCTAAGCTGTAGCTTCGTATTGACCCTACAGACACAACAGTGGCATTGCTCTTCTCGTCTATTTCTTCATAATAAGCATATTTATAAATGAAAGGGAGAAAAAAAAAATTAAAGGGAGAATTCAGCAAAAGAGTCAAAAGTAAAAAAAATCTTGGAAACCACTAGTTTAAAGGTTCTGTATATGACATTCAGAGCACTAATGCAGCAGCAAATCACTATTTGCTATGTGATGATATAGTGGAGCGATGGCGTCCTGAGCAGAGAATGAAGTCACGCTTCCTCTGTGTATTTTGTTATACCAACTTCTCTGATCTGTATTGTGGTAGACAATCTGGCCATACGCGCATCCTAGTGCATTTGAGTCCCTGTGTGTGTATCTCAATGGCTAGCTAATTGCCCCCACTTTACAATGTCGTCATATGGCAATCACAGCTGATGACCAGTGTTGGGGTCGTTATTCAAATAAAGTAATGTATTACACATTAGTTGTTACTTTTAAAAGTAAAAGAGTTTGGCTTCATTACACCTCATAGCACAAATAATAATGGCATCAAAATAATATATCAGTAGGCCTAAAGAAAATAATGTAAGAGACGAGCCTTGCTTACACCATTAGATGATAAAAGACTTAAAGGGGGAAAAACAACTTTAAATGGTGTATGAATGGTATTTAATGGGCCTTGTAGTAGACTAGTCCAGCTTATTTGATGTGTTAACACTTAAGCAGCTGTTAAACCTCATAAGGAGGAGATCCTAAAATCATTTTTAGACAACTTTTTCCTCCTTGGAGTTGGGACAAGACTGAAAAGCCTCTTCACAGGCACGCTTGATGATGTTGCTGTTGTCAACACTTTTCATTTTATTCCATCCACAGATAATTGAAGACTTGGTCTAATGCAAGTAACGACATACTTGTTTGATTATTAACTGTAATGTGATTACAGAATTAAGAACAGTAACATGTTACCTTACTGCTTCACTGACAAATATAATTTGATTACAGAAACACGTTACTGTAATGCTACTTAGTCATTTCTGTAATGCTACTGTAACGCCTTACACCCAACACTGCTGATAATACTGTCCCGATCTCAAGTGGTGGAATGGCGACACAGAGTGACCGATAGCTCTATTAGCACTGTTGCTGTTGTTAGTGCTGTTAAGGTAGCTGCTAGCCACCAGCTCATCACCTCCATGTTGAGAAACGTGTGCAGGTAACCCCGGCTCTGACTCTGAATCATAGATATGCTCTGAATGTCACGTACAGCTCCTTTAATCTTTAAAAGTGAACTGCTTTTCATAAACTTATCTTGTGTTTTTTTGGTAAAACCTTAACTGTAAAGTAACAAGTAACTAGCTGTCAGATAAATGCATCACAAAGTCCATTATTTCCCTCTGAATTGTTGAAGTATAAAGTAACGTATGCTAGAAATACAAGTAAACAAAGTTACAAGTACCTTAAGGCTTTGCGTAAAGGGACAGTTCACCCCCAAATCAAAAACACATTTTGTTCCTCTTACTTTTAGTGGTATTTAAGATTGTTTTGGTGTGAGTTGCAGAGTGTTGGAGATATCGGCCGTAGAGATGTCTGCATTCTCTCAAATATTATGGAACTCATGGATGAGCCTCTTGTCCATGAGGAGATGCATGCTTCCTTCTGCGTAGTGATGTGGTTAGTTCTTACATGAAACCGCTCACAGCAAGGTCTGTGGATTATCTTGAGTAACCAGGTCATGATTTCTGTAAAGAGACATTGCTGTTGAGTTTTTAAAATGTATTTTTTGGCACTTTGAGCACCACAAGCTGAGTGCCATCTAGTTCCATTATATTTGACAGAAGGCAGACATCTCTACAGCCGATATCTCCAATACTAAACTAGTAAAAAACTAAACTCACACTAAAAATATCTAGACTGATAAATAGCACTCAGATAAAAGGAGAAATGTGTACTTTTGATTTTGGGGTGAACTGTCCCTTTAAGTAAAAGTACTTTTAATTGGAACAGCACCAAGGCTGTGAATCACAAGTTGTCATCCTCGCCATCGTCATGTGCTTTTTAGTCTGTCACACAGTCACCAATGTCACTGGAGAGGGGAGGAGGCCCAGATGACAGCTGATGGTCACGTTAAGTTGCTGTTTACCGACCACAGGCCTGTGACAGCTCTGTGCGTGTTAGTTAGTGTGTGTATTTCAGCTGTTTCCTCATCACTGTGTGCGTGGGGATGATCTCAGCTCGCCCACCAGCAGTCATTTACCCACCGGTGTTCCCCTCAGATCTGGTGACCATGCAGTCATCAAGTCAGTACATTCCGTATGTACATTATGTAGAAATTGTGCTTGACATCTGTCCAGGACACTTTGGTGTAGTGGAAGTCACTGAGGGGAAGCTCGGCTGCCCGTCAGACCTTTTAAATCTAAAGCTAGAGGCGCAGCTGTGTGCTGTGATAAAATTATAGTGCAATTTAATGCTTCAGCAGTGCTTGTTATTATATTCCAGTCCATTCCCCGTGAGGTTATATGTACTGAGACTGTATTGTTATATCACAGAACATAATGTACCGGGGATCTGATTTCAGTTGTCATAATGATGTCGTCATATACAGACTGTAGGTTGATGCGGCTCGTGTCTCCCCCTTATGGCTCGTAATGTAATGTAATGTACCCGTCTCCTCCTCTGATGCTCCGCACAAGGACTTCCTGCGCTAGACAGGATGAAAAAATAATGCAGCAGTTTACCTCTTGAAAATATTTCATGTGACACCCTTTCCTCCAGATGGTGGCCCTTTTGTCACAAGTACAAAAAACAGTCATTTGAAATGCAGCTGCATTAGACAGCGTTCACATTTGGCAGCTTGAAATGCAAAGCACACACAGACGCAGACACACATTCCTCCTTTTCCCTTTCCCCCTGCTTTCTAATCTGGGTCACATACTTTGTGGGAGATTGGGTCATACCATTCCTCTCGGGTTTGAGGGGATTTGACGAACATCTGGCCCGAGCCTTAATCTGAATATTTGAATAACAGAAAGATGTGTAAACATGTCGCTATGTTTAACATTTCGAATATTTTCCTTGCTGAAGCTTAACTGTGCAGTATAAAGAGTCAGCTTTTTTTCTCCCATCATCTGTTTATTCCTTCCCTTGCGCTCCACTGTTGGTATGCTCATCCAGAGCACACATATCCCATCCTCTCCAGCTCTATCTCCTTGTGTCACATTCATTTAAAATGTACATACACACTGAATTAAACATCACATTTATGCCACTGCTATCTGTTCTACTACACCCCTCTCCCTCGCACACACATGCACACACCTTCCCACAATGTTTTCATGTTGCCTTTTTTCTCTCCCTTTGCAGTGTTGCCATAGGCATCGGTTTCTATGGCAACAGCGAGGCTAATGATGGGATGTATCAGTTGACCTCGTCTCTTCTCACAGCCAATTATACGCTAGCTTCCATCGATCTGCTGGTGAGTGCTGCAAGTCAGCGAGTAAACTGTCATGCAGAATACCTAACCTGTGTGTGTGCGTGTGTGTATGTGTGTGCACATGTGTGTGAGAGAGAGAGAGTGTGGTCTGCAGAGAGAGGGAAAGAAAATCAGATACAAACTTGTGTTTTTATCGATCTCCCTGTGGTCAGACAGTGGTTTATGTGTCAGACTGCCAAATGTCCTCTTCCCTTTGCAGAAGATGCAGGTCAGGAGAGCTACTGTAATATGGATAACAATATAAATCTGAGTTAATCGGTTCCGCTCATGTCTGTTCATAAAATATAAACTACCATATCATTTATTAAAATTACAGCAGGAGGTCTTTGACCCTCATAAAGCAACAGCATTTGACCCATTTGAAAAGAGTGAACATTCAGAGAGTGGACAGAATCATATTTAGAGTCAGTTGATATTTAATTTAAACATTCATTCGCTAAAAGTGAAGAATAACACACATTTATCAAGAAACTTACTCCCACATGTAACTGGATGTTGTATCAGAGCAGGAATATCCCATCAGAGACAAAGATTTACCCCAGTGCTTCCTAAATTCTTTAAATGGCATCTCTAGTGACTTTGTTTTTCATGGCAGCAACATGCAGACATATGCAACCTTTTCAGCTGTAAACAAAACCATCAAACTCTATCAAATGATTTTATTCTAACAAAATAATAGAGCAAAAAAGAAAGCATTGTTTTAAAACATAAGAAACATATCAACAAATATTAAGTGAGATAAAAGGCCTGTCCTCAAACATGCTGTCGCTCAGTGAAAAAGAGGTCAGCGATTTACGTTCTGTCTTGCTGTGCAGATGTACAAATGAGTGTTAAACTAAAAAAGATAAATTGCACAAATGAAGTCATGCACTGATTTTGTTTTTTGTTTAAATTTATACTATACAGGCAGCGTCGGATGCTGCATGTGTCGCCAGCAACAGTGAAAGCAAATGGATTCACTCTTGTTGCTATATTTGCAGTTTTTTGGTGCTGTGTCGGCAATTTATGTAGCTTTCTCTTGGATGCATGCTGCTTGTGGTCTAGTACCTGGTCACTACCTTTTTATAAACCTGCGACCTCACCTGCGCTCTGTCACACACTTAGAGTGGGTTGTACGTGATGTTTAAGGGGGATTATTTTTGTATAAGTCTATATACGCCTTTTTTTTTAATGAAAATCCTGCATAGTGTATCTTTAACTCTTTTATCTGCTGATAGTTTTCTCTGGCAGATAATATGATGAGACGAGATGAGATAAGATAAAATAGGACAAGCCTTTATTGTCTCTGACATTCGAGAGAACACAGGTGACATGGACACGCACATGTACATCCATACACCCCAAGAGTATTGAACAATGCCCTCGACCAAGTAGTACACAGATGCCCTACCTAAAGCGACTGCACAAAATTATTGCATAAGTGCCCTACACATAGTACTTGCTCAGATGCCCTGAACAAGGTTATTTCACAGCAAATGCCCTACGTCACATTATGGCACGGATGTCCTACGCCAAAATATTACATATCCCTTCCCTCCCATCACACCCCTACACATACTCACAGCTCACAGTTCGCTCACCTGTACCTTCTGCCTGAGGCTATCAGCTCATACTCCTTATGAAGGATGTTATTTGGGTCAGTAGTGACAGACCTGGGGTTGAAATCCATTTCTTGGGTTTTCTTAACGTTATAATTGTGACATAGTAAACAGGGTTTTCAATACTATTTTATTGATGTTTAATGCTCTTTTTTCCACTTTTGAATTATGCAAATGAAAAATAAGCATGTGTTTAGAAATATACAGTAAGAAAATAAATAAAATAAGTAAATTTTGTGTCACACAGCACCCAGTGACCCACTGTGTGATCCAGTGATCAGGTGTTATAGAAATCCTTTCATTTTTTGCAGTATGTTATTCTGCAAAAACAGAATTTTTATGAACATTTTATTTGTGTGAAATCTTTAATATCACCAGGAGCCACTGAAATATAGAATTAACAGGAAGATGAATATATTTGTGATATGTAGTATTAGAAAAAGTATATGTACAGGAATGAAATAACACTGAGTTGTGAAGCAAAATGAAACCTCATCGGAGAGGAAAAGGAAATTCTGCTGCTGGTAGACGTGGTGTATCAGAGAAATTGTATGATTTGAAGAATTTAGTTTTTTAATATAGCGAGGGGCTTTACTGGAGTTGCATTGATTAGTATTAGTAATAACTGCACAGTATGCACACAGGGATGTGTGTACAGGGATGTAATAGATGGATAAGATATTAGATAATAAGATAAAGGACTCACAAAAAAGCAGCAGCTGCAAATAACAGACTTCAAACTGCTCCGTCCTGAATGTGACAGATAACAAATTATTCATCATGATTCATACAAAACAAAGGGAGCGTGTTCACTTCTCTCTCTGTACTGCAGCTTCTCTTGCAAACTTAAGTAAAAAAGAGATTTATCTAATCTCTTTCTAACTGAAAATGCTCTTTGAGTTAGTTAAGTCTGCAAGTAGGAGTAAAAGTAGAGAAGTTGTTCACTTGAAACTTGTGTTATACATTATGGGGGATGCATTAGCAGGCTGAGGACCTGAGCTGACCACAATCTTCTGCTCTTTATCTCCATAACACAGCCACTCTGAGCCAACCACCATTTTATGAGCATTGTCATCTCTATTTTGTGGTTTCCGTTACACTTAACTCCCCTTCACATTCTTCCTTCCTCTTCAAGATTTCAGACACAATTTCTGGGCTGCAGCTGTCCGTCTCTAGCCCCCTGACCTCGCTGGAGGAGCTCTTTACTGGCAGTAAACCCTTCCTGGTGTCGACGCGGAACTGTCGGAGGTTATCTGAGAATGTCATCAACCTCCTCTCCTCCATCTCCCTGGCTCGGTCCAGTCTGGACACAGGCCTGGGCAATGACAGTATCAGCGGGGCGTCCATCATACCTCTGACCCCGGTACCTCCCTCTGTGGCACCTACAGTGGTGCCTACCAGCAGCTTGATGCCCAGCCCCTTCTCACCTGGCTGGGCGGCCAACGCGCTGATGGTCAACGAGGACTACAGGTGAGGCTGCAGTCCAGATCTCAAACTTGATTTGAAAACGGACAAGTAGATGTTTAATTTGGATCAAACACACACTGGAAATAGATTTATTTTTTGAATTGAAATGAACTGCCCAGATTATAGAATATTTTTGACCAGTCATGCATATTGTTCTGTAGGGGAATTCACTACTCTTCAGTTTACTGCACTGTGCACCACCTGGGTCAGGTAGGGCTAGCTAGTGGTGCTGCTTATTTAGCAATTACTGCTAGAAACGCTGTCCTGACCCAACAGCTTTGGCGTGAAAACATTATGCCCACCCTCCGGTCCCCCCAAAGTAGTCTCGGTGAATAAGTTGCTCAGTTTTTAGCCCCAAACCCCCTTTAGCACTTAGCTCTCTTAGCTCCGTTAGCAGCGTCCGCACAGCTAGTAGTGCTAACATAGACAACAATGCTAAAGGGATTTTGCAGCTCAAAATGAAGCCACTTACTCACCGGGGGCTACTTGAGGGAAAAACCAGAGGGTGGCTAACATATTTCTGCAACACTAGGATGGTGTTACTAGCAGTAATCTTCGAATGAGCACTGCCGCTAGCTAGCTCCCACCCAGGTGGTGCACAGTGCAGAGCAGCCAAGGCTAACGTTAGCTAACCAGTGGAGACCGCAGAGTTGGCATTGGACACTTAGTTTCCACAAAACATTAAAATTTCACCACCTCTAAATGGACAGTGTTTTAAAATGTGGCTCTAAAGCTCACTAAGTTAATGGAGCACTGGAGCAAAAAGAAAGGCCTCATGTGTTTGACGTCATTTTGTGTTTTGTTTTTTTTTTTCTTTTCCTAAAATTGAACTGGTTAGTTCATCAAAATCAAAATTAACCTTAACTTAATTCCCTAGTCTGTATCTTGTTGTGTATTTCAGATGAATCAACACATATTTAGATACATGGCCCATAATCAAGGGGGTAGGATTCATTTGAACATTGGAGGGGGACGCATATAAAATGAAGGGTTTGGGGGTCCTCCAGCAGAAAATTTAGAACATCAAACACCTCATTTCCTGCATTCTGGTGAATGTTTATGCACCGATTTGTACCTTTTCTGCACCAATTTATGGTGTAAATGTCTTTAATTTATCGCCTAATAATGCAAAAATATCATACTTGTTAACAGGAAGTTCACAAATCAACACACTTTATATACACAAACCAAGATTTCAGTTATAAATGAGCATTACATAACTAATGCAGTATTTTCTTGGCTTTAAATGGAGCAGGGTTGTTTTCAAACAGAAAAAAATTCCCTTTAATCACTACCAGATAACATTGTTCTTTCCAAGGAACTTCTGAGGAAAACTGTCCAGTAAAATAAAGTAGTACTGTAATATCCTTTTTTTGTTTGTAACCGCTTATCCTGTTCAGGCTCACGATGGTGCTGAAGCCAATATGACATTAGACGAGAGGTATGGTTCACCCTGGATAGGTCACCAGACTGTCACAGGCCCGACTCATAGAGACAGACAGTTACTGTGACATCATATTGATTAATCCCATATTCAACAAGATTTTATATTTTTGGTTGTTAATCAGCCACAATTAGTTTTAAGCAACTGAATTAAAAAAAGAAACATCCATATTTCCTAATTTTGCACATCATGCTTACAATCAGAAATACAGAAAATGTTTACCTCCACACCAACAATAGTAAACATTGGCAGTGACAGTCTTCCTGGGAAACAAGAGTAAAGCTCTCTCCCAGTTGGCCTTGATTGGTAGCTGTTCATGTTCTTTCTCTGTTTATAATCTGACCACCATCAGATAGCTCTGCTTATAAACGTATGTGTTCCTCTTGTGCAAGAAATGATGATTCTTTCAAAGCATGTTTTATGTTTCCAATAAAAATAGATGGCGTAACTCCATTCTTCTACTAACACAATCTGGATTCTTGAGCTTTCCACTTACAAACATACTTTACGCACTAATCCTGATCTGTCAGTTTTCCACTCCAGCGGTTTAACAATGTGGCTGTAAACATGGATTTACCCAGGTGGTCATAATATAACTTTTTACAGCTTGTTCAGCAGAAGCATCAAGGGTTAAAATACAACCAATCTATGGGTACATTTTAAAGGGATTAGAGTAAAAAGTATTTTTTTAAAGGAACCATTACATTTTATACCAGGCCCACTTCATCCGTTATCCAAGAATAACCACTGGCAACCATTTTCTTTGTCTTGGAGGATGGAAACTTAAGTAGCATCTAACACACATTCCCAGTCTGCTCATATAACCATTTCCTATTCTGGCTATGGATGGATTAATGAACGGGCCTACTTGGCAAAGGCCCAGGGCCCCAAAGAGTCAAGGGCCATTCTGGCCTTAACACAAAATGTCACTCAAATTAATTTGAATCAATCAGGAGGAGACTCAAAGGGACATCAAAGAGATATAAATCAACTACAAAGAGACACAATATGACAACAAAGAGACTCAAAAGACTACAAAGAGACACAAAATGACAACAGAGAGACTCAAAAGACTACAAAGAGACACAAAATGACTACAAAGAGACACAAAATGACCACAAAGCAGGGTTCCTACGCAAGTATGGAAATAAATCTGATCAATTTCCAGGTATTAAAAAGTATGGAAAATGAAAAATAAAGTATAGAAAAAATATTTATGTTTCCAGACTATTACCACTGTTCTAAAATACTGTTTTCTAAAATAGAAAATTAGGTATTTCCAAAAATAATTTAATCAATCTGGATCGTGTTTTATGCCGGGCCAAGCACAGTTTGTCTGAGGGCAAACGTCTCAGAAAACATACCGCCCCTTTTACCTGATTGACGAGTGGTATGTCCAGTCCACTGTCCCATGACAGCCCCAGCCCCCCAGTACCAAGTTTCACTCCAACACTGCACTGCACCTTCGACAAGAAGACGAGTTTCACGTGGTTCACAATGGGTAGATGCAAGTTTTTGGATGGATGGCTTTACTTGACAATACCGTATATAAATACTGGTTGGCCAAGGATTCCCAATTCACACACAGAGAGCTAGATGCAAGCTTGGTGTGAAATGGGATGACATCACGAACATGGGGGAGAAGGCGATTCTGAGCCACATGAAAGGAAAAAACACAAACGTCTCGTTATTGCATCACTTGCACCCAGAGTCCCAACCTTTTTGCCTCAGCCCAGACATTGAACTTACTTGAGTTTTTATTTGCATGCCATTATGATACTTGGCTACAATCGCCTATTAAGAATAATTAAATATGATGTGAAATATGATACACTGATATATTTACTCAGATGTCGCATATTTTCTGGGAAAAAAAAAAAACGCTGAGAAGTCTGGAAATTAGGGTATGGAAAAGTATGGAATTTTGAAATTCCAAATGTGTAGGAACCCTGACAAAGAGACACAAAATGACTACAAAGAGACACAAATGACTGCAAAGAGACACCAAATGACCACAGAGACATAAAGCAATTAAAAAGACACTCAAAGTGACCATAAAGAGACACAAAATGACCGTAAACAAAGACGTAAAGCAATTTAGAGACACTAAATGACCACAGATATAAAAAATGATCATAAAGATATACAAAATGACTACAAAGGGACACAAACTAATTACAAACTCTAAATGACTAAACAGAGATGTAAAGCAATTAAAAAGAGACTCAAAATGACCAATAAGAGGAACACAAGGACCACAAAGAGACACAAAGCAACTACAAACATACTCAAAATGGCTAAAAAGAGACACAAAGCAATTACAAAGAGATTCAAAATGACCACAAAGAGACACAAAATGACTTCAGAGAGACAGAATACAACTACAAAGAGACTTATATGACTATAAATAGGAGCAACAAACAACCACAGACACAAAAAAACTACAAAGTGACCAAAACAACCAACAAAAGGAGGCTAAACAACTACAAAATCTGTGTGTCTTGCTCCTGTGAAGGAGAGGTTGTGGGGCCTTTTGCAAATCTGAGACCAGGGCCCCATTGTCTCATGATCCACCCATGATTCTGACAAGTTAAAGTGTAAAACAAGCTGATTTGTAGGACTGTGCACATGAACCATCTGGTCCTGATCAGTTTCACAATTATCAACACTGCAGGCTGTTTATCAAAAATGACACACCCCTGCTCTCAGTGTTTGATTAAACTGTCCCAACCAGCCTTTCATAAATGTTGTATGTTTATTAAGATGGCTGGATTTGTTGAGGTAATGTAATTGAAACTTCTTTCAAAACCGCAGAATGTTCAGATGCATTATGGGCCACTGGGATGCTTTTACATTCCATATTGCCTAATAATAATATTAAAGTACTGCTTCCCATAAACTAACCGCACAGAGCACAGACAGACCATAAATGCATCCTTCCCCTTTAAACAGTGCGAGGTTATGTAAAGTTCAACCTCATCCTAACTTTACCACTTCCCTGATCTCATACAGCAGATCCTTGTGTCTCTTATCTCAAAGAGCAAATAAAGCTACTCAAGCTGACCAAAGACACACATTGAGTGTTTCATTTCTGTTTTATAGAGACATATCCCGGATCAGCAGCGCTAACTGAATCCCAATAATCTTATTACACTTCTCTGCAGTTTTAATTCTGGGAACAGTGGAACGAAAATAGCAAATTTTAATCCCAGATCAGGTGGAATAATCTGAATGTGATGAAAGAAACGCTGCATATTTTACTCATCACCCAAAACACACCAGCTAAGATGACAAATCAAAACTTAAATATGCAAGCTGCCCAGCTTAAGAAAAAGGAGACGAGCTGGTCGACATTTTAGCTCATATCTGTCAGCTACTAATTTAAAGTTTGTTTAAGGGAGTTTCCGTGAAGCGCTGTAAAGTTTAGTTGATTCAAAACACACCTAAAACACACTTTAAACATGACTTAATGGAGACAATTTCAAACACAAGTACACAAATTGGCTTCATTACAACTCGCAGCATTCACAGACAGACACATGTCTTTATCTGGACACATTTTCCCCACAAATATAACATGCTAACGTTATTAGCACAAGCCTATGGCATTTTACATTGTATAAATTAGCCTAGCAGCCGGCGGTCTTTTCCACTTCTCATATAAAACCAGGGACAACAGTAACATAACAAAGATAACGGTACATAATTTGGCTCCGTTACAGCTCACAAGGTTTATCGACAAAACAACTGTCTTATACTTAAAGTTTTTCAAACAAATACAACATGCTAACATTATAAGCACTTTACATTGTATGAATTAGCCTAGCAGCTAGCAGTCTTTTCCTTCTCTCATATAAAACCAGGGACAACAGCAGCATTTAGCAAAGGTAATGGCACACAATTTGGCGCCATTACAGCTCACAAGGTTCACAGACAAAACAACTGTCTTATACTAAACACATTTTCCAAACAAATACAACATGCTAACGTTATTAGCACAAGCCTATGGCATTTTACATTGTATAAATTAGCCTAGCAGCTGGCAATCTTTTCCTCTTCTCATATAAAACCAGGGACAACAGCAACATTTAACAAAGGTAACATTACATGATTTGGCTCCATTACAACTCACAGGGTCACTGGCAAAACAGCTGTCATGTTAAACATGTTTTCCAAACAACTACAACATGCTAATGTTATTAGCGCCAGCCTATGGCATTTTACATTGTATAATTTAGCCTAGTGACGAGCAGAGATTTCCGTTACTCATTCAAAGCCAGGATAAATCACACGTAAAATGCTATTTTAGTGGAGGCTTTATTGTCTTTTCAATTTATTGTTTCTTTTCTGTGAAATTAAAGTAAATAAAAGGTTCGTCTCCACTGAGGGACATGGTTTCAGCTTACAAAAATAGACAGGAGGTCTGCGTTGCTGCGACATGTAGGTCACCTTCTGGGGAGGTGCACGTCAGGCTACGGCGTAGGCTCTATGCGATACGGAGCCTATGCAGTAGTTATGGCGTCGAATCAACCTAGAAGTATAAATCCCGCTTCAGCCAACTGCCTTTTAATGTTGGCTGGAACATCATCCAAATCAGTGGGAGGGGCGTCAGATTTTGCTGTTGTTAAACATGGTCCTCATTTAATCCATAAATCAGTATGTTTGCTGTTTCCGTGGGGCATGCGAGAAAAGTTTTCTTCATGAGTTCAAGGAACATAGCAAGAACAATTGGTCATTTTATGGGAGAACTATTCCTTTAATATTTGCAATGGGAGGGGCGCTGCATGGTAAATAAACAACAACAACAAAAACCAGCTGTTTATCAGCTTTTTGCCGAATTGTTATTTTATACAACAATATTGGCCCAGAATTTCACAATCAGTCCATCCCTACTGATGACATAAACACAGTAAATATATACTCATAAAATAAAACCACGAAAAACATCAATAAACTACAGACAAACAACACTTCCTCCTCACTGATTTCTGGCTGCAGTGTAGTATCTGCTGTTGAAGTATGCTAACGACAGTTACTCTCGTGGTTTGTACTCACTCAAAACTTTCAAGTGGACCTTTAGTTAAGACCTCTTTGATCTGAAGTGAAGAATAACTTTTGACACTCAACATTTTCACAGTGTTTGATATATTTATGGATTTGCTGTATGTTGTGTTTGTGTGCCTCGTTGTTTTAGGTGGCTGTCCTACGTGTTGCTGCTGCTGCTTGACCTCATAGTGTGTCTGTTCATCCTGTTGGGACTGGCCAAGCAAGCCCGCTGGCTGCTCATCCTGTGAGTACACACACGCGCACACACACACACACACACACTTGTATTTGTTGACACAATCCATACAACACTGGATTGATATTGATGGTCAGGGTGTCCTCTTGGCTGAAGAGTTTGTGCTGTTCCCCCCACAGGATGACTGTGCTGGCGTGGCTGGCTCTCTTCCTAAGCTGGGGCTCCCTGGGTTTGGAGACAGCCACAGTAGTGGTGAGTAGACCCAGTAAGACTGCTCTAGTGAGTGGAGGCCAGGGGCTGCTGGAGGGAGGGTAGCAGAGGGATGAAGGGCTGGAGGAATAGGAAGTGAATGGGACTGTCATGGGAGGGATTGGCTGGCTTCAGCTGAGGGAAGAGAGCTACAGGAGATCAACCCCCGATGCCAGGCCAGAACCATGTGTGTGTATGTATGTGTGATTTCTGTGCCCATTGTGCTAAACTGTGAAAAGACCTGCCTCCTAGGGAACGCTGTATTCGTGGCAGAGGACCAGAGAGGCAGGAAAATGGGGCAGAGATTAAAGATTCAATGCGCGTGTGCACAAGAGCGTTTGCGAACAAAGTGTGTTTGTGCATTAAAGTGTGTGTTTTTTGTGTAAGTGTGTTTGCAAGTGTGTGGGCGTTTGGCTCGGAGAAGTAAAGATGGAAGATGAAGAGAAGTGCTTTCACCGAGAGTGAGGAGGGGAGAGGAAGAGCGGGAGAGTGCATCTCGAGATCAGCTCAAGAGAGAGGGAGAGAGAAAGTGGGTAAACCATCAGATTGCCATCAGCAGTGCAAGACTCGAGGCTGTTGCCGCACTGTGCCGCGGCCCCTTGGGGCTTCAGACTGAGCATGCAAGGAGGTGGAAGTGTGAGTGTAATCCTGTGAAAGTAAAACTCACTAACATGCTGCTGGACAATGTTCTACTTTTAACACCTAAACACAACAACACCACCAGTGTGCTGCAGGCATGAGTCCAGACGGTAACATTTATCAGGAACAAAGCACAGAGAGAGTTTTTATGTCTCAAACAGAAGAGTGTTCTTTTTCAGTTTCCCCTGTGAAGTTTGGTCGTACTCTCTGAAGGGGGGGATCTGGTCTGAGGGTGTGTGAAGAGGGTAAATGGTTGCTGTTTTTCTGCACTGCTGCCCACTTTAAGAGACTCAGTGTCATGTGGAGCTGGCGGGAGATGGTCCCAAGGCCTGTGGGTCCACACAGAGCCGCTCTGTCCCTGGTCACTGACAGGGAAACAATGGGCCAGCTGTGGGCCTGCCCACTTTATTCTGTCCCGGGGTCGCCGCTTTTCCCGTCAGCCGCTTGGCTCTCTGTGTGGCTCTCACTCCCTCTTCTGGTGGTGCGATCTCAAGCTGAGAGTGTTTGTGGGTGCACCCTCTTTTAAAAAAAATAGGCCAGAATGTACAGCAGTGTATGGAGATGATATGGAAAACCAGATTGACAGAGGAGGGGGGGATATGAGTGATGAGCTAATGGAAAGAATCATAGACGTCGGAGTGTAGCGCAGGTTTATCCAGGTCATCATGTGATGCAGGCTGATCAATATTTGCCACTGTATTGTGAGCTGCTGTCAGATATCTGAGGAGGTAAGTATGTCAGTCGGTCAGTGTGTCTACTAACTTCTCCCTTGTGATCATTTTCTCTCGCCCTCCCTCTTTCACCTCATCTGTCTCTCTCTTTTTCCTGCTGTCATCCTTCCTCGCTGCTCCCGTCACTCTCGCCGCCCTGCCAGGCTCTCAGTGACTTCTGCTCGGATCCAAACACGTTTGTAGTAAACTCCACCCACTTCAACACCGGCACCAGCTCAGGTACGGTATCAATCTACCCCTGAAACACAAGAGAGTTGATTCCCATTCATGCAGTGCACTTGATTTACCTCCCAGCTGTGCTTATGTCAGCACAATCTAATATAATGACAGTTAAATGTTACCACATCTGTTCTATTATGCACTGATCTGTTGTCGCACTGGTGTTTTGTTGGCCATTCAGATGTGTTGGATTATTACCTGACCTGCAGCAGGCGCATGAACAGTCCATTCCAGCAGGTAATGTGACCCCCTGTCAGTCACATGTACATAACACAGAGCACTGCGGGCGTTCAGCTGGCACTCTTCCCCTCACTGATTCAAGTGAACAGGTTGCATGTCAGACTTGCTCAAGGCCACTTAAGGATAAATTATTTGAGGACGGGGAGGCACAGCTGTTGCAGCGTGTCCTATCCTTAAACGATTCGCTCTCCAGATAAATAGCTACACTCTTGGAATATTAATGGTATATTTGAGCAGTGATGCAAATTAAAAGCGCTTAACTCCGCTGACTTGTTGGCTGCAGCTGCTGACCCAGTCACAGAGGGCACTGTCCAACATTCACACACACCTCTCCAGTCTGGAAAGAAATGCTCTCACACAGTTCCCCAAAGCTGAGGTATGTTGTAATCTGCAAACATGCAGCTTAAGAATTTCTGCCACCTTTTCGGTAATTCAAATTTAACCTGTCAGATTTTTTTCCATCATTGCAGAAATCACTCAGGGAGGTTCAGCAGATACTCAACTCCACAGAGGGCAACTTTCATCAGCTGGTGGCGCTGCTAAACTGCCGAGGTCTTAATAAGGTAACCCAAGTCTAAGTGTGTGTAACAGCTAATTACCAAAGTACTCCTTCTTTATTTTCATCGATATATCTATTTTCTTGCAGGACTACATCGACTCTTTGAAAGGCCTGTGCTATGACGGGATGGAGGGATTGCTCTACCTCTCCCTTTACTCTTTCCTCTCTGCTCTGGCCTTCACTGCCATCCTCTGCTCTCTGCCCGGCGCCTGGAGGAGCTTCCCCAGGTGAGAGAACATGTGGATATAAGTGTCCAGTCATAGATGTAAGTGCTGTTAGTTTTGCAGCGATCAGCTGTTTGTATCAGTTTCTACCACTTTGTTATTTTCATGCACTTACACTTATTTATACACTTTGAATTGCCTTGTGTAAACACTGTTGTCTGACACAGTCTTGTTCTATTTTCAGTACTTTTGGGCTACAGTTTCTAAAAAGCAATAAATCCATTTTGTCCCACAGTGTCGGGGAGGACTTACATTCCTTTGCTTGTCCATTCATTAAAAAATATCTGCAACATCCACAATGGGATCATAAATACAAAATATACAAAGTGTATTGGAGATAGTTGGTTCAATTTTTTAAACGAAGACTGGCATATGCAGAAGTCCTGCATGCCTAAAAAGGGTGTACAGTCATCCTAATAATAGCTGGAGGTTTGGCTCTCCTCAGCCCACTTTTAGATCAAACTAATTTATTTTTTGCATATTCAGGAGTTTGGTAGCAGCGGCTCAGATTTGTCAGATCTGCAGAGAGTGGATATGGAGTAGTTGGCTACATCCAGACAGTATTCTGATCATATACTTAAGTAAAAGTAATAATACCACAGTGTAGAAATATTCCTGCAATAAGTCCTGCATTCAAAATTTTATTTTAGTTTCAGTACAGAAGTTTGAGCATCAAACATACTTGTTTATTACTTGTTATACAAGTATAACCACACTGCAGTGCAGCATCAAACAAAACAAAACTATCTCAATATATATTATATAGGCTATAGTGTGAACAGAAAGAGGACTGAGGCCCCATCAGAGCTGATGATGCTAGATGTACCGAACTCAGTCCTTTTAAAGTGGACCAACAGTAAAGGGACTCAGTCCTTTTTGCATTCACATTGTCAGTTCATTTGAAAGAGGACTCTTTCTGCTCAACTTCAGCTCTGATGGGGCCTCAGTCCTCTTTCTATTCACACTATAGCCTATATATGATATATATTGATGTAGTTTTGTTTTTACTTTGACGTAGCACTGCAGTGCGATTACAAAGCCACTCGCTTTCAGATGAACTTAAAATTGGAGGAAACCTTAGTGTTTCTGTGCTGTAGACTGTTGCTGTTTGATGTACTCTACATTCCACATCTGGACTCGTGCAGTATCTTCCATGGATCAAACTACTCCTCGTCCTGTGCCCTTGCAAGCGTTACAGGCCAACATGGTTTCTTCTGTTTTTTCCAAGTGTCCCAGTTCAATAGCATGTGATCTAGAGGGCTAAATACAATGGCAATGAACGAGGCAAACCTGGAGCACTTCGTGTTACAAGGCACAGGTTAAGCAAGCCGCACTCAGACCAAGAGGGGTCTGAGTTCTCTTGGAGTGTTCACATATGCGCAAAAAATGCTGAGTCACTGCTCTGAGTATGTTTAGAGGGCTGAAAGGACAAAGTGTCTTTTAATAGAACCATTAGAATGTGAAGAGAAGAAAGTTTTAAAACACTCATCATGTCCCTCTCTGTCTCTTTCATGGACGTCGACAGTGAATCAGAAGAGTACGAAGACTCGGACAGCGAGAGTGAGGACCCCTTCACCTCCCATCAGGCACGTAGACAGACGGCCTCGGGGTCTCAGCGAGGGGCCATGGCCCCCTTCTATAATTACCCGGGGGCCGGGTGGACACCCCCCTTTTCTAGCGCGCCGCCCCTCCCGTGAGTAACACAGACACTCAGACACACAGACAGACAGACAGACAGAACGTCCCAGATGTTGCAGGAGGAGGAGGAGGTTGCTCTTAGATACAGTTTTGACATCAAGCTTGTGTTTCTGTGTCGATATCTGTACCTATGGGCAACTTTTATACTGATGCCCCCCTAAATCAGGAAGGCCAGGGTACAAAGAGTATACTAAAACAACACATAGAGACAGATTGAACACTATTGAGACGTTTCTGTGCACACACATAGTCTTTTTGGTGAAGATACCCCCCTCAAATCAGCACCTATCTTAGTACCTATACACCTATCTTTAGCAGAGAGTAGTGTCAGTGCAGTGTAGTCAGCTAGGCTCACACACTTTTGTCTCTACATAGACACGTAGTCCAAATCCACAGAGCTGTCAGGTTAAGCACATGCATTGCAGACAGACACACAGACAGGTCAATATGGACTACAGTGTAGGCAGAGAAACAGACACAACTCCAGAGGTCTGTCTGTCTGTCTGTGTGTCTGTCTATCCGTCTGTCGAGTGTTTCAGGACAGACGATGTACGCCGCTCGGTCACTCTCACAGATCTTGTCTCAAATGGCGTCCTGTCTCCTAAACAGCAGTAGACTACTGCTGTGTTGGGGGGAGGGTGTCATTGACGAGGCCGCGCTCGTAAAAACTCCGGCGATGTGAGGCTCAGGTTGACTATAGGTAACCCCCCCCCCACTCCCCATCCCTTCCCCCCCAAAAAAACACCCTTCTGCATCATCTGTCTCCTCACTGTGGTGTCCGATTCTCTCAAGTTATCTCTCTGGATCTGTCCTCTCTTTATCATCCCTCCTTTTCCTTTTTCTCTCTTTCAATTTTCTCATCTTATTATGTTTTTTCCCGTCTCTCCTTCTCACTGATGTTTCCAAGCTTAGTCAGAGCTCTGAGAAACCCAATAATCGTGGACTATTTGACTTCCTATTCTAATCGTCTTGACTGCTCCCTTGTCTGATATTAACACAAAAATACAAGGATACGGACTAAAACCAAACTGTCAAGGCTCATAAACTCAGCTAGCTCTAAAAATACAGTCCACTCCTCTTAAATGGAATCTGCTCGGGATTGCTTTAAAAGCTTTCTGGGGTTTATCATGCAGATAAACAGATTCATTAGAAAAACAACATTACAGCTGAAATGGGACTGGTGAGTCACACCCAGCTCCAAATGCATGTAATTGCAGATTATTGTATAAATCCTGCAGTGCATCATCAGTCAGGAGTGGACTGTACGCCTGCTGCTGGCGCTCTCAGAGCCTCGCCTGAGTGCCAGTAGCACTAATACCTACTAGTCATACTGAGTGCTGTGTTTTTCCGCACTATATTTCTAACCGCTCTCTCTCCTTCTTTCCTGTTACCTGTCCTTGGCTCCTGTCACCCCTGCGGACCCCTCCCGTCCCGTCTGTCTTTCTCAATGTGTCTCACCCCTGTTTCCCTCTCTCCTTCATCCTCTGTTGCTCCTCTCCCTCTCTCTTCTGTCCTTGTCTCTTTCTATCTCTATACAGGACTCCAAACGTTTCCTCCAATGGCAACCCTGGCTATGAGAGCCTACCCTTGACTGACAGGCAGTCCCCACCCCCCTCTGTGAGTTCCTCTGTACTTGTGACGCCATCGCAATCTGTGCCATTTTATCACTGCTGTTAGGGCACACGCTCGCTTTGATAATCAGTAGCAAACGGACTAACATGGTGACCTCGCAGGACCCTGTGGGCCGGACTTTTGTTGCTTCAAAAACATGAACCTGAAGTTACATATTTTCACTGTTCCCTGATTTACTTGTACATAAGATTTAAGAGCTCCTCATGTTTTATCACTATCTAACCATTTTAGAGAGCACCTTAATTCAACCGTAACAATCTAAATAAATATAATGTAACATAATTAACAACAATGACATTCAATGTGAAGTTGACAGCTTTCAGTTGCATCTCATGGTCATCCACTGAGGCAGATATATACTGTGACCACATCGTATCACATGACCGAACTAACAGTCCCATGACATCTTAGCTATCCTCATGACAACCGAGCAAACTCCAGCCACTGAGGAAGATCATAATGCAGTTGAAAACTTAAGAAAAAGCTAGTAAGAGGACATTGACGTTGATTTGCCTATTGTTTTTGTCAAAATAATCTTCTTACTTGACTAGAAACAGTTACTTTGGAAGAAGGGGGTTGGAAAGGAAATCAGGAATATGGAATTAAAAGCTTCGGAGGTTTTAAAATAGTTTGGCAAAAGGAAAAAAAACACATAACTTAAAATGTAGCTTTGCTTTTATTCAACCTGCATTACTTCCCCATGTTTTATGTTTAGGTGAGCAACAGGTTTTTGTTTTTTTTTAAATCAGTCCAGGATTGAGCTACAGGGATGTAGGCTGCATCTTAATCACTCAGGGCAGTCATGCACCATCAACTTACATCCATTAAAGTGTTTGTTTTTGCCACTGACAGGCTCAGATTATTATTTAAGTGTCTGACAACATTATGGAAGGATCCCTACAGAGATAGACCTTCATTTAAAAGAGTAAGATCCTTTTTGTTTAACCAGAAACAGCCCCAGAATCACTATCGCCAAACCCACTAGACTCCATTTAAATAAACAGTAATTCTAGAGTATATAGAGCCAGCTCATTTTCACATCTAACTGGGTGAATTAGGGTTAATTTTAACCAAACCAGAGTTGAAGGTTGTTGGAACAGTTGAGAGGTGGTTTTTGTTAATGGGATCTGGTGGGTTTGACGACAGCTATTTCAGGGTTGTTTCTGGTTAAACAAAAAAGAGCTACTCCTTACCAAAAAGGTCCACCTTTGTAGGGATCCTGTCCATGACATTGTCCGTGGCAAAAACCAGTAGCTTTAGTGGAAGTAAATTGATAGTGTGAATATTCCCAGTGTGATTATGTTGCAGCCTGTATTGCTGTTGCCAGCTGCTGCCCTCTCGCCCAATACTGGACCACTTTCAGTAATTGTAAAACATAGGAAAATAGAGTCCAGGTTGAAAGATACCAAAGTTACCCTTTTATGTCATTTTATTTATTTCCTTTTGCCAGACTATTGTCAGCTTATAATATAGCATAATTTCATATTACTGATTTGCTTTCTAACTTTCTTCTAACCTTCTTCCATAGTATAGTAAGGTCACCTCTCTAGCTTTTCCAGAGCTTTCAGTTGCATCTCATAGTGTATCACACAGTCTATTACATGACCAAACTCTCAGTCTCATGATAACAAGTTAATAATCTACATCACAGCTGAGCAAACTGCGTGCTTCTAGGACAGTGGTTCTCAAATGGTAGCCGCAGCACAATGGTGTGCCGTGATGCCAGTCCAGGTGTGCCATGGGATTTTGTGATATCCGTTATATAACCAAGCCATTATTGCAGTATTTAACCAGGCCTTTACAAAAAGTTATAAATTAATTTTTAGTTGACTGTATCAGTATGTTGTGGGGATCCATTTCCTAATAATGAGGCAAACTCCAGCTAAAAAAACGTGATCTATTTGAACCTATTTCACACATGGGAATGATGTGTGCCACATCAGAAGTTCTGATTGGCAGCCAGTGTGAGCGGATGATAACATTTAAAGGGAGAAAGCTGTGAGCAGGACGATGGATCGCTTTATTGTACGGAGCAAATTACGACAAAGCACCAGTCAGTAGAAAGCATCGTGAAAGCTACCTCTCCTATTTTTTATTTTTATTGTCTTACGTCTTGATAACACACATTATAGAAGTGATTGTGCACAGATATAAATATAGGCGTGCCTTTTGGGTTTGAAAACCACTGTGCTAGGAAGACCATGAGATGCAACTGAAATCTGAAAAAAATGAGTAAGTGGACCTTGAGTTAAATTTTTTTGGGGGGGTGGGGGTCAAAATAATGAACATATTAAGAACTACATTAAAGTCTTCTTGACTGACTGTAAACAGTTACTTTACCTGAGGAAATAAAGTAAAGCAGCTTTATTTCTTTAAATTTTATTTAATGAAATTGATTCTGAATAAATTTATTGAAGCCTGTTGGTCAGATAGTGAGCAAAACATGTGCTGTTTGCTCTTCTTAATGAGCTGATCTTCACGTGTGCGAATAACAAATTTTCTTCTCCTCTCTTTTATTTCCTCTCATCTCTCCTCTGGACCACCTCAACCTCTCTCCTGTCGGCTCCCATCGTCTGTTCTGGACGTACAGTACTCTCCCAGCATGCTGACTGGTTACGGGGGAAGTCAATCACACCCCAACCCCGCCCATTCGAGGAACCTGTATTCACGTTGATTATTATTTTTTGTTAGGAAATGTATAGAAAAAAAAAGTTTAGTTTTCATATGAATGGACACTTTACTGAAATGAAAAAGAAACTAATCTAAATAAAATGAATGCTAAGTGTGAATTCAAAGTGCGTAACGTCAGTACCACTGAATATTATTATTATAATGATTATTAGAAGCACTTAAAAGAAACAGGTCTGAATGGACCGTTGATATAACCGACAATGATAATGCTGGTACGCTGGCTGTGCAAATATGAACCAAGTCCACTTGGTCTAAATTCTTTCCCCCCTCGTCTGTCCAAACTCTGTGTAAACTGTGAACAGTGGTGAGGCAAGTCAGAATGGTATTGACGTTACTACGTTGTAGTTTTATATTCTTCAATGTATCAGTACCACCGATTTTATTTTTAAGTTTTTATATAAATATTGTTGTAGAAAAGCACTGGCACGTAGCAACAATACACATTTTTTTCTGTGAATGGTTATGCAGTTCCTTCACTTGGTATCATGTTTTTTTATTATTACTTTTTATAGGTGGCAATTCTGTATTTTCCTTGTATTACCTTATGGTATTCTGTATATCTCACTGTCTATAATATCTGAATAATCATGAACATTTGCTCTTAAAAAAACAAAACAAAAAAAAAAACATACTCGAGGGCTACCAAGACCCTGTTTTAACCATCGAACGGAGAACTACAACTGCCACTCAAGTCTTGAGAGTGGAGAACTACAAATCCCATGCAATGACAGCAGGTACATAGCAATATGATTCTTGCTACTGGTGCTGCAGTAGCCCTACCGTAACTAGCAATAATAACTATGTATAGCATTGGGTTTCTGAGATCTCTCCAAGATGTTTTGTGTATATATGGTCTGGTATGTTGGAGATTTCATTGAATCCCCCCGTCCTTGCCAACTGACCTTGTTAACCCTTGAATTGAGTTTGTATGGTTATCAATGCTCCTTTTGAATGGCATCCTTTTACACTCAAGAGTCTAATATAAATAAAAATAACTTCAATAACCTTCACCTTGTTTTCCTCATGTTTACAAGTCAATCCAGTGTGCGCTGAACAAAAATTAAACGATTGGGGGGTGGCACGATGTAACCAAGAATGTTCCTGGCTCGAACCCTGGCGTGGGGGAGCTGTTATGTGTGGAGTTTGCATGTTTTCTCCGGGTACTCCGTCTTCCTCCCACAGTCCAAACACATGCAGGTTAACTGGTGACTCTAAATTGTCTGTAGGTGTGAATGTGAGTGTTGAATGGTTGTCTGTCTCCATGTGTCAGCCCTGTGATAGTCTGGTGACCTGTCCAGGGTGTACCCCGCCTCTCACCCAATGCCAGCTGGGATAGGCTCCAGCCCTTCGTGACCCTGAACAGGATAAGCGGTTACAGAAAATGAATGTATGAACTTTTGTTTATCAAGTCAAAGATCTAGGACTTTTCTAGGCACAAAGACTTCTCTCAGATTTTAATCGCAAATTTGTTAACAATCCCTGTTAGTGAGCACTTCCCCTTTCCCAAGATAATCCATCCACTTGACAAGTGTGACATATCAAGATGATGATTAAACAGCATCATTAAGACACGTGTGCAGTGTGACACATCTTCTCATAGTGTTGATCAGGTTGTTGATTGTTGCCTGTGAAATGTTGGCCTGCTCCTCTTCGAGTGGCTGTGTGAAGTTGCTGGATATTGGCAGGACACTGTCGTACATTCCGATCCAGAGCATCGAAAACATGCTCAGTGTGAAGGAATTTTGCTGTGTTACGGCCTTTAGTCTCGGTCAGTAAAGCAAATGGATGATGGTTATACTCAAGGTAACAGTCAGGTCAGCAAAGGTCTTCAAAGAGGCCTCGAGGTCGAAATGCACTTTATCTCTGGTCCCATTGTTGTGGCAGAGGGAGTACTTCTGCCCAGACAAGGGTTCCTAGCAGACTCCGGTGGTAAGGTAACATAACACACAGTATCCAGTATCACACTGTAGGCGGTAAATTATGGACATTAATGGTCACTGCTGGTTCAGATAAGCTATGGCAGTTGCCATAGCTCTCAAGGTTGACTCCAGGCTCAACATATTCTTTTTAGATATGTGCATTTTGTAAGAGACAGTCGAGGTGATTTAGAGCGAGCCAGGTGAGCATGCTGTCGGGTCAAGACCCTGGTGAGGACAACGAGCATGCAGATGAGCTTCCCTGACAAGGTTTCTGACATTCTGCACCAACATTTTTCAAACGCTCAAAACAATTACTGCATCAGCTGTCGAGGTGGCTGGTCTCGAATGATCTTGGATATTAAGTTCCTGAGCTGGTGTGGTTACATGTGGTCCGGGGTTGTGCCAAATTCATTGAAACAACATTGGAATTGCTTAGTGAAAAAAATATCCAGTTCACAGACAAAAGCTCTGTTGTACATTCCTGCAGTCAGCATGCCAATGACACGCTTCCTCAAAACTTCCAACGTGTATCATTGTGTTGTGTGATGAAACTGCACATTTCAGAGCAGTGGTTCCCAAATGGTCTAGCAACGGGGTCCAAATTTCTCTTTAGACATTAGTTCAAGTTTGCCGTCTCTGTAAAGTCTATTAGTCACTCACTCTACTTCAGAAAACGGCACTTCAAAATAAAAGCTCTGTGCTGGAAATTCACTGTACTTAAAGATAAAGTGAGTCACTTGCGGCCTATTCAGACTTTGAACCGCAACCCACCATTTGGGAACCACTGTCTTGGAGTGACCTTTTATTGTGACTATCCCAAGGCACACCTGTGTAGTAATGATGCCTTTTAATCAGCTTCTTAATACGCCACACCTGACAGGTGGATGGATTATCTTGGAAAAGGAGGTGCTCACTCACAGGTTCAACAAATTTGCAACCAAAATGTGAGAAAAATAAATCTCTCGAGTGCATAAAATAAGATCTTGAACCTAAACCTGTGAAAATGAGAGCAAAAACAAATGTTGCATGTAAATTTCTGTTTAGTGTAAACAACAAACAAAATGCTTTGCAAGAGATTCATACTTAAAACAAGAGGTCAAAGTTTAATATAAATAAGTTTCACTATTACGAACCTCTGAGCTGTGAGGTTTATGTGTAAGTTGTTCACTAGTGTGTACCAGAGGCAGCGCTCCTATTCTTTTGGATATGCATAGATCAATAGGAGAGACAACACACAAACGTAAAGGTTACATACAGTCACAGGACCAGTGTTTTTGCATGTTGGAATTATTTAAAACTGATCAGGAATAGTGTTTCTTTTATATTACTGTAACTTTTAATTTAGATTTATAATTATTAAAAAAAAAAAAAAAAGATCTTTCTAACTTCTTTCACTCGTGCGAAACGTGACCTGCAGAGACATGAAACCTGGATGAAATGTATAATCCACCATTATCAAAGACAAAAGTTCGATGTGATGAATTACAGATTTCAGCCTTGTTTAAAATCTCTGCAAGTTGATTTTTGGTTTTTACACCAAAGCTAAATGAGACGAAAACAAAGGCAGCATGGAGCAAAACAAAACACAATTAAAAATCTAAAACAAAAAAACGTGGCACGCTCTGAAAATGTTTTAGTAAATCAGCGAAAACATGCAAAGACACTGGAGGTCCTTCAACGCCTCACTGAGTGATGCCTTCACAGTACCTGTGCCTGTGTGAACACGCACAAAGACAAACAGTGCGAACAAATCAAACTCTGCAGTGCATAGAAGGTTTACATGGGAAGAGAGAACTCAGGTGCTGCCTGATAACTGACACACTGATCTGATTTTGGCGACTCGATCGTAAAAGTCTCGGACTGTTAAACTGTTTTCATCTCGGAGACGTTTGAGAACTCAAAGTAGTGCAGTTATCCTTATTGCGGATGGTTTCTCATGCACAAACACTGCAATCTTCCTACCGTAAAACAGTGAAAGTTCAGTCATATGTCACAACTCATCAAACACAACTTAGTTAGCTTAGATGCACCTCCTCAGTGTTAAAAACAAAGGTACTAAGAGAAGGACGACGCAGATACATGTGTCATATCGGAGCAAAAGCTTTTACAGCTGTTACAATCAAAACAGTCCTTCATCTCAGGAGTAACCGCCCGTCTCTGCTCCTCTTTGGAATTTCCTCTGTGTGTAGATATTAAATGTATTTTAGTGCATTCCCTGAAGAGTTTTCTGTAATGAGGTGTTTTTTTTTGTTTTTTTTAAAAAAACGTCTGTCATTTTCCCAGAGGAGGTTTTTTTTCCATGCTAACTAAAGGTATGTCCCGTCCCAAGGTGTCACTTCTTGGGATTGTCAGAGTTCAGCCACGAACCGTCCTCCTCCACCTCCCGGCGGACGACCAGGAGCATCTCTGCCACATCCTGAGAAAGCTGTTCGCTGAGAAATGTGCTGAAAGAGAAACACGGACGACGGGAGATGAAAGGTTAGAATAACATGGACACAGACAGAGGGACAGATCACTGGGGTGCAGCGCTCTAACACAAACAAACAGTGAGGTAAGCCCCATGTGACCACTCATATGGGATGACTCACTCGCTGAGACAGAAATCAAGCAGCGCGTCAAAGCCAAGTTTTGATCTCACTCAGGGCAGACACTCACAAACACACAAGCGCACACACACACACACACACACACACACACACACACACACACACTACATGTAGGCCTTTTAGAAAGCAGATATCGTCTTAGATTGATATCTTAATATTCTAAGTGTCTTTTCCTGGTAAAGGCCACATTAGGCTCTGATCAGACAGAGCGTGTTTGCAAGTTACAAAACGCACCCTACTGCCTTTTTGTGGAACCTGCCTCAGCCAGACACAGCACTTTTTGCAGCTTGCTGTGTCCTTTTTCTATTGTTGCTAGGCAACCACTCCATCACCTGTCCTTAGCTTAACTGCTATTTTGCTGTGAAGTAAACTCACAAATCTGTACCTTAAATGTCTGCATGAAAAATAGACAGGTGGGAGGCACTTGCTGTAGCTCTGATTGAGGGTGAGAGGCTGTGCCCAAATAGTACACTGGTCACAGGAATATGGAGATGCGTGTGGGTATATGAGACCCTCAGGAAAAGGAGGAATCACACAGAGTACAACCAGCTGGTCCAGGAGCTTCACCTGGGTGATGATCGGTTTATGGCTTATTTTAGGATACGGCCCTGATCACACAGAGAGCGTTTCAGCAGCTGGAGGCAACTTTTTCTAATCGTTTTTAATGAGAATGAAGCTTTTTGCTCGTGTTTTGTTGCGTTGAGATGCACCTTGCATTTCTGAGCTGTAGGCACCTGGCGTTTTTGCCGAAGCATTCTGAACTCCTCAAGTTGAAAAAAAACTTTCAACTCAGAGTGGAAAAGCGCCCCATGTCATCTCAGCTTTTTTCCCCATTGTCCAATGAGATGATTTGAGAGGCGGGCCATCTGTGGTGGTCACGACATCAAGTTTACAGTTGGTAAACAACGGAGGAGAAGCTAATATGCCCGGAAACAGCCATCATGGAGGTGAAGCTCCTCGACCAACTGGTGGTACTCCCTGCAAATCACCCACCTTATTAGGGTCTCACATACCCACACAGATCTGTTTCCCTGTGCCAAACTATTTGCTGACAGCCTCTCACCCTCAACCAGACCTACAGCAACTACCCTCTGCCTCAACATTTTAGTAACAAACTACTAACTACTGTGTAATAAATTAAACAAATAAACAAACGGTAGATTGATTACATGGGAAGGTTAGGGTAAGGAGGTAATGGGGTGGTTGCCTGGCAACAATTAAAAGCCATAGCAGCATTTTTCTTAGTAGTAGCATTCAATTAAAAAAAAAAAGGGCAGTGCAGTGCGTCTCACATTTTGCAACCTTGCAACGTTACAGTTGGTAAAACATTAAATTAGCCAAGTTGAGGCGACAGTTTGTTCAGATATGTCTATCGGTCTCAATCATTTTCTCCACATTGCTGATGATTATTTGTCTAAAATCTCATTGTGGGAATATTTTATAAAGCGCCAGCAGGCAAACCTACAATATCATCACAACATGGTGTTTAGTGAAAAATATCGTGACGTCTATGTTGCCCAGCCAAATGTGACTGTACGTTCTTACCGTAGTTCTGCTTCTCCCCCGATACAGACAGGACTCTTCAGTTTGGAGTCCAGGTTGTAGTACTGTCCGTTAACTTGCCTAACCGCGAGCCAGTGCCGCCGTCTGAGCGGGAGGGACACGATCCCCAAAGATACTCGTGACGGGACGTTGAGAATAAAACCCTGGACCTTTGACATGCAGAGGCTCTGAACCGTCCTGTATTTTTAAAAGAAGGGAGAAAGAAAGCATCAAAGAAAACTCACACCTTGAGATGTTTTTAGTAATCTGTTATGTTCAGTATATTTCACTGTGGACTGCTCAGGTGCACCCACTCGACCTCAACCTGGCTCGCCGACTTCTGCTTTACATACTGACTTCCTAAATGTTGTAAAATGAGAGCTTAATGTTTGACATGCAGCTGGAGATGGGTATGAGTATGAGTATGAGTCACGCCTCTTATGTACAGAGCAACATGCCCTAGGGTTGCACATCATGATAGACTAGTATTTGCATAGATAAAGATATGTCTCTGTGTCTGCCTGTGAGTCTAAAAAGATGCGTTTGTCCTTTGATTGCGATGGCCTACCACAAAAAGCTGATGCTTAGAGATGAGCTTTTAATATTTAAACTCCAAAAACTCCCATAGAAATAAACCAGATAAAAAGCAAGCCCAGAAACTCAGAGTACTCTGGGGATTCACGGGGCTCAGTGTGTCTCACTCACCTGCGTTTGTCCCACCACACTGCAGCCAGTTCCCGGCTCTGTAGTGCCGCCATGATGACATTGACGTCATAGTTCCCTGTACCTAACACGGAGCGATGAGGGTTCACCACACACTGTGGAGCCAGCCTGCACGAAGGGAGCAACAGAACAAGAGAGCATTTTGAAGGAACAAGTCCACCTCAAATATGGTTACTAGGCGTCAGGACCGCTCTGACGTTTTGTGTACTCTCGTTTTTGTGCGAACATCTCCACCCTCTGGGCTCGACTGTCAAGCCCAACATCCATGGTGAATTAGCAGGATGTTGCTGCATCTTTTTTCAGATCTGTTCCTCGTTCGAATAAATCATTTTTATTCATAACAACCTGGACAAAGATTCTTTGAGTTGATAGGTCACATGGATTCCCACGGGAAATTCTTTAGCCAAGGTCACAAGCTACTCAGATCGTGACTCAACTCATAGTCAATGAAGTTAGTATGGCATCCTTAACAACAGCCACACTAAATACAGCGGCCTGCAGTGTGAAACTGCACCACCACCACTCAGTTCAAGTCTTGATGCTGTAGATTTCCAGCTTATTTAAAGACGCTGACTTTAACAATGGGACAGAACACAGTGATGAGAGTTTTGGGCTGCACTCCCTGTTGAGACATCAGTCAGTGGAAGAGGTGTTTTCACAGCATTGCTCTAAAATCACAATGTGATTCATTTGTTTTGTGTTTCCATGTGGTTGTTTTCTATCGTTTTGTAATCACAGGGGTCTCTTTTGTGTCTCATTGACATCTCTTTGTAGTCATTTTTGTCTACTTCTGGTTATTCTGTATTGTTTTCTACTCACAATTTGTGTCTCTTTGGGGTGATTTTATATCTTTTGTGTCTCTTTGTGATAATTCTGTGTCTTCTTGTGGATGTTTTGTGTCTCTTCATGTAATTTTGTGTCTTTTTTTGATTTTTGTCTCTTTGTAGTCATTTTGTGTCTCCATGTGGTTGTTTTGTGTCTTTTCGGGTCATTTTTTGTCTTTTTTTTCCTTTGTATATCTCTTTGTAGTCATTTTATGTCTCTTTGTGGATGTTTTGTGTCTCTTTCAGATAATTTTGTGTCAATTTTATTTGTTTTGTGTCTCTTCTTAGTCCTTTTGTGTCTCCATGTGGTTGTTTTGTGTCTTTTTTTTAGGTAATCTCTTGTCTGTTTTCTCGTTTTATATTTGTTTGTAGTCATTTTGTGTTTCTTGGTCGTAATTTTGTGTCTCTTCGACATGACTTGTACCTTTTTGGGGTAATTTTATGCCTTTTGTGGTCGTATTGTGTCTCCTTGTGGATGTTTTGTGTCTTTCAGGTAATTTTGTGTCTTTTTTATTAGTTTTGTGTCTCTTTGTAGTCATTTTGTGTCTCCATGTGTTTGTTTTGTATCGTTTTGTAGTCTTTCGGCTCTCTTTTGTGTCTTATTGATAAAATTTGTGTCTCTTTGGGGTAGTTTTATGTCTTTTCCTGTTAAGTATCTCTTTATAGTCATTTTGTGTCTACTCTACTTCTGGTTATTTTCTATTGTTTTGTAGTTACAATTTGTGTCTCTTTGGGGTAATTTTATGTCTTTTGTGGTCCTTTTGTGTCTCTATGTGGTTGTTTTAAATCGTTTTGTAGTCTTATGGGTCTCTTTTGTCTCTTACTGACATAATGTGTGTCTCTTTCAGGTAATTTTGTGTCTTCTTTATTTGTGTTGTGTCTCTTTGTAGTCATTTTGGATCTCCTTGTGGATGTTTTGTGTCTCTTTCAGGCAATTTCTGTAATTTCTAGTTTTAAATCTGGTTTGTGTCTCTTTGTAGTCATCTTGTGCCCATTTTTAGATATGTTTTGAGTCATACCCCTGTTGTTAACTAATGTGTTTTAGAATATTTTATGCTTGATACAAACCAACAATATATGTTTTAGTTATATGATAGGAAACACCGACACATCCTGGAAATGTTACCCTACCGTTTGCAGATATCATCGGCTGTCTCCTTGGTGAACACCCGCTCCTGGAGCACGTTGTTGAGTGCATGAATCGCGCACAGCTCCAATCGTTGCTTCTCATGAAACACCTCTCCTTCGCTCATACTAAATCTTATCACACACAGGCACACAGAGGAAGAACCGTTAACAGATAAACATGAGCTACAACACAGTTAGCTGTGCAGCTATCACACGAGGCTAACGATAACTTTAAAGTCGTTAGCTTACCGTAACGGCGGCTAAACTGTGGCAGCCTGCTGATTATACTCTGTGTTCGGATGCTGACAGTTGGCAAAACAACGGCAAAGTCAACTATTATTAATCGACAATAGCGACATGAAGCTACTGACCTGCTGATAAAGCGCTTCCCCGTTAAAAAAGAGATGCTGGAGTCTGACAGCTACATCCAGAAACCGGAAGCAGATCCGTTGTTTTTGTTGTGGTGTTGTTGTTGTGCGGCTGTCACGCCCATTTACGGTGTTCACAGCAGCACCGGAGCAAAGTAATCTCTGACCCGCTGTGATTCTTATCAAACCGTTGAGATAAAATCACGGTGAAATAAACGTTAAAGGAAACTTATCTCCGTGGCTACGCACTGGAACAGTCTCAGCTCAGCTCTCAGGACTGTGGACGTTGTGTTGAAGCGCCCTCTAGTGGCGGTGACGGTGATTTATAGACCATAATCTGTCCTGCAAACCTTACACAGTTTATGTAAATTTAATCAGTCAATAAATGAGTCATACGCATATATTATATTATATATTATATTATACGCATATAAAAGTGTTTCTGAGTAAAAAAAATGTTTTAAAAAGTGCAGGAACTGAAAAGAAAAAGCACAAAAGAGCCTACTGATTATGTCCATGGGTGAATTATGATGCAGTGGGCCCCTGGGCAAAAACATGCAAAGGGCCCCACCACCTCTCCCACAGATGAGCAAGACACACAGACTTGGTTGTGTGTGTGTCTTTGTAGTTGTTTGGTATCATCCTCTGGCTATTTTACATTGTTTTGTAGTCGTTTGTCTCTTTTGCATCTTATTGACATAATTTTTTGGTCATTTTGTGTGGCTGTTTTGTGTTTCTTTGAGGGGATTTTGTGCCTTTCTTATTCTTTTTGTGTCATTTGTAGTCATAATTTGCATTTCTTTGGGATACTTTTATGTCTTCTTTGGTCATTTTGCATCTCTTTCTAGTCATTTGGTTATTTTGTGTCTCTTTGAGGTAATTTTATGTCTTTTTTTAAGTCATTTTGCGTCTCCTTGTAGCCATTTTGTGTTTCCCTCTGGTTATTTTGTAGCTGTTTGGGTCTCTTTTGTCTCTTACTATATGTCTCATTGGGATAATGTTATGTCTTTTTTGGTCATTTTGCATCACTTTCTAGTGATTTTGTGTCTCCTCGTGGTTGTTTTGTGTCTCTTGGAGGTGGTTTTGTGATTTACTTAATTCATTTTGTGTCCCATTTTAGTCATTACGTGTGTACTTCTGGTTATTTTGTATAATTCTGAGGTCGTTTGGGTCTCTTTTTTGTCTCATTGACGTAATATGTGTCTCTGAGGTTATTTTATGTCTCTTTTGGTGATTTTGTGTCTCTTTGGGGCCATTTTGTATACTTTTGTGTCTCTCTGTAATCATTTTGTGTCTCCTGCTGGTTATTTTGTATTGTTTTGTAGACATCATTTGTATCTCTTTGGGGTCATTTGATGTCTCTTTTGGTGATTTTGTGTCTCTTTGGGGCCATTTTGTTTCCTTTTGTGTCTCACTGTAATCATTTTGTGTCTCCTGCTGGTTATTTTGTATTGTTTTGTAGACATCATTCGTATCTCTTTGGAGTCATTTGATGTCTCTTTTGGTCATTTTGCATCTCCTTTTAGTCATTTGTGAATACCTCTGGTTATTATGTGTCTCTTTGAGGTCTTTTTAAGTCATTTTGTGTCTCCTTCTGGTTATTTTGTAGCCACTTGGGTCTCTTGTGTCTTATTATTGTAATTGGTTGTCTCTTTGAAGTAATTTTAATGTCTTTTTTTATCATTTCGCATCACTTTCTGGTCATTTTGTGTCTCCTCATGGTAGTTTTGTGTGTCTTTGAGGGGATTTTTTGTTTTATTTCATTCATTTTGTGTCTCTTTGTAGTCATTTTGTGTCTACTTCTGGTTATTTTGTATAATTTTGCAGTCGTTTGGGTCTCTTTTGTGTCTCACTGACATAATCTGTGTCTCTTTGGGGTAATTTTATGTCTTTTTTGGTCATTTTGCATCTCTTTCTAGTCTTATTGTGTCTCCTTGTGATTGTTTTGTGTCTCCTTGTGTCCCGGTCAGGTAAATTTGTGTCTTTTTGTATTTGTGTGTGTCTTTGTGGTTGTTTTGCTTGTTTTTGTACATTCTTTTGTGTCTTTGCCTCTCTATGGTCTTTTTGTGTCTCTTCATGGTTATTTTTAACCTCTTCCTGGTCGGTACATGTTAATTTAAGTGACATTTTGCAAGTGAAGGCCGGGGGGGGCCTTTACACTTTGGACCTCTGGGCCTGTGCCCAGCAGGCCTGTTCAGTAAGCTATCCATGATTTATCTTTACCTGAAAAAATACAGTAACAAATTCCTCGTCTTAAAGAAAGAGTACATATGTTAATACATTAAACAACACATAAACAAATATATATAACATATGGTGTGATAGAATCTTATAATCTTGTTATTTTATAACGCAGGTCTGGAGGTGGAAATGTTCATACTACTTATTTGCACTCCCACAGCAGTGAAATTTAAGTCTCACTAAATTGTATTGTTGCTGCTGTGAGAACAATGCAGAGATTCAAGCAGAGATGTGTTGTTTCAAACTTGGTTATGGGTATCATGGGCATTCTTGGTAAGGATATTGTGCCTTCTGGTTGCCAGTGAAGGGGGTTATTCATATGCCTGTGATTTTACAATTTCTTTTTTGGTTGCTACTCTTGATATGTGTTAGTTTTGTTGATACTAAACTGCCCAGTCAACTCAAGACTCTTGCATCTTGCTACTAACATCCATGACTACAATGGAAATAAATCTTGGACATTACTGTGATATCTCAGTTGCATGTGATTTTATGTAGCCTTCTCCCTCTTATAATTTAAATTAAACTAAACCAAACTAGACTTTGAAAATATGGAGTGTGGTTGGGAAAGTGGCCGGATCATACCATAGACGTGTACATTTTTTCACAATTACATGGTACTGCTGTAAGTAGGTTTTCATGGAGTAAGATATTCAGCTACATTCCCATGTGTTGTTGGTCATTGGCAAGTTACAACAAGATGAGCATCTCAACTGTATTTTTTCTGTTATAAGGAGAAACCTGAAACATGTGATTTTTTGAGCATGACGGGAGCAATATGAGGCTGCATTTGACTGAATGAGAAGTTTTTTGTTTCGTATTTGTGTGTGTATAATCCTGTAAATGTCTTCCTTTATACTTGCTATTATGGGCTGTGTCTGCTTTAGCTGCATATGGTTTCTGTGGTTTCCATTCTCATGCTGCTGATTAGCTGCAATTTTATATTTATTTCTCTATGTACAAGTTTCACGTTACTATTAAAATATTATTAATTTAATTAATGCTCCCTCTGCCTTTCTTTAGAAGCGAAGGTGCATTTTCTTGTGTATTTTAATTTTATTTAATGTAACAGATTCGTCTTTTCAGTGATGTTCAGGGGTGTGTGTGAGTTTTTTAAACGGACCAATTACTGACTAGCATCAGTCATAGTCACGTTTCTGTGTGGCTGATAGGGTTTCAACCTGTGACGCAACGACAACACTATATCACGATTGGCTCAACCTTTCTGACGTATAACGCCACCGAGATGCCCATTGGTCGGTGGTACTAGGTTAAACTGAGGATCGTATTTTTGTTCCTGTGTCAACGAAAAGAAGAAAAGAAGAGTAGCCAGTGAGACCAGGCTAAGTTTTCATCAAAGATAGTTTCTTTTCTCAAACATTACAGAAACGTTTCCTCACGTCTGACACCAGCAAGACACCAACGGCCTCAGCAGAACTCCTTTTGAAGATGGTAAGTCAGTTAGCCGAGCTCGTTGCTAACGGCTAACCGGAGTAGCTGCTAGCTTGAGCCGACGTTTAGCCGTCGCCAGCCGTCGAGCTTTTGATTTGGGTTGTGTCTACTTGCTGAAGTCTCTGACGTTAATTAAGAGCCGTCATCTATATTTTTATGATTTAATAGATAAATTGACCACAATGAACACCTTATTACAAACTATAAAGCCACCGAGAAGCTTTAATATTAACGTTATCAGATTGTGGCTAGGCTAGTGTTGCTAACAGTAATGCAATCCTAACGTAACGTTCAAGTTACCCAATGTTAGCGACTGGATGGTCTTTGACGATCGTTACAGTTACCTTACCTTACTTTTGCCTGGCATTCATGATTGTGTAAATGTCAGATAACATTAAGCTAACATGAAACAAATTAACTTAAAACTTTTGTGACTTGTACCGGGTGTTTAAATGGTTTAAAACCTGTGTGGCTCAATGTTTCATATTAGTAAGAGCTGAAATTATTCCGATTATTCCGATGAAGAGCAACCAAATATAGAAAACCACCAGTCACGTGTGTGCATCAGCAAGAGAAAACGAAGAGGGTCTCAGTTGATGCTGATGGTGGATTTATCTTATGCTGCTTGGGTCCTGAGAAACTGATGATTGTTGTCTATTTACTTATTAAGAAACACAATGATTTGATCATCGTCAAACGTCAGATAAGTGACAGTTTAAATAGTAGCCTAATTGTTGAATGCATTTTAAATAGGTGTAACGCTGCAGTACTTACATGCTCCATCGTGGCTTTTTGAAACTGATAACCAGACAGCATTTATTATTTCCACAAATTAATATGCCATCTTTCGTATGGTCAAAGTCAAAATGCAGATATAAACAGTTTGCCTTTAAATATTCAGTGAATACTAAACCAAAATAACCCCTAATTTTAGTAACTGTAAGTCAAGAGTGAGATTCAGATGCTGTTTACATTATTAATAGTTCATCAAAATAAAATCTACCACAAATTACACATTCAAAAAGCCCCCAAATACAAAAAATATACAAATTTCTCTTAAGTACCCCTGACTTTTAGATATTTTCCAATGGTTCCCATGGGTCCTTGAAGTCCTTGAACCTTTTTGAAAGCACTTGCATGGCAGATTTTGTGAAAGAGTAGAAATTGAAGTTCTTCTGATATTGTCTGCCACCACTGTTCACACATTGAAGGCTGCCTCTCTTAAATTGTCTGTCAGCTTCTGTAAAGTCTGTCAGTTCTCATTATAAAAATTCTCAGTGTGATAACATTAAGTAACCTTGATAGGTGTTTCAAACTATACAGTGTTGGTTTTTTTTTAATTTGAGGGCATTGGGTCTGTAAAGTCCTTGATTTTGATGTTTAAGAAGATGTCAGAACCCCAATTTTCTTTTAGTAGGTCTAGTAGGTGTTTATTCATACGCAATACCAGAATTGATTAAACCGTCTTTCTGTCTCTCTCCAGAACTCCAATGTGGAGAATTTGCCTCCTCATGTTCTTCGCTTGGTCTACAAGGAGGTTTCAGCTTTAGCAGCAGACCCGCCTGAGGGTATCAAGATTTATCCCAGCGAGGAGGACATAACTGAGCTACACACAGCCATCGAAGGACCGGGTAAGGATTGCAATATGGTGTCAGACCAAACTGGCATTGGTTATGATGAGCTGAATAAAAAATAGGTGGCACTACTAAGTTTGATGGACTTGCATTGAACTCACACTGGCCTGCACCTCACTGTGTTTGTATTCTCAGAGTAAGAAATTGTTGACTGAGAGGACACAGTATATACAGCGGAGAGATGGATCCACTGTATTGTCTTTTATTCATTAAAGTTTTCATAATCTTGAGCAGCAGTGCTCTTCAGATCTCCGTATTGATTCCGATCTTTTTCCGTCTCTCTGAGAGACTTTTGTTTTTTTTAGCAAATTACACGTCTGAAACCCTGGTCAAATGGAATTACAGAAAGGTCAACACAGACCATGTATTTCTACATTTTATCGACTCCACATGCTATCACTCACATTGTTCTGGAGCTGTCCATATACTTCAAAGGTGAACTTAAAGGTCTAAGACAATTTTATCCTCCCCCTCACTCTGAAGTTGTTCTTAAAGTAAAAATTATTTAGTTTTGAAATTTCATTTATGTTGCGTTTGCGTCATGCTTGCATCTTACAATATACTGAGCTCCCCCACCACCACACATGATGTTAAATAGCCTGATAACTATTTGGCACTGAAGACAGTTTTCATTTGACAACCAACCTTTTATCATCAAGCTGAGGTAATAACAGCTCTCGCCTGTCAACCCCCCCCCCCCGCTTAAGTTGGGTAATGCGTGGTTCAGACTACACAATATCAGCCCAATTATAGTGTGACCCGGCCATCGTAGCGTATTATCTGCGTCAGTCGATGGTTTTATTATGTACAGTATGTCATAGAAGTTAGCCCACATTGTGTCTGGAACGCCTCATGCCCTCCCGATAATAAGATGAACATGTTAGAGGTTTTTTTTTTTGCCTTCCACGACATGTTCTCTCATGACCATGACTTTGTGTAATAGAAGCATGATGTACTTCAACTGTAAACATGGTGACACAAAAGAGGAATGATTAGAAAGGTAAAGGGGATGTTGGTGCTGCAGCTGCAACTGTGAAAAAGAGAAAAGGTCAGTTGTTTTTCTTATATTTAGGGTTTTCCAAACACAAGACAGTCAGCATCATACACTCGCTTGTTTATGTCGCTGTTCCTGTTAGTTCTCAGCACCTTCTCCCATGACATCATGCATGCCGTAAAAGACAGTGGTCGTGGACCAACCTGTAATCTGTCTTTAAGCAAAGTCATGGCAACATTTTATGACTCTGTAATCACCCAATCTGACACTGTGAGCATTGTAACAGACAAAAATATCTTGTAGTCTGAACCCAGCATGAGATGTGACACTTGTCTGATAATTACATGTGAGACACATAACCCACTTAACCCACATGGCATCTAATCACTATGGGCTCACCGCTTCAGACCTTGTTATTCTTAAGTAGGCCCTGAAGAGTCAGACACTTGTCCACATTTTGTCAACTCCTCCACAGAGCAACTTCTCTGCATGTTTGATTTATTAAACTGACAGTCGTATTGGTATCAGAAATTTGCAAACTAAATCCAAGATTGACACATTGCTTCCTTCAGTCATGTGTCAATACAGTATGTTTTATAAGTCACACATTAATTAGAACTAATGCGGAAGTTGTCATCATAACCCAAACAGATTATGATACAAATAAGGAGTGTGTGTGTCTGACTTGCGTGTAATATTTTTTACATTTTTGTTAGTTGACTCAGTTGCCGCTCCATGACCCTCTTTGTTTTTGTTTGGCACAGTCAGGACATACTGTTCATGAGATGAATTCTTTATACTTTGACAGAGGGAACTCCGTTTGCTGGCGGCGTTTTCCGAATGCGTCTGGTCCTCGGGAAGGACTTCCCTGCGGTTCCACCCAAGGGGTATTTCCTGACCAAGATTTTTCACCCCAATGTGGGTCACAAGGGAGAAATCTGTGTCAACGTGCTGAAGAGGGACTGGAAGGCAGAACTCGGCCTCAGACACGTCTTACTCGTAAGTAGAACGATCAGTCGTCGTTGCACTTACTTTCAGCTGTGTCACTGTCGCTACTTTTACATCTTTGTTTCCTTTTATTTCCCCACAGACAATCAAGTGTCTTCTCATCCATCCGAATCCCGAGTCGGCTCTGAACGAAGAGGCTGGGCGTTTGCTGTTGGAGGACTATGCAGAATATGAGTCCCGAGCTCGTCTGCTCACAGAGATCCACGCCATGGGCGGGACCTCGGGGGCACCTCAGGACCCTAATGACGGCCCACAGCCGAAGAAGCATGCAGGTGACCCCATGAAGAGAGCAGGGCCCAGCGCAGCAGCTGTGCCTGCTGCTCTGGGTAACGGAGCGAACGGAGCCAGCACCACCAGCAGCAATAGCAACAGCAGCAGTAGCACTAATAATGTAGCAGGGAAAAAGAAAGCAGATAAAAAGCGTGCATTGAGGCGACTTTAATACCTCCACGAAATTCTCAGTGTGTGTGTGTGTGTACGTGTGCGAGCGCGGGAGTGTGTAAATATAAATATTGAAGTGTGCTGACAATGTTTTTGTTCCCTATTTTCTGAGTCTTTCTACCACCTGTCCAGACTATCCACTTTGTACTCATACCGTAACTTCTGTTTTGCCTTCAAGTTGTTGTTATTTCCATACCTAAAGACATGATGACAACACCGTCACTGCAGAAATCATGCCATCCGTTGTACTTTGCCCTCGGCCTGGTGTGAATATATATGATACAGGGAAAACATGGCCTCTAACGTCTGTCCATTTATGAGACAACCACCATCGTCTCCGACTTTATCAGCTCTTTTAAAAGTGCTTCTTGGTGAATGCTGCTGTGATGGTACTGTGTACTGCTCAGCTAGGCTCACTGGTGAGTCCCAACCAGGATGATACTTTAATTAAAGTCAGGTTTTTAAATTAAACTCAAAGGAAATAATGGTAGAAGTTGCTAAACAATTGTGCATGAAGTCAGTGGGTTCACGATTGGGGTAGAAATATTGTTACCGTCACACAAACTCGTGTCATCTTTTTAAATAGTATTTTTCATATTGTGATCTGAATGAGATAAAGGAATGGCAGTGGAGTATAAAACGTCTGTTATATTCATGGAATCTCATCCCCCTCTTTTTTCATTTCTTTTCTAAAATGGTTTCACTGTCAAGTATTTTCAAAAGTTGTTTATAATTGACATGTTCATATTCAGCTGTCTTGTGGTTGTGTGTGAAGACCTAGATCAGTGGCTGTTAGGGAATGGGGTAGGTTGCCAGATTACTTTTATAAAAACACTTTAAAAAAAAACAACAGAATCATGTATTCTCTGTATTAAGCATACAGTGGTGTGACTTGCTTTAACTTCTCCTCCTTCCCTACAAAGCAGCGTGTTCTCTCAGATACCCAGCTCCCCTGACCAGCCATGTGGGTACCTGAGAAGACATCTGTAGGATTAAGAAACTTCCACGTTTGATAGAATTTGTCTCCCCCCACCCGTTGCACTGGCAGGGTTTCCTGGGCAGGTTTTCTCTCTGTACTAAATGCATGCGGGGCCTACATTTCCCAAGGAAACACACTGAAGCGCTGTCTTAATTTGGATGGAAAATGTGCCTCTGAATCTCCTGTCCTTGTGCAGACTGTCGGCTGGATATTTTGTGTCCATTTTAAATTATTTAAATTAATAAAACATTGAAATATGACAAGTTAAATGAAGAAAATGAGTCATATTTGCTATTTTATGTGGAGTTCCTTTGCATGCATAATTAGGTATGATGGTTGCACTTCAGCTGTTGTGCAATCATGTATCAGTATAGCTGAGGATGATGCCAGCATCTGCTTTCACCGCTCACTAATGTACAACAGCACTTTATTTGGATGTTTATAGTGGTCTCCTGCTCTGCAGTGATGGAATAACCATTATGAGGAAATCAGTAATTGCATCCACCCCAGCAAAGCAGTGAGTGAAAGTGCACCCGGTAGAGCGTCATTGGACCATCTAATGAAGGGCTCCACCAGCCTCTGCTGCAGACATGCAGCAGCCCACCCACCTGTGTAGAAATAGAAGCCTGCCATGCAGGTAATTATCAGGCCCGTCTTAGACACCTGGGAGTCCGCATAACCCTTAACACCTTCCCCAAGCCCCATTTTGGAAGTGCTTACCTCCTTCTCCACCTGGCATCCACCTCCACATGTGTGCTAAAGCCATTTTCCCTGCTGTTATGTGAAAACAAAAGATGATGTGTATGGTGAATCTGCTCTGATGCAGTGTGGGTCAGGTGTAAAGGGAATGCATGCTGGCTTCACTGTGTCACATGCACAGTATAATGCTGTTAATTATGATTCATGCTGTATTCCTAATGTGTGATCACTAATTCATGCAACACAATCCTCTGTTAAAATCTACAGCACAACCTAAATCCGGTTTCATTCATGTGCTGCTGCTGCTGCTGTGAGCATCGTGAGGAGGCTGTTACTGTATGTGACGGTGGCATGAAGCCAAACAACTTCCATCTCTCACACGCACCACACTACATTTCCTCCACTCTTCCCCTTTCCTTTTTCGCGTCTCGCACGTCTCCAACTGTCCCTGCTCGCCTTAAACTTGAAGAAATCTGAATTACCAATGCAGGTCCGGGTCTAATTGACAGTTTCGTTCACGCTCCAGTGTTAAAGCTTTTGCGCCAATCCTCTCCCCTTCCCCGTTTTCATCGCTTTCATAATTGCCACCAACATAATGACACAGTTGCTGTGGCAACCATGTCTCTCTTTTTCTCTCTCACTCACACACACACAAAGAAAAACACACTTTTGGATCTCGGAGGTCTTCCGCTGAAATGCTTTAATTTAGCAGGCTGAAGTTTTACCCCACAGTTTTTATATCTGTGTCTCAACCCTGCGTGTTAGTTTTCAAAGAAAGAGCAGCAGCTTTAAATCTGATTGATACTGTTTTGTCTGCAGTGGCATTAAAATGTAGGTCTCCAGGGTCATTCAATTAAAGAGGCAAATGAAATGGAGGGGGGTAGAGATGAACGCCACCAGTTGAATGGGCCTAATGACCATCAGCGCCGAGCAGCGCGGAGTTTAGAGTCTCATCAGCACCAGTGTGAGCGACCAATCACAGCGCTCCCCCACCGGCGGACCTCCGTGAGGCCAGTCGCAGTTAGGCGGTGTAACCTATCTCGCTTGGAAATTATGAAGGGAACCAGCTTCAGTCGATTCTAGATGGAGAAAAGTTAAATTGGGGGATTTTTTTTAATTCCCGGTGACGCGTCTTGTCATTTGGAGCGCCTATATCACTGCGCGTCCTCCAGGGTTATAGTTGCACTGTAACTTGTGCTGTAACAAACAGACGGAATTTTCCGATGTGGTGTTTTAGTTGAATCGCTTTGTCACATGTATCAGAAAATCTCAGAACATCTCGTCTTGCTCTGACTCTCTGTCTTTCTCTGAGTCCTGCCTGCGCTTTTTTTTGTACCTCTCTCCGCCGCGATAATGGATTATCAATAACCGGATGGAAGAGCGATTGAGATCTGCAGCACAAGTGCGAAAAACAATTTAAAACAGGTGGCAGATCCAGCAACAGTTCAAGCTGTCCTGATCATCCTCTGCCACAATAACAGGCTGCCATCTGAGAGACGCTGAGATACAGTGCGCAGGCTCTCGCGCTCCTCTCCAGCATCAAACCCCAGAGCAACGCACAGGTAAGACACGACATTATGCACCTTTTATTGATGCAACACCAATTACCTTATACCGCGCAAAACTGTTTCATACCTTCATTATGTGTTTCTGTGTGTGTGGAAATGTGAGTTTGGCGTGTGTTTGGACGCATCAGCTGTGTTGGAGGCTGTCAAACAAAACATTTGGATGAAAGCTGCGCCACAGAAACATCTTCAGGGCTTTACACCGGGCAGACATGTTTTTCTTTATCACTTAAACACTTTAATCGACAGCACATCGCGACATTACGAACATATTGATAATAAGAGCGGCACACCGACACATCCAGCCGGACTACACACACACACAAACACACACACACACCGGCACGGATACACCCACGCACTCTTAGCCTACTGATACATGCAAGTCATTTCCATAACCTGCATGCTTGTTCATTCCAAGTTGCAACTTATTAACCTAATGAAGGCTGGGTTGTATTCTGGAGAGTCCGTGTCCAAATGCAAAGTCATTGCGCAGCATTTATTTTACTGATAAGCCTGAAGCTGCTGCGCTGCCTTCACTGTCATTAAATGTCTTTTGCATCAACATGACAGGATTATTTTTTCTCCTTCACTGATTCACATCTCAGTGCGCTCTTTTTTTCTCTTGCAACAGCGTGTCCTAAAGAAAAAAGAGGCCATTTTGTTTCATTTCCAACGAACACCTGTTGAAATCGTTGCATGCACAGCCGTCTGCACAGCTGGTCAGCATCCTGCAATGAAACTAAGGGGAGCCGTTTGGCTCATTTGCTTTGATAGGATTGCTTGCAATGAAAAGGAATCCGCGGAGATGGTTTCTCTCTCCCTCCAGTGGCCATGCAACTCAGGGGATGCATCTTCACACTTGTGAATGTGTTGCCCTTCACCCTTTAGTTCCCATCCTCGCTTACTGCATTGCTTCAGCAGCACAGTATAGACATACCTACAGGAAAACATTTGCTTCTGCTGTAGGTTGAGTCACTGTTTTTTTGGCTAGAATTCATATCCTGAATTCTCATTGTTAGAAAGCTGTAATTGCACATTTACTGGGAGTGGTTTGGACATCATACTGGTCAGGAAAAATCCTGAAGTAAACTGAGTCAGGGCAGCAGGGGAAAAAATGGTAATGGAAGTTGAGCGGCGAGGCATCGGTGTCATCTTGTCGAGCAAGAGACGGGCAGATGTGACTTTGAAATCTGGTTGGGCTAATGGGTGTAGATTGGATTCTGCCTCCCTTCTCTTTCACTGCCTCTTTCACTCACACACAGACAGAGCTGCAGTGCTATTCTGAGAGAGTTAGCTGCCTCAACCCACGCACAGAATCTGAGAAAGAGAGAGAAAGGCTGGAACGAGGGAGAAAAGAGGAGAAGGAGGGAGCAAGAGGAATAAAGGGGAGAGAAAGACTACAGAATGCCTACTATGGTCTCTCTCTCTCTCACTCACACACACACACACACACACACATACATGCACACACACAAAGCCTTTGTACAGTTTCTCATTCTCCCCCTTTAAGTGTTCTAACAGCGGCTGATTTACAGTCTTGATTAGCACTCTCTTCTTGTGTGTGGCATTGACTGTATTTGCAGATCTGTTTGGCGGTGCTGTTTGTGTGATGTGCTATGTTGTATTGGTAAGTGCTGGGAGAAATGTACTTGATTCTGTGCCACCCACACACCGCCCTCCCACTCATGGTCGTCTCTGCATCTATACCTCTGGCTCTTCCCGCTCGCCACAATCTCTTTGCTCATTTAAATCCCTACCCTGCATTTATCCCTCTGCTCTCCTTTCTCTCTCTTTCTCCATCACTGGCTTTTCTGGAGCCTCCTGCAACCAAACAGGCACACTAACACACACACTCGGCCTCTCACGGTGTGTACACACACACACACAGTGCAGTTAATAAACTGTCAGTTAGTGAGGTTGCAAAGCTTCTCCCCTAATCATGCCCTCTTGTTTTGTATTGCAGCGGACACTCTGGCATTCCAGGTTTGTCGACGTGCAAACCCGAAGAGAATTCTGGAAATCACGCAGAACATTTAGATACGCCAGAAGAACACTTTTGGAACATTAGTCAGTGGGAGAACTGCTGTCTTTGTGTCTCTGTGTTTTTCCTGCGCTGAACTTTCCTCAGAAGGTCAGAGGAGCATGTAACTGAAACAAGTGGAGCCCTCGGTGATTTCAGCATTCTGTCTCCCCCATCTGTGCCTACATTCTCCGCCACAGATAGGAACGTTTTTGATAATTACATATAATTATAATTTCTGTGGGAGACAGATCTGCCTCTGTCTATTATTGCCAACACCTCCAACACAATAACTTCACACATTTACATATTTCTCAACAAAAGTGATATTCTTTGAACCTCAGAGACAAATCAGGAATAATTTTACTTAGAGAGACATGTCACATGGAGACGCAATGTGCCATTCACTTCATATCTAATTAGTGATACGGCTGAATGACACGGGTAACTTTTTGTGCCTAAAAGCTGAATAGAGAGCATTTAAAAATCCGTGACGTTTGCCTCATTTTCTAATGTGTTTCACAGGCTGGGAGGCTTGGTTTATGCTTACTCCTAATTTTCAGCTGTTACAGTCTTCTAGCACTTAAGCTGAGCCTCCCTCATTATCACCCCCCCCCCCCGGCCCAATCACACTAACAGTGCGTGCCAGGCGAGTACAGATGCACATTAATCCAAGCGTAGAAAAGATTGAGATTAAGTACACGGTGTATCTATAGATGTGACGAGTGCCTCGAACAAGTTAACATGGAGATACGTCCCTGCGCCACAGAAACTTAACGCCATATATAGACAGTTTATTATCAGTGGTGCAGTCTGATTTGATTGTTTACAATGCAGGTAAACACATAATTTCAACGAGAATTACAAATTTAATACATTCTTCCAGGAAGGAGTTGCTCGCAGCTTAAATAAGTGCCAATTCTGAATGTATGTTGTGCCATCCAGGAATGAAAAAAGCAGACAAAACTGTTTACATTTGATAAAACACTACAACTAGACAACTGTCCAAGTGCCATGATCAGCACAGGAATGTACAGGACTGCCATATTTTACTGAGAAATCCCTGCTACTAATTTTTACTGGCCTTTGTGGTTACAAGAAAATTAATTCCATCCAGCAGCACGTCAAATATTTGTTCTTTTGTTCAGTGCGAAGTGTAGAACAAGGCATTAAGGACTAAAAGCATGAAGATTGTTGTTTTCAATTTGTCCTTTTTACAAATCTGCCTCCATTTTAGTGTTCTAGACTTGAGAGGGCAAAAGATGAAGTCATTACGCATGCAGAGTTGCTTTCTAGCAGCAAATTAAAACCATTTTAATACCATTATCGACAATTATTGAAACCTACCAACTGTTTTTGATAGTGTTAGTCCTTTTCATTTGTACAGTTCCTGACCTTTTCTAATATTACACCATATAAACGCTCAGCTTCTAACAAAACAGAAAAGCAGGCTTTGAATTTTCCTCGTCCAGCATTGCTGAATGAAACTACTGATACATCATCAATATCCAGTAGGTTGTACATGCTACTTGAATATTTCACATGCCATTTTAGTGGGTTAAACTGCAAAAGCGGATACAGTGTTGTAACTGCATTGACTCAACAACAGAAAATAGATCTCTTAGTCATGTAAAAATGACGCCCACCACCAATCTCCGAGTCCTTGCTGTCTCCCTGCTCTCCCTTCTTACTGCCCCGCTCACCACTGTTGTGGAGACCTCTCCGTCCCCCCCTCCTCAGCACATAGACCGCTCAGGGAGGCCTTTCACCGAGCAGCCCAAGATCGGCCCTAGCCCTTCTCTCCTGCTCCTCGCCATGCAGGCCAATATCAGGCCAGCTGCCCTGCAAGGCAGGACCAAAACCCCTGAGAACTTTCCAGAAACCTCAGAGGGAGTTCTGGAGGCGCCTCCAAGACCCCTTCCCCAGATCATGTTCCCCAAGAATGTGACATCATCAGAGGCCCTTGCACCTCCCTTAGGCGCCGCCCAGGTAGCACCCATTCGACCACGCATGATGGACATATGGATGGATGTATGTCGGGGTTATTATGACGTAATGGGACACTTTGACAGCGCTTTCAACTGCTCCAAGGACACCTTCGTCTTTTGCTGCGGAACCTGCCACTACCGCTTCTGCTGCCCAGAGCGAAGCCGGCAACTGGAGCAGGACAGCTGTAAAAACTATGACTCTCCAGACTGGGCCAAGCCGCAGACAGACGCCATGATATTACCGGAGGAATTAGGTAATGACCCAGACTTTGATCCACTGAAGCAGCAGAGCCACAACACGGGCTTCGTCATCGGAGGCGTGATCGTGTTCATGGTGGCTGTCGCCGTGGGCATCAAGGTGGTCTTCAACAAGGTGCAACAGGAAGCCAACCAAAGGGACCTCAACATGCCCAGGTGAGGCTTTGAGAAGATTCATCACCTCTCGCTGCTGCATTCGCTGCTTCATTCAATGTATGATGCTGTAATGAAATTAGGTTTTCAGGACTCCATAAATGGCCCAGATTCATCATTCTGGGCTCAGAATAATGCTGTTAGTCATCAGATGAAACATATTTGATCTTCATCGAGTGGCTGCTGCAGAATTCATGGTTGTTTTGGTTCCTCTGGGCTTTTTATCACATGTATGGCCCGTAATCTTGGCAATAAGGATTTGCATTTTGAATTTTGTGCTGGTTGCAGTTTTCTATCTTGGGCTTCAGTAGTGAAGGATGATGGTTGTAGACTGATACAGAGCGTTGGTCGACCCCTTAAAGAATGCAAATTATTAATAGTGTATGGTTTTCTTCTTATTCTGCCGGGTCGAGAACGTTGTACCCAATTTATGATCAAATCATGAGGGGTTGTGAAAAAGGCTGCAGGGGCATAGGTTTCATTTCAATAAACGGGTGGTTTGGGGGTCCTGCCAGAAAATTTTAAGCATCAAACACTTAATTTCCTGCATTCTGGTGAATTTTATGCACTAGTGTATGGTGTGAATGGCTTTAATTTTGCCAAAATAAAAGCCCTATGCTTCTGTCATGTTTTTGTTGGGGGTAACAGATGCACGTTCTAAAAATCAAGTCCAAATCTCCAACTATTAAAGACTGATTACGGCACAATTTAGATACAGTAATTAGTATTTTAAACGTATAAGATGGATGTTTATTAAAATGCCCTCAAATCAGATGAGATATATTTATCCTCACATGAACATGCTGGTCCTGAATAGACTGCTAACTTCATGAATTTGATGTGCTATGTAAGTCAGCCAGCCATTAGCCACTAGTTCATTGCCAGTTTCATCATGCGTATCCCTTTTTGCTTGTGTTTATTAAATCATTAGAGCCCTGGTCGACATGTTGCGGCACCAGTCGAGCCCAGTCCAGCAGGATGAGAGGAACAACAGCGTGGCTCTGACTGTAGGGGACGGAACAGGGACACTGGGGAGACCTCCGAAAAATCTTTACGCTCCAGGACTGCCCAGCAAGGACAACAGATGTGAGGGTTTAGGGTGTTTTACAGCATCAGTGAATAGCACAATCAGAGGCACAATCAGAGCTTTTGTGACTGCATCGTCTGTGTGTGTCGAGGCACGTCATGTTTGTCACATCTGCATGTGAACCCAGGTTGTTTTCTGTGTCTCACCATCAAGATATCTTTGTAGCCATTAAGCGTTATGGGGGAAAAAAGGAAGAGGAATCTGGAGATTAGATGCTTTTGAAATCTCTACGTGTACGTGACGATGTTGAGAAGCTCTGTGCATGTGTGTTGATGTGACGATACATGAATGTCTATAGTTGGCTTGATCTTTTTATGTTAGAGGATCATTGAACTGATAACTACCTGGCATCCATTTTGAGCTGATTACCTTATGTTCTTCTGACTTGCAGTGGGCAATTTGCAACACAATTTCATCCACCCATCAGGCACCAGCCCCAAACACACCGCAACTATCGGTAAGGCAGCTGGTGAAAGCCGGGCTCCTATGTAAATTACATGTAATCACCACAATGCTTCATTTACTTTGTTCTGTTTTGTTTAAGCTCAAAAGTAGACTCATTCATCCCAACAATAATAATGATTATCAGAGCTTTGGTTGCTTGTGTTAGCATTGAAAGCAAGTTAAAAATCTGTCTGTTCCAGTGAATGTTAGCAGATTCACACACACAGCTACGTGCGGTGCGCTATATCCAGAGGAGCAAATCTCATTTAACACACAGTCGTTTTCTCCCTGTGGTCTCTGTAGAACGCACCCCTCGGATGAACAATGCTCAGCTGGCAGCTGGAGGCACCCTGCTTTCCAGTAAGCACAACAACACCAAATCCCAGCCTTCCTTCCACCACTCCCTGCACAACCTGGCTCAGCTGCCGCCGTCCTATGAGAGCGCCACCAAGCCTGAGCTCAACAGATACTCCTCGCTCAAACGCCTCGGTAAGTACCTTCAAATGTACCAGCCTGTCTGCCCCTCTCCCCTCGCAGCTGCTTCATGAGTACTGAGCGCAGTGACATGCTTGACACTGTGGCACAAAGTGCAGGATGCGTCATTATGTGCTGATGCTTTTTGCTGTGGTGATAAACAATTCAGAGAAATTTTGTTTGGCTTCCAGAGAAAGGTCTTGATGAGTACTCGTCTGGTTACTGCACCACCAAGCGCCGGCCCCACACAGCCCAGCCAGCCCTTCAGTCCTCTCAGCACCACCTCCACTGGGGTGGAGACTACACCCTCAGTGGGAGAGGAACCCTTCCAAGGCATGCAGTCCGTCCCTGGATCCCGCCGCCGCCTTCTGGCATGCCTGCTTCGCCCACCCCCAATCCGTACCCTCTGGATCCTCCGGAGCCCCAGTTCAACCCCAATTATGACACTCTCTCCAAGCCTGCGAGGAAAGTGAAGTCCACTGACCAGCTGCTCAACATGGGTGATGTCCCTGGCAACACGGGGACCCTGTCCAGGTTGTCCAAGAACCAGCAACACCAGTACTACAAAGCCATGGCTGCCTCCAATAAGAACTCCAACACGCAGACCCTCACCAGGAAGCCCGGGGACAGGCAGAACAGGGAGGACAGGCAGAACAGGGAGGACAGGATGAACAGGGAGGACAGGATGAACAGAGAGGACAGGATGAACAGGGAGGACAGGATGAACAGGGAGGACAGGCAGAACAGGGAGGAGAGACAGGACCGGCTGCTCATGTCCCCAGATCATTTGGAGGAGAGGATGGGTGGGATGGGGGTCGTAGATCCATATGCCCACACAGGAGGCATTGTCCCCACGCTGCCTCGCCAGCAGAAGGCCCAGTCCCAGCAGAACGTCTGCGCCACGCCCTCTCTTGACCGACACCACATGATCAAGATGAACTCTCACCCCACATCCGGACGGGAGCAGGAGAGGAACACGGCCATGACGGGGCACATGAGCGGGGGCATGGGTTGGGGCGGGGCGGGGGCAGGGGCGCCGGAGGGCCCTGGGGCAGGGGTAGTCATGGGAACGGGAACACTAGGGGGCCACAGTGCCAGGAGGATGGCTTTTGCAGCGAAAAGGCAGAACACCATTGAGCAGCTACATTTCATACCAGGAGGGGGCGGCGGGGGGTCGGCAGGAAGTGGAGGGGGAGGAAGTCAGGGGATCAGGACGGGGAGTAAAAATGAGGTGACGGTGTGAGGTTTGTGCCTAATGTAGAGTTTACCCCTCATCAGCGGTGTGGGAATAGATCACCCTTCTGCATTTAACTATTACATATACAACTACAAGAAATAAACCTAGCAGTATCAAGTATAGTAACGGTATAACGTGCTTAGGCTATTCAAATTAGTGTTATATTGTAATTAAATAGCTTCAATATGATTACTTAATTAAAAATCTAGGTGGGGAATGTCTGTTCCAATTATGTGATAGCCTATATCAGCCATATTTTGTAATAAGATTTGCCATACTGCCATATACAGCGGTGCCATTACTTGTAGAAAGACTGACTGAAAGGGTGAAACAAAACCAACAGAAGTGTCGTTGATAATTTTGTTTTTATATATGTTTTTCAAAAAGTACTCAGGAGCCATATTAGATAGGAAACGAGATTATATATATACATATATATACATTCATATATATGTATATATTAAATACATATTAGGTTGATGAAGAGGAGGACCATCATGTGGAATATTGTATCACAGAATTTAACAGAGAATCAAGCCAACTACCTGCTGAACTGTCGACCTGCTCAGCTCTCACCGACTATGATTTATCAGACTGAAGCTCATGGGGTGAGAAGCAGATGAGTGTGAATGAACTGCGTGTGTCTGGCGAGGGATTTTGGAGATCTGACACCCTCATCCTGACACGGGGAGACAGAACTGATTTTTGTCGCCTCCCATGTAAATGAGCGGACGAGGCGGGGGCTGCCTCTGACTGGGACACTGCAGCCTGACACTGTTGACAGGACTTCGCGCCCGATTTAAACCGCGAACGCTACCACATTATCAATCTGACGCCTGGGTTGCCTAGTTTTCCATGTGACCTTAGATCCCCAGAGGGACTCACACTCTGATTCACACCACAGGAGTGTAAACTGATGTTAGAGCATGGGTGTGTTTCCCCTCTAATGTCCCCATCTCTAGATCAGGACCTAACTGTAAAAAAACAATGGGCTACCAAATAATATAGAGCCATCTGTCACGTTATTACAGAAAAACATCTTGACGAGTCAAGAGACGCGTGTGTTCAGTTTACCAATAACAAAAAGAGGCAACGTGCTTTAATGCATGTTGTGCATGGAGAGCAAAGGTTTTTCTACAGAGCACAAATGAAGCGTGACGCAGAGGTTGCACTTACACAACTGTCCTTCAAAGCCATTTATGGAGATACAAAGAAAATACCACAGAGGAAGCTGGTCTGACAATCACCGTTTTATTATTCTCGCCAGGTGACAAATTATACAAGTCAGTGATATTTTGTACAGTCAAAGGGATTGGCTTCAGAGCAAGCCAAAAAAAACCCCCACCTCTGAGTCAGGAGGGAGAAGGTGACCTGAGGCCTTCTCCTGCGTGGCTCCATACGCCGTAAGAGACTCGGATGGTTAAGGAAGCCCTCGCCATCCTCACGACGAAGACCTTGCTGTATCATAACGCACTTCAGCCAGTATGAGTAAAAAAAATAAAAAAAATACAAACAAAAAAAAAAAACAGAAAAGAAAAAAAATCATCAATAACAATGCTTATCAATACTAAGGGCTATCCTATCCTATATACTGTAGTATGTGATATCTGTGGTCCATATAAAATGCTATCTCTTTCTCTTGATTTTGTGTTGATATTGTCATGATGTATTAAGTATTAATGTGTACAAAAAACAAGAGCAATTTAAGCACAGTTCAAAGAGAAACACAGAGACAAAAAAGAAAACTTTGCACAAATCTATCCCCTGATATTTGCACCAGATACGGACTTTGTATCGTGTCCTCGAGGTTTACATTCTGTACAGTGTGACTGATCAGTGGAGGGTGTTGTATCGAGACAGACTGAGGATCTTTTTCTTTTTAATCAACATGAAATCAGAGATAATTACGCAGGCGATCAAAGAAGAAACTGCTCGGTTTACGTTGGGCGACGTGAGAGGATACAGAGGTGAAATACTGCCAAACAGAAACACAGATTTCATTCAGACAATCTTCCTATACACAGTGCTAAATGTAGTTGTTATGAATATGATGGAGTGTTATTATTAATAATTATTATAACTGTTATGGTTATTATTAACAATTATCTTATGATGTGATGTTCTTTTACTTGGTGGGATTTAAGTGTTTATTGTTTTTTAGATAACTAGCATTCTCATGACTAGTTGTTTTTTTTTTTTTTGTTTTTTTTTTCATACATCTGGTCATAAATTTTTAAGAACATTCCAGATCTTGATGCATGCCAGCTCCATTTCATTGAGAGGCAGTTACAGTATGCCGGGATTTTAAGGTCATCGACGCTTATTATATGGCCAATTCTCCAGCTGTGTGTACTGTGCCTAGACATCGGCCTTACGACTTCTTGATCTCAAGTGATTACTTAGGTTTCCACTCGGGTACAAAAATATCTATTGAAAAAATCTGCAGCCTTCTAAACGTATGTGTAGACGACAATGTTTCAACCGCCAGTGACGGATAGATGTGTTCAGAACGAGTTATTAGGAGTTATTAGCCAGACTGGAGACGGCCTGTTGTCTCCACTGCAGCAGCCTGACCCAGAAACATATTATGGGTTGTACACACAAAGCCCGTAATGCCATAATGTGTGTGTGTTCGGATGAATGTTTGTTACAAAGGGGTGGAGGAAAGCAGAGGTCTAATGGAAACCTGAATGCTTTGAGTGTCTTTTTCAGGGAAATAGGACGGATGACATACAGTAGTTTTAGATTTTTTTAATAGAGCCACAAAAGGTCTGTAGCAAAGTCTGTAATATCTCACAAGCCATATCCATCGAAACTCATCATCACGATTTTATAAATGGTTAATCTAATTTGTGCAAGTATTGTATTTTGTATAGCTAGTACAATCAGAATATTTTGAGTGATCTCTTTGGCATTAATTTGAGGATTCAACAAATTATGTGTTAGTATTTAATGAATTGTACAGTGCCAAACTCATAACATTTTGTTGTCTTTCTATTGCCATAGGCCTCCTACAAGACTACAGGGGTTGTTTATTTTTCACAACTGGGAACTAACACACGGGCAAGCGAAGCTACAGGAGCTAGTTGTGAGACAGAAATGAATGAATATGGTGTATGTTTTTACCATTATGAATTCATTTAGAGAGAGGATGGTTTTAATGGCCACCTGAAATGTGAAGCATTACTAACGGTAAATTGTACGAACAGGGACCGTGTCCACTAATGAAATTCATGGATTTATTTTCATGCCTATAAATTTCAAAACGACCCTTTTGTTATTGTTCAATGCATTGATCCCCTTGGATACGACAGTGACTTACCAAGAATTTGTATAATAAAGTTGGTGGGAAAAAAAATGTTTTGGTTTCTTGCATTAATGCTCGAGAATATTTTCAGTCTCTGTTTCTCTACCTGAAACCTCTGAATGGTTCTGAACCTACAACCTCAGGCACATCTAGGGGGGGCCGGGGTTGGTTGGCACACATTTCACCCTCTGCCGCACTTCCAGAGCATAATTTATGTTGGAATATTCTAACCAGCAACAAATGAAGGTCTCAGCTATACATATATATGTTTTAATGTGCATGAGTGTTTCTTAAAATTAGGTGAATCATGATCAAAGTCAGGTTTTGCATTTGTGTCAACCAGCTTCATCAGGGTGTTCAAATACAATGTTGAAATGCTTTAGTTACAAAAAACAAAGCAACCAAAAGAAACAATTTGAACATTTAATTCAAACAAACACCAGAAAACATCATTATTTAATAGAATATTTGCCCAGTTTTTAAACCAAACATGATTTTTAGCAAGCATCAGTAGGAATGTCTAATTACTGCTGCCATTGACCATTCAAAATAATAATCGATGATAGTTTTAATCTCTCAAAATACAGTTACAACTCTTAACTTTACAATACAATTGCCTGATGAGTTATTTACCCTCAGAATAAAAAGTTCTTTTGTAGTAATAATAATCACAATCAATAATTACTCACTCACACACATACGCACACATATTTTTGCACATTAATATGAAACAGTTATTAATTCTTGAGTGTCCCTCTATGATAAACCAGCCATCACATGACCAGATCACACCTCTCTAAACGTGTATATTTGAGATTATACATCGTTTATAATTTATTAATTTTGGTGTAGGTTTGTTTCAACACAGAGGAAGGGGGACACGTATAAAATGGAGGGATTGGGGCTCCTTCACCAGAATATTTTGAGCTTCCTGCATTTTGGAAAATTCAAATTGTAGGTTATGTCAGTGAAATCAAAGTGCCGACCAACCCTGCTCACATTTGACCGACTTTGTGAATAAATTATGTGAGCCAGCTGCCATCACTCATCACAGACTTTCAGATCTCATATCAAAATGTAGCTGATTCCTTTGTCTATCAATTAAAAGTCACACATTTCCAATATCTTTATGTAATGCAGATTTATAACGCATTTAGTCCACAGACCACCTTTTAAATTGCAATTCAGTGTTACCCTCACCAAAAAAATTAGTGACGTCTAGATGTTTTAACACAGTAGATGAGTGCAGGTGAACAAAGCAGACATTTTAATGTTACATTTTTGTTTCTGTGACCTTCACAGGACCAGAATCATACTGTTTCACCTATTCGTTCAGTGACGTTGGTATACTTTCTTATCTTAGAGTGGATTTTCCAAAGCTAACAAGCACTGAAGTGCCTCAGCTATATATCTAACAATTATGATTCAAATTATAATTTATCAATTGTAAATTATAATGTAATTGCTCCTCTGCATTAAGGGGTACTGGATAATATCAGCAAACCCTCTCAAGTGGTCAGCCGTTCAAACCATATCTAAGATTTAACAGTTTATCACGCTTCAGGTAGACATCTGTGTTCACTGTTTGCACAGAGCCAATTCAGGACCGCCTTAAGTGGGAATAATTTGGTGTGTAATAAGGCTCTTTTTGAAATAAAACTAATTGCAGGCCAATGAACTACTCTGAAGAGAATTTAGCTGGTGGTCGAGGAAATATTCTGATCCTTTACAAGTAGCAAGACTGCAAAATAGGCCCAAAAATACTTGATTATAGGCTTGGCATGACATTTGACGTTCAGCACAGGATTATCGTGGCCATAACAGTTTACAATAACGATATTATCACAATATCTATCGGAAAAAAAGCATAATATGAACCGTATCAGTCAAATGTGCCTCTAACTTTGTTGACTGTACATTTTGTCTCTTTCTTTGTCAAATGAACTACACTGAAACTACGAGTGTAGGGAGGTGGAAAGAGAGAGTCTGTGACCATAACTGAACAAAATCATACAAAAGGAGCGATTACACTTAATAGATAGTGAAAAGGCAACCAGATGGCAGTGGGGGAGGGAGACAAAGAGAGAACGAAAAGAAACGGAAATGATTTAAGAGGCGCTGAATTACTTACAAGTTATTATCATATGTTTATTATTAACATGGTATAAAAATTACATTTTTTAATACCACAATAATCGTCAATATCAGTATATATTGCAAGCCCCCTACTCCATTATAAGTAGATGTCCTGCAGTGAGGGTTTGGTTGTAAGCATTGTCAGTAAAATGGACTTAAAGTATCAAAAGAAAAAGTACTCATGAAGCAGATTGGATTATTATTACTGATGCATTTATGTGTGAATCGGGTGAAGCTGGTCAAGATGGAGCTAGCTGAAATTGAAACAAATTTTATATATCATTTAGCAGCTTCATCCATATCAGTGCATCATATTTTAGGGGCCAATCTATGTTTTGTATGTAAAGGCTATTATCTGAAGTTCAAATTGATCTTGTGGAGTCAAATATTTCCCTTGTATTGCAGAGGAGAGTAGTATGAAATGGAAATAACCTATTCAAGTAAAATACAAGTACCTCAATATTGTATTAGTACTTGAGTAGATTTCCTTTTTTTATTTAACCTTTATTTAACCAGACAAACCTCTTGAGGTAAAAAAAATCTCCTTTTCAAGACTATCCTGGCCAAGACAGGCAGCAACATGAGTTACAGACAGACAACATAGAACAAAAATACAGAATGAAAATATACAGCTCTAAAACAAGCAATATAACCACAGGATTACTGTGGCCAAAACAGTGTAACAGTAACAATATTCACTTCTCATTGCTCTTTCAACAACATTTTGTACCACTTGTCACTGATTATTGTTAAAAAAACTCCTTGTTGACACTATTTTTGTAAAAACATCTACCTCACTTTGGGACCACAGACACAATACAGAATGAAAATGTACAGCTCTAAAACAAGCAATATAACCACAGGATTATCGTGGCCACAACAGTGTAACAATAACAATATTCACTTCTCGCTCTCTCTACAACATTTTGTACCACTTGTCACTGATTATTGTTACAAAAAAACCTCCTTGTTGACACTATTTTTGCAAAAACATCTACCTCACTTTGGGACCACAGACACAATACAGAATGAAAATGTACAGCTCTAAAACAAGCAATATAACCACCTGATTATCGTGGCCACAACAGTGTAAGAATAACAATATTCACTTCTCGTTGCTCTCTCTACAACATTTTGTACCACTTGTCACTGATTATTGTTAAAAAAAAAACCTCCTTGTTGACACTATTTTTGTAAAAACATCTACCTCACTTTGGGACCACAGACACAATACAGAATGAAAATGTACAGCTCTAAAACAAGCAATATAACCACAGGATTATCGTGGCCACAACAGTGTAACAATAACAATATTCACTTCTCGCTCTCTCTACAACATTTTGTACCACTTGTCACTGATTATTGTTAAAAAAAAAACCTCCTTGTTGACACTATTTTTGTAAAAACATCTACCTCACTTTGGGACCACAGACACAATACAGAATGAAAATGTACAGCTCTAAAACAAGCAATATAACCACCTGATTATCGTGGCCACAACAGTGTAAGAATAACAATATTCACTTCTCGTTGCTCTCTCTACAACATTTTGTACCACTTGTCACTGATTATTGTTAAAAAAACCTCCTTTTGACACTATTTTTGTAAAAACATCTACCTCACTTTGGGACCACAGACACAATACAGAATGAAAATGTACAGCTCTAAAACAAGCAATATAACCACAGGATTATCGTGGCCACAACAGTGTAACAATAACAATATTCACTTCTCGCTCTCTCTACAACATTTTGTACCACTTGTCACTGATTATTGTTACAAAAAAACCTCCTTGTTGACACTATTTTTGCAAAAACATCTACCTCACTTTGGGACCACAGACACAATACAGAATGAAAATGTACAGCTCTAAAACAAGCAATATAACCACCTGATTATCGTGGCCACAACAGTGTAAGAATAACAATATTCACTTCTCGTTGCTCTCTCTACAACATTTTGTACCACTTGTCACTGATTATTGTTAAAAAAAAAACCTCCTTGTTGACACTATTTTTGTAAAAACATCTACCTCACTTTGGGACCACAGACACAATACAGAATGAAAATGTACAGCTCTAAAACAAGCAATATAACCACAGGATTATCGTGGCCACAACAGTGTAACAATAACAATATTCACTTCTTGCTCTCTCTACATTTTGTGTCACTTGTCACTGATTATTGTTAAAAAAAAAAACCTCCTTGTTGACACTATTTTTGTAAAAACATCTACCTCACTTTGGGACCACAGACACAATACAGAATGAAAATGTACAGCTCTAAAACAAGCAATATAACCACCTGATTATCGTGGCCACAACAGTGTAAGAATAACAATATTCACTTCTCGCTCTCTCTACAACATTTTGTACCACTTGTCACTGATTATTGTTAAAAAAACCTCCTTGTTGACACTATTTTTGTAAAAACATCTACCTCACTTTGGGACCACAGACACAATACAGAATGAAAATGTACAGCTCTAAAACAAGCAATATAACCACAGGATTATCGTGGCCACAACAGTGTAACAATAACAATATTCACTTCTCTCTCTCTACAACATTTTGTACCACTTGTCACTGATTATTGTTAAAAAAACTCCTTGTTGACACTATTTTTGTAAAAACATCTACCTCACTTTGGGACCACAGACACAATACAGAATGAAAATGTACAGCTCTAAAACAAGCAATATAACCACCTGATTATCGTGGCCACAACAGTGTAAGAATAACAATATTCACTTCTCGTTGCTCTCTCTACAACATTTTGTACCACTTGTCACTGATTATTGTTACAAAAAAACCTCCTTGTTGACACTATTTTTGTAAAAACATCTACCTCACTTTGGGACCACAGACACAATACAGAATGAAAATGTACAGCTCTAAAACAAGCAATATAACCACAGGATTATCGTGGCCACAACAGTGTAACAATAACAATATTCACTTCTCGCTCTCTCTACAACATTTTGTACCACTTGTCACTGATTATTGTTAAAAAAAAAACCTCCTTGTTGACACTATTTTTGTAAAAACATCTACCTCACTTTGGGACCACAGACACAATACAGAATGAAAATGTACAGCTCTAAAACAAGCAATATAACCACCTGATTATCGTGGCCACAACAGTGTAAGAATAACAATATTCACTTCTCGTTGCTCTCTCTACAACATTTTGTACCACTTGTCACTGATTATTGTTAAAAAAAAACCTCCTTGTTGACACTATTTTTGCAAAAACATCTACCTCACTTTGGGACCAAGACTCATGGGTCTGACATATGACAGTCAGGACTAACAGTAGTTTTGTGAAACTGAGATTCTAAATTAATCGGGAGACAAATTAATGTTTTATAAAGGGTCAAACCAGAAGCAGTAGCTGTGTATGAACAAAAAGCCTTTTAGTGTCCAGTAGGTTAGTGAGCACACAGAGTGGCTCTGTGATAAAACCCCACACCACCAGGATGGCAGATATTGTATAAGCCACATTAAGGCTATACAGCGCCAGTGGGAGTGGACAACTGTGCTTTTAAATGAAATGAAAAGGCGAAATTTGTCTTCATATAATTCACAGCTCGAGACCATCTGAGTGCAGAGTTATATCACAGCGTACCTGCCGGAGCCTCAGAGTGAGGTGAGGGCTATGGAGCTCATATTAAAAACCTCCTGCGAATACATTTATTGCACTGAGATGTATGAGGGCTTAAATAAAAGAGCAGATGGCGACATTGTACTGATACGGAAATAATTTTTACAGGAGGCACTCAAAGGGCACGAAAAAATATTATGTTTGATTTGGGCACTGGCTGCCACTGATGCATTACAATCATTGTAATTTGCACATTTCACCACCAGGAGGTTCAGTGGCTCCTCAGCTCTGAGACAAAACCTGCATGAAGCCTTCACTCAAAATTCCATAATTTAGTGCCCACACTGTCCAACACCTGTCACCATTCAAATTAATACATCTGCTACGTAAAGTGAGCCCACGTTTTTCACAAATTATGCTCGGTTTATGACACCGTTTATGAGACAGACTGAGAAAGACTGCGAAATTGCCAGAAAAGACACATTAATATTCAAATTGCAAATATATGTGTGTGAGTCAAGACTTTCAGAGCCTTTGATGGTCCTAAGTAAAAGATTCTGCATCCTATGATTAGCTTCCTAACCTCGGCATGATTACCATCCTTACATATCAGAGAGGCACAGAGCTGAAATTATCCACATCTCTGTGATTATAATGACTGAATCAAATCTGAGATGTGTGTGATGATAACACGATGATTCAGCCCGAGGTTAAGTTCCTGAGTTCCCCACGACTTTTCTCACAGATTCCTCTTCGTCTGTAAAGATCTATTAATCATCATATTGATCTGGTGATGCAGTTTGTTGATTCGCAGCTGAGGTCTGTTGTTGAGGAAGAGGAACAGGGGAGATCAGGAAGAGATATTATCAAAGCGCCTTGAGAAATTTGTGTGACTTGTTTTATTTATAGTTAGATTTTCATCAGTGGTAAATGAAGTAACGAGCTCTTAGTTTTATGAAACACTTCTTATTATTTACCCACAAACTAAACAGATCAGCAAACACATGAGACTGAGGACACAGACGACTGGAAGTAAACTGGAAGAGTTTAAAATTGCCTGACGAGTTATTTACCCTCAAATAAAATGCACTTTTGTTGCAATAATAATCACAATAAATATCTATTACTCATTCATGCACGTTTATGTGAAACATTTATTAATTCTACCTGGCTGTTTTCTGTTGCATATTAAAACTTGAGGGTCCCTTTTTACTAAACCATCCATCACATCCCCAGAGTACACCTTTGTAAACATGCATACTAGAGATTATATATAGTTTGTAATGATAATTGCTAATTTTGGTGTAGGTTTTGTTTCAACACAGGGATACAGGGACACATATAAAATGGAGGATTTGGGGGTCCTTTGCCAGAATAGTTTCTTGAATAGCTTCAACACTTGATTTCTTCCACTCTGGAAAACTCAAAGTTTAGGTTATGGGCTGGAATAAAAGATCATAACATACCTTTTCACCTAATGCTGTATATTTATTAGTTTTTTTTCCACAAGATATGATACCCCCAGTCGTTAAAAGTAGTGAAGTACATTAACTCAAATACTGTACTTAAGTAGAATTTTGAATTATGTGCACTTTACTTGAGTATGTCCATTTTCTGCTGCTTTATATTTCTACTCCACCTCATGTCAGAGATAAATATTGTGCTGTAAACTCCACTGCAGTTATTTGACAGCTGTAGATACTCTGCAAATTGAGATCATTAACACAAAATACTAAAGGTATAGAGTTCGTTTCAACACTGGAGGAGGGGAGACACATATAAAATGGAGGGTTTCAGGGTCCTCTGCGTGTCCCCCACGTCCCCCCTGATATCTACTCCTATGCAAAATGGCTCCAACACATTCTCACTCTGACCTCATCACATACACAGGTACCCTGGGTGCGTTGGTTGTTGATGTTTTGGGACACCGTGTCAAGTTCTGCCTGTTACATGCATTGTCTTCTTTCAAAATACACTTCTGTTTTCACAGGAAATTTAACATTTACATAGAGTCTCTTTTGAAAATATACGCACTACATCAGTACAACACCACAAATTGATGTTTTTTTTTTCTTCAGTGACAAACACATGTGGTTGGGTTTAGGCAACAAAAGCGTGTGGTTAGGTTTAGGAAAAACGAACAGGGTTTGGCTTTAGAGTCTTACGGGATACAAACACTGCTCTCTCAGGTGAAGGTCGGTGTTTGTTGGACCCATCCACCAATGCTCCCACCCACCCTAGTAGGACTTTCACCACCTTAACTTTTGTCCTTGTCCCACCACATTTCCTCCGATGCCACTGGCGCCATTAAAGTATAACCGCAACCGGCCGTGTATAATGCCAGTGTTCAAGGATGCCTTTTTTTGTTGGTTTCTGACGCTGCAAGTCACTGCCCAAGTGCAGGATTTTGACAACTTTGGAGTGTGAAGGGGCTTGGAGAGTAGCTATATTTACTCAAATATTGTACTTAAGTATGTTTCTAAATTATTTGTACTTTAGCGTGTCAGTTTTTGCTACTTCATACCTCTACTCCACTATCTCAGAGGTAAATATTGCACTGTAAAATGTAGCTACTGCATTTATTTGACAGCTGTTGTGACTTTACTAAAGCTGTTACTGCCAGTGGCGTGAGGAAGTTACGATGGGCTCCAGTGAAAACAATTATGATGGGCCATAGAGCACGTTATTGTGCATGTATTATCTTGACACAGAGAACTGAAATTAGACAACATTACCATCCATACCATGATTTCCATGTTACTGGGGTTTGGAGGTTTGCAGGTACTCTGCAAGAAAATTTTGACCCCAAAACACTTAATTCCTGCATTCTGGTGAGTTTTTGAGCTTCATTTTGTGCATGTTTAGCATCAGTTTATTGTGTAAACATCTCTTGTCAAAATAAAGTCTGTTTTTCATCATGTTTGTCTTTTGAGTTTGGTGGGCTGAAGACCAATTTCCACCCTGGTGGACAATTAAGATTTATTCTATTCTATTATTTTATTCAAAAAGTCCTCTGCTACTTTCATGTTTTTATAGGGACAAATACACGTTATAAATACTGAGGAGCGCTAGTCCCTTGTGTCCCTCTCCTGAAATCTACGCCTATGTAAGATATAGTCAGCAAATAATATGATGTAGCCTTTTATTATATCTCGAGCTACCCAGCAGCGTATCAAGTAATGACAATTACCCCAACTTTTACCAGCTGTAATATTACAGTGATTAACACATTTATAGATCCAGAATTATAGTCAATTAATATAATAGATATATTCTTCTAAAATGGGCCATTTGTGCATAATGTGTACTTTTACTTTTAGTACCTTAGGTATATTTTGTTGGTATTACTTTTGCACTTTTACAAAGTGAAATTTCGAATGCAGGACTTCTAATTTATGGTGTTTTATTATAGACTGATCCACCTAATAAACTGCTTTTGTGTTTTTATTTCTTGGGGTCTCTCTAAACCCCTAAACTTCACTGCATTTATTTGACTGCTATTGTTACTTACTACAGCTGTTACGACATTACGGGGGTTCAGGGGTCCTTCACCAAAATATTTTGAACCCGAGTCACTTAATTTCCCGCATTCTGGTGAATTTTTCTGTACAATTTTGTGCATTTTTTTGTGAAAATAATTTTTAATTTATAATCATTTTTTATTATGTTTGTCTCCTGTGTTTGGTGGGCCAAAGACAAATTTCCAACCTGGTGCACAATAGAGATTTATTCTGTTTTATTATCATGTTTTTATAGGGACAAATACATAAATATTGAGGGGCATGTGTCCCCTGTGACCCCCTGAAACCTACGCCAATGCAAAACAGTCACAAATAAATCATGATGTAGCCTTTTTTTTTTATATATCTGGAGCTACCCAGCAGTATATTAAGTAATGATAATTACCCCAACCTTTACTTGCTGCAGCATTACAGTGACTAACACATTAATACAGTAATTATAATCATTTATATAATATATATTCTTCTGAAATGTGCATTATGTGACTTTTACTTCAGTATTTTATTTAGTGGCTAATTCTTTAACTAAAGTGAAATTTGGAATACAGGACTTTAAGTTGTAACTGAGTATTTATTAACTGCAGTATTACTACTTTTACTCTGGTAATAGATATTCCTCGGGTTCAATAGGCCTATAAGATATCAGCCGTTATGCAGCCCGGGGAAAAGTCCTCATCCTCCCTGTGAGACTGGGTCACTTTTGATATGTTCGGAGAGAGGTCTGTGGAGGTGGACAGAGGACTAATCTTATGAATGTGTATCGTTTATGAAAGAGGATTAACCTTTCAGCAAACAGTGAATCCGCTGTGAGCCCTACACAGCCGCCCGTGAGCCCCGCTCGTGCTACCCGGAAATATTACAAGGGCCGGAAAGGACCGATGTTAAGGGAGCACACGTCACTCACTTTTGCCCAAAAATATTATCAACGACCATCAAAATTTTTCCCGGGGCCGTCGAAATCTTGAGCAAAAGCTCCCCGACGGCACAAACGGTCGTAACCAAATGGCGAGGAGGCGGCTGCGGTATCCGTCGGCGTTGATTTCTTGTGGGAACCGTGTAAGTGTTGACCCAGCTCAGCATCAGTGAAAATGGCTCTGGCTAACGACTGGAAAACAGCACGCAGAAATGGAAGCGGACGATAGCTAGCTAGGCGGTTAGAAGAAGGCGTGACAGGCCTCATCCATCTGCAACTGTGCTGTGCAACTGGATGCGTAGGTAAACATTTGCCGAACATAGGTTACGCTTATGTATATGCTAACGCTAGCATCGTGTTGTTAACGGCAGTCGGCATGCTTTTAATAATGCGCTGTGCAAAGATGGCTAACGTTAGCTGTAGCGGTTAGGTGGGTTTCTAGATTGCGTGTGGCACCAAATGGCTAAACACGCTGAGCCAGTGTAAAATATGATGCTAAGGAGAACCGTGAAGTTTCGCATGCAAGCGCGTCCAATGTTTTCCTTTTTTTACTTCCAAATGTGAGCCAATACTATTACAGGATGCCTCCTCAAGTGCATCCGTTATTACTTGCGCCTGTAAGATACTGCTAATGTTTACATTGTGCAGCGGGTGGTGTGGTGCTGATGGTAATTTTAGCATTTCTGCCCTTTCTTCACAGGATTGGTGATGTTACACTAAAATGAGAGGCAGACAACTATACGATAGATTATCTCCCTCATCTTCCAGGGGAGCTCAATCCCCGCTAGGTTCATCGCATCGATTAGAGGAAACGGTAAGATATAACGAGGTGAGCACAACGAGATGCAAAGTGAGTGTTTCTGCTGTGCCCTGGGCACTTCGAGCCTCTCCACAAGTATAGTTATTAAATCAAACAACAACTTACCTCTGTGTAGTTAAAGGCTAATGCACAACGCAACAGTTACACTCTGTATTATCCATTTTTTGACCATGCAAAGTGCATCTAAGTGCATTCACATATTTAAATTGCATTGGTTTATCATGTTGGTGGTGGTAGCTGGAGCAAGATTAGACATATTGTAAAACTTCAATTAGTAACCCGGGCTATTATTCGCTTAAATCACTGAAATCAATGTGCCTATGTTTGGGACAGGCCTTAAATTCCTTTCACACAAAACTGTTGCTCAGTAAAGATCAGGAAACACAATCAAACTGTTCATTTAAACCAGAAGGCTTCAGATAATATATCAATTATGAATCATTAATTTGATCTAGCTCCAACAGACAGCACATCACAAAGAGAGTGAGTTACGGCACTTGAGGATTACAGCACCCAGCATACAGACGGAGCACCACTTTGATATCCTAATATTTATATTTATGATTTTGGTCTAGTGATTTTATTAACTTTTATTGTATATCACTGAATTGTTTGATTGTATGATCTGTGGATACATTGCTTCTTGTTTTTTACTGTCTTGTAAGGTGTCCTTGAGTGTTCTGAAAGATGCCTATAATAAAATCTACTATTATTTATCCTGTTAGAATAATCCTCACAACTTGGATTATTTTTTTTATGAAAAACCCTTTTGATTCTGTCAATTTGAAGACCCTTATGGACCAAAGGAATGTGAATAACTTACAGGGTAACCAAGCACGGACACATGATTTAAGGTAGCCGACAACCAGGGTTTATTTACATCGAAAGAACTTCTATTAAAAGACTATTATTGAGACAGGCCTTTATTTGTCAAAATGTGTATCCACACCGGGTGAGTAAAAGGGACTGGGAGTTTAATTGAGACTCGGCTTTTAATTGAAGCTTTACGGTAATCCACTTTAACGCCACTGCTCATAGTGACTGCAGGTTAAACAAGGGCAGTTTAGTGTAGTTAAGATATTTATAAAAATGAATCAATACACATGATAAATTCTGATCAACATGGAGAATGTGCACTTTGAACGGATGCAACTTGATATCTATAGGCATCCTGTCCTCATGACCTACTTTAAGGTGCTACACAGCATCTGATACTGTGTAATTACCCCCACCATGCCCACTCGGTTGATTGACCACTACTAATATTAATTTGAGGACATTTATGATTAAAAACCAATCCCATATTTGACATTATATTGACTGATTTTATGCTAAAAATGAAACCAACGTTTGTTTAAAGGTATACTATGCAGGATTTTCTTAAAAAAAGAACAATGTATAGACAGAAATAATCCCTCTCAATCATCACTTACGACCCACCAGAAGTGTGTGGCGTGTATTTTTCTGCAGTGAATCTACCTTCTACCTGTTTTTGGGATGGTTAAGGGCGTGTAACTCCACAGCACTCAGGTGATGTCGGGGCTTTATAAAGAGGCCGTAAGCAGCACACATCAAAGAGGCATAGTGGCAAAACATGCAAATAAAGCGTGGCTAAACACCAAACAAGAGTAATCCTGATATCGCCTTTTACTTTCACTCTGCTGGCGCGTGTGTTTACACACCGTAACCAGCAATCCTGCATAGTATACTTTTAAACTAATTAATAGCTGCACGCCTTTGTGACTGTCTGCTCATAAAGAGACTAAAACAGAAATTAAAAAACTCAATGGTGAAAGTACGGTGAGTATTGGGCAAGAGCATGGTTTTGTTTTAGCACCAAATGTAGACCGAAAAACTGTCAGCTTTCTTGTGGTAATAATTCCAAGTCATGATTTGCAGAATTGTGACAGCACAGATGGTTAAATGTAACAGGGACGCCACTAGTGTAAGTAGAGCGGGTAAAATACAAATAATCAGTTATGTACACACCTGCATTTAACCAAAAGCGAGGCATCTGCTGTCTAATGTGGTTTTTCATGCAACACTACTGTGCCTTTTTATGTTCTGTCTGCACCTCTTGTTGAATGAACATTTGGTAGGCTACTTGCAGAGATAGCCACAGACACTGAATTCATACTGTACAGAATACAGTGTGAGATACAGCAGAACTGCTGCAGGGTTAAATGGGTCAAGTGTATAATGTTGTCATAAACTGGGTCACTATCAAAGTAGTGCTGTGAAATAAGAATCGCCTGCCTTTATGTTACTGCTAACTCACCTTTCATAACCAGCTGTATACGAAGACAGTAAGAATGTTGAGTAACAGTAACGTAACTCTTGCTTCCTTGAAAAGACGAAACTAATGATAAAAAGAATTGGCATTCATGCAACAACTCTGGTTGTGCTGCAGTCCAACAGAACCATATCATGGTAAGTTATTACAAAATATAAAAGATTGCATATGTTAAGTAACATGTTTATGTGGCTTAAGTAGAAATTTCCTGGAGAGAGGTACCCTGAATAATTTATTTTGTATTTTACCTTTAATAAACAGAAAAGTAACCAGACATTGAATTATATGTTGGCCACTTTGCTCACTTCAACTGAGGGGCTAAATTGGCTCAGAATAATAAGAAAACTTTGGGAGGTAAGTGGCAGCATGAATAAGAAAGGAGTGATAACTAAAAGTTAAAGTGTTTTAAAGTAAAAAAATATAAAAATCCTCTACTATAGTTAATATTCCCACTTAAAAAAAATAAAATAAAAAAAATAAAAATCCGACCAGTAAAAGAGCAGTGCGCATCAAGGTGGCTAATGTTAGAGGAAACATCAGAGAGATTCAGCCGTACATGTTTGAACCTGAGCCAGACTCAGATGAGGAGTCTATTATGCATCCATATCGGCAAATTACAGACGAATCAGAATGGTAATTGTAGTCAGCATCTTGTAACTGACTACACTTACCATTCTGATTTGTCTGTAATTTGCCGATATGGATGGTAAGTGTAGTCAGCATGGTAAGTGTAGTCAGCATCTTGTAACTGGTGCTGGTAACACAGCGTCTGCCAGCAGTCTACTCAAAGTTTGCAGAAACATATATTCCATCTGCCTGAGATATTTATATTGCTTGTGTTAAATGCGATCTATGATTGGCTTTTGAATTAGTGACGTATGTTTTCTGTCTTGCCTAGTGTACGTTTAAGTCTCAGACCTTAGGGAAGTGCACAGACATCGCCCCCTTCAAGAGAAGAATGTGACATCATCTCTCTATTGACAAACTGCTCAGATACAAGTCCATATAGTCAAGGTCAGACATTTTAGGGCTCACACAGGGTTCTTGCGGATTCTTATAAAGTACTAATATGCATTTAATTTTTTTTTTAAACCTTAAACCTTATGTCAAAGTATTCTACTTATTTCAATGTCATCATACTCTCTTCAGTCAAGTATTGTGATTTGCCAATAAAATACTGAATCATAATTTCACCAGAGGTAAACCTCTATGTTTTCTAATGTTACAGTGCAGAAGTCGGTTTCTATCTGTAAAGATTCACCTTAAAGTAAAACTTTCTTTTTGTCTCTGAGTCAGGGGAACAACAATTTTTGAAATTGGTCTAGTATTGAGAGAGGGCTGCAGCTGGCGGCAGCAAAACAGGCTTTGATGTAATCACTTGGGGTAGGTATGAACCGTCAATTTACGCCCATTGAAAGGGCTTGTTTTTGCCACTGACAGGCTCACGTTGTTATTGTAAGTGTCCTAAAACATTATGTAAAGGACCCTACAGCGAACCAAACATGTTTGCCAGCCTTTTTCTTGTTCCAGTTTGTTTTGTGTCCATGTCTTGCAAAAGGAGAAGTCTCATTCTGAAATCTCACAAGAGGGGCCCTGTTACAGGAAGAAAACACTGGAATAGAAAGTGAGGTTTGGAAAGATGAGTGCCAGCAAGAGTTTGTTGTGTTGGAGTACAAAAAGCATATCTCAGTCTTATCCAGAAGTTTTTAAAGTCAAAGCTAAATATTTAGTTGATTTCGACAAATTGAAAAGGTCTCAGATTGCAGAATGTGACTTCTCCTTCACCGAGACTTGGACACAAGCAGACCAGAACAAGAGAAGGGTATAAAAAAAGTTTCATTTCTCTGAAGGGTTCTCTACGTAATGTTTTCAGACACTCATAAAAAAAAACCTGAGCCTGTCTGTGGCAGAAACAAGCATGTTTAATGGAGGTAAATTGATGGGGTGCACCTGCCCTGAGTGGTTATACTGTACCCTGTTTTCTGCTGCTGGCTGCAGCACTCTCTCTCTCAATACTGAACCAATTTCAAAAATGGCCATTCCCATGAGTCACATAGACACAAAAACACTAGAAATTAGGGCCCAGGTTGAAAAATACCAGAGTTCCTCTTTAATGGAAGGGGCACCTTGTTACAGGTTAAAGGCCTACCAGCAGGGGGACAGTAAGTGGAATTTTATTAGACATTACAGTCCTGTTCCTCTCTATGACTTTCATCTCTTTGTGAATTTTGTTTTTCGGCTGTAGGAACGTCTTGACTGAACACGGATGAGGAAACTTGCTTAAATGAAGGATAATGTCCACGCAGTAACTCTCAAAGGAAACAAGAAGTCGTCATTTGAACTGCTTCTCAATAAAAACTATTCTAAGCAATTTTGAAAGTAGGTGGAACTCATCTACCTGTCTAAAAGACATTTTTACCCTTTGATCATAAACTCATCTTCCCGGCCACGCCACTCATTTTGGAAGTAGAGTGTGGGCAGTGGATAATCACCAGGGAGTAGCAGCACCAGAAGTAAACTATCTGGAGAGACGAACTTAAGATATAAGACATTCAAGTAGTTCTGGAATAAGTAGTAGCATAGCCTCACCCTTAGGGTAAAGTTTGTCTTTCACCAGTCAGTGGTGGGATTATTGTTGCCACTCCTAGCACTGGAGGTTCGGCCCCTGCACCCCCATGTGCCAGTGAGTGGGAAATGTTCCAATTTGGAAAATACAATCTGGACATTATAGAGATGTTAAGTGGGCATCAGGCCCACCAGTTTAAAGGCCTTGGTTTAGATCGACAACTTCAGCATCAACAGCAAGTGCAACTTCACCAGCATCAACTCCAGCAGCAGCAGCAGCAGCAGGCTGAGTCTTCTGGAGCTCTTCTGTCTGGACTTGGCTTGGGCCCCCTGCAGGGGTCAAGAGGTAACGCCTTTTCTGATTCTGCCTCCATTTTTGCCAAGATGAGTGCCCCTCCTCCCCCACCTTTACAACAACAGCCTTCCTCATCTCAGAGCTCTCGTTCAAAGTCAAGCAAGATGAGCAGCAGCAGCTCAAGCCATTCATCAGGCTACCCACAGTTCCTGCGCTCTTTCCACCCGTCTGAGGCAGCACTAGCACAGGAGCAGTTACACCCAGGTGTAGGTCGCTTTGAGCACTTTGCTGGGGGAAGTAGCAGTAGTGGGAGTGCTGGGGGATTAGGAGGATTAGTAACATCAGCACCTCCACCCCCTCCTCCTCTGCATCCCGGCCTCTCTGTCCCCCAGGCATCATCTGGTCCCTCCTCTTCCTCTCCTTCCCCTTCAACATCTGTGGCCACCTCTAATAACCCCTCTAGCAGCAGTGCAGTCAGCTCATTGGGACACCAGTTGGTTGGGGCCCAGTCTGATGCACGAAGCCTTCACCAACAATTTAGTTGCATGTTAGCCGCTAATCAGTATTTTCTTTCTGGGGTGCCTGCTAACGCTAGTTTAGAGCAATTTCTCGTTCAACAGGGAACCCATAACCACTTAGGGATTGGTTTAAGTCAGACAGGCGCAGAGCCTAGCACTAGCCTTGCTCCGCCTCCCGCTTTGCATTCTTCTCACTCACACAGCCACTCCACTCCCCAGCCACAGCAGGCCACGCAGCAGCCGCCCCAGCAGCAACAGCTTCCACCTCACACCCTTTCTCATCCTCACTCTCATTCCCATCACCACCCGCTCCACCCAGGCTCCCAGCCCTCATCACTGGGTGGCTTTGACTTCCAGGGCATCCCTGTACTCTCATCGAATCAGATAGCTTCTCTGATGCAGCAGGAAGCAGGTTTGCCACTCCCCTTGCCACTTCATTTATCCTTATCTAAAGATGATGGTAAAGGGGAAAGCAGTGGAGGTGGGAGCAGTAGTAGTAGTGGTGGTGGCAGTAGCAGTAGGAGGAAGAAAGCTATGGCTGGGTATTTGCCGCAGAGAAAATCTGAAAGCGATAGGACTAGCAGCAGCGGGCATGGCCATGGCAGCCATAGTGGTAATCCCACCACTAGTAGTAATGGCGGAGGGCTTAGTCATGGTCAGCCGCCAGCTTTAATTGGGAGTGGGGTTGGTATGTCAAATTTGAGTGGAGACCCATCCTCCCTTCTTGCCTCATCATCCTCATCCTCATCAGTAGTTTCTTCCTCCTCCTCCTCTGCTCCCTCTTCCACTGCTGCCTCAGTACTGGTTACTAATGATTCTCACCTTTCTAAATCTGATAACCAGAGCTCAATGCAACCCAACAACACTGAGTGTGATTCAGAGCCCATTTATAGCTGTGGAGAGTGTGGCAAAAGCTTCCCTCACCTTTCAAGCCTTCGCAGGCATTTGCGCATGCATGAGCCAACCACAGCAGGTACTAGCAATTCTTCCACTACTGGCCCCAACCCCATTCACATAAAAACACAGTCAGACCCGAGCCTCCCCCATTCGACTCAAGAAACGCCCCAGTCCTCAACCAATTCTTGTCCTAGCCCAGACAAAATATTTCATTGCCCTGATTGTGGCAAAGGCTTTAAGAAAAAAGGGCACCTCCTGCAACATGGTGTTTTACACTCTTCAGCCCGCCCATATGGCTGCTCCACCTGTTCTCGGGCTTTTAATCGTAGAGAGTCACTGACACGCCATGAGAAGATACATGAGGAAAAGCCATTCCGATGTCCCGCCTGTGGTCGTGCCTTCCGTGAGAGCACCTCTCTACTCAACCATGCTGCCTCAGGCACCTGCGGCAAGCCAGGTAGGGGACCCAAACAAAGGGGCAGCAAGACAGGATCTGATGGTGAGGACAGAGTCGGGGGAGGGGATGGAGGAGGTAATGGAGGAGGGGGAACTTATCAGAGCAATAGAGGGGTTATTTATGGGAAAACTGAGGAAGAAGATGGTGTAATCATTGTGGGGGAAGGAGAACCAAAATCAGGTTTAGGATGTGATGGTCTGTTTCAGTCTGGAAGGGGAGGGAATTCAAATGACAGGGACAGAACAGATGCTAAATACCCCACTGACTACTCTCGGAATCGTTACACAGGCTACCACGATGACCATCGTTCTCAAGGTAATCCATCTCCATGCTACTCTGGTGCCTCCCCCTGTGGAAGTGGGATGGCGGGCCCAGCTCTGAGAAAGGCACCCTTGGCTCCAACACTGCATCCACACTCACAGAGCCACAACCAGCACCACCATCCGCAGCAACAGCCCCACCTGCCCCTTTCTTCTCTACTGGATGACTCAGAGGATGATGTCACTAGCTCTGTCAATAATGCAATCTCTGCTATAACAGCAGCTAGTAACAGTGGAAATAGAGGGGATGATAGGGGAGACATCATAGGAGGTCTTCTAGGTGGTCTTGGTTTAGGTCCTCTGGGCTCACCTTCATCTACATCTGGTATGGATAAGAATTTCAGAGGTGGTGGGAGCCAGGAGGCAATGAGCAGCAACCCGCAGAATCCTACTGCCAAACCAAAACGTCCTCGCAAACCCAGAGCTAAGAAGGATCCTGCAGCTGGCGGACAGCCCCCCAAACGTAGGCAATACACCCCCAGAATGGGGCCCAGTGGCCTCCCACGCACTCACCTCTGCAGCGTCTGCGGTAAGGGATTTGCACGTCGCGAGACCCTGCGCAGGCACGACCGCATCCATACTGGAGAGAAGCCCCATCACTGCACTGTTTGTGGAAAGTATTTTAGAGAGGCTTTTCACCTCAGCAAGCATCAAACAGTCCACTCCGGGGCAAAGAATTATAAATGCAGCATCTGTGGGAAAGAGTTTGGTTACTCCCAGAGCCTCAGGAGGCACAGCAAACTCCACCAGAAAGGGGAGATGGAAGAGGTGCCCACAACACCAGCTCCGGAGAACCTCAACAGCTTTAACCCAAACCCTCAATGTAGCGTGGCCCAAGACAGGAGCCAGAACCAAGTACCAAGCACCTCCTCCTATTACTCCTACCCTCAAGACGTCAAGCCACAAGACACCAACCCCCAGCCACAACCTCCACCCCCGCCCCAGCCGCAGCCCCCACCTCCGCCTCGACTCTACACCTGTGCTATATGTTGGAAGTCCTTCCGCCACCACTTCCATCTGACCGCCCATCACCAGACGGTTCATGAAGGCGGGGGCGAAAAGCTCTTCTGCTGTGAGGTATGTGGGAAAGCTTTTGCTTACTCCAACAGCCTCACTCGACACAGGCAGTCACAGCATGGGATGACCCGCGCTGAACAGCCTAACCCGCAAGAAGGCAGCAGCGGGTCTGGAGACAACAGAGGTGGGAGCGATGTTAATCAGTCAGCCTCAGAGAGCGAGGCTGCCACCAACGCCCTGCTACAGATGGCGCCTTCCACAGAAGGCCACGGAGGGCAGAGTCTTAGCGTCGTCACTCATAGCCACCAACAGCCACCTCCGCAACCACCAGCTGGTTACTCCCCCCTCTTTTATGATGCAGCAGCCCAATCTTCAGCCTCTAACGCTCCAGCTTACTCGCAACCTCTGCCTCCAAACTCCACGATCATGGCCCCCCAGCACCCGCATTCCCCGGCCGGGGTGAAAGGAGAGCACATATATCCAGCTGGATCCCGTAGCCGCACCCTCCACACAACAGCCCCGTTCCAGCCCCTCACGGAACTGCCCTCCACTGAACATCATCATCTGCATCTTCATCATCACACCTCCCACCATCATCTCCATCATCAGTCAGGTACCCAGCCCCAGCAACACCTCGACTGCAGCATCCAGGTAACACACGATGAAATGAGACGACACAAGAAGAAAAAAAAAAAGTCCAACAGGAGAGATTGGAGGGAAAATAAGTGGGAATCCCAAGATTTAGTCAGATTCGATGGAAGCAGAAAGAAGAGAAAGATAAGCTGTACAATAAGAGGGCAGTTCAATAAAAAACAAGGTTCTCTTCGTTTGACAATTAGGCGAGGAGGAGGATCAGGCGGTGGTGGGTATAAGCTTGTCAACACTGGGGGAATGAAGGTGCAGATCCTGTCATCTCTCAAAGTCCCTGTGAAACGTTTTGGCTGTCCCATATGCCCCAATTCTGTGTTTTCCCGTAAAGCGGGACTGCTCATCCATATGGCAGTTAAACACCCACAGAAAGCCTCGACCACTCAGGAGCGACTAAGGTGCAGCGTATGTGGGAAGCAGTCTCACAGGCCTCTGGCAGCCTTCATACATCGGGCATCTCACCGTGCCAGAGGGACTTTCTCCTGCCGGCGCTGCTCCACTCGCTTCTGGAATGCCACGCTGCTCTACAGGCACAAAGTGTCCTGCCGCCGCAGGGCTAAAGGACTGCAGCGAGGAGACGCCAACAGGCTGAAGCTTTCAAAGAGACCAGGAGAGAAACAGACCCGAGATGGTCAGGGGGAGATGCCATACCTACAGGGACCATACAGATACTGAGCATCCTGGTAGCTAAAAAAGCATGGCGTACCAGAGAGATATCTCAGTTCTAAAATGGGAAGGTGAGGAATAAAAAAGGGACTTGAAAAGGCTTTTTCTGCCTTTCAGGAGAATTTGCCTCATGTCTCTGTTGACATCTACTCTGCTGACTATTAGAATGAGTGTGTTAACAACTACTGTAGAGCATCCTATAAAATATCACCAGAAACCCTTCCAGATTATACTGGAAGGTGTTTTCAAAGACGTGACTGTTTCCATAGGTTCATTAACCCCTTAAGTGCATTGACACTATGCTTGGCTGACACTGTGCAGTTACTAGACAAGTTTAGGTGAAATGACCTGCTAATGTATCTCTCTCCCCCATAACTAGAATCCCCTGCTACACCTCTTTGCTGTATGATAAACGTCTCTGCTGTGTACTTTGTCTTGTTGTTGTTCACTTAGAGGCTCTGAGGATTTTTTTAAAAATGTAAAGTGCATTTATTAGGAGTAGGGACACGGGGACAAAGACCTTTGTTGATAGTTTGTCAGTGCATGTTTGTTCTCTGGTCAAGTTTTTTGCTGAGGTTGTGAAATCACTCCTACAGTATGTGATGGTTTATTCAGTATATCCCCAGAAGTTTGTAGTGTTAAACTTGATTTGAAGGTTGCTCTATATTCCCTAGTGATTGAATCACATATAGATAAAAATGTCAAAGTTGCTGGTAATTAGCATTTCAAGGATCCCTCTCCTGCCAAAATGAAGAAACTTACAAAAAGCCTTGCGTAGTATGTTCACCTTACTTCATTTATTTGAGATATTCCTAGCTTTTATACCAAGAGATTGAAAAACAGGTTAAACAAGTGGACTGTAACACATGTTTATCTCATGTTATTTGTATGCTCTTTTTAGCAGTGATTATTTCTACAGTACTTCACGGTGTGTTAAAAACAAGGACCTATCATGATAGCAACAAATGTAATATTCCATGTATTTATGTGTGTAACCCAATCAGTCTCCATGCCAATCTTATACTTAACCCCTTCTACCTTTTACTTTTTGCTGAGTTGCAATCATATTCTTACTGTCACGCCTTGTTTTTTTTTTCTTCTAAAGAAAAATAAGTTTAAAGTACATTTTTGTCACTTTATTCACATATGAAATGTTCATACCCCTGTCAAGCCTTGCTTTTTTTTTTCTTCTAAAGAAAAATGATAGTTTTAGTAGATTTCTATCACATTATTTACTGAGAAGTCAGTAGTTGATTATATTTCAGCAATGAATAAACCTTAAGTGTAATCATTTGTTTTCCTTTTGTTTCTCATTCAAAGTTACCCACTGCAATATCCAGAAGATGGTACAAACTGCTAGTCGCCAGTAAGTTATAACTGTTACCAAAGTCAGTATTGAAGTTTTACAATTAGCTTTATGTCCTCTGTGAATATCATATCACTTTGTGGATTTAAATGGATTTCAGGATGTAGTTGATATACCAATAAATTGCATTAAAGGTCGTAGGTTTACCAATGTTATTGGCCAGATTACTCCAGGGTAATGAATTGTTTTTCAATAATTTAAAAAAAAAAAAAAAAAAAAAAAGACACTTATATTATCACTATTACTTGAAATAAACGCTGTGGAAAACCTCTCACTTGTAGCTCCACAAGATGGCAGTAAGCAACTCATTTTACTGTACTCTTGGCCTGGTGTGGATGAGTGTGGCAGTCACATGGATTTTGCACTGATAGCGGGTGGACTGGAGAGGCTGAGTGTTGTGTGACTGTGTGAATTATGAGCCTGTCTGCTGTTTACTACAAGATTAATGCCTCAAAGTAAACAGGATGCTCAGGTATCGCTCGGTAATCTGTAGGGACATGAAGGTGGTTTAAGGGTGACGTTAAATGCATGACATTTTGCATTTTTGTGAGCTGTAAATTCACATTATAAGAACATCAGATTGTTACTGAAACCCTTTTTGTAATTTCAGATTAATAATTTAATGATAGAAAAATCAGAAACTGTTAAAATTGATGTTTAAATGAGTGAAACCAATCACAAATGTGTGATTTATTAACAGTAAGACCTCTAAATGATTTAATATGTTAAAAAGTCACGTGTGTGTATTTGCAGTCAGATTGATAATTTAATGATAGAAAAATCATAAACTGTAAAGCCTGGTGCTTAAATGAGTTGCAGCAACCACAAATGTGTGATTTATTAACAGCTAGACCTCTAAATGATTGAATTAATATGTTAAAAAGACACACGTGTGTGTTTGCATTCAGATTGATGGTAAAAATCCATCTAAAATATGATGATTCAGGCCCACTGTTGTTTTAGGTGGGGTCCCAGGTGGTTTGGATCTAAGGGGCCCACAGCTGGACAGAACTTCCATTTAAATAGTTTTATTTTAGATAAAAACAGAGGGTGTCTCAGGGCTTTAAATGGAGGGGCCTAGGACCTCTTCACACAGCTGACAGCACTGTTATATTTATTATTTTTATTCATACTTAAGTGTAAATACTCGTATAGGCTCTGTATAGATGGAGCTGACTCAAGTCTGTCAACTTCCACATGTCCAACTCTGTAAAAAAAAAACAAAGCGGTGAACTCCTGTGGCGCGCTGTGTGTTTCGCATGTGCTCTGCAACTGTACAGTAGACGAGACAGCCCCTCGCGCTTCTCTGTGTTTCGAACTGGTCTCACGCGGCAGTGGCATGCACGGGGGGAATCCGAGCGGGCGGGTTTAGTCGACCTATTTCTAGCCAATGGGCGCGCGTCGTGGGCGGGGCGAGCAGACAGCGGAGCCAATCGGAGCCGGTGCCGCGAGCGGACAGGCATCGTCTCCGCGTGCCTCACACACGTGAGCTGGAACAGCTATTGTACGCCGGGAGGCAACGTGCTGGAGCGTTCCTCTCGCCTGAAAAAACGGCACAGTCACGTTTTCTGTGGATTACAAGGAACTGGAAAAGCCATGCATCTCTACCTGAGTGTTACTGCGGTTATACAGAGACGTGTAAAGTTTGAAACCAAAAATACAGAGCATAATAAAAGAGTTTCCGGTCACGTCAGTGTATATTATTTGTACAAAGAGAGTTTCATTTGTGTCTCTAACTTGAAACACTTATTTGCAGGGGTATTGCTGCTGTAAGATATAACCCGGGTAAAAGTCACTGTTTGTACCCACAGACAAAACAATTAGCCTATCCTCGAGGTGTGGCACGAGGGTAGGTGTGTCTCATAAATAATAAACCAGAATAGAGAGATCAGTTAAAGCCGGGGCCCCGCCCCCTCTCGAGCCTCACTCGTTTGTTCCGCGGGGCGTGACGTAACTCCCGCTGCCCATGTCCGTTCCAGCTGAGAGAGAAACACAGAGAGGACGGTCGGACGTGGACGTCGCGCGGCCCAAACACAGACCGAAGCTCGTGCGCCCGTGACTGGATCCACCGGATGCGAGAGGAAGAAAAAAAAGTACAGACAGAGAAAGAGGAAACGACCCGCTCCTCCTCCTCCTCCTCCCCCCGACGGACAGCAGAGCGCGACAGCAGAGCAGAGCAACACCAATACAACTTGTCATCTGACCAACACAGACACTGCTCCCTGCGCTGTCTTTTTTTCTACACACTGTTTTCTCTCGGTTGTTTTGTTTTGACGCAACTGTTTTGGGGATCTTCTTTTTTGTGATTGCCGGACGATTAACTCGGAATATCATCCTACAAGTTTTATTTTTATTTTTGTAATCTCAGTGTGCGGTTTGTCATTTTAACGCCTTTTCGCGTTTTTATTATGGGCAGTCCTCAGATGGTCTGACTGGCCCTCCCACACTGCTCCTCTGACAACAGTCATCTAGTGAATTTTACCAGCATTCAACTGCAATGGAATATTTCGACGTGAATATTTCTGCAAGGAAGTAAAGGGACGCTGCACAAGCTCACGCGGAAGGTAACTAACTACATTTCTTAAGTTGTCAAAGTCTAATAAATGTGCGTCATTAATGCTCATACTTGTAATTCCATTACAATGGTTGCTTTATTCTGCATGGACACTTCTCAAAACTATCTCCCTCTTTCTCTCCCCCCCTCCCTCCTCCTCTCTCACACACACACACACGCGCGCGTGCAGTCATCCAGCATACTTGTCCTATTGGTAGGCTCTCCGGTCAGTTTGCCACGCCTCTTCAAGCGCCCCCAGTATCTTTCTACGACCCCGTCTGGTCCAGGATGTCCAGGCAGCTCTCCCAGCTTCCGAACCCCGACCTCCCAGCCGGTGCAAGCCCCCAGTTTGGGACGTGTACCCAGCCTGCAGGCTCCCTCACAGGGGGGCACCTCACCTCCATGGCGGGGCTCAAATCCCTCCTGCAGCACCCCATGAAGGGGGACCAACGTTTAAAAACCCCATGTGATGTAAAAGGTGAGAAACACTCTCTCATTTGACTAAATAATCTGACAGTGTTTATGTTGAACCTACAGCACAGTCACCTGACACAGCCATATGTTCAATATGTGCACTGACAGAGCATGAATAAATCATACCCCTCTGTCCACCCATCAGGATATAATACAAACTATTATTATATAACAAACATCACATTTGTCTTATCTGATGCTCCATTACACACATTCACAGTGACGCCCCCATGACCCTGATGAGTTTGCACCTGGATTATAATCCCTGCTGCGACTTCAAATTAGGAGCCAGATTACAATGAGCAACAGCACGTTTCCGTTTAGCTGCAGTTTCCAGAACGTGCCTCCCAACAATTGTGAGATTTGTCGAGGGGCTTATGTACGAGTTATGACAACAAATTGGTTTCAGCTCGTGCTAATGCTGCAATTCAGCTATACCATCTGGTCCATCTGTGAGTGTGTGAGACGTAGAATAAAAGGGAGATTTTTGCGTTTTATGGGCGCACCTGTCACCTCATTTAGCTTTACATACATATCCGCAGCCAGAAAATGTGGTGACAAAACTTTATTGTGCACTTAAAGTCTTCATCATCTTCATTATGTTCTCCTCTGTGGCAGACAAAGAGAGGCTGGACCTTGATGAAGACTCCTTGGGAGTGTGCTCCATGAGGAATGGCAGCGGAACAGTCTCCAGTAATGGAAGTAATGGCTGCAGCAATGGAGGAGGAAGTTTCAACCAGTTCTTGGGGCCCCTCTTGTGGGATCGCACCCTGCCTGCAGATGGGGGCCTCTTCCAGCTTCAGTACATGGACTTGGAGGAGTTTCTGACTGAAAATGGAATGGGCAGCATGCACAGCAACAACAGCTCCAGTTCAGCCCAGATCCCTTCGCAGAGCTCCCAGTCGGCCGTGCCCAACCAGAGCTCCCAGTGCCTACCGCCCTCATCTCCACCTGGCTCCACATCCTCATCACCTTCCTCCTCCTCTTCCCCGTCGCTCATTGGTTTGGAGGTGGCGCAGCCGCAGAGCATCGGAGGAGGAAGTGACTGTTTGCATGGTGAGTGCACAGACACGAGCAGATGGATAGTTGAACCAGAGAGTACAAAAAAAAATAATCAAGGGCAGTTCATTCTTCAAGGTTTGTCCATATCAGCCTTAAAACAGCAACATCATGGACGAGGGTTCTGCCAACTTTGCAGAACTGACAAGCTTTAAGAGACAAATTGTCCCCCTGCCACTGATATGAGACCAGCAGACCCTACAATTCAATAATAGTTGAGATTTAATCAAGGTTATATGGTGTGTGTGTGTATAATGTTCCCACAGGCTAGTGACTCAGCACTTTGACTCTCCTTTGAGTTTATAACAAATACCATGGTGACCAAGCATTTTTCTGTCCTGTGGGGTCACACTGAAGGCAGCAGACACAGTCACATGGCTCCACACACAAAGTCAACTTGAAAGAGAGAAAACAGAGTCTGAAATTACATTTAGCTGGCCGAGGGAGTGTGGTGGGGAAAAAAAAGGTGGAAGATTTGAAAGATTTGATGAGTCAACCTCATAGCATGGACGGGGAGGTTTGGTTTTAATTCGGCATGTGATCCATGTACTGCAGCGTACAACACAATCAGCATTCCTTCCCAGCCCATTTTAAATGTGCAGCAGGGTCAAAGCAGTACTAAGAGAGAGGGAGAGGGAGAGAGAGGAGTGTGTGTTGAGTGTTTGCAGTTGCGTGTCTTTAAATCTCTCCCCACTTCACACGCCACAGCCATGTGTACGCGTCAGTACACGTGCCGGGGCTGAGAGTACTGGAGTGAGAGAACTAGAGGCAGGGCCAGTAGACATGTGGGAGGAGCCCACAGGAGGAGGGGACATACAGAGCAACAGGAAGAGTTTCCCCTGTGCTGCTGCTGCTGCTGCTGCTGCAGCTGGACTTCAAACAGGAACATTTGATCGCACATGAATGACATTTAAGTACACTGATATCCAGAGGAGGATATTATACTGTTTGGGATGTTGACGCAGGACATTTAAGTGACAAAGTGCATCTTTATAGACTCTGATAATGCATTTATACTGCATGATAAAGCCCCATTAGTGGATTACAGATCACAGAATTTGAGTTTCTAATTACAAACATATCACACACTACTTTACATATACAACATATTAAATAGAAATTAAGTTTATATATATTATCATGTGGCTGACATGAGTGAATGCCTCTCATCAGCTCTCCCAAAGCTTGAAACTTGAGAAGCTGTATCCCAATTTTCAGTTGTCTTTCCAAACGTGTGCTTCGTAAATATTAAACAGAGCAACACCTAACCACCTCTGCTTATATTAGGCATTTGGGGAGCAGGGCTACTGTTTGCTTTCACAACAGCTTCAGGCCTTCAGCTTCAGGAATGCTGCCGTACAAGTGGTGAAACACTCGCAGCCACATATTGGAGAGTTTCTTCAAAAGCAAAAAAGCCCACTGTTCTCTCAGGGTCGAAGCACGTGGACCAAAATGCGCCAAATAAACTTTATACGGCGGAGTTCCAGAGCTTCCCAAAAAGCAGGGAGAGGCAATCCTGTACCGCAGGAGGAGGGCTGAGGGTGTGCAGGTTTCCATTCCAACAACACACTACACCAGGTGGTTGCTCTGACTAGTTCCTGCTGTCGGAGTTCAAGCAGCATAAATCATTAAAATCTGGTTTAGTCACACGCAGAGGGAAACGTGCAGCGTTCTCTAGCCCTCTGTGGCACTCTGTATCCACACCTAAAGATTCAGTGTCTCATTAGAGCCGCTGATGATGCATCGTGGGACATGCTTGACTTCATCTTGCTGTCTGTGACAGCACTCTTTCCTTTTTCTGCTGTCACTGCCGAGCATGGGAACAACGTGAGGGAACACCTGGTGTGAAAACACGCCCTCATACTACCTGGCTATTATGCACCCATGAGTCATGTGATGTTACAGATCCACAGATAACATGTTAAACAGGCGGCAGCTAATAATCAGATGTAGGGGAGGTTTTCTCTCCAGCCTACAGTCGACCTGTTAGTGCTGCCCATTTCGCCAGATTGTACATTTTTAGTATGGGTCGTGTTTCCACATAATAAGTCTGCATTAATTATCAGCTTTGGGGAAGTTTGTGGTGTTGATTTAATTCTCTGGTCATTTGTAAGGCTGCAGAACTGTGGTGTTAATAACTAGCCTGGCTCAAGTTGTCTTTGTCGTATAATGTGACAATAATTTTAAGTTTATCTTTTAATAGTTTTAATAGTTGTTACCCATTTTTAGGGTAACACACACTCATGCAAGACATAGGAACAGTCAATGGGAGTTTTGTGCTCCTACAGCAAAGGAAAGTCAGTCAGAGTGAGGTGCATTGGGCCCTAAAAGGGGTGGGTGAGGTATAGCCCTATACTGGCCCCACTTAAAGGAACTGATTTTTAGGGGAGGGGTAGAAGGTTACATAACATTTCCACATTTAGATTTCTCTATTGGTATTTAGCTCTGGATGCTGGCTTTGGTCTACCAGCATTTGTGGTTCAGATTAATAATAGTATATCATGCATAAGTGGAATTAATAGAATTCATGTGGTTGTGGTTTTGTGTCAGTTTGTTAAAGCGCTGGTTTCCACAGTTGACTGGGACATGAGACTCTGTAGGATCCACAGGAACATCAGGACCATTAGTTAGGCTTTGATTTTAGCAGCATGAGAGGTACATTAAAACCATTGTGATATGTAGTAGTGTGCAGTATGTGATATAAAATATTTTAGACAGAGGTAAAACTACACAAAAGTATGTTATGGGAAAAACCAGAGCTTTTCATTGACAGTATTACTACACTAAACAGCTCTGTTATATCTGTTCATCTGTGTGCTACAAACTACATGTATTATATTATATAACTGTATGAATTTGTAGGGTATATTCCCAAGATGTTTTCTAAAATTTAAAGTGGCCCTGAAACCCTTACAGTCGCTGAAGACTGATTGAAAAACATGCCCAGTTCTCAGGATCAGTCGAGGGCATTGAATGTTGTTTGTTGTTTATAACAGGGTGAAAGTAGCTCTCTGCTTCCACCTGGTGGTCACCATGATGTAATGCTGCATGTGTTTGTACTGCTGTCTTAGTGGATTCAGCTACTCTATTCACAGTATTATCAGTCTCAGGATATCGTTTGCTCAACCAGACTGTTCTTCCCTTTGATTTCAGGGAGTCAGACGAGTATGAACGACTCCTGCGAGTCGCCCTCTTCTTCCTCCTCATCCTCCTGTCCACCGCTGCTGACGCCCACAGGCAGCGGGCCAGACGTGATCGGGATGTTCGACATGGATTCGTCAGACATGGATATGTCCAACCAGCCGAACTTCGACCCCAGGAGGCACTCCTTCAGTGAAGAGGAGCTCAAGCCACAGCCGATGATCAAGAAGGCTCGCAAGATCCTGGTGCCCGATGATTTGAAGGTGAGAGTCTGAGAGAGACTGAGGTCCTCACTGTGAATTTAGAGCAGTAGTGGTCAGTTTCCACCTTGGGAGGGAAGTCGAATTGCTTATTTTGTTCAGTCCAAAACCTCAAATTAATGTACATCGATATATCAAAGAGAAAAGCAGCAAATCCACCATCATGTGAATTGCTGGAAGCATTTCTTTTTAAAGCTCTAATTCTAAGACATACATTACTAAATTCATGGAAATTAGAAAAGCAGAAGTAACTAAGTCAAACATTTAAAAAAAAAAAAAAATCACATACAGGGGTCTTGGCTAATATTTTGGACTTTTCAAAATAAAGTAAAGTGTCTCACAGAGGAAGCATTAAATATTAAAGATGCAGGAAACACAAAAGCAGCAAAATTGAATTTACAAAACAGAAATAGCATCAAAAAACTCAGTACTAACCGAACTCTGAGGATGAAGCTTCTGAAAGGAACATGTCCCACGCTCATTCATGGCCAAACACCCACATCACCAGCAGCAGGATGAGAGTACTACACACTTCTTAAGAAACAAGTCCGACCATTCATTGATTTTTTTTTTTATTGAAGTTCTTCTGCCTAATAATACTGTAACTCCCTGATCAACCGAGGTGATTAATCTGAAAGGATCAAATCGGATGATAAATAATCGATGTCCTATTTCTGTCTGTCCTCTCTTAGGATGAGAAGTACTGGACCAGGAGGTATAAAAACAATGAAGCTGCAAAGCGTTCCCGAGACGCCCGCCGTCTCAAGGAGAACCAAATATCAGTGCGTGCTGCCTACCTGGAGAGAGAAAACGCCGCCCTCCGACAGGAAGTGGCCGAGATCCGAAAGGAACTGGGCCGCTGTCGCAACATCCTTAGTAAATACGAGAACCGTCTCGCCGACCAGTGATGAAGGCGCGGAGCAAAAACAAAATCAGGAAGAGGAGGAAAATTTAAGCTGGATTAAATTTAAAGACTCATAGGGTGGCATGACGGACAGAATGGGGTCAAGAAAATGATGATGAGGAAGATGATGATTATGATGATGAATGTATAAGACGAGGAGAAGGTTTGTGTATTGAAGCTCAGGTGTCTTGTTTTGTCGAGGTGTCAGCTCTTAAAAGTGAAAGACGGAGAGAAATAATTTAACAGGTTGCGACTTTTAAGAGTTTTGTTATTGGAGAATTGTATATTTTTATAATACTTAAGAAAAATTAGAGGGAGAGCAAATTTGGAGAATAATTTTGTATATTTTCTACATAGAGATGGGGGAAAAGCTACGGTGAATATCTTTTTATCATAGATGAGTCAGGAGATGTTTAACAGGTGGTCAGCCATCGATGGGTATTTTTCGACTTGATTATTATTATAGTCAGGATGCAGCAGCAGGGGGCGAGGACGCATGTAACAATTGTAATATAGAGAGCAAAAATTATCTTATAATCGTATAGTTCGACATTTTCGTGGATTTTATTCAAGCACTTAATTTTCTTCCTGTTATGTTTCTGTCACTGGGAATGGGCATGCTCAAGAGAGAGAGACAAAAGGGGATGTAAACAGTCCAGCACTATCGTCAACACTTGTCTTGTGCGCTCTTTCTTTAATAGAACTCCATCCTTTATTAATTCACTTCAGTTCCCCAACAACATACTGTACTTTGAGCTTAACTTTACTCGATTGGTACATCTTTCCCTAGTCCATACTTTTATCTCTTTTACCTCTCTCCCAGTTGAGTGCTTTTACTCACCTCAGCTGCTGAAAGCCTGTTGTGATGCCCCGGGTAACTCCGCTCCCTCTTGATCCTTTCTTTCGAATCGTCGGGACATTTCTCTCCCTCTGTTTCTATATCCAACCGCTCTATTTCTGTACCGCTCTCACTTAACACAGCCAATCCCCTCACAGTTATGTGCAAACTCTTCTCAATAACATTTTGTCCCCGTGTCTCTCTTGTACCCCGCCAGCGGTGCATAGAGTTAGTTGAATCTCAGTGTTGTAACGTATTCTGAATTAATCTTCCCAGTAAAACGCACATCGTTACTTTAGTGTACTTTATGAACACACTTTAATTAGCATTATTGTGGGACGGGAGGGAGGGGAGAAATGTTATTGTATATTGGATAGGCCTATGCTATTTTGTGTATTTGATGTATTCCAGGAGATGGGTCAGAAACCCCCGTTGAGTGGAATGGTGTTAATTTCTCAGATTTCTGGGAGAAAATAAAAGCCAAAATTCCCTACGTTGAACCACAAAGCTTGTTGCTATTTAGTGCTTTTCTCAGTACTGCACCTTCCTTACTGTTTACTCCTGTTATTACTCTTTACTTTTTACTGTATCTATAAACTTCTCTGTGTACCCACAACACCTACACACGGGGCATGGTACACTATGTTATGTTCCTGGGAGAGGGATGACTAGTGATAGAGTGTGCTTTTAATCCCCTTAATGACCATGATGACTAGTTACCATTACTGCTATTATTATTATTGTTATGGTTATGATGATTATCCCTCTTGTTGTTGCTGTTCTATATTATTGAATGATTTTCTTTCTTTGGATGAACATGATCTGTTGCACCTTGAAACATCTTCAGTGTTCCTCAGAAAGACTCTTCAAATGAAAAAGAAACAAAAAACAAACCCTCACTCTGCTATTCGCATCCTGTCTCAGACCACCAGACACATCTACGACGGACACTACCGCCACCTTAGTTTCACGGATTTCCCCCGAGCGTGGCTCAATAACTTGAACATGATATTCATGCAGACTCACTTTACCTTTCGTGATGACCTCTGTTCCCCAGCAGTGTACGGACTATGCACGCTATCAATATGCTCCTTGGTGGTTTATTTCAGCCTCTATCACTCTAATCAGTGATTGTTTGCTCTCCCGACAGGATTTAGTCTCTAATATCCTCACAGATGTGGTTGATGAATCTCTTTGTGACTCTTAATTGAACCTCAACTGCCCTGCTGCATCAGTGGTGTCCATGGTGCCCAGCCCACTCAGTGCTGGTTATTTGGATGTAGTCGAGATTTTTCCAAAAACACCAATAAAAGATTGTTCTCATTCACTACTGCTCTGCTCTCCTCCTGTGTTTCATCACAATTATATTTATTTATAGTAATTCTGAATGTTTCTCTTAAGCTGTGGCCCTGTTTACACCTGGTATTAAATGGATAGTTCAGATCATTTAAAGTGGGGTTACATGGGGTACTTATCCATAGTAAGTGTATTACATGCAGGAGACATACAGGAATTTACTGCTGCGGAGAGCCATCTAAAGTCACACCTGGAAAAAAAAATCAGTATTAATTAAATAAGTATGCTTTATTGAGAGTATTTTCAACACTTTACCTTTCCGTCAGAAAGCCATTTCGGCAGGGAAGCTGTTAATTGCTTCAGTTCCCCATCCAGTCACCAGACTGCATTGAGAAAAACAGTAATTTTAGCTTGCTGAATACAGGAGCCGCTGGTCTACAGCTGCTTCGTTCAGTTGGTTTGTGTTATTGTGTGTTGTTGGTGAATCAGAAATAATCATTTTAAACACAAAAGTCACATACAACAACACAAACAAAATAACTGTTCGACACAGAGATGGACCAGCAGCTTCTGTGTTTAGCAATGTTAAATCACAGTTTTTGTCAGTGGAGTTTGGCTTTTATGAGAGCCATAAGACAGCTTCATTTTCCCGTTAAAAATCACTGTCTGACATTAAGGTAAAGCAATGAAAATATTAAAACTATAGCATACAAGTGAAGGCCCTGATACACCAGGCCAACGGTCGGCCATTGGTCAAAGTTTGGCTGTGGCTGAGCATCTGCCACCCTCGTCGGTGTGGTGTGTCCTGCACTGTTGGCCCTCGTCGTTGTTAGTTGGCCTTTTTTCCACCAATTCAGCATATTGAATCAGAGTACGCACAATGGAGCCTGTCAGAGAATAAAATCACTTTGACTAGCAGTTTATCTCCCTTCAGGAGAAGAGAAGTGGAAGTGAGGAAAGTAAACAAAGAGCTAAAGTCAAGAGGAAGTGAGGTCGAAACAAATTTGTCACGAGGTAAGATTGTTTTCCATCAGCCAGTGAGCTCTTAAGGCAGAAAGATTTCCTGATGGTTTTTGGTATTGTTCACTGGCACACGGTAAATATCCTTTGTTCTTTCACCATTGGATTATGTTAATAATGTGCTAAGTGGCTAACTAGCGTCAAGACAGTCTTCTGGTTTCCCGTTTTGAATGAGGATTACAGATGACCGCCATCTGCTGGTAAAGAGGGGTATGTCCTCTCACACAGATGCAGAACATTCAAGCTTGTTGGTCGTCAATTTGGTGTGTTCAAGAGTAATTTTTTGGCTGAGACACAACAACGAGATACAATGCAGCAGGGGGCTCTCATCGCTGCTAGTTCTTTGGGGTCAGTTTGGTGTGTCTGGGCAATAAAATATGTTTTTTTGTTTTTTTTTAAAGTGGGACCTTTTTTGGGTGGCTAAAATCTTTTGCTGCTAAACCTTCCAAAGTAGTCGTAGTAGATTTCTTAGCTTCCAGCTTGTTTCTCCAAACTGGGGGCGTGCCAACTTACATCGACTGTTGGTAATACACTGTCTATGGATAAGTACCCCATACAACCCCACTATCCCTTTAACATGCGTCCTCTGTGATCGGATCACAAGTGGACTGCCTAAAGTGCAAATGTAAATGCACCAAATGCATTCTCAATCAGTCCCTGGAGCAGCAAGCTGTGGCTGCTGTTTGGCACGACGTTGAAGGACTGTCTCCGTCAGCTGCTCTCCTCCTGCTGACCTGGCTCGTTAGCACAGGCCTCTCTACTTGTCGTATTTTGCTGCTTGGCCAGAAGCCCTGCAGAGGTGGTTAACACCTGGCTCTGAGCTGTTAATCTCACACCACTCACTCTCACACCAACGTCAGCAGTATGATGCTAACAGTTAGCCCCATCATAGGGGTGCTGAGCTAATCAAGACGCTGCACGCAGCTCTACAATAAAATTAGATTTTAAGCGATCAGATTTGTGGTAAAGCTGTGGTGATTGGACAACATTACAAGGTTGTGCAGAATTCACAGGGACTGGCTAAATTTGCATTAATTGTTCCAATCACAACATCCTGGAGGGACTGCCCAATGTCTCAGACCACATTCAGAGGTAGTCTGGGTTGCATACAGTATGGCCACATTCTTTAAACTGTATGTATGCTAATGTGTCCTGGGCCACATTGAAGGACCACCTACTCAGCTGACGTCCTTCCTTATCTGACTCCCCACTCAATAAGTAAACTGTCTGTTGCTGTCGTCACACAGGTTAGATGCAGCGCTGCGGGACTGTCTCTGGAGCTGCTCCCCTCCCACTGAGTGTTTATTTGCATATAGAGCGTGGGAGTGAGATCTGATCACAAGTGGTCACTCGGGACTCATGTGGAGACGTCAGGCGTGAACAGACAGACTCAGAGCCGTCCTCCTGTGATTGGATCACCCGAGACACATGTTAATACCAGGTGTAAACAGACTCTCTGTGTGCTCGCATCTTGAATTAAAGCCCAGTTTTGATCGAGAGAGAATGGGCAGCAGAGGTCAGATTTGATTTACTTCATTTATCAACTTAAGCCTAATAACCACACTATAATATGTGGTGAAATGTCACCAGACTACTTGTTCTGATAACCTCCCTGTCTGTTCACATTGTGTACATTCCTTTGATGGGCAAAGCTGTCCAAATATCAATTCTTGCCCAACCAAAGCTACTTCCCTCGGACACTTATGGTGTTTAATGTGTATTTTACACAGTTCTAAATTAAATGCAGTCAGTGTTTGTGGGTATCACAAATAAACTTAATTATCCGACACATGAGTTAGAGGTGAGGTTACAAAATAAACTGGCCTTCACATTAATTAAAGAAGTGAAGATATAAGTCCCACCGGGCTGGATGTTTAGATGCATAACAGAGGAAATGCTGCCTTATGACACCAGGTAAAGTCCATTAATTTACCCTGTTGTTAGCACTTCCTGTTTGTTTACCCATGTGGATTGTAAATGTCATTGCCTTTATCTGCTATCTCAACAAAAATGGGTGAAAGGTCCCTCAGACTGGAATTTTCCCCAATTCTCTCCTCCTCAACGCGAACCAGATGTGTGCTCCCAGGGCTGTACCCTCTCCCCCCACCAACACCACCACCACCACCACCCCCACCTCCGTGGCTCCGTCTCCCCCTCACCCCCACCCGCCCTTTGTTCCCCCCTTCCTTAAAAATGCTGTGTCTGCGCGTCCCTCCCTCATATCGTCTCAGGCCTGACTTCAAGGATGGAGTGTGCACTGCTGCTGCTGTCCCTGTGGGCTCTGACTGGAGCGGTGTCCCCGCAGGCTCCAGGTAAGCCCTCTGACTCCATCCATCACTCACAGCTGGCAGAGCACTGAGCCCTGCATGCACAATGAACGCAGCCGGGCTATCACTGAACACTCTGGACTTTACCCTGCATGCTTTGTTGCTGCGTAGATTGCATTTTAATATAACAATGATCATGTGATCAGGGCTTAGATGCACTCAAGCATTATCTCTTTAATATGCAATGGGCTAATTAAGGGGGGGTGTGTGTAATATTGTTGGATGGTTGATTTTTATAGTGATTGCAAAGAATTAGAAAAGGTATTAGTTTGGATTGCCCAAACTTAGCAGCACTGAATGAGTCACTGTCATTTAAAGTTTGATTCTGTTGTTGTTTTAATTGTTAATTAATTGTGGCATCTATTTTTTTTATTTTTTATCATTGACACGTCTTTATATGTGACTCCAGGCTTCCATATCTCTGGTTTCATGTAGCTGTTTAGATTCCCAGTATCATAGGTGCTACATGTATGTTCTGTACACCATGTCTCCGTGCTGCTCTGGGGTGATCATGTGTACATTACCGCAGCACATGTGTGTTTATGGTCACATGGCTGTGGGCAGAGTGAATACAGTAGCACACATGTTTTCATTCTGAGAAATGAAAAGTGGGGAACCCTCTCTGACTCCCCCCTTCTCTCCCCCCAAAATGTTCTGGACATTGAGGGTGTGTCGATGTTGGCAGTGTTGCAGTGTATGTTAAGAGGAGGATGTGGGTGTGTGATGGAATACATATGGAAAAGTGAGGGGAAGTGAGGAGGGGTTAAAGATTACTCCAAACTGATCCTGTGCAGATATGAATTAGATTTTGAGACAAAGTTACTCCGCTGAGAAAACACTCTCACTTTCTATAAAAAAAACAAGATTGACGGCTGAATGGCAAAGAGTAATAAAGCCTGCCATCTAAATACTCACTCATCTGGCAACCTGGGTGGCAAATGTTTGCCCGGCCACACACACTGAATTTACCTCCCCGAAAAAAACAGAAAACAAAGCAGACCTGGCAAACACAATCTCATTACCATCATTAGTGTTTTTTTTTTTTCCTTTACGATGGGGGCCATGAATGGAGGAGAGGCAAACAAAGGGGCAATTACGGCAATGGTGTGATAGTGTGTGTGGCGTCACAACAGGGTCGTGTCCAGAGAGACTTCTGGGAGAGGAGAGGAGGAGGACGTGTCCTCGGCCCTGCAAAGCTGACAGAGACTGTGGCAACAAGCGCCAGTGTCTGTGTGACGGCCAGTGTGGTCTCAGCTGTGTGGCTCCAGGTAACTATTTGTATGCATGTGTGCCCTCAGTTGTCACTGTGAACACCATTGTGGGCTAAGTCATTAAAAGTGTTTGTGTGTATACGCAGCTGTGCCAACATACATCTGTGTGAGTATGTGTGTGTGTGTGTGTGTTACTGGAAAATAAAAGCCTTGGTCATGCACCAAATCGGGGCTGAAAATGTCAGCACAAGTTTTTTTATTATGCTTGTGCATTGTAAGAGAGAGAGAGAGAGAGAGCATCCAGTGTAGTTATACAACCTCATTAGTGCCATTTTAATAATGATTTTAGCCCATTTGTCTTAGACAAGAAACAATCCGGCACATTCTGAGTTTCTCTCTCCTCTCTCTGGATCATCTCTCCTCTCCGCAGGTCGAACATGTCCCTGGCCTCTGCCCCCCACTGAAAACTCAGTGGCTCGCCTCCTCTCTCCCACTCACTCCTTTTCCGCCCTGCTCGAAGTGCGCTGCAAGCCGGGATTCACGTTGCCCAGTGGCTTGGATGCCACTATTCGCCGTTGTCAAGGTGACCGACAGTGGAGTGGGGACGAGCCCATCTGCACAGGTGGGTTTGAGTTCATCAGAAAAAAAAAATGTCTCTTTCTTTATTCATGTCAGGTTCCTTCATAACAAGTTCATTCATTCACAGGTAGTGAACATCTGGAGGCATGTTGCCGTGGTATTTGTCTCAAGTTTAATCCTGTGTCTCTTATTCAACAGCAGACACGCTGCATGTGCACAGGTCATGTGCTCAGGTCAGGGATGAGGTCGAGGATTAAACCAAGCTGTGGTTGTTTTGTGTTTATGCAAGACGGTCAGACAAAGAGAGGGAGAGATTCAGGAATGAAACCCCTCTGTGACTGTGTCGACTGAGACATTGCACAACTGGGACCTATTCTCCTCGTCACCATGGCAACCAGAGCTTTAGTTGTTCATAGTGGCTGTTGGAAGATTTGGACTGTTTGAACTCTTGATAAGTAGAGGAAAGATGAACACACCTGTGTGCGCGTGTGCATGTGCATGAAGATCATATAGATGCATACATATATATATAATTGTGTGTGTTTTATGTGACCCACAGCACATACATCTATATTTCTGTTTTCATATACATCTATGTAAAATTGTATATGTTCATTTTACAGGCCAAAGTTTGTGGTGTTACTTTATGTAGAGTACTCACAGACACAATTAGACTGTAAGGTGTTTCTGTTTTGGTATTCAAGAGGGGACAAAACAAACTACACTAAATATACTACACAATACTGCAGTGTTGTAGTACTTCAGATCCAACTTAGTCTTGTTACCTCTTTTTAAAGGCCTCAGTCTAGCCTTGGACTCGGTGGCAGTGGAAATCTTGTGGTGGCACCAAAACCAAAAGCCATAGCTGAACTAAACTTTCAGGAGTTTGCTTGTGCTATTTAAGTATATAGAACAGTTGAAAACCACGTCAGCATGGAGACTTAAGAAATCACATATTCATTAGTTTCTTATTTCATAGTTAAAGTAACTAATTATCTGATTGGTATTGATCAGTGGTTCCCAATTGGTGGGTCCTGATCCAAAAGTGGGTCCCAGGTTCATTCTGAATGGACCACCAGTGACTCATGAAGGTGTTCAGTTTGTGAATAAACACACTTTATTCTGAAGTGCAGTGAATTTTCGGCACAAAGCCTTTACTTTGAAGTGCCGTTCCCTGCTGTACAGTCAGTGACTAATGGACAGCTACAAGAAAAAGAAAGCAAACTAGCTCAATGACATGGCCAAACACAAGTATGACGCTGAATACATTAAACTGGGTGGACACTGAAGAAATGGACCCAATGGCAGGACCAGTTTGGAACCACTGGTATAGACAAATACCAGCACAGTTAAGATTTTGAGTTACACAACAATCCTGTTTTAATGTGATAAGGACAAATATACAACTTTAATTTGAAGTGTACATTGATTGTAAGGAGCAAAACATTTATTGGAAACAAGCCATCTCAAGTTTAAGGGAGACTCGTGGGTACCCATAGAGCCAGTTCTCGTTCAGGTATCTTGAGGTGAGAGTTCAAGGGACCCTTTAAGCCCTGTTTCCACCAAACGCTTTCGGTTTGGTACCTTTGGAACCTGTCTGACATGGTACCTAGACCGTAGCGTTTCCACCACAAATGGTACCTTAAATGTGGGCAGGGTTGTTGTCACTCACTGTATCTCCTCATTAGCGGCAACACAGATGGAAGTCTGCATCTGTGTGCTAGGTACCCGAACAGAAGGTGGTGACCAAAAAATAAAACTGATAACATCCACAACTTTTTGCAGTGGAAATAGGAAAGAGGTGCACCGAACTGAACTGTATCGAACTGCTCCGTGGAAACAGGGCTTTTGAAAACTGCCACGCCTGTTGTTCCCTCGTCAAAATTTAGCCCAGATTTGGAGTATTATTTAGCCCCCTTCCTGACAAGCCATGCTGCTATGGTTGGTACCAATGGATCCTCTAGATTGTCTAGTTTCAAAAAGTACCATTACCTTTGTAATAGCTTAAGAAATGAGTGTGCCCCAGCCCCTTAAAAACAGTTACGTCAACCTCCAACTGTGAGGGGGCAGCAATTTTACAGCACCCCTGCTACCCCCCTTTGGAGGCGCCACTGGTCTTGGCCATAACTTGGTCTCAATTTACAAAAACCAAAATTTTGCAGCCTTAAGTTGAGATGAATCACAACTTCATGAACACAGTGTCAATTAAAGGTCTAAAATAATTAATTCATGATAAGCTACATGTGTTTATTAACCCTATGTGTTCTAGAGGTCTTCTGAAATCTCTTAGTTGACCTTTGCTTGGTTTAAAGATGCACCTATGCAGGACATAACTGTGTAAGAACAGAGCTGTGAGCACATTTAAACAAACACATGAGCAGCTAAAGTCAATTCTTACGGGAAACACAAAGGACTTTCCAGTGAATACAAGTTAATTTACAACCACAGAACCACTGTGCCCCGAGATAATCATGTGCTCTAAATATAGAACAAAAAGAGAAAAGATAAATCTGAATAAGTGGCTGACAAAAGGCAAAATTTGTCCTACCGCTGTGCAGCTGTATTACTTCTACCGCTGTGCCATAAGGCTTCACAGCGGTACGTGCAGTAAAGCCATCAATACTTTTTAGTATCTCGACACACCTCACCAACGTACAGCACCTGGAAATTTGCTTTTTTTGCTTACTGCTTGTGACGACCTGACAGCTGTGATAAAAACAAAACAAGTTCAGCTTTAAAGGTCTGCACGCACACACACACACACACCTGGAGCTACAGTAAACACGCTTTCTTAGGAATCCTCAACCCAGCTGGGTCCTGGTTTCACCCTCACGATTATTTTATCTTTTCAAAGATGTGAAATAAGGATACGATTCTCAGCTCTCTCTCACACTCTCGTAGAGTATCCTCCTGCTGAGAGACAGGCAGAAGGTAGGTGGGTTTTAAACGTGTGAGAGCGTTTGTATTGTGTGTGTCCCTTGCATGTGTGTTAGAGTGTGAGTCGAGCTCCTTCATGCCTGTTGAGAGGCAGTGGGCGGCAGATCACTGTCAAAGTGGCACAGAGCTGCATGTACACAGTGTGAGTGTGAGCGGGTGTGAATGTGCATCTACTTGTGAGTGTGTTTATGGGAGAGAGGTAGATTTTTTCTGTATACATTAGATGTGTATGTGGTGGGGGGCGGATTGCACATGTGTTAGAGAGTTTCTGTGTGTGTGTTTTTGTGTGTGTGTGTGTGTGTGTGTGTGTGTGTGTGTGTGTGTGTGTGGGCGACAGATCACAGTCAGGAGAGTCAGAGAGCTCTTGCTCATGCTGCTCCAGGCCTTTCTGTTCCCTGCTCTCCTCTCCTCTGCTCCCTTCTCTCATCCTCTTTTCCTCTCATCTCTTTCTCCTCTCATCCTCTTCCATCTGAGGCCTCTGATAAGGTCTCGCTCTACAATGGGAGCCAAGGACAAGCATGCAGCTCGGGGCTATTTAGTTTGTGGTGCGTGCATGCATCTGTGTGTTTGTGAGAGAAAAACAAGAGTAAAAACACAACCTTTTACATCTTTGGTCTCAATCAGAATGCTGTGTATTTAATGTTGTGTTTCATTCAAAATGACTGTTTTGTAATTTAAAAAAAAAAAGAATTTGATATACCTGCTTCGTAGCAGTTTGGTGCAGCAGCCTGTGTGGGTGGCAGCAGCAGAAGAGGCAGGAGAAGGGCGATATGTGAAAACAGAACTCAGCTTCGGGCTCTCATCGGCAGCCAAACAGACTCGTAACTCTCCCTCTCCCATAGGTCCCTTTACATTCTTATATTAACGTTTCTCGCTTTCTGATACCTAAGACAGCCCTCAGGCAAGAGCTGTCTCTGCTTTTCAAAGCCGCGTTCAGCTCCAAAACCCCGCGCTTGATGCAGCTCGGGTCGCTCCAGCCTCTCTCCGAGCACCACTCTTGATATTTATATTTCCACAAGCGTGAGGCACTCAAACTTCCAGGAATGAGCAGTGCCAGGTGTTATACAATCACAGATATATAGCTGTGAGCTCTGTGAGAGTTGTGGGGCGGCGTGTCACCTGCTCATCGAACTTTGATTTATTACCTAAGAAGGGTTATTTCAACTTAAATAGAACAAGACATTGAGTGAAACGCCTCTGTGGGTCACAAACGAAATAGAAACCCTGGTTAATACGAGTCAAATGAGGTAGCAGGATGGACGTGACTTCCTCTGTCCATCTGTTTTCCTTCCCTGCTACCTTCCGTCTTTACTTGCTAATGGTTGTCACCTGCAAACTCACATCTGCACCCATCAGTTACATACTGACTGACTGTCGACCAAAACATTAAAACTGACAGATGACACGAACAATACTGACCATCTCGTCACTATGCTATGTTCTGCTTGGAAGCCTTTGGTCCTGGCATTCATGTGAATGCCACTTGAAGAACATTACTCATCCAAAACCTCGATGGCAGTGCACCCCTCCCCAGCAGAACATGCACCATGCCTCAACATGACAAAGAGTGCAAGGCATCAACCTGGTCCTCAAATTCCCCAGATCCCAATCTGATCGAGCACCTGTGGGACATGCCAGTACAACCACCTCACAACTGACAGGTCTCAAAGGATCTGCTGCCAACACTCAGGTGCCAGACTCCACAGGACACCCTCAGAGGTCCTGTGTCCATGCCTTGACATGTCAGAGTCAAGTCTGATCCAAGGAAGCCCCATTGTGGATCGGGGGTAATGGTAGTCCCATGAATGCTTGATCAGATTGGGATCTGGGGAATTTAGAGGCCAGGTTGATGCAAATCATGACATGGTTACTCTTTGTTGTGAGCAGTTTTATGTGGGAACTATTTTCTTTCTACCTAACTACACCCGCTAATCATATCACTGTGCGGAAGGAAGAGTGCATCTACTCAGAGATGAAAGGCTCATGCTCATGACAGCATGAAATGTAAACATTAATGGCGTCCTCCTCGGCTGAGCTGTCACGTTAGCTAGCTCAGTGGTGCAAGGTGAGCTAGCAATAAATGCACGCTTCCTTCTGTGTGATGATACAATTAGCTCGTGTAGTTCTGTAGAAAGAAAATAGTTCCTACATGAAACTGCTCACAACCCGGTCTGTGGATCATCTTGAGTAACCAGGTCATGATTTCTAGAAAGAGACATTGCTGTTGAGTTTTTAAAAAGCATTTAGTGCCACGAGTCGAGTGCCATCTAGTTCCATTATATTAGAGGGAAGGCAGACATCTCTATGGCCGATATCTCCAACACTCAGCAGCTCACACCAAAACAATCTAGACTGATAAACAGCACTACAGGTAGAAGGAGAAATATATAATTTTGATTTTGGGGCAAACTGTCCCTTTAAAGTAAAGTGTTGCCTAGGTTTTATCACTGCAATAATTATTTATGGTGCTTTGGTTTGTGAGCAGAATTTTAGTGCAGTAGCTGGTTGAGGAGAACCATGAGTTGTAATCTATAACAATGAGTAATATTTTGTATGTTCATAGGGTTTGTATCTACAGTCTTAATCTGCAAAGTAAAAAGTAAGTGAGTAAAAACTACAGCATTTATATTTGAACTGTACGAGATGAAAGGGAAATGTAGAAGTATTAAGAAGCATAATTTGGATAAACTCAAGTTTAGTACACCTAGTAAATATACTCAGGCTCACTCTGCTGCGAGGAGACTGAACTTCTCTGATGAAACATTACATAAAGGGACGGCTGCTCTGACTGTTTTTCTTCCAGCTTGGGTATTTTTTTCCTTCAATGCAGAAACTGTACTTGCAGTGGAGTATTTTTAAAGTGTGGTATTGGACCAGACATTAAAATATTTAACCTTCTGTTCTTCTTTGACCTTCAGTGACTCAGTCACCAGAAGAACCGTCCGTCCAAACCTGCCCTCTGCCTGAGGACATCATCAACACCTTCAGCATCCAGGGTGACGCTACAGCCGGAACTTCCATCCGCTACAGCTGCCTGTCTGGGTAAGAGATGGGGGATGATGGGAGGTTGAGGTTGTGAGAGCGTAGGCAGAGGCTATGAAAACCTGAAATGATACGAAGGTAGAAATGGAGGAAGTGAGAAGACGGGGATGGAGTGTGAAGAAGAGGGAGGGAGCAGAGGGATGGCTTGATTACAGGAGAGCAGTGGTGGAAGAAATACTCAGATCCTTTAGTACCAAAGTGCCAATACAACAGTATGAATAGGTGCATTTTAAGCTTAAGTGGAAGCACAGAGGTATTATGGACATAATGTACCTGAAGCATTAAATGTAGCAGTACAATGACTATTATTATATGTGACATTGTTAGATTGTACTCATGTGTGAGCAGCATTTCACAGTTGTAACTGGTTGGGTTTGAGCTACTCTTAAAGGGTAGGCTGCCTTTGGTATTTTTCAACATGTTCCCTACTTCCCATGTTTTTGTGTCTAAGTGACTAATGGAGACAGTGGTTTCTGAGATTGGTCCAGTACTGAGCGTAAATTTACGCCCACTTCATTGCTTATTTTTGCCACTGACAGAATCAGATTGTTATTAGAAGAGTTTGACAATGTTATGGAAAGGACCTGACAGAGATAGAGCTTTTGGTTTAAGAGTAAAATCCTCTTTGTTTACCAAGAAACAGCCCCAAAATCACTGTCACCAAACCAGCCAGACTCCATTTAAAAAAACAGTAATTTTATCCTTGTAACAGACTTCATTCAAAGTCGACAGAGACAAAAACTAACAAAAACCATCTTTCCACTGTTCTAACAGCCATCAGCTCTGATCTGGCTGAAATAAACCCTTAATTCATCCAGTTAGATCTGAAAATATGCTGCCTCTATACACACTAAAACTGCTGTTTATAAAAATGGAGTCTGGTGGGTTTGGTGATAGCAATTTTGGGGCTGTTTCTGGTTAAACAAGAAGGATCTTACTCTGTCTCCTTACTGTTGGGATCTTTTCCATAATGTTTGCAGACACTTAGAATAATAATCTGAGCCTGTCACTCAGTACATTTACATGCACAGTTATGTCAAGCTACGATTATAGCTTGACTAGGCCATTTAATTGGACTGCTGTGCTTGTCCCAGTATATAAGCACAGGAGGGGAATCAATTAATTGACCAAAGTATGTCCGACTCCACTATGATAGGTGACGATATGACCCCTTTACAGCTTGTTAGTGTGGGACCTTATTCCAGTTGGCCTATTACATCACAGACAAAACAATGGACAAAGAAGCTAGCTACGGTGAGCTACAGTTTGAGCTAGCAAACTTGGTACCACGGTGGACTTTACAGATCTGTACATTTCGTCCTTAAAAAAAATGCACGAGCGCCTTGGTGTCCAACTGCCTGTATACATGGAACCCGGTCTCACTCCGAAGTTGTCGAAATTCTGCGCTTGGGCAGTGACTTGCTGCGTCAGAAACCAACTACAAAAGGCGTCCTTTTACATTGGCATGATCCACGGCCGGTTGCCATTAGAGTTTAACGACGCCCAGCAGTGTCAGGGGGAATTCAGCAGGACAAGGACGAAAGCCAAAGCGGTGAAAGTCCGTCTGGGGCGGGCAGGAGGGGTGATGAATGGGTCGAAGAAACACCGACTTTCACCCAAGGGAGAGGAGTCCGCATCCCGTAAGATTCTAAAGCCAAATCCTGTTCTTTTGTCCTAAACCTAACCACTTGCTTTTGTTGTTGAAGGAAAAAGAAGTCAATTCCCAGTGTTGTATCGATGTAGTGCATTTATTTTGAAAGAGACTGTATGTAAACCTTGAATTTCCTGTGAAAACCTAAGTGTATCTTGAAAGAAGACAGTGCATGTAACAGGCAGAACTTGACACGCTGTCCCAGAATGCCAACAACCAACACACCCAGGGTACATGAAAGTCCATGGCCAAAGGTCAATATGTGACGAGGTCAGAGTGAGAATGTGTTGATACATGCAGAAGTAATTCAACTCCCAATCACATTATCTGGGTGCGTTAGTCCAACTTTGAGAGATTCAATTTAGTATAAATTCAGTCGGACTAACATGTTTACATATAGTTTAAATGTCCGATTTTACTAACACAATAAATCGATTTTCTCTAATGTCATGTAAACACACTGAGCGGCAAATACAAGCACTTTTAGTGGACATAAATTGACAGACGCCCAAGACATTGCAGCCTGTCTCTCAATACTGACTCAAATTTCAAAAAATGTTGTCTCTATTAGTCACTTAGACACAAAACAGGGGAAAAAGATCCAGGTTGAAAAATACCCAAGTTACCCTTTAACCATTTTATGCACAGTTTAGTACAATGATTCCCAACCTATTGGTCTGGCCTTTTAAGAGGGTCACAAGATAAATCTGAGGGGTTATGAGTTGATTAATGTAGGAGAGAAGAAAAACAAAGGAAAATATTGGATATATTTACCTCTTTGGGGCTTATTAAAACAAACCAATGTGAGAAGCCTTGAGGGGAAATCTCTTTGGTGGATCTGTAACAACTCATAGACACCTCTCTGGTTTAATCTGTTTCATAAGCTCATGATATGTTTTTTTAAATCTAAAATCTGTAATGTCACTAATAACTAAAGCTGTCAGATAAAATTGTGAAGTAAAATATATATGTCTGAATCTGTATTTTATTGGAGTAGAAATATAAAGTAGCATAAAATGAAAAAAATGAAGCTCTAGTATCTCAAAATTGTACTCGAGTAAATGTATGTATGTAGTTACCGTCCATCTCTGTGGGAGAGGTGTTGGGGAACGACGGGTGATGAGTGCTGAATGGCAGGAAATTCATTTTGATCTCCCAGCTGACGATCTCTCCATTGAGCTAACTAGGTCATTACAGTCTAATCTTGTATTGACTCCCCTTTACACACTGACTCATCCGCAGGATAAGATGAGCCCGAGTGGATGTGTCAGCCAGAACTGTGCACATGAAATTCAGACACTCTGAAAGAGAGAGACAGAGTGTAAAAAGGAAATCATTTACACCTTTTTTCATCACTTTGATTCAGACGAGGCTCCTTAGCTGTCAATACTGTACATGACACACTGCCATCTGCCTCCTCTCCCTTCTCTCCTGCAGGGCGGATATAGTGGGGAGCAGTGAAAATTTCTGCCAGGATAATCAGACCTGGCAGTATCCTCACCCCATCTGTAAAAGTAAGTGCATCTTACACTGGCCACATGTGTGTGATCAGGCATGTGTGTTCCCTTACAGTCAATGTGTCCTCATGCATCTTTCAAGGTTAGCCGGAGATGTGACGGTGGATGATGTGAAAGAGTGAATGGACTGAGTGGTCTTTTTGTGAAGGGATGTTCATTTATTTGATGTGTGCATGTGTTCATGTGTGTGTACGGATATGTCAAAAAAAAAAAAGGAGTGAATCAAAGAAACACAGACCCTTCAAGGATTCATCGTTCAAGAGCTGGAGCTCAGTTTCGCAGTGCTTTTCTGCCCTCGAGTGGCTAAACTTGGTACTGCATGGCCTGCTCCATAGGGAGGAATGGGTAATTCTTAAGCCCAGTCACCAGAAGAAAATGATTGTCGTATGTTACTGCAAACCACGGATACGTTACATCTGTACAATTCAAACGTGTCATATCAGCATCTCTAAATAGATGTAGTATATAAGCTGACTTTGCCATTTGGAGGAGGAGGGGATGGTGCAAGCTGCAGACCATTGTTTGAGACCAACAGACAAAGCCATTGCTGTGTTTTCCAACAGCTTTGTAGCTACAAAACATATTTGTTTTTAATGATCTTTTGCTATGTTTTCACTGAGGATAGTGCCATGACAAGCAGGTGTTTATTAACCAAGACATGACTGTGTTTCCAGCAGCTTTGTAGCCATCAAAACCAGCTAGTTTAAGCCAAAACATGATCTTTTCCTCCCCATAACCAAAGTGTTGTTGAGACATGAGGCAGCATATCCGTGGTTTGCAGGAACATAAAATGCCAACATTTATTCTGGGGATTGGATTGAAATGCTTACATGGTGCTTCTTGCCTCACACAAAGAGAATAATGACCGACCTTGATGTTTGTTAAAACACGTCAAGCTTTCATTTCAACTTATAAATCATTATCAAGGCCGGGTGAAGGTGTCAGGAAGCAACAGCTAATAACTGAGCAGTAATGTCTCTGTCCCTTTTTTGGAGTAACATTACTCGTAAATGTTTAGGCAGACTGATAACCTGCTTCTCTGTCTCTGTTAGAGGTGTACTGCCAGCCTCCTCGGGACGTGGAGCAGGGCTACGTGGTGGCTGTGCAGAAAACTGAATATGAAGTTGGCTTCGACATCCACTACCTCTGTAAAAAGAACTTCCTGCTGGATGGACCCCAGAAGGTCACCTGCATGTCCAACGGCAGCTGGAGTGCATCGCCACCATACTGCAGAGGTTAGAGATGTTTTAAATGGACACACCAGGAAGGAAAATGTTAGAATAAGTTTAAATAATGATGCATTCAAGCTCATAAAACCATGACACGTGCAATGTATGCAAAGATGCTTGTTTCTTACAGGCAATGCACATACATTTTGGATTTGATGCTTAGATTACAGTTTCATGCCTTGTTGATGTGTTTCACAGCTCGCTGTCTCATCCCTGCTGAGCGGAGCCGTGTGGTGATTGGTGGAGTGAAGCGCTGGCCGTTTGACGTAACAGATGCCATGGTCCCTCACGGGGAAAATGTGACGTTCTACTGCAAACATCCTCGTAAGCAGTGCAGCTTCACTGCAACCCAGACCTGCTTTGATGGAAAGCTGCAGCCGCCAGCCTGCTACCTCGGTAAAGCTTGGACCTTGTGACTGTCTCAACACGAGAGGGATTGATTCATATCATTGACACCTTCCTTTTTCTGTGTTTCAGAGCCCACATGGTTGCAGTACAAACTCTTCCCTCACCGGCTGGTCTCGGAGATTGAAGCATGTGAGCCTGATGATGTGGAGATATGACCTCAACCCACCCAGCACTCATGACACTGTGTCACAATATGAGCACCTCCTGACACACACCAGCACCCAGAGCAGTCCCTCTCCGCTCTGCAGCTTTGCTTACACTATCTGTGCTATGCCTGTGGTCTGTCTTAGACGCTGAAACGTCTTTCACAGCTCTTGTGGATCCTGCGCTTGTGGCCTCTGCCCCTCGCTCATGCATACTATCAAACTGCAGGCGTAACTATAATCTGCAAACCCCTTCAAGTATTACTCCTCCAGCTTGAGCCAATGCATACTGTAGATGCACTCCACGTGAGGATGTATATATGCCATGCATTAATACGTGCTATATCAGTTATGATCCCTTCATGTAGCCTAACTCGTAACGGTTTGACTCTGTGATATCTCACTGTGTAATCTGTCTCCTCTCTGTTCAGCCTGACGCATCAAGTCTTGAGGCTTGTAAGTTTTAATGATGTGAAATAAAGTCATGTCAAAATGGTTTGCTCTCCGGCTTCCTTTCTATGACACATAAAGAGCCAGTTTCACAGATAAAGCTTAGGCCTAGTGCCAGACTAAGATGCTCACTTAAGCTCTGGACTGGTTTAACAAACAGGGTTTAGATTAAGCCAGGAGTTGGCCTTGATGTGGACAAGTGGCTTTCATGAACATGAAATTTGACTTAGTTATTCTGTGACTATGGAGTCCCAGAGTAAGGCAAGTAAGACTACATACCTGGGTTAAGCCTCATTATCTTAAGTACAAAGACATGCTGTTGGCCTCAGGGTGCCCATGAAAACACCATTTCAGGTGTGAATCTTGAGACCAAACAATAGCAGAGGCAAAAAGTATTCATTCAGAAATCTGAAGTGAGTAAAGTCAAACAGTACCTGAAAGTAAAAACCATACTGCTGCTACTGAGCAAAAGGAAAAGAGTGGCTGGGCTGCAACTTGCAGTGAGTTCAGTGCAAAGCACAGTAAAACATCTCCAGGTGAGGCATCTTCATAATTATCAGTATTTCGTATTTCTTTCTTGCTTATATTGAGTGATATCTTCCTATACAAACTCTGAAAAAACCTTAAAGTGGCTTTAAAAACAGAGACATGAAAAGAGAGCAATTTACAACTGGTGGTGGGCTGCAGAAAAAACAAACAAGACTGATGAATTGAGTGACTTCCTGTCTGGAATAATGGTGCACCAGCAGGCTCTGGATCATGTGGACATTTCAGACGAAGACCTGAGGGCAAATGGTAAATATACTGAAGAAACTAAATTGGTCATTTCCCTTGGTAAATGCAGCATATTCCTACTCACTTTCTGTGTCGATATTTATTCTGCTCTTATATTATGGACCACAGGAGGTTATTTGTGCTTCTAACAGTGAAAGGAATCTGAACAGGTCGTGTGTGCATCCCTCCACATCTGCTGCACCACCCATGGGTGAAGATGCTGCCACCACCTCTCAGCGGAGAACAAAAACGATGACCATGCAGGCAAAGTTAGCCAGAGAAATTATTGAATATGAGCATAAAATGACATATCTGAAGGAAGAACATGAAATGAAAATGAGAATTCTGCAGGCTGAATTGGGAATAAGGTTGGAGGACTGAGCTATGATCCAAAAAACATACAGTAATGAGACAGATGTGAATCGCAGCCACAATGAACAATATGATTTGTAAAAACTAAATGTTGTTTTGGCACCACTCTGACAAGTGTGCGTATGTCAGTCTGTGGGGTGATTCTGTGGAACAAACTGGGTGAAGAAATAAAACAAAGTTAAGATAACAGACAGTCAAAAACAGGGACACAGACAGTGTCTTCACAAAGTATGGAAATGATCAGAGGGAATGTAAAGCTCACTACGGATAAGACTGTTATCGGTATTCTCAATTTATTCATATTAAGAGGTGCAGTGGTGTAAATGTGTGGCTGATCGATTGTGAGGAGAGTGTATTTGTGTAATGGCCCGCTTAATGATGAGGGCAAGACTAGACAAGCTTGTTGCTTCTTCCTACTCCTTTTTGGACATGAAAAGTTAATTTATATTTCTCATAGTAAGACTGCTAATGATTTCATTTTTGTCTCTGTTTTGTAGGTTTTTTTCCTACAATATATTCTATTTTAGTTTTTTTGAAATGTTGAAATAAATCAAATCAAATCAACATTATTAAGCAGAAGTTAAACCTGCCTGCTTGTAGGTTTAATTTAAGCTTCAGTTCAGTCCTAGTGTAGCTCTGATGCTCCCTCTCACAGCTGGTTTAGTTAAATCCAGAACAGGCTAAATCTACGACTATCTTAAGATATGTCTGTGCAAGTTTCTTTAAGTTAAGAGAGCTTAAATGAGCATTTTAGTCTGGCACCAGGCCTTTCTGCACCCTGATGAAGACCTTAGGGTCGAAACCAGTCTGTGTTTTAACATAAGCAGCCATGTTTTGACATAAAGACTTTTTAACTTAATTCAGATGCATCTGTTCCTGCTCCAGTTAATTTTTTCTTTCCATGTGCTGACCCTTTTCGATAAGAGCACCTGCATTTTTTTCTTGAGTATCATGTGATAAAGACGCTCCTCGAGCACACTGCTATCTCATTCTTCTAAAGCTACGTCCCTTTAAGATAAGAGAGCTTAAATGAGCATTTTAGTCTGGCACCGAGCCCAAAGGGACCCTGAGACCAACAGCATGATGAGGCTTAACCCAGGTGCTCTCATTAAGTCTCACTTCACACGCTAACTAAGCCACGTTCATGAAAGCCATTTAAATGTTCTCACGTAACTAGTCCACATTAAGGCCTAGTCCTGGCTCAAACTAAACCAGGGGTGTCAAACTCATTTTAGTTCATGGGTGGACCAATAAAACCATCGCACAATAACCTTTAAGTAACATCAGCTCCAATATTTTAACCTTTTTGTGTACTGAATTACAAGTACATTCTGTCGACGGTCATCCTTTTACCAAACAGAAGAACCACCTGAAAAATAAGTGCAATTTCAACATGTCTCAGTTCTCCCACATTCAGTCAGTCTACTCCTCACTGTTACTACATGTGCATTCATCCACACATCTCCTGATACAGATTCTTTTGATCTGAAGCAGCTGGTTGACATTATTCTGCACAATGTTCAATAGCTTTAAACATGGTCACAGTAAGCGACAAATATAAATCAGTGTTAAAAACTATACAAAAAATATATATTTTAGGCAGCTATATAGATGAGGAAAGGTTGTGTTAAGGGAGTGCATATTTATTTTGTATTTTTTTGACTGTAAATAATTATTACTTATTTATTTAATTGGGTGGTAAACAGACTGGTGATAGTTGTATATTAGTTGTAAATAAATTTGGGGATTTGTTGAAATAATATATGAGTTACAAGAAGAAATGCAACAAAGGGGTTAGGGACTTCTACCTACATCTTTTCTGACATTATCTTTGTCTTTGTTTTTTTCAAGTATTCATTGTTATATCAGAGAGCTGTATCCTGCTCAGGGTGGAAAAGCCTCTGGAGCAGAGTTTTATATGAAGCTGGCATTGTTAAACTTGCTCCTGAACCCTGCCACCTCTTACTCTAGTCATGTGATTGGCCGGATTGAAGCCTTTGGCGGCCGGTTCTGGTCCACGGGCCGTACGTTTGCCACCCCTGATCTAAACCCTGTCAGTGAAACCAGCCTAAAGTGTGTGAGTTCGAGTCCATATTGCTCCATCCCCATCCTCCTGCTGGCTCCTCTGCTCTGCCTCCCGTCTCTGTGACTCTCAGGCGCCACAGTGAGCCTTTCTGTGCAGGCTGCAGGTTCAACCGTACTCATAGGCTGAACATGGCTACTGGTCGGACCCGGTAGGCTGCGACACCATAGCAACTCCCCTTGACCCCTCCCTCCCTCGGCATTCGCAGCATCACCCTTTACACTGCACAGTCATATTTGGTCCTCCGGAAATATCCACAGCACGGGTAAGCCAGTCCCTATGCAGCGAGTGTATGGGTGGAGTATAGTTTAAAATACAGTTTTAAATGTATCGACAGGGCGTCCGGCGCGTCCTCCGCCGGCTCTGACAGCACGGCTGCGATAGAAATGACAGCGCGCAGGGAAAGTTTGTCCTGAAAGCTGCCGGGGTTGCGCTCTCGCTGCCTCGGACCCTCGGCTCTAAAATGGCTGGCTGTAGGTCCGAGGAGGCTCCGGTGCGAAGACACGGATCCGCTCCACACCGCGACTGACTGTAAATATATATTATATTATCCGCTCCGAGCGACGCGTTAGCGACGTCCCAGGTCCGAGAGCTGTCAGGGCGCACACGCACCACAATAATATTTCGGACCTAGGACTGTGCGTAATGGCGTCCTCCGCGGACACTGCTCCTCGGCTCACCCCCAGACACATCTCACAGCAGGCTTGTATCTGGAAACCAAACGGAATATGAGTGTTAATCCAAAGCGAAATCAGACGTTTTATTATTTATGTTGCATGTGGATGATAGAAGTGTGTGTGTGCGGTGTGTGTGTGTGTGTGATCGCTCACATCAGGACCCGCAGCGTTTCCCTGAATGATCGGCGGCTCCGGTAAGAAATTCGCTGAGCTATAATTTTGGATCATGCGAGGTAACCAGCACAATTAACAGGACGGGGTGATGTTGAGGAGGAGGAGGAGGAGGAGGAGGAGGTCAGAGGAGCTGCTCAGCATCTCATGGAGGCTCTGTCTTATTTACAGCCTGTTATCAATATCGCAAACCATTGATTACATTAACGATTATTGGCTTGTGCACTAAACTTGACCCCAATAATCACCACTGAGAGACTGAGAGTTGCTCCAGCCACCCCTGGGTATCAATGAGTTAACTTCCATCACTAACATTTAATGTGCTTATTGTCATTTTAGATTTGTTGAGTGAGTTTCTAATTTATGACTCTGTTCCTTTCTTTAATAGAAATATAAATGGGTATGCCCCAAAATGGATTCTCAGTTGGCTTCAGTCCTGACCAGTGGCAGCCTGGATGTCCAAAATGGCAGCCGGTGTGCAGAGGGATCAGGGCCAGTGACAGAGGATTTTTTGGACCAAAAGGAAAAAGCCTCACCCAGTACTGTACCACCAGGTAACCTCCAGCCGTGCCCTGTCAGAGCAGCAGTGACCACCAGGCAGCCTGCTCCATCAATCAATGGGAATAAGCCAGAGGTGGGCGGGACTTGTAAGCCAGCCTCTCAGGAAACGAGTAAGGTCGGTGGGTTCAGACAGCCAATCACAGTCAAGACTGGAGTGCCTGTGTTGCGCAGCCAACCAATCAGACTCAAAATTGTTGTTCCCCCACGGTGCAAGAGGCCAATCACAAACTCTGCCATCAGCCTGACCAAAGACTTTGATCGCTCACATTTCAGAAGACCTGTTTCAGCTGGAGCAGAAAAAAACAAAATCCTCATATCTGCTGTTAAGAGTGAAGGAGAGACCAAGGAGGATACTTATCATAAGACTGAGGAAGCTAAGCCAGAATCATTCCAGGAGACACAGGCAGAGAGAGGGGAGGAAATGTGCAAAGGGAGACATGTTTCGGGTGCTAAAATTATTCCCACAGATGGGTCAGAAACTCCTTTAATCTCGGGCACTAATACAGTTAAAATGTTGAGCCTGAAAGGGATTAAGGAGGAAACCACAGAGAGAGAAGTTGAGGAAAATGTCCCTCTGATTTTAAAAGAAGTGGACTTGAAGTCTTATAAGACGTTTGATGAGGCGGGAATGGAGGAACAGACCGAACCGTTGGACCTGAGTTTGCCCAAGAAAAAAGAGAATCGAGAGAGGAGGTGTGAGCGCTTCCTGGATGACTCTGGCTGCGAGAGCTCTCTGATTATGGAGGTGGATGAGTACGAGGGAGAAGGAGACAGAGATATAGTAGAGGAGGACGACGATGGCGACGGACAGGGCTCTGTGCTGCGTTTGGACGGCACAGACACGCTTGAAGACTCTCTCCTGTCTCCCTCTTTCTTCTCTACCTCTGTCTTCACCTCCCTGTCCTCGTTAGACTGTGACACTGAAAACCTTCTTCTCATAGACGACCAGGGAATCCCGTATACTCTCAGTCCCGACGGACTCAAAGTGCCGCAAGTCGATGCTTCTACGTCAGAGGATCAGGCAGAAGGGAAGGGGTCAACGTCAGCAGAGCCTAGCCTCAGCCAAAGTTTAGATAATGCACTAAAGGCACCTTCTGATAGTCCGTACCCCGCACCAGCACCTCCTACTGAGTCTCCATCACAAAGTGTTGATCAGACGAAGACTCCGGAAGTCTTCACAAGTTTGATCACAAGCTCAGATCCATCGAAGGCCGCAGAGCCGAGCGTTAAATCTGTTCAGGAGGCTGATGCTGTTAGATCAGTGCCCACCCAGCCCATTCAGGTCCTCTCCAACCCCTCTGCTAACACTCCTATCCTCCTCCTGTCCTCCTCCTCTTCCTCTCCTCAGCTCTCCTCAGCTCAGGTGGGTCTCTCGCTTCCCCTCTCAGTCGCTCAGACCTCCCCTGGTGCTTCCACCCCCATGTTCCTCCTCCTGTCCTCTGTGCCCTCTTCCTCTGGTGACTCCACCTCTACCTCCACCCCTATCGCTGTCCTCGACCCCTCCACCGGTCAGTTCACAGCAGCCCCCGTCTCCCTCCCTTTGCCGTCCAGTCAGGTCGGCACGCTGGCACCACCTCTGCCCGCGCTGTCCCACCCTGTCATCAGACTGAGCCCCAACAACCCTCCCGTCATCCTGTCAGGAGTGAACACCATAAACTCTGACTCTGTTCTCACCTCTCTGACGGTGCGCCCGTCCTCTCCCGCTAGTCAGAACGACCGCCACAGCGCCACCCTTCATCCTCAAATCAGCTCTTCCGATTCAAACCCTGGAAGCGAAGCCATATCTGCTGAAGAAGTCTCAAGTGAAAACAACAAGCCATCAACTTTTACAGCCTCCTCTCCGCACCCGCAGTCTGCTAGCTTGACCTACGACCCCTCAGCTCAGCCCAGCTCGGAGGCCCAGTCACCAGCCTCAGAGTCCCGCTTTGACCCGACCGACCTGCACTCAGAACATTTACCTCTGGACGACCATCTTTACTTCTCCAACGCTGCTGCTCCCCCCTCCCCTCCTGTCGGACCCGTCCTCCCCTCCGATAAGCTCGACCCCCTCGACCCGCTGGATTCCCTCTCACCGGAGGGGTCACCCAACACCTTGGCCTCCCGCAGGGTGCTGTACTGCCAGCTGTGCCCACGGGTCTTCTTTTACCTCTCTGACCTTGAGCGACACGCCATCACGCACTCGCAGAAGAAGCCTCACGTTTGCCAGCAGTGCGGCAAAGCCTTCAAACGCTCCAGCCATCTGCAGGTCAGTGACAAGCTCGACAGTGACTGTTTGACCTGTAATAACTGACTTTTCGGCCACTTGAGAGCAGTGGGTACACGCCAAGAGCACAACTCCGACATTTAATCACCTGTTAAGTTGATATGTCAACACACAGTTGCTTATTTACACATTCAGCACACATGGAGAAACATTGATTTGGAGTCATGTTTGTGGCCACCTGATGGATAAGTTCAATATTCAGTTGGTTTTCATAAACTCCCGAGGGAAATATCTGGCTCTTTAGCTGCTAAATGATCCACTGCGTTCACCAGCTAGTTGTTAACTTTGTCAGGCTGTTGTTTGGTGCTGAGCAGGTAGAGTACAGAGGGGGTTTTTAGAGCTAATAGCTGAAAACAGCTGCCTGCTGTTTCAGGCCCCGACCCCATCACCTGAATTAATCTGGGCATTGTTCATTCCTGCAAACCACGGATATGTATTTGTACATTTTTTTTGTTATCAGCTTTTCAGTGTTGTTTTATATTACAAACAACAATCACAATTATACACAACAATTTCCCCCATCTCGGCAACTGGTTCACATGAAATAATGATAATAATACATAATTGACATTAAAATGAAAAGAAAAAGAAGAAAGGAATATAGCTATATATTTGATGAAAGATAAAGATAGCAGTAAATAGCATATGTGGACTATGACTGTGCGAGCCTCTGATGAGACAACAGATCTAAAGAGGAGGTATCATTCAACAGGAGCAGCTTTGGACAACATGACACTCGAACATTAAGAAGATCAGATAAAGTTACAGATACCATTTTCCAAAAACATACCACCCCTGAGCAGTTCCCATACATGTGAATAAAAGACCCTGTGTCACTATAAGGGCAGAACTCGTAGACAGGAGAGGGTATAAGGCTCATAAGATGAAGCTTCCTGGGTGTAAGATACACCCTATGTAGAAATTGTGATTAGGATTTTTGGAAGTACCATCTGAATTGTTCCAAACTGTTAACCAGCAAATGTCATCCACCAAACAGCTTAGAGCCCTACTCCAGATTTGATGGATTGTCAGAGGTTTGCACGCAGAGTTTAAGAGTGAATAAATCGTAGATACTAAAACTTTAGTTCGGCCTCTCACATCTAGCAGAGAATGGAGTGGATGAGTTGTTAAAGCTACATTGCTAATCTGAGCCGAAGGTAGAAGAAAAACGAACTTGTAGGGACATTGTACACGGCACACAAATCATTAAAAGATCTTATTCCTTTGTCGTAACATACATCTGACACCTCGTGTAGACCATTGTGAGAGCTGAAAAGGGGCACCTCCTGTAAGATTGAAATGATTAAATACGGGACTATAAGTGCGCCATTTTAAAGAGGTCTGAGTGTGATTTTTTTTTTACCAACCGCCATGTTGACAGTATGTTACATTTTATAAGTAGATAGATATGTTGAATCTTTTTGTTTCTTTACCTTCACCAGGGATTAGATAAGATTTTATAAATGCGAATGCCATTATCGATTCTGCTTATCGGTCCGATTCTTAATGGATTCTTCTGAATGTACAATTTTCTGTTTGGGGAAAAAAGTTGACCTACACAGGTTTAAGCATCAACACACCTGCTTTATTATCTCTGAGTTTGAACACAGTGTCAGTGAAATTAGGAAGTATTTGTACAGCAGCCATTTTCATTTACATTTTCTTTGCCAGTAAAAATCTTCTCAGTCTGCCTACGTGATTATAACAGGATATTTACGCTTGGTAACGGCTCGGTTAGGAAGATCACTTGTGCATCGAGTGTCAAATACATGAAATTCCTGAAATTTAAACCCATGTAGCACAGAAACATCTTTTAGCACGTGCTGATGTTTTCATCCTGACTTGAGATGATCTCTTAACAGACATTACAGCAGCACTGTTGTCATCTGTCTTCGTAAAATGAAGCCACACTTTGGACTGTTTTTTTTGACTCCTTCTTGAAGGTTTCCAGCAGTGTAGACTCATGAGTTTGACATCATTGTTTTATGGCATCAATAAAAGGAATTGAAAAGCTTGTAGGCACACAAATCCAGTGGATCAGACAACTTGGAACCAGTTCTCGACTCCCTTCCCTCCCAGACACCACTGTGGTCAATGTGTGGTTGGGTTTAGTCACAAACCCATTTGATTTGGATTGAAAAAAACATCATTAAGATCCCTGGTTTGGTTGCTACAAACACAGCTGGAAATGTCACTGGTCTCAAATAGTGGTCTGCTGTTTGTCAGCCGTCTCTCCCAGGGGTTAAGTCATCCATCTTTCCCTCCTCCTCGTGATTAGAAACTCAGCTAATATACTTGTAATCTGAGGTTCATCACTTTAGAAGTATTGATATGATACATATAAAACATACAAATGTTTGCAGGGACATACAATGCCAACACTTCGCTGCTGCTCTCTCTGCCTCAGGCTTTCCTCACTTGTGCATAGAGGGAAGAGGGAGTGCTCTCTCTGCCTTGGGCTATCCATGTAGGCACGTGGAAGGGCAGAGAGGTTTGCTCTCTCCACCTTAAGCTTTCCATGCAGGTGCGGGCAGGGAGGTCCCAGAACAGAGCCATAATGACAAATATCAAATTGCAAATAAAAATTAGGTTTTGTCTTTGACTAAAGTGGTCCAGACTGAACTGAGGAAAATTACTTTAAAGTGTTTTGACTGTCCAGTCAAATGTGTTATAGGTTAAAAAAAGATAGTGCACACATTAAATAGGTATTCATTAAGTCATTTTTATGCCTAAAAACTATGATCCGTTATTTGACCAAGGTAATGCACAGGGCAAAGTGTAGTAACTACAATTTTAGGGTCTTTTTCTTTATGTGTTTCATTTATAGATTTCTGATTTAAAAGTTTTAAGAAAAAATTTAAGCAACCCTCAAGTATTATTTTGTTATAATATTGACGTCATCAGGTTTGACCTAACTCAAGATTTCTTGATATTATCATCAACTTTACCACTGCTCTTGCTGTGGTCATTGTCACGTTATCATTTAATTTGTCATTAGCATCTTCCTCATTCTCACTTTCACCATTTCCTTACTGTGATTTTCCTTGGCCCAGTAGCATCCCAAATCTCCAGGAACCCAAGACAGAGCACAGTAACTACATTTACTGCAGTTTGCCTTGGGTTTTAGTTGGTTTTCTACTTTCTCTAGCCCAGTGGTTCCCAACTGGTCAAGCCAAGGGTCCAGATTTCTCCTTAGTCATTAGTTCAAGGTCCACACAGTTTAATATATTCAGCGTTATACTTGCCTTTGGCCATGTCTTCGAGCTAGTTTGCTGTCTCTGTTGAGTAGCTGTCAGTAATTCAATCACTCTACAACAGGAAATGTAGCTTCAAAATAAAAGCTTGTGCCGTAAATTCACTGCACTTCAAAATAAACAGTGTTTTTTTACAAACTTAACACGTTAGCAAGACACTTGTGGTCCACTCAGAATGGACCCACGACCCACCAGTTGGGAACCACTGCTCTAGAGCATAATGAGATTGAACTAGGAACTTTTGTCACAAGATAGGACAGACATCCAAAATTTCAGTCATAATTCCATTTTGAAAAATTGTAGTTAACTGCAGTTAGCCTTTGGAGGGCAGCGCTGCTCATGTAAAAATATAGATAACAGCTGCATTAATTAAAGTATTGAGTGATATCTTCACTAATTATTGATCAAATATTTACTATTTTCTTCACCAGAGACACAAGCACATCCACACAGGCCAGAGGAACTTTGTGTGCCCCATCTGCGCCAAACGCTTCAGGGAGGCCGGTGAGCTGCAGCGCCACCAAAGGGTCCACACTGGAGAGAAGCCCTACCAGTGCCAACTCTGCCACACGCGCTTCGCCGAGCGCAACACGCTACGCCGACACACCAAACGCAAACACCCTTACCACCAAGTAGCCATGGAAATGCTGAATGAGAGAAGAGACAGAGGAGGCGGAGGAGGAGGAGGAGGAGGAGGCAGATCCGGAGTGCAGGAGGAAGAGGAGAGTGCTGAATGGTACAGCTCCACTGTGTCTAATTTGGATAACTCAGAGTCTGAGATGGAAACTTAAAAGAGTTCCTGCAGACAGACTCCAAAGTGGAGGGGAGGAGGGCAGGGTGATCGTACGTAACTCTGGATAGACGCTAAACTTTCCTTATTAATTAACATTCAAAAAAGGGAGCGCTTGCAATATTTATTTCAATGTTTTTCAGGCTAATTTATTTATATGAATGTATATTATTCCCTTGCCATTTAATGGTTAAAAATTCAGTCTTCGACGTCATACATGATTTTGACATTAGCTTTCCTGTATGAAAAAAGTGTCATATGTGTATATGAGAGGGAAAGCTCAGGCTTGAAATCATGGTTTTTATGTGAGTTCAGAATATTAATTGGGCTGCTAACTTGAAGTTGCATTCCCGTACAATCCAATATAAAACCCTCAAGTGCTCAGAAAAGAAGGATAACTTATTTACTCTAAACGATCCTCTGCTCTAGTTGTGTATATAAAGAGTACTATTTGTAAGAGCTGCACTTCTGCACTATCTTATGTGAAAGATGTAATCTATCTTTCTTACCGTCAGAGACACTGTGAGTCATTTGCACTTGTTTTAACTCAATATTCACTTTTTTATTTTACATTGTGAAGGAGAATGCTTACGTTAACTTTGGTTTTGTATTTAATTCATATCATGTGAGAGTTTGACCAAATGTTTTTGAGTTATTCTAACATAAACACTATATTCTGATTTTTTTTTGTTTAATGTGAGTTATGTTAACTTATTTGAATTAAATTTTGTCAACTGTAACTGAATCTCTGTCCCATCTTTTCTAAGAAGGGTGTAGCTGCAGAACTGCTCGGGCCCACCTCCTCTGTTGGACCCTCCAGTCCCCAGTTTTATGATGGCAAAGATGGCAGCCAGTAACATCTGAAATTGTCAGGATCAGGATACGATAGCATGCCTGGTAGTTCATCAGTTTGGATAAGCTACACGACCTCCACCAATAACACCAAGGTAAAAAATATAACATTAATATTTTGATAAAGAGTAGGGCTGGGCGATATGAACAAAAATTCATATCAGTTCATATACCAGCTTCACTATAACTCGCAGCATTCACAGACAAACACTTGTCTTTATCTGGACACATTTTCCCCACCAATACAACATGCTAACGTTATTAGCACAAGCCTAGGGCATTTTACATTGTGTAAATTAGTCTAGCAGCTAGTGAGCTTTTCCTCTTCTCATATGAAGCCAGGGACAGCAGCAACATTTAACAAAGGCAACGTTACAAAATTCAGCTCCATTACAGCTCACAAGGCTCAGTGACAAAATAACTGTCTTATGCTAAACATGTTTTCCAAACAAATACAACATGCTAATGTTACTAGCACAAGCCTATGACATTTTACATTGTATAAATTAGCCTAGCGCATAGTGGAGATTTCCTCTGCTCATATGAAGCCAGGATAAAACCCTGAAGGATAAATTACACACAAGACTTAAAATGCTATTTTTGTTGAGGCTTTACTGTCTTCACAATTTATTGTTCATCATCTGTGAAATTAGAATAAATAAAAGCTTTGTTTCCACTGAGGGAGGTCTGCGTCGCTGTGAAGTGTACTTAGATTTCTGAGAGGGAAAGGGGGAGAGAGAGGGGATGACATTCAGCAAGGGGCCGTGGGCTGGAATCATATATGGGATGCCTGCTCTACCCACTAAGCCACCTTAATGATCTAACTTCAAAAATTGTAATGCATCTCTGACCCAGTGTTTAAAGCTGGGTCACCTGCCTCATATTGAGTAATATAAGTCCTCTGGCTAAAAGGGTGACATAAGCAATGCAATTTGACTGTACCTTAGGGAGATACTTTAATGATTTTTTAACTGTAAATGCAATCACCAGAAGTAAGAAGCTAACGTTAGGCTATAAACTACACCACGGTTACATGACTTCATCTAACCTAAAACTTATTCCAAAAAACCCATTGACTTTGAGACAAGGGAAACAGGAGTGTAAAAATGTTAACTCATTTCCGGGTTATGAGACTCATCCTTGCACCACATTATATATAACCTATAAAATAGGTAACGTACATTAATCATTGTGTAACATAGCTAACATTACAGCAGCCTCTCTCTTGCAAAATGTTGAACTGTAGCTAGGTCAGGCGGTTTTTGTCTCCCTAGCTAATTTCCCTCTTCATGAAAACTGTATGGAGGGTTAATTTTTATAGAACTCACCTGTTTACTTTTTATTAAAGCTTAAGTTTTGCATATGTAAGGGCAGGCCAATTTGACTGACAAGCTGACAGTGTTCACAGCTTTTCAGTGACATCCACCCCTCGCTCCTCCAGAGCACTATCCTCTTGCTCAAATATGGTCATTTCTGGTTCCACAAAAAACCAAGATGGTGACCTTGAGATGCCAAACTCAAATTGTGAGTTTCAATACCCATATGGTCATACTATTTAATATGCCAAAAAAAGATTTAGTGTGTCCCAATACATAGTATGTCAAAAGCAGTATGCCAAAAATACCAGGATGTTCCACTACATCTGGTCTGATTTTGCAGAATTGCAAGTCAGCATGCTTTTTTGGCTGTTCTGACCCACAGTCCTCTGCACAACAGAAGATTCCTCACATCAACTGCGCTGCAAACAGATGACAGCTTATTGACAGCTGACTGACAGCTCTCAGAAGCTGCAATGACGACTGCCAGCAAAAGTGATGACCAGTCAAATGGTAATAATAGGAATATTAATTGTTTAGATGATCAAAGTAATCATAAAGGTTACAAACAACAAAAGAGTATAAGTATCAAAATAACAGTGACTGAGAAATGTAATTTTACTGTGGTGAATATAATATGTTATAATCTACCTTGTAGGCAGTTATACCATAAAAGGTAAAACTACATACATTGCAAACAACAGCAGATCTCTCCAGGTTGACCTGTGTCTCTGGTAAGCTCTTTGAACTGTGTTTTGTTTCATCCCCAAAGTAACAAATATATGTGCAAGAGGGTCAAAGTTCAGGGCGCATTGTTATGAGACAGTAGTACATCCTGATTGTGTGCATACTCCATGCAAAAATGCATACTTTTTTATGGTAGTTGCTGTACGTACTAAAAGTAAGAAGAGTGAAAATTGTGCAATTTGGAGTGCATCCATAGATTTATGATAATACCCACATACCAGATGCCAAGATGGCGCAGATTCATTTCAGTGTAGCTGCTTGCCCGGTGCATACAAAGTTTCTACTTCTCGGGTTTACTTCTGTGGTATGTGGCCCACTGAATACGTTCAAGTTTGGTGTTTTTCCTGCTAGCCCCACCTGCGAGTTCCTGCTCAGCTTATAAGCTTGACATTGTGATGACATCACAGAGTTTAAAAATGCTTTTCTCGGCTTTAGGAAAGTTTTGCCGATATAAAACCAACATCGATGAAAAATTTATAATAGAAAGAGTCATAACTGACCTTGTTTGCAGTCCGAGGCGTCCTGTCAACAGTTTTACAGACATCTCTTTCATAATGGTGGTCTATGGGGAAAATGCTTTTTGGCAATAGGCTGCAGGAGATTTTTTCGCTGCAATACTGCAAGTGGCCACTGAGGAAAATTAACTTTATGGCTGAGCAGCATTCTTGGAGGCAAGAAGATAGGATTCGTTTTTTTTTTTTTTTAGCTTGGCGCCACCTAGTGTCAGTGGCGTTGTGTCGCACTGTCGCAACAACCAAATTGACCGTGGGGATCAGAGATAATCAATAAAATCTAGGCTGTAAAGCCACCGGTATACCTCTATGTATATGTAGAATGAGAAGGTGTGTGGACACTATACTAAATAAATGAGTAAGAGGACCGAGCAACAAAAAAACAAATAGTAATGCAAATAATTATACCAGAATGCACAGTACCAGTACAAACACCTCACAGTAAATTATACCAATATGTACAGTATCAATACAAACAACAGTAGACACAGTGGAATTACACCAATATGCACATGTAAACAGTCCTGATTCGAGAATAAACAGTACCGTATGGAAACGATGCGGCCGGTTGGAGCTCAAATTGAATGGGAAACAAAGTTCAGTGTTCACTTAGCTGGGCGTAACTTAGCTGGCCGATGTCTGTCGATAGCTACCTCCGTGAGAAGAGAACAGAAGGAAGGGAGGGAGGTATCACTGTCCGAGGGCTGCCGTAGAATGGCAACGAGGATGTCAGCTGACCAACACTCACTACCTGGTCCCTGGTTGCAGCGATTTACAGTGCTGGCCAGCTAGGAATGAACTAGCAGCCAGTACAGTACAGTCCTCTCTCGTCTAGCTAACATTTAGCCATGTTACTTACTGATCCATCAGAAAGAAAGCTAGCTGGACATTGGTGTTAAAACCTCTTTGGTCACGGAGCTCCCTCCATCTCTTGAACACCTGACTGAGGTTTACTCTTGTTTTTCCTCTTCTTTTATCACTCTCCTTTTTGCTCTTCTTTGCTTCCTCAGACAGAGGAGCTCGTTTTCTTTCGCTAGGCCATTTATCACTTGTTTCGCTAGGCCATTTATCACTTGTTTGGAAACAAGTGATAAATGGCCTAGCGAAAGAAAACGAGCTCCTCAGACAGAGGAGCTCGTTTTCTTTCGCTAGGCCATTTATCACTTGTTTCCAAACTTTGTCCGTCTGTCATTGTGCTCGTGACTCAACTATCTCATGCCTAACTCCTCATAAGGACCAGCTCCAGTCCCTGATTGGCTGACCGACCAATTTTGCAATACATGACGCGTTTCCTGCCGTAAAGCAGATTTTTTTCTGCGAAATTTTGGAAGATTGCAAAGCCACTAAGTAACCTATGTAAACGCTGATAGTCTGATTTTACTGTGGCCACTACCCTGTGCAACCCACATTATTTTCATAATGATATATCTAGGAAAAGATGCTATCTGTTGCCTCTTTAAATTGGCTGGCCAGTTAGCTAGCTAGCTTGCTAATTCCCTCTCATGGTACATTACAAAGAGAAAACACTGCAGCTGTTAAATTAGAATCAGTTAGGCACCACGGTCCAGGGTGTACCTCACCACTCGCCCAATGTCAGCTGAGATAGGCTCCATCCCCCCGCAACCCCCAGCAGGATAAGCGGTTACAGAAATGAATGACTGACTTAGTGACATACAGTGAATCCACAATACGAAATGTAATGTGAATAAGACTTAGAGAGTTGATTGTGTGAACATAATTTCTGCCTGAGTCATGCCAGATAGATTTTCATTGGTAATAAAGCCTACAGCTTCCATGCTTCCAATCTACAAAGTCCAGGGTCTGTTGTTTTGATTGAGAGACCCCTAGCGAGGATTTTCCCCAGTGCAGGAGGTGGGCCTGAGCCTGGAGCTCTGCAGCAGGACCCTATTGTCTTTTCTTCCACTTTGGTGTCTTTTCCACACAGATGTTAAAAAAATTGAAGTATATTTGATGTGGCTTTTTATATTAATCACATATAACTCTCCTTGATAATGAACACTGGGGCCAGGGTCCTTTATCTCTCCTCTAATTTAAGATGATCCTCGGAGCTGATTCCTTTTTCTATGTTAATCACCAAAGACGAGCTCAGACTTTACATGGATCTTTGTGAAGGGAAAAAAAATTAAGATACCTGATATATATCTGCTGGACTGCCTCCAGGGAGTAATTGAGTTTGTAAGACAGTCCCCTGTTTTTTGCACACTCTCAATTTTCTGCTCCATTTAAGCCACGGAGCCTAACAGAGCTTGGCTCAAGATAAGTTATTAAATACTGTATCGCTCAAATGGCCTGACTGGGTCCTCGTGGCTGTCCTATTCCTTATTTCTACACCGGTCATTGTGCAAATAGAGATGCTGTGGTATGCTGAAAGAGACCTGCGCTAAGCTTCATTGTGTTTTATTTTGGCAAACTGACTTCTATTGAGGGTCAGTGGAAGGAGAGAGGTGCAGAGGGTGCAAGGAGCAAAGGTTAACCAAGCAGAGAACGAAGAAATGTGCTGCTGACGGCGTGTTCTCAGAGACAGTGTAGAGTATTTACTCTGGTAAAACTGAACGAGCAAATACTTCATGCATATTTCATTTTTTACCTTTAAGTGAATGTTTAACTTGTGACTCAGAGGAGGTCCTTATAAAAATGACTTTTGGTCCCCAAAGGACTCACAGGCAAATTATAAATAACACAGTTGGATACAGTTAATATTTTCAGCTGCCATTTATAGTGAGGTTTCTACTCATTTCATCCATCCATCCATTTTCATCCGCTTATCCGCGGCTGGGTCATGGGGGCAGCAGGCCGAGCAAAGCACCCTAGACATCCCTCTCCCCAGTAACACTTTCCAGCTCCTCCTGGGGGACCCCAAGGCATCCTGATCAGATGCCCAAACCACCTCAACTGGCCCCTTTCAACACGAAGGAGAAGCGGCTCTACTCTGAGCTCCCTCTGGATGTCCGAGCTCCTTACCCTATCTCTAAGGCTGAGTCCAGCCACCCTTCACAGGAAACTCATTTCGGCCACTTGTATCCGCGACCTCATCAAAAGCTTTGCCTTTTGGTTCAGCTCCCTCTTCACCATGACGGACCACCACAGCGTCCGCATCACTGCAGAAGCTGTACCAAGCCACTGATCCATCTCACGCTCCATTCTACCCTCATTCATGAACAAGACCCCAAGATACTTGAAGTTCCTCGCTTGAGGCAGCAACTCTCCCCCAACCCAGACGGGCAATCAACCGTTTTCCGGCAGAGAACCATGGCCTCATACTTGGAGGTGCTGACTCTCATCCCGACCGCTTCACACTCGGCTGCAAACCACCCCAGTGCATGCTGGAGGTCACGGTGTGATGAGGCCAACAGAATCACATCATCTGCAAAAAGCAGAGACGCGATTCTGAGGTCCCCAAACCGGACCCCTTCCTCCCCCCGGCTGCGGTCATCACAAACAGGATCGGTAATGGATTTATTAGTTTTTTTAAGTCTGGCTCAAAACAACACTCACATGCTCATATGTATCGGAGTAATTGGCTGCTGTTCTTGTCCATACTGGCTGTTAACAGGCTCACTTCATAATGCAGTGACAATGTTCCAGATGGAAGTCCACAATCATGGTCGAGTCCAGCTGAAGCTCATATGAATCTGAGTTTGACCAAACAGGTTGGTATCTTTTAAGTTGCAGTCTTCTTGGAACAAAATTAATGTTACTTTTCAACACAACTCAACATGGAAACAATGTTGAATCAAAAAGAGGAACTTTCGTACTAAGAAAACATGTTTTCACATATAGTCCTTTTTAAATGAAGTGCACTCAGTCCTCTTAAAGTGCACCAAAAAGTGGACCAACAGAAAAAGGAACTGAGTTCTTTTTGTGTTCACATTGTCAGTTTATTTGAAAGAGGACTCAGTTCTCTTTCTGGTCAACTTCAGCTCTGATGGGGCCTCTGTACTCTTTCTGCTCACATTATGGCCTATATATAATATATATTTTGACATAGTTTATTCATTCATTCATTCATTCATTCATCTTCTAACTGCTTCATCCTCTTGAGGGTCGCGGGGGGGCTGCAGCCTATCCCAGCTGACATCGGGCGAGAGGCAGGGTACACCCTGGACAGGTCGCCAGACTATCGCAGGGCTGACACATAGAGACAGACAACCATTCACGCTCACATTCACACCTACGGGCAATTTAGAGTTATCAATTAACCTAGTCCCCAATCTGCATGTCTTTGGACTGTGGGAGGAAGCCGGAGTGCCCGGAGAGAACCCACGCTGACCTGGGGAGAACATGCAAACTCTGCACAGAAGGGCCCCCACGCCCGGGATCGAACCGGCAACCCTCTTGCTGTGAGGCGAGGGTGCTAACCACCACACCACCGTGCCGCCCTTGACATAGTTTATTTTTTCAATTTGACATGGTACTGCAGTGTGTTTATGAAACCCTTCGCTTTCAAAATAACTTGAAAGTGGAGTAAAACATTAGTGTTTCTGTGCTGTAGACTGTTGCCATTTGGTGTATTCTACATTCCACATCTGGAGACGTGCAGTATCTTCCGTTGACCGAACTACTCCTCAACCTGCTTCCTCGCAAGAGTTACAGGCTGACATGGTTTTGTCTGTTTTTTTCAAGCATCCCAGTGCATTAGCATGTGATCTAGAGGGCTGAATACAATGGCAACGAGCAAAGGTCTAGACACTGGTGGTGGTAGAGGTGGTGAAGGTGAGATGAGATGAAGATGTGGAGAAGATGGAGAAGTGCTGATGATCTGGATGAGCAGAGGAATGAGCCTTTGTTGAGCTCGTCCTGGACTCTGGATATGATGGCTAGAGGTGAACAGGGTGGAGCAGGGTGCGACAATTCTGCCTAAAATGATGGCTGACAGCAGCAGGGGAGAGAGCAGATTTAAAATTTTGCAGTAGAATCCTGATTGGCTGATAGAGATTGTGGCAAAGTTCGATTGGATAACTAGTGAACACATATAGTCAGCTGATTAGAGGATTGTGAATGGATGAGCTCAAAGACGGTTTTCCTGATTGAACTTACGCTGAGTTCTTCTTGCACAGAAAATCGACACATCGACAAAACCTTTTCAATGTGCAAAATGCTTGTAAGTATTATTTGTAGATATGAATATGAAAAGTGAACTTATCATCAAGGATCTCTACTCGTGTCAGGCCATTGTGGGCAAAGTTGCAAAAAAAAAAACCAAGCAGCTCTACTTTATGGTGACATGATTTACACTATTGTTGCATCCATTTGATGAAATTCCAGAGTCCAGATTCATTTTGGTTAACTTTTTCTAACTTTCTATATTCATTTTTGTCTTTGTTTAGCACCTTCCCCCACTTTTGTTCTATCTTTCTTTTCAACACAAAAATTCAGCAGTTATTCTGACTCTTTTTGTCAATTTAAGTAAGTAAAATGTATTAGCGCTTTTTGCAGACAAAGGTCACAAAGTGCTTTACAAGGGCAATATACGAAAAGAAAGAAAACATTAGGACAAAGCGACTACAAGAGTCACTTGGGTAGAAGTGCACAACTAGCACACTATTTGCACACAGAAAAAAAAGTATAAAGCTGCCAGGAGCCAAAAATACAAGAAAAATGATACAAGTAGCTATTAAAACTTATATTTTTCTTGTGATAATCACCCTAATAATTGAACATTATAAGAGGTATTGCTTCATTTTTTTTGTACACACAAAGAAGACAGCAAAAAAAGAAAAAGTAAATTATATCGCAGTCTATTTTGGGGTTGCAACTAATCATTACTTTCATTGTTGATTAATCAGTCAGTTATTTTTTCAATTAATCAATTTGTTTTTTGGTCTGTAAAATGTCAGAAAATGGTGAAAAATGTCAATCAGTGTTTCCCAAAGCCCAAAATAACACCCTCAAATGTTATGTTTGGTCCGCAACCCAAATATATTAAGCTTACTGTCACAGAGGAGTAAAGAAACCAAAAAATATATTCACATTTGAGATGCTAGAATCAGAGAATTCGGACTGTTTCTCTCTTAAAAAATGACCCAATTCCACTAAGTGATAATCAAATTAATTAGGGATTAGTTTAATAGTTGACAACTAATTGATTCATCGTTGCAGCTCCAGTTTATTTACATGTTAAATTATTGTGCCCCAATAAATCACGAAAAATATGAATAATTTGCAGTTCTGAAATGAATGTCCTTTCAATAAATTGACACAAATGAAACTGTGAAATCTCCACATTATCACTTTCAGCTGTTTCCCTCAGCTTGTCTCCACATGACATATGAATAAAGTTATGTAACTATAATTAAATATTATTCAGTGTGTTCACAGATGAATAGACAAACTCCAGAGGGTGCCAAAAACAACCATTCCCACATGATTATTTTGTCAATAAATGACTGTCTCACTGTGTTGACATTGTGTTTTAGGATTATGTGTACCTCAGTAGAAGATTTAATCCATATTTCCTGTTCATAATACTCACTCTGATGCCCTGCGAGGCAGCACAAGCACCAACTTGACTCTGTTAATTTAATACTTACACTTACAGTTCACCCCTCCTTATCTGTCCCGTGAAAGATGTGGCCCTAACTAACGAGTGCTCCTCGCCGTCTTGTATGAGACGCTTATTGAAGTGCTGCGTACATATTGTTAAGGTCACTCTGAGGCTTCAGCCATTAAATCAATGCTGCTCTGTCAGTAACACAAAACAGATTTGGGTCCCCTAATTGACACCACTGGGCTGTTGCATCGCTGAGCCTACAAGGTCCTCAGCGCATGATGATGATGATGAATATGCAGCCAGCCGAGTGTGTGTGAGATCAGCAGTCCAGCTGGAGGATGTGTGTGTACAGTACAGTATGTGTGTGTGTGCACGGGGGTTGGTGGCTATCCAGATTGCACACAGCTTCAAAGTGCAGTGACTGACAGACAGATGGATGATGGACAGAGTGCGGACAGAAAGCTGTGTGGTCTCTGTGTGGTCTGTGTGTGTGTGTGTCTGTGTTTGTGTTGCATGAAGTGGAACGGGCAGCAGGGCTTGTGAGTGGCACGAGGCACATGGCCAAGTGATTGAAGTGATAAAGGTAGAGGAGGAGAGCAGAGGAGAGGAGAGGAGAGGAGAGGAGCAAGGGACGGGAATAGATCCAGTGATGAACGAGCAGGGAGAGGCAGCAGATGTAATGAAGTGTGTTAGACTGGTGTGTTTCAGCTTTTTACTCTCTTTGATACATTTGGCACTTTGATATGTTTGTTGTGTATCTGCTCTGATGCATCACAGACGTCCCATTATCCCCACTGAAAGCTAAAATGATGGAAAGCTAAACTAACCATGGATGGATTTCTTTTTTATTTATCTCTTTGTCATTGCGCGGCTCAGCCATGTGAGGGCACACTCACACTGATGATGTGTTGCATGTGCCGGCTCATTCCCTATGCTGCTTCTCAGCTCTCAAATGGTGGAGGGATACAGTACTTCTACCCAGGGTGAGAGACAGAGGAGAGTGAGCCTGGGGAGAGCTGGATCTACATTCAAACTCTGCAGTTTCAGCTGCTAAGGAAGCAGGTTTGACATAAATATGAAATTGCCCATGAGTGCTCATATTATTCCGAGCTGCCTCTGAGCCTGTGTGCTGCATATGAAGGCAGGGCCTGTGCAAAAAGACGAGTCCAGACTTACACAGAGAAATATGATATTTCACAAGGGAAAGGTTAAGAGCGTGCAAGCCTCCTCGTTCACTAGACACAGTGCAGGATTAACACTATAGTGTCTGTGTGTGTGTGAGGGAGGGTAACAGGTGTTAATCAGAGAGGGAGCCCAGGCTGTAGAGGAGAGGGTGTTTTCTGTGGAGGGGCACCAGAGGAATAAGCAATTACATCATCTTTCCCTCAATACTGTGCCATGCTGTCAGTGCAGGCAGTGTTTATATGTGTGTGTGAGTGTGTGTTATGTGTGTTTGAAATGCATTTGCAGGGCAGGAGAGGAAAAGCTGTCAAAGGTGAGATTCTATAATGACGAAAAAACGCGGACGCACTGCGCAAATGGCACCTGAAAGAGCCGTCCGTCTATAACCATGTATTAAATTAAGGTTCCCATTCATTTTGTGTTCCATTAGTTGTCCCATTTTGTTCCATGGCAACCGTAATTGGCCCATGCCGTGCTATCTCTGCTCCGTGTTCCCCGATTAGTGGATCTCCACGTCAGAGGCTTTCTTTCCACATCAGATAAAATGGCAGCGACCTCCTTTTTTTTCCCCCTCTCCTCTGTTTTCCTGTATCGACTCCAGCTCTCTTCCTGTCCCCCATCATAAAGAGTTCCCCCACTGTGTCGCACCCGCCCTTTCCACTCTAACTTCTGCCTCACCCTCTCTACCTCCCCTCTCTGTCTCCCCCACTCTCTACGACCTGCTGAACCAGCACACACCAACCTGTCTGTCAAATCAACGGAACAGGTGCTCCAGCTACGACCTCACTTCCCCCACTTTTTCCCCCTCTGCAGCCCTAAGGCACTTGCACACACACACACACACACACACACACACACACACACACACACACACACACAAAGACACACACATGTAGAGAGCATACGCATGTAGGAAAACACACTCCCACATGTTCTACCAGGTTGTTTTGGAGGCTTGGGGTGAAACTCGGGAGATTTTGCTCGACTGGTACATACTGTAAGCTACATGCTGACGGACACTGACTTACTGACTTGTGAGTCTCAGCACACACACACTCTCACATGTAGTGAGCATGCACACATAGGAAAACACTCTCCCACATGTTCTCCCGTGTTGCCGTGGAGGCTTGAGGTGAAATTCCGGTGATTTGATACATACTGTAAGCTACATGCTGACGGACACTGACCTGTGACTCTCAGTTGTGTCTCACACACACACACACACGCACACACATGTAGAGAGCATGCACACATAAGAAAACACTCCTACATGTTCCTACTAGTTGCTTTGGAAGCTTGAGGTGAAACTTTCGCTCGCCTGGTACATACTGTTAGTGTACATCCTGACACATACTGACTTACTGACTTGTGAGTCTCAGCTGTGTCACACACACACACAACACACATACACACTCACATGTAGCGAGCACGCACACATAGGAAAACACTCTCCCACATGTTCTCCCAGCTTGAACTGAAACTCCAGTGATTTGATACATACTGTAAGCTACATGCTGATGGACATTGACCTGTGACTCTCAGTTGCGTCTCACACACTCACAAACACACACACACACACACACACACACACACACACACACACACACACACACACACACACACACACACACATAGCGAGCATGCACACATAGGAAAATACTCCCACATGTTGCTTTGGAAGCTTTGAGGTAAAACTAGAGCGGTTTCGCTCGGCTGATACATACTGAAAATGTACACGCTGACTGATGCTGACTTACGTACCTGTGACTCTTAGTTGTGTCACACACTCACACACGTAGAGAGATTACACACATAGGTAAACATAATCATGTTCTCCCTACTTGCTTTGGAAGCTTGAGGTAAAACTAGAGCAGTTTTGCTCGGCTGACACATACTGTAAGCTACATGCTGACGGACACTGACCTGTGACTCTGGGTTATGTCACACACACACACACACACGCACACACACACACACACACGTAGAGAGCATGCACACATAGGAAAACACTCCTACATGTTCTCCAGGTTGCTTTGGAAGCTTGAGGTGATTTTGCTCGGCTAGTACATACTGTAAACGTACATGCTGACAGACACTGACCTGTGACTTTGGGTTGTGTCACACACACACACACACACACACACACACACACACACACACACACACACACACACACACACACAAGACAGCACACTCCCACATGTTCTCCCAGGTTGCTTAAGAAGCTTGAGGTGAAACTTGGGCGGTTTCGCTCGGCTGATACAAACTGTAAATGTACATGCTGACAGACACTGACTTACTGACCTGTGACTCTCAGTGGTATCACACACTCACACACACGTAACACACACACATACACTTGCACGCAAACAGTGCTAAATCACTTTAAGAGGGTGACCCAAAGGTGTCTTGACAGGAGCATATGAGCCTGCAGTCCTGCTGCAGTACATGATTTGATGTGAGTCCAAAACACTCCTGGGCTGCTCTCGCTGCCTTGTAATAAACCGTCTCTTTATCCCGCCTTCACTTTTCTATCCGTCACATCATGTGGCAGTTTGGCTCCTGACGTTAAGGAACTGCACTGACTTCATCTACTTTTTGTCAAAGTCACGTACAAACAAACAGAAAAGTGCTTATTGTCTTTGAATCTGCTGCTCAGTCAATCAGTCAGCAGAGGGAGAGTACATGGCCGCTATAGGGGAGAGGAGGGGAGGGGAGGGGAGGGAGACGAGGCCATGGAGGGGGAGGGGTAAAGTTTGACAGTCGCTCACAGTTGGCACCAAGGACCCAGGATGCTTTGGGGCGGATGGGGAGAGGGGGCAGAGAGAGCGAGGCAGAGGTAGAGAGGGAGAGCTTCTATCGCAAGGGGACGAAGACACCACTGATCCTTTCACTCTTTGCATTTCACCTTTAGGGAAAAGACAAAAAAGAGAAGTGTGGAAAAGGGACGAAAGGGAAAAAAAGGATATGAAAAGAACATGAAAGAAAGAAATCGTCATTAAACGCACTACGAAGTTCTCTCTTTCCCTCTCTTCCTCCATCTCGCACCTCTCTCAATTTAATCTTAAATCCACTCCAATTTCCCCCGAGGGACTCAATTCTCTCTCTTCCTGTAAGTATTCTCTTTCATTCTCTTGCTTTTATTCTCTCAGTGTTTTCAGTGCCTTCTTGTGCCTCAGTGCCCCACTGTGAAATAACGCCTGTGCCACACAAGAAATCTCAATCAATTGCTTGTTATTTGATTGCATTAATGAGTGAGTAGCCTCCTTTTTAAGGACTTCTTCATATTGTAAATAAGTGAGGTGTGTGTGTGTTTTATGGGACTGGGAGTAGGATGAACACTGTGGGGATTTAGTATGCATAACCTCAGCTTTTCCACAGCACGTGTGTGTGGATAGATGTGTGGTTTTGTGTGTGTGTGTGTGTGTGTGTGTGTTTGTCCAAGCTTCCTCTGGGTGTTCCATGGCCGGCCAGTTCGAATCAATATTGTTAATAGGTTGTGTGTGTGCACTAATGCAGCTTATGTAGATTCCCCGCTCTCTCTATTTGAGAGGCAGCTCCACTTCTTTTAGCACATGACACATTCGAGGTCCTGCTGTCACAGTGCAAAATGTGCGACGCTGTAGGTGTTTGTAAGTTCATGTTTGTCCGTCACAATCAGTGTCCTCTGGCCCTGACGTCCGAGTGTCTGCTGGGCGCTTCTGTCTCCTTCGCTCTTCCTCTTCCTCCCCTACTTCCTCTGGCTTCTCGCTCTGTCTCCCTAAAACGCCTCCTTGTCTGTTTAATTCTCTGTGTCGTTAGTTCTGTCTCCGTGGGTGGGCCTCTGTGACTCTCTGTGTGATTATGACAGGCTGTCTATAGGGAGGCCTGCTGTTGCCAGAGCAGTTCGCCGCAGCGTTCAGTCTGCCTGTAGGTCTGAGAGGCTTTGCGTCTCTATTTCCCCCTCCATCTATCTCCGCCGTGCTTTGTGTGCCTCTATCAATATCGGTTTGTGTCTATCAGTGGATTAACAAGCATCTGTCTCTCTCACTCCCCTGCTTCCTCTGCTCCCCTGCAACAGCGAGAGACAGACGGAGAGGGGGTCCATTCCTCCTGGTAGAGTGACACCAGGAATTTCCTCTCTCTCCCTCTACTCCCCCCCCCCCCACACACCTCCAGACCCCCCCTCTCCACCATGACACTACTGGCCTCCGAGAGGTCGCTTCTCATCCGGAACAAGTTCCGCTCAGGTGAGGAATCCTGGAGTCTCAGCTCACGCTAATTAAAGCAGAGATAGATTTATTTCTCCCACAACAATTGGCAACATTAGCATGAATATGCAGAGGTGAAGTGCTGGTGAGGGTTATTGGCTCCTCAGTCCAGCTGTCTATCACACGATCAATAGAGTGGAGGTATTGATTGATGGTGAATGGATTTAGTGATGGATACACACAGACAGAGATGTCTTGAACAGAGGTGAAAGACAGCTGAGCCCAGGGCTAAAGATCTCTGCATGTTTTTTTTTAAATTTTCTAATTAAACGAAAAAACTAATAATTAGAAAGATAATGATTTTAGATTTTAATTTTAAAAAAATGTCATCGTGAAGCCAACTTGTGCAATGTTGCACAGGCATTTTTTTGAGTTAGTATCAGTGGAAAACTGCACTTAAAAATGTAGCTATCATTCTTTTTTCTTTTTAATTGGTGCCAATTATGTTCAGTTCAATCCTCAATTTCAATGTGACACTTTAACCTCCACATGGCTTGTTTGTTGATTCACATGGAAATACAGATGGGCCTTTAAGATAAATGTTATTATTATTTCAATTCTCTACAAAAAACAAACAAACAATAAAAAGAAGTAAAAAAAAAAGATTTAAAAAACTTTAAAAAATTGATTTTAATAAATAAAAAAAATATTGTTATTGTGAAGTCAACTTGTGCAATACGGCACATGCATTTTTGTAATTACTTCAAAGAGAGTATCAGTAGAAAAATGTAGCAGTCATTCGTTTTTTTAAAATGGTGCCTGTTCAATCTTCGATTTGTTCGATAGAAGAATTTTGGAAATAATTTCCTTTCATTTAAAAATTAAATTAGCAATAAAGTGCTGCAGGAATGAGTCCAAAACATGGAAATTAGTTAGCATTTTATGACTTCCGGCTCCCTCGTCTTGAAGCCAGTGGGTTTTGGTTACACACCTGAACAAGGTCTGTGCTTGATACAAGGTTAAGAGATTTTCACTTTTTGTTCTACAGTATGAAATATGTCAGTAAACACCCCACTCAAGAGTTTTTAAGCTTTAAACGTCCTTAAAAAGATGTTTGCTAACTGTCGCTAATGCAATTGTAATGTAGTTTATGTAGCCTAACGTTAGCTTTTTACTTCTGGTGATTGCATTTATGGAGCTGTGATAATCTAAAATCTAAAGGAAAAATTCCACTGGCTTTTTGTCAAGGGAATCAGGGTGACGCTAAGTTCCAGGATGGTCTACAACAAAACGACATCTCTCCATTTGTTGTATCTTAGGAGTGTGAAAGCAGTAGAACTGAGTCAAATGATTGTATTATTTATCACAAGTAATATCGTGATCACGATACACAACAACATACTGTATTTTCCTCATTTCATGCAGCCCTACCAGAAAAGCCCTTTTAAATTAAAGCCCCCTTTAAGTCCCTACAACATTAAATATTAATGTCTAAATAAGCAACAATCCATGTTAAATCCATGGGAAAAAAGATCCTGAGTTATTGATGATGATATCCCGTCACAGTCTGCAAATATTCTTTAGATTCTGAGGGCAAAAGTAATCAAGGAATAGCTGAAAGCTCTAAAGAGTTTTAATAGTCCAATGCATTACTCTGCTTGTTACAACTTTCAGGACACAACCTGCATTCTGTGACAAATGGCACCGAACAACCCTCCTTTAACTGCATAATTCAAGTCTCCCCACAAGTTGTAGCGGCTGCTGTTGTGTTCCCAGCAGCTGTCGTTAACGGCTGGTAAAATAGAGAGGCGGGGAAATGACATAGACGCAGTCCCCTAGGTGTACAAACACCTGCTGGAAAACGTGATTCCTCGGGGCAGCTGCTCTGTTTGACATCATGTATGTACATAGCTGAGTCTGTGCCAGTCTATAAGGTCTGCAGGTTTGTTTAACTGATCCTTTGTGGAAGTTGTCAGCCATAGTATGATGTGAGTTTGTTGATGTTCTTTTACGTTGTTTAATTCCTAACAAGTTTGTTATTGTTGAGCTTTGACACAAATTGTTTCCCATGCAAAGTGTTCACAAATGCAGGCATATGCTACATGTCAAGGTCAACATTAAGAAAATGTGAATCCTAATGATAAAATAATAGTTCCTTACTTCCTTTCTTGCAGCCCCTCATCACGTCTCTGAGCTGCGAGACGTTCAACCAAAACAAACCTCTAAAATGGTTAATTTGAATGATTTTAAGAGCCTAAGGAGGCGGAAATAGTCAGTGTTTTACCAATAAATTCCAAAACATTAAAAATGAAAAAGTCAGAAAACAATTAACAAAATTCTTAGAAATCTGTTTATTTTGTCTTAGCTGCTAATCCTTTAACGAGGGTTGACCCCCAGGTTGGAAACCACTGTGTAATCTAATGTAATATATGTTAAGTAGTGGGATTAAGACTTGTATTGGGCCTCCAGTTAAAATACAAAACAATCCAATGGTAGACACACACGCTGAAATCAAACAGAGCAGTGTGATAAGCACTGCTTCCCTAACTTGTTAAGACGACGGAGCACGGCGTGCTAATCTGCTTTAAATCCAGATTTTTGCAACGTTAAACTTTTGTTTTGAGTCGTCAGAGAGGCAGGAAGAGTATAGTTAGCAGCACAAATGAGGATGACGTTAGGAAGAGGGGATGTATGAGAGGCTTGTGGAGAGAGCGGGACAGCTGAAGGGGGGATGGGACCAACAGAAATAGACACACTGAGAGATAAATAGTCACTGCCCTCAACCCCCCCTGCCTGCACAGTCCTCCCTCCCCTCGCCAGGTCTCTCAGGTCTCAAAACTCACCGAAATGTATCATGCCCTACCCTGCTTCACCTGTTTGTGTGCGTACTGAATGCTAATGTGCATATGCGAGGTGTGTAGATGTGTGCCGGCATGCAGGGAGATATTTAATCTACAAGCGTTGCAAAGTCATGGGGTAATATAAGTTACAAGGCCATATCGTTTGACAGTGATCATGCTTACATTGCTCAACTCTTACCTTTCTATGTGTCATTTATTTCTCCGGATCATTTGTCGTTCAGATCAAACAAACTTACTGTTCCAGCTGGCTCAGTCTCTGCTCTTGTCTTTCAGTCCTGCAGCTGAGGATTCAGAACCGAAGGCAGAGTGAAATCAATGCAGACTCTGGTTAGTCTCTGTGTATCATTTACATTGTGATTGATCCCTGTACACTGTGACTGCAGGTTGAATTTCATATTAATGGACTTCAGGTCACCTGTTTTCACAGACACATGATTGCTTATTGATTCATAAAAATGTCATGGGAGGTTTTACCACACTGACCAGCTTTTACTTTCCTTTGGAGTCTAATTTTAAAAAAGGTTAAAGGGTGAGTTCACCCCAAAATACATATTTCTCCTCTTACCTGTTGTGCTATTTATCAGTCCAGATTGTTTTGGTGTGAGCTGCAGAGTGTTGGGGATATCAACCAAAGAGATGTCTGCCTTCCATCCAATATCATGGAACTAGATGGCACTCAGCTTGTGGTGCTCAAAGGGCCAAAAAACACTTTTGAAAAACTCAACAGCAATGTCTCTTTGTAGAAATTACAACCCAGTTACTCAAGATAATTCACAGACCTTGTTGTGAGCAGTTTCATGTAGGAGCTATTTTCTTTCTACACCTGCCAACCATATTACTGCGCAGGAGGAAACGTGCATCTACTGTTAGCTCACCTAGCACCACTGAGCTAGCTAACGTTATAGCTTAGCCAGCTGTGGAGGACGCCATTAATGTTTATATCTCATCATTGTCCATGAGTAGATGCGTAGACGCTTCCTTCTGCACAGTGATATGGCTGACGGGTGTAGTTCAGTACAGAGAAAGTAGTTCCTACATGAAACTGCTCACAACAAGATCTGTGGATTATCTTGAGTAACCGGCTCATGATTTCTGGAATAAGACATTGCTGTTGAGTTTTTCAGATGTATTTCTTTGAGCACCACAAACCAAGTGCCATCTACTTTCATTATATGGGAGGGAAGGCAGACATCTCCAAGGCTCATATCTCCAACATTCAGCCACTCAGATCAAAACACTCTAGATTGATAAATAGCACTACAGGTAAGAGGAAAAATATGTATGTTTGATTTTGCAGTGAACTTTACCTTTAATGTTGTTATTCTATACTGCAAATCTAGTTGGATACTTCCAGCATTATTAAACAATATTTATAACAATGATAAAATATCAGGGTGCAAAATGTTTATTATGTTTCAGAGGGAGCAATAAGGATCATCATCACAAATATACATAATATACAAGATGTGCATTGGATACAGATACATAAGTCTGCATACTACAAGTACACATAGCAGGTATCAGAGGTAACATATGCAACAACAACAATATACTCTACACATCAGGCATTAATACACAAATTCATCCAGATCTGTGCAGTGACGATGATACAGACTAGTCTAGGGTGTAGACATAAAAAAAAGAAACAATCTCAGGGACTTTGTAGACAGGCTGTGCACCTTGCTTCAGTTCCCTCCTCGTTGTCTGAGGCTGAAGCAGGTTGCACAAGAAGCACTGATGCCTGCCAACACAAGAGAGTGCCTCAGATGCTCCGTGCTGTTGTAACTTGGAGGGATGAGCTGAAGGCTGAAAGTGCTTTGTTGATGCACTGGTTCACCTGAGTTGCTGCTCCACTATGCAAGCATTCTGCTGCATTGTCATTTCGTCATATAACCGCATCTCTTCTGTTTCCGCAGGGTTGAAATCTACTTGTCCCCCTCAGAAAGCAGAGAAAGACCAGAGTGAAGCTCTGGTGAGTAGCATCCAGTGTCTCAGTTACATCCAACAGCATCACATAGATCAAATACTAATGCTGATGTCATGTTCATTCATTTAGATGTGTTTGTATAGTTGATTATATTAGAATAGACCACATTTCTGTTTACCTGTATTGTGAGAAATGATAGCATAGGTCAGTGTTTCCACCACCTAAAAATAATTTGTGCTGGTTTCAGTGGTGAATCTTTGCAGCACAGGATCCCTGCATATGTTTGGGGGGATACACTGGTGTAAATGACTATTTAATGAAGCTGTATGAACTGCACTGTAATCTGTGGGCCCTGTCTGTTGGTGTGACCTGCTGTTTCCTCATGCAGCGTCTAACTGAAGACAGCGCCGCTCAGAAGTTGCCCCCTAGTGGTCTGAACACTGAAACTGCACAAGGTGAAGCCCTGCCTTCAGTAATGTCGATGTCTCCTTCCTGCTTTACCCTGTGTGCTCCCAGCAAAGCAAAGTGCATCCTTACATATTTCCCTACCTCTCTCTGTCTTTCTGTCTGTATTTTATCACATCTGTGCTGCTCTCCCGCTTCCTGTCGTACAGTGCGAGGAAACACAGTGTGTAAATCTGGCAATGGGCTCGCTGTTTCATCAGCTGTCAGTTAAATAGATATGTGACCTTGTTGCACACTGTAACTCTGCATTTTAAGCAGCTTGCAAACATATCAGTGATTGACAGCGCATGATAAACCCGCCCATCCAGCGATCAGAGCCATCGTTCACTGACATCTCTGTCTTTTTATCTCTCTCTCCCCTCCTCCTCTCCGCAGCCTCTAACCTTCCTTTTAATTTGAAAAGACTATTATTATTATATCAGGCTTTTTAAATTATCTGATTTCCCTTTCTGCCCTTTTAAAAACGTTGTGTGAATGTGTTTATGAGTGCGTTCATATCCAGGGGAATACATCTCCCTATGGACAGGAGTGTTTACAATTTCTTATGCCTCTGCTGTTTTGAATTGGGACTGACTGCCTGTGGCAACGCTGTTGTGCATGCTCACATCACATATGTTCTGAAATCCTGTTGCTTCTCCTCTCTCCATTCTCCACTCCTCCTCTCTCTGCTGATCTCCCATCTGTGGCTCATCTCTCCACTTATCTGCACCATTCCTCCCTCCTTCTCCCACCTGCAGAGAGGACTGTGTGCGGGGCCCAGAGGCAGAAGAAGGCTCGCCATGCTCAGGACCTCTCTGAGAGGATCAAACATCCGCCCGGGCCTGTGGAGCAACAGCACGAACACACACTGCCCCTGGAGAACCGTGAGTCAACACGCATCCGCATGCACCGGCACACACAGGCAGAGTCACACTCTCTCGTCTCCTCCTCCTTTGACCTCCTTTCACTTTTCACTTCCTCAGGCCCTGCCTCTTTCCCTCTGTCCGCTGATGTCTTCGAAGATGACATCTCCTCCTGCGCCTCCTCCTCGCCCACTGAGCAACATGGCGTTCACCAATCACCCACCTTTTCTACACTGCCAGGGCTCTCAGGTGACCAACTGCTGAGTGACTTCTCAGGTGTGGCCCTGCCTCTTAACCACAGCGCCGGTCACGCTCAGGTGCGGAAACAACACTGAGATTTAGTTCTGAATAAGATTCATGTCTTTTGGCAGCAACAAGGAAGTCTGATGAATTATTTCCCACCAATAACCTCTAAAAAACATTAAAGTGAATATTAACAGACTGATGAGTTTATAAATAGCCTCATATGTCAGCTCTGATAATCTGATATTCTGTCTTCAGTCTGGTTTGGCGTTGCTCCCGGCAACCGAGGGCATCAGACAACCTATGAGTGTAACACTGAGTGAATCAAACACCATGGCAACAACTGGGAGACCAAGTGGGCTGTATCTGACGTCTCAGACCACACCCCTGCTGCCAAAGGTAATGTGGGGTTAGCCCCTATCACTTTTGCTTTAGTTTATTTAAATTTCACAAGGGTCTCCTTCTTTTAAAATATTTTCATAACATTTCATTACACATACATGTTGTAATATGACATTTTCATCCAGATAAACATTTAGATTGTGTATGTGTGTGTGTATTGTGGAGACAGGTATTCACGGCAGGTATACAGCATAAAAGATAAAAGAGCATTGCAGAGGTCTTCAACCTAACAGGATGGTCACTCGTCTGTTTTGTCAAACACAATGCTCCGCTGTAAGCTGCTCTGCATTCATTACTGTCAATTTGCACTTCTGGGGGAGCTCAGTATTTGCCCTGTAGGTTAACACATTCACACATGAGCAGCATGGCTGTGTGTCAGAACCAGCACATGCTGTCATTCGGAGATTTGTGAGACATTTGTACAGTTTAACCTTGACATGGGGCAAAGACTGTCAAACTACGTGAAATGACTTGACATTTTTTCTGTGATATTTGAGACGCTACTTGAGAAATTACTCGATACAGCCACAGCACAGTTACAGTTGAGGGTAATGTGTCTTTACAGACAGCTCGGCCTCCCAGCCCCACCTGCACCTCCTCCCTGGCCCCCTCCCTCAACTTCAACCATCTCCCCCGCCCACGGAAACCGCGGGACACCAAACCCAAAATGAGGAAACTCAAATATCACCAGTACATTCCTCCAGACCAGAGAGGAGGGTCTGGGACTGGAGGTAGCAATACTTTACTTTCCTACGTTGCTTCACAATCCCTTAATGTGTCTGATCCTAAACAATTATTTATGTCCAGGAGGAGCCAAACAGAAGAACCCTCCTTCTACCCAGTCTTTAGACCCAGCCTACTCCCATCTCCTGAAGCAGCAGCAGGTCATCCTCCAGCTGCAAATCCTACAGAACCAGCAGCAACAACAGCAGCAGCAACAGCTACAACCACAGCAACAGCTCACTGTGGAGCCCAGGTATCCAAACAGATCAGTGCTGATACAGTGTCAGATTGAGCGAACGAGGAAGATCTCTGCTTTATCAATGAGATGTTACACTGGAAACACACTGAGCTATGGCCGTTTGATTCTGCAGAAAAGTGCAGCCACACTAAAAAGTCAGGATAGTTTAACTTTCAGTGGCAAAGTGCGGCTTTAGAATACTGCAGCCAGTCAGTGAACAGAGTCCCGTGACCACTGTCACATGATGACCTTCATTGCAAAGAACTTCTCCCCACCTGAAATACATGAACATGCCTCCCTGTAAATATTGTGGCGGGCTGCACTTAGCTGCTGCTTGATGTGTTTTCTGTGTTTGTCCTTAAATAGTTTGGGTGAGTTAATGCTTCTTTTATTCCTTCAGTGAAGATCACAATGGTCTTGTGAAGTCCTCTGGAGCCCTGCCCCTGAATCCCCAACCTGTTCCCGCCACAACAAACCACACCCCTACAGACACAAACCCTACGTCCAAGCCTGAGCTTCTCCCTGCAAATCTCGTTGATCTAACAGTAAGAATTGCATGGAAGCACTGAGAGAATAATGGCTGTATTTACAATTCACTGTGATGACAAACTCTTAAGTGTCCTTGGCCCTTCACCGTTGTATCTTCCCTTTGTTCAGGTGTCAGAGTTGCGGCAGCAGCTGCGTAAGCGCGGCCTCCCCGTCTCCGGCACCAAACCTGCTCTGTTGCAGCGTCTCCGACCCTTCCAGCTTCCCCATGCTTGCCTCACCCCTGCTCCTCTGTGCCAGCTGGGTACCAGCCTGGAGCCCCTCACCTCCTGTCCCCAACTGCCACCGAGCCAGAGCCCCGGCTCAAGCTCCAGCTCTGGACACGACTCCCCCAGCAGCAGCCCAAACCAACAGATGTACATCGCGGACAGCAGAGTTCCTAATGGGATTCTCAGTGACGCCCAAAATGGAATTCTGAACAATGTGCCTAACGGTTTCTCAAATGCTGTGTCAGTCAGTTTGGCAGGCGAACAGTGTCTTTCCAACACCGTCTTCCTGGCTCCTGCCAGCACTGCCTCAGGAACTCCAAGTCCCAGTCTACCCATGTCGTCCTCCTCGCCCCTGCAGTGTGGGACTCCCTGGAGAACTGAGAGCGAGCAGCAGCAACAACAGCAGCAGGAGCTGAGTGTGGAGCTGGAGATGAGGGAGAGGTTACGGAGCAGGCCCAGGGACCGCTCCACTAACACAGGCAACGAGGTGAGCAAACACAGGCTTGGATCTTTGGTCTATGATGAGCTGGAGAATAACAGGATGATGCTTTCCAGAATTATTAACGTCTTTTTTTAAATTATTCCTCCAGTCTTGTGGAGGATCCCTTCATCCGTTCCTGCAACAGGATCCTGGATGCTCCAGAGGGAAGCCAGACACAGACACACAGGCAGAGGTGTTGTTTACACAGGTAAACATGACCAATTAACACACACATATCTTGGATAATTGCTTTTCAAGGGCATGCTACACAGCCCTCAATCTAGAAAACTGGTCAAACGTGGGCACACTCTCATCACCCACCTGTCAACTCATTTACCCCTGCTTTCTAATCAGGTGTTTTGCTGCCAACCGTGTGATGTGATTGGCCAGGATTTTGAGCTGCCAGTGCAGATTACAGCAAGTCCAGCTCAGACCTTGCCTGGCATTCGTAGCTTGGAGGAAGAACTACAGGAGGCGATTCAGAAAGCACAGGTTAGAGTTTGTAGATGAACAGGTAAAGACCTCCAAGAGTTTATTTTGCACAGGATTTAAGTGTTTCTTTTGGCCACAGATGGACCCTCGGCAGTCCATAGATGACATTCTGGATGAGCCTGTGACTTGTGTTGGTAAGTATCCCATAATTCATATAGAATACAACTTAAGTGGCACTTGTATTTCTTTCAGTGTCTTATTCTTTTTACTACCTTGTTTCCAGGCTCTGTCAGTGTCTGTGATCATAAATCCCCTGCCCAATCAGTCCCTGTCCCTTCGTCGCCTCCCCCTCCTCCTCAAGCCGATCAGTCCCAGGCCTCCCAGCAGCAAAAGGACGACAGCTTCCTGCCCTCACCTCTTTGCTCCTCTCTTTTGCTTGAGCTCCCTCCATCTCCCGCTGTAATAAACCCCAGCCAGGTGATCCCAGCTCCTCCCCCACCCCCGATCTGTACCTCCCCTCTGCCATCCAATGGGAAGTCACGGAAACGGCGGGCTCCGTCATCATTTGACGCTGCTGACTGGCTTGAAACGCTCACATCTGGCCTCCGCCCTCTTACTCCGCCAACTGCTCCTTTTGTTGAATCTGACTTCAGCCTGGATTCAGATCTGAATGTCAGTCGGGTGTTGGATCTAATGATAGAGCAGTGGTGAGGATTTGTGCGCGCGTATCAGTTTGTATGTACAGTAGGAGAGCGCTTTATGTTTCTGATGGTAATGAATGGGGCAAACATGCATCCCACCAAGGGCACAAGATTGTGAATAGCGGCCTCCATCCCTCCATCTGTCCATCCATCATTGAAAGGCTGTCAGAGTCACTGGCTCCACGCAATGTCGAGAGCTGGATTCATTGCAGCGAACAGATTAAACATGGCTTTGATGGGGCAACGAGAGCACAAACACATGCACACACATAGACACTGCAGAGTGCTGTTTAAAAGCACTTGGGCTCGGCCAGAAATGGCAAACAAGCAACACATCTGTGGATTGACACACTCCACAGCACAATGTTTGCAGTGCAAAACAAAAGAAAACCTGGTGGCATATTAATTTAAACATGCTTCCTGGCTGTGCTGGGAGAATGTTGTTTCTGACTTATCTCCAAAACCCGTTGTCATATTGGGTTGAGTGTGGCCCCTGGTGTTGACTCAGTCATTGAGTCCTAGCCATTCATAAAGCCCATTTAGAGTGTGTAAAAGCCAGACAGAGCACGCAGCTTGTGTGTGGCTCCAGACCTTAACCCCAGTGCCAGACACACAGTCGGCATGCAGAGGGAGAAAGCTGGCAGAAGCTGCAAACAAGCAGTGTGTGTGCGTGCAAGTGTGTGCAGAAAGCTTGTGTGTGAAGTATGTGTGCGTTCAATATGTCCGACTGTGTGTGACTGAGCACACAAGGCTGCTTCTGTTTGTATGTGTCAACACCCAACTGCTTCCATGTATATTTAATAGCATTAAAGCCAAATGCACTTGTAGTTATTTGTTTGCTTACAATTAAGTGTCCCTCTGTGTGTGTGTGTGTGTGTGTGTGTGTGTGTGGTATGATTGAACTGTGTGAGGATATATGTGAAAGACGCAGAAAAAGAAATAGCTGTGGATTTCTGTGTCCACATTTTAAGACCAGACATTTCATTGTAGGCTCATTGCCAGCGGGCAGTAACTCCAGTGTAGTTATCCAGTGTAATCATCAGAACAGCCACATTACCTTGTTCAAGTCAGCATTCTCCAGGAGAGCAATCAGGCAACCACCCCAAAAATAGTCCCCATACAAATGCTCCAATCAGACAACTGAGAGTTTCCTCATCGCTTTGCAAAAACAGGTGGTCATTTTGTTCCCTGATTAACCCCCAACAGCGTCTGGCCCGCTGCACGGTGCTTACCCTGCTACTTGCAAAGCCAGATTTAGCACAATTTACAGCCCTACCCCAAGGCCACACCTGTTCACTTAGTGTAAATGAGTTCCACACATGTATTATTTGACATTGTTAAATCTTTGCTGTACATTTTAAAAATACAAAACGACCATTAATGTTGAAGGAGCAGTCTGTAGGATTCATAGGATTTATTGGCATCTAGCAGCCAGGATTGCAAAACTGCAACCAGCTGAAACTCTCGCATGAAGTGTGAACTCTCGCTACATATTGCTTCAGTGTTCATTGTTCAGCAACAGCAGAGGTCTCTTCCTCTTTAAAATAAACGGACCAGGTGATTTAAACTGGTAAAAACAGCAAATAAAGCCAGTTCTTGTTTAAAAGATTAGTGCTTTTCCAATGCTGCTCTTTGCAGAATGGCTGCTAACTGTGGTGGCTGATGCGAAAAACACATTTGGCCCCATCTAGTGTTTGGTTTGTCTGTTCTAGGCTACTGTAGAGACATTGCGGTGAAACATGGCAATCCCTGTAGATAAGAGTAGGTATAGCTGCAGCTGGAGCAGCTACGTGAGCTGCCCTCTAGCTACATGACTCGCCCACCATACCTACACCTCAGTCCATTAACCTCCTTTGCTCCTTGGCACAGAAACATAGGTCCTTGTGAAATTGCTAAGATGGGGATTAGCTAGCTGTGAAGTATTGAGTTAAAAGAGAGCTGGGTAACATTAGTGTAAGGGGAATGGGAAGGCTACATCTCCTTACCTATGCTAATGCTACCTAAGCAATTAGCTAACATTAGCTATGAAGTATTATGTTAAAAGAGAGGAAGTAAAGAGTAGGATTTGGGTAATGGGAAGGCTACATCTCATTACCTATGCTAATGCTACCTAAGCTACAAGCTAATGTTAGCTGTGAAGTATTACACTAAAAGAGAGGTGGGTAACATTAGGGTAAGGGTAAGGGCATCTCATTACCTATGCTAGTGCTACTAAAGCAATTGGCTAATGTTAGCTATGAAGTATTGCACTAAAAGAGAGGTGGGTGGGTAACATTGGGCTAAGGGTAATGGGAAGGTTACATCTCATTACTTAGGCTAATGCTACCTAAGTGATTAGCTAACGTTAGCTATTAAGTATTAAGTTAAAAGAGAGGAGGCTAAGGGTAGGATATGGGTTACATCTCTTTACTTATAAAGTAAATCACCTTTTCGTGTATTATGAATTAAAAAGTAGATTATTGTTACATTTGGTCTCATTTATTCGCTACAGTGTAGCACTGTAGCATGGTTCAAATAGCCGTTGCGTTGGTAGGTTTGTCTTTTACTCGTGGTAGGTGTGGTATGTAGGGGCGTGTTGTGTAGCTACAAACAGAATGTGTCAGCTATACATGTCTCAAACAAGGACCTGCTCCCTATTTAGATATTAACCGCTCATTCTAAGGCAACAAAAACACATTTCCTATTTTCCGGTGATTATACACTAAAGAAACCATGCTTATTATGTTGTTTTCCATGTCTGCCAATATATCCCCCTCAATCCTACACACTGGACCTTCAAGAGAACATGCACTGTAGAATTAGCATATAATAATATGTTTGGAGAATTATGTAACATGACCAGAGGTGAGCTTGTCAGCTGAAGCTGATACAGTAAACTGCTGCACATTTTCTTGACATTGACAGAGCTCTTGTTTTTATATTCTACATGATTTGCCGGTCATGCAGAAATGGGCACATTATTTGTTTGCATAATACACTTTTAGTGAGTTATGTCGGTTCTCAACCCCACTTAACATAATGACATTAATGAAAAAAAAATCTGACAGAGGTTGTGTGCCATTAACCTCTGCTGTATTTGATAAATGTAATTAAGATACAAGATCTCATCTACATGAAGTTATATCGTGCCCTTAATTGGCTGCATGTCCCATCAATCACTTTGAAGAGCTCTGATTGGCTCATTTATATCTGGATCATTTTTATAATGTGATTACCAACTGGACGTCCTGTAAGACCACTTTATTTTTTTGGGGGGGGGAAACTGTTTTGTCTCCTTCTCAGTCTTCTAAGTATTATGTTGAAATAAAGGTTAAGTGCTGAGTGCAATATGATTTGTGTAAAGGGCACATAAAGTGGCAGATCTGAGGTCATTATGTCATGTTTTTTGTATGCAAATGTTTCAGTGTTGCTGCCAGCCAGTTCCTTGTTCTGATGATAAACTGGTGTCTTACTAAGCAAGACAGCCTTGGTGAATTATTAGAAGAAGATATCTGTGCGTAGGCAAACCTTCAACACTCAGCCTTTATGTTGAAGCAATTCTTGTACAGCTTTCACTACAGAGACTATGAAAAATGCAGTTAAATGTGGATGGATGGCTATGATAATCATAGCAATCAATAAACATTGCCTGCTGCATAAATAAAAAAAAAGAAAAGAAAATTGATTGGCAGGAGAGTAAGATGCTACCTCCTGTGACTTCCATTGCTTTAGGGCCGACACCAGTGTTTTCCTTGTTTCTTATTTAATTTCCGAACACTGGTGCAGAGTTTGCTGGAACACCCCCGAGACAGTTTCACAGGCCTGGCTGGACCCCAGGTTAAATACTTCTGTTTTAAACTGGGTCTAAGACCTTCCTGATCTAGATTTGAAGTTGGTCAGGACAGATGCCAGCTGGAAACACTTGGGTGTTTCAGGTAAACGAGACTCTGTTGGCCACTTTTGCTGCTATAAATGCCTTATTGTGAAAATGTTAGAGAAATTAAACTGTGTTTGCTTTTATTTATTATGTAACTTATTCATGCAAAAGATATCAACCACTGTCCAAAAATGTATTTAAAACATTATAAAAATTAAAGTCTTAATAGATTTTCTATTTGGTTCCTCTTTTTTTATTGTTGTAATATCGCACATTGAAAGGATTAACAAGTGGATTGCTTCATAAAGAAAGAACCACTGATAACTGATATATTTCACAAGAAACTGTCCCAAATGATGCCTTATCAAATATTGATGATCATAAAGTAAAATTAAATATTCATTTGCACCAATATGCTGCTTAAATATCCATGAAGCCGTACTAACATCCACATGGCTTGAAGGTCAATCTTCATAATGACACAGCATTGTAATGTGGAGAGAACTATGATGTAGCTGTAAATAAGAAAGCTGGATAAATGAACTCAGTGATCATCATAAGGCAAAGGACCATTCAATTTAACAAAAAGGAAATTTTATTTTTCCCTGCATACCTCATAACTTACACTACATCAATATTTAATATCATATTACCATTAGGCCCATATTATTCTTGTATTTTCATATGATGTCAAATTTTATTATGTATCTGAATGAGGTGAACCTTGAAGGGTGTCCAGAGTCTAGGTCATAAAAATTACATTTGGGAAATAAAAGGTGATTCAACTGAGTTTAGGTGTGTCACTCCAATTCATGAGAACACCCACAGAAACTCTGGGTGTAGCCTGCTCCTCTTTAATAGGCCTGTTAGAAAGGCCACATAGGCCTTTACTTGTAGCTGAACAGGAGTCTACAGCAGTGGATTTTAACTGGTCTAGCCACGGGATCCAGATTTGTCCTTAGTCATTGGTTCAAGGTCCACACAGTTAAAAATATTCAGCATCATACTTGAGTTTGTCCATGTTGTCGAGCTGGTTTACTGTCTCTGTCAAGTAGCAGTCCATTATTCACTCTACAGCAGGAAATGTCACTTCAAAATACAAACCCTATGCCAGAAACTCACTGTACTTAAAAATAAAATGTGGTTTTTGTGAGTCAGAATGGACCTGCAACCCACCATTTGGTCTGCATGCTAACCTAACATGCTCACAACAGTAGACATACAGAAGCCTATATACTGCTCACAATGAAATGCTAATATGCTAAGCTTGTGTAATGTTCGCCATTTTTGTTTAGCATGTTAGCATGCTAACATTTGCTCATTAGCATGAAACACAAAATACAGCTGAGGCTGATGGGAATGATATTAATTTTGCAAGTATTTGGTCATAGAACAAAGATTTTTTTTTTTAAAGTTCTTTATTAAACAATTGAATGCCAGGGAACATGCATATACAGAGTCTTGTGGCTTTGTATAAGCATATACAATGCCAAGAGACAACATTCTTTGACAGTGTTGGGGTCGACGCATTACAAAAGTAACATGTTACAGTAATATATTACTACAACTACTACTTACTTTAGCAGTAACAGAGTAATATAACGCGTTACCAACAGGATTTCGGGTATCATTATTACATTCACAGTGTAACATAATGTGTTACCATCCAAAATAAACTGTTTATTGTTTCCTTTTTTCATTCATCCACAACAACACTCCACTTCTGCCAGTGCGCCGCCAGAAAAAAACATCCCCCCAAAGGTTGTTGTGTGTTGACATGTCCGTACAGATGGGTGCCAGTGATCAGTACATCTGGGTCATGCCGTGCTCCACATTATCAAGTTCAGTGTGTTTCTATCAATAATGACGTACAACGTATCCCACTCTGCTTTTGCGTCCTAAGGCTGCCTGCAGCAGGGGTAAGGAGCTGGCGTCTGGTTTGTTTTTTCCTCGTCCTGGTGATCGACACATCTGTGTGATGTTAGTATATGTTGGCTATGTTTCCATTCGCATCTCCTACAACTGCAGAGCACCGCTGGCACACAGTCCCATTCTTGTGCATAACTCTCTCTCTGGTGCTGCTGTAGCTGACGGCAAGGGAACCTCCAGGTGGTTCTTAATTTGGGCTCAACATAGTGATTTACTTGCATGCCATTCTGTTTATTGTGCTAACCCCAACATTTCTTTATTGTGTTTCATATCATGAGTCCACAAATATTGATCCATATCTCATAATTATTAGACTCTGACCCTTTGACCCTCCCTGTATCCCAGACTAATCATTTATCTAAAAGGTCTAGGCTATTTAATCACTCTTTATCTTTTTTTCTTTCTTTTTTTTTTTTTTTTTCATTTTAATACAAAGTGGTAACCACTGTATGTGAATGCATGAATGGGTCAGTTCTGCGCAGCACTGCATTTGAAATTAACTGTAATAAACTGGAGCCCCTGGCTTTGATTACCCGCTGTGAAACAACATGACCCTCATCCATTTAAAATGCCTCATCTGTTTTCTGAGGTCATTTTGGTGAAAGTTACACAAAAGTGATGTAATAAGTAACTTAAATTCATTCAAACAAATACATAAAAGGAGGTGCACAAATTAATCATCCTAATAACCTTCTTTATTTTAGAGGAGAAAATGTGTTTTATGCATGCTTGGTTTCATTTTCAAATGTAATAAATGAAGGTTTAGAGGTCCTAAATTCAGATTTGTGGATATGAGATTTTGCCAAAATAATTATTTGGTTAATAATATGATATTCTTTGATTTTGTCTGCCATTACATTTATCAAAATCAAGCAAAACATTCTCTTGGCATAAAGTAAATAGAGTCAATATTATGAATAACTCAAGTATCTCCATAGCTTCTTAGTATGGGTACAGTGCCAAAACAGATGAAGATTGTTTCTGGGAGTACTGCACAGAATGAACAATTTACAATGATATCATTTTCAACTTGACAAGATAATGATTAGCTGGATAATATCTATAATTTTAAATGACACTTCCTTTATTTTGTTAAACAACAAATACTTAGAGGGTAATTCCAGATATTCCTCCAATTAAGATCTTTGTAAAGCTGCTCCAGTAAGCAGTCACATAGGGAACAGAGATAATATCACTCTGAAATAAACCATGTCTACCTCTGTTTTTATTTTTGGTAGATAATTAGCACATTGGACCCTCAGGAGTATCAGCTTAATTCAGTACCGGTAACACAGGTCATTTTCTTAAAAACAAGATGCCCTGTTGATGGTGCTTTATCACTAAAGCTACCTGAGAGGGACATTAGTGGAGTTGCTCAAGGCGCGGCAGCAAGGGGGCGCTCGAACATCCCTAAAAACGCCTCTCATTTTTTAAAATTTAATTTAAATATTATCCTAAATAAGATGTATGTATGAAAGTGAATCTAACGAGATTAATTCACATTAAAATATAAATAACTATAATAATTTCGAAAAAATCGACCGCAGTTGCCGCCATTTTGTGATTGGTTGTTCAACGCTGACATGTCAGAGGAAGACGTTTGGACGTGCTAACAGAGTTTACGTGAATTAGCTAGCTGAGCTACACGTTAGCCTTGAGTTAAAAATAAGTTTTTGCGCAGTGGCTGTGTGGTATTTTACGGACCAGTTTGTTGCGCCGTTAAAACGAGCGAGAGGGGAGTTGACTGATGAAGAGAAACGTCTCAACATTGTGGAGTAAATGACGCTAATTTGTCTGCTGAATTTCACCGGTCAAAGCGCCATATTGACAGAAAGCAACCGTTGGGATTTACGCCATGTCTGATTCACCTGAGTTTTTCCTGCCGACGTCGGCTAGAGATAACTGACTACCAGCAACCTGGCGCTGCTCAGCTTCATGAGAAGTGAGGAACTGGACATGAAGGCTGTGGCAGTTTTCTTCTGTGAGTACACATAATTTTAATCCATTAGCTGTCTATTAAGGAACCTAGTGTTATTGTTAGGACAGTGTGTTTATTTCTTAATGTGTGTGCTAGCTATGTTGTATGTTTTCTTTTTGACCACTGGTGATGATAATAAGCCATGTGGGCACTTAGTGAACTTTGTACCAGTGCCAGACCTCCTTAAAAATCGTTGTTTAGTGGTTGGGTTTATAGTTGTACGGGCTGGGTCATGGGTTCTGAAGGGCTACATAATTTGGTGTAACACCTGTCTTGTCAGTGGTGCCACTCTGTTGATGGTTATCTTTGTCTAGTGAAAGTGGCTGTTTTTATGCTGGCTACAATTTACAACATTTTTATTGCACATATAATTGATTGATGATGGTATTAATGTTGTGAGCTGATGGTATGCAGTTTTGCCTCTGGCTGTAAAGTGATTTCTCTGACTGTGCACGGCTGCAGTGTTGTGTTGAGGTGCGGTGTGTATAGTCACAGTGAGATATAAAGACAGTCTTCAACTCACTGAGGCACGTGCATGCATATAAGCCTGGTTTGATCAAGTGGACCTCAGAAGAAAAACACCAGACCTTCATTTTATGACAGTAAGAGGCACATTATGGTAGAAACACTTATCATTATTTGTTGTTATCATATTTGTTATTCAGGACAAAGTGTTTAGCTCCCCCTTATTACTCCCCCATCCACAATTATGCAGCTACTGGGAATCTTTATGAGCGGTGTAATGACACATCAATCTGTATCGATATATGTGATTAAGTTATCAGCAATTCAGTATTACTGATGCAAAGTGAAAACATCAATACATGTTGACGTCTTTAAGATATGCCCTTTAGTTTGAAATTCCCATGGTGTATCTGTGTCACCATTTCAATCTGAGCTCCTTCCTAAACATTCAAACAGTGCTAGTGGCCTTGCGTCAGGCAGTTAATGGAAAACAGCCAAGAAAAAGACGATGAGGATATTATTATTATCTCATATTGATTTCAGAGCCCTGACTTGAATTGAATTATATTGTCTTGTTGCAAATTTTGTGATATCCGTAAATATTGTATTGTCTTTAAAGAATCGATATATTGTAATGGGGTGAAACTTGTGATTTACAGTGGTAATCCATCCAATAATTGTTGACATTTTAGTCAAAACCATAAAAATCAACCTCATGGTGGTGCTAGAGGGAAAGAGACAGACCAATGGCACTTAATTGCAATAGAGCCATTAGGGGCAGGGGAAATAATCGATACAGCAAAGTATCATGATATTTTTTAGTGGCAATATCATAGCATCATGCAGTGCCATGTATCGATTTTTTTCATCATAGAAATTATTAATATTACATATGTGAATTAAACTTTAGGTAGCCTACTAGAATAATATAATCAGTTGCTTTTTCAGTCCATTGGATATGTTTTGCTGCTTCAAAATGTATCTGAACAGAATGAAAACTTTATCTTACTGGATAATAGGGCTGCCACTAATGATTATTTTCATTGTCGATTAATCTGTTGATTATTTCTTCGATTAGTTGACTAATCATTTCATCGAAAAATGTGTTAAAATGTTGAAAAATGTCGGTCTGTCTCGCCCAAACCCCAAAATTACGTCATCTAATGTCTTGTTTCATACTCACGCCAAAGGGTTTTAGTTCACTATCACGGGAGAGTGTGTAAAACTGCCAATATCTGAACATAAGAAGCTGCAGTAAGAGTATTTTGGGGTACTATTATAGTACTTTTCTATGAAAAATGACTCAAACCGATTAGTTGACTACTAAAATAGTCACCGATTATTTTAATAGTTGATTAGTCATCGATTAGTCGACTAATCGTGGCAGCCCTACTGGATAAAAAAATGTTTTATCAAACAACACAGAGTTTCCTTTGGGGACATTATTTGCAATCTATCAGATTATATTTGATCACAATACTCAGCATATTGCAACACGTTTAAAATTGCAGTAATATTGTATCGAGACTAAAGTATCGTGCTGTGGTGATTCCCACTGTGTAAAGCCATGGCTAAAAATCAGTTAATATGTCATTATGAAACGTGGTAGCTTTTTCCTTACTTGTGGTGTGGCTGGTGTGATTTATAATCCGTGTTATTTCAGCATTTCTCAATATATTCCTGCAAACTGTCTACTGTAGACTGCATCTCCTAATGAATGGAGAAACTTGGCTTAATGGATCCACATGTATATCTGATGGATGAGTCAGGATGTTTTTCCTCTCTGATGTCTTGCCAAACAACTCATATTACTCTGCAATGCAAGAAGACGCCTCAAGGAAGCCTCCTTTTTCTCTCATCGAGCTTCATATTCTATTTCAGTGGTTAAGATGCCATTTCTGCAAATTAGCAACCCTTATAAAGACAGGTGGGTAGATTAATTGATTGATTGATCACAGATCGAGCTGTGTTGTGAGGATCTGTCTCCATTTCAGTCAAAGACAGGAATATAAAGATACAAGAGAAAATTCTTTAGACTCACTCACAGCTCAGAGAGATCTAAACCCACCTGTCTGTTGGTTCTACAGTGAGCTAAAGCGGCGCGTGTTGACAAGTTTAACCCTGCCATACCTGTCTAGAGACCAGGCACAAAGAGAAGAAATAAGATGAGACAATCTACTCTCTTTGACTTATCCACCCAAGGGAGAGAGTGTGTTTTCACAGGGGTAATACTCCAAAGCTGTGACCAGGGTGTAATGAGGGATTCTCTGTAATGGCCCCTCTAGCCGTTCCACATCACTTCCTCCCCCTTTGCAATAACCGCTTCCTGCGTGATTTCATGGGAATTAAAGGGAGAAAGGTGTGTTTCATATGTAAAGCAGGTAGCTCTTGCTGAGACGTGAGATGGTTTGTGTGGATTCTCTCCCTCCCTCCATCTCGCTGTCTCTCTTCCTTGCTCTCTCTCGTTTCGTCTCTTGGGTTGGGGTTGGGGTAGGGTGTTTGGTGGGTGGGTGGGGGTGGGGGGGGGCTGGTTTAGGTAGCTTTGATCACTGGCAGAAGGTCGCTATGGTTCGATTTCTGTGGCGCTCCTCTGAGAGGTTTGCTCTGCAATTATAAACCATGTGAGAGAAGGCAGAGGGATGTTAATTTCTCAGCAGCTACTGTAGCCCGTGTGTCAGTTAGCCAACAGCGAACATGAATCACGTTTACAGTATGAAGCAGAAAAGAGGCATTTGGTACCACAGCAACCAGTACACGGGATGTAAAATCCATTTAATAATCTCTTTACCGTGTGAGCTGTGTGGTTATAAGAGACTCAATGAAGGACTGCAGGAGCATGGGGCCTTGAACTTCTGCTGGCTCCCCATGTGCAGCCTCATACATACTGTAGATACCATAAAGTACTTACTTAAACCTGCTATAATGGATTTTTTTGGCCACTAGGAGGCAGTGGAAACAAACTGTGAACACAACAGTTACATGTTATCCAGGAATAGACACTAATATTCTTAAATGGTGCTCCCATGGGCCACCACGCCCCCAAATTTGTTGGCCAAATATAAATAGATAAATATGTAAATTTAATTCAAATTTACAAAGTATTTAAACAAATTTAATTCAGATGAATTTTGGCAGATATGTCGTAGTAAAGCCGATGGATTTTGGACACAGTTATGCCCCTGCCCTCTAACACCCAAACTGGTCTGCAGTCCATTGCAATCCATTTTGCGAGGGAGTTAGTTAGTTGGTCACTAGTAGACTTACTCAGTTTGCGTCTGAATGCCTGGTTGAGTGTGGCTTAATGAGGCTGGCTGCTAGTGCTAGCATCAGAGGCTGTGCTAGCTCAGATCTCAGAGTTCGTTGCTAAAGACTTTGCATTGAGATGATATGTCAGGCTTTCAGGAAGTACTCAGATGGTTCCTTATTGCAGTAACTGCAGAGAATGGTGCTCCGATCAAGAGTTTCATCGGGCGGTTTTTAAATGTTTTACTCACAGGGCCTTTAATGACGCACAGGGTCAAAGGGCACCATGGAACATGATTAATCAGCGTTAATTAATTCATTGAAATGAACGTGTTATTTTGACAGCCCTAATATATATGTATATATACAATAGCCTACAGAAAAGGGATTTTAACCCAAATTAACTCAGCCTCCCTTTACTGTTAACATGTTAACAAATGAAAACAGAATGAAAATATCTTTGTAAACATGTGGTATATTCTCTCACATCTACAGTCTGTTGTTTCTTGACTTATCTTCTATAGTTGTTGGTGCCATAATAAAAACACAATTAAAATGTTGAGGAAATAATTAATATTATACTGCTGGCCCTATATAGAAAAGTCAAACTAAAAGGTGCTGGATTATTTTAAAATAATCTAGATTATATCTGAGTTAACTGCTGTTTTCTTTTATTTTGTATTTAATTTATGTAAAGCATATGTAATCAATTACAGCTACATATACTTTTTGTGGTTAAAGTACAAGTACAAGTACCTCAGCAGTGTACTTCAGTAGAGAATGGAGTAAATGTTTCTGGTTACTCTAGCCTCTTTCCCACTGCACAAAAACCCCTGCTAATACACGCTAACATCTGGTTTTGTATGCAGGGTTTTCCCTGCCTTTTTAAGACAAAGCTGGGCCGCCTTGGTGATTTTGGCCGCCGCCTTGGTTAATGCGTGTGTGTGTGCATGGGGGGCGTTCAGATGTAGCGTCTATTGTGTGCACAAAGCCATTACTTTCAATGTAGAAGTGCGTCATGCGCTCTCACAACCCAAAGCGACGCCGTAGCAGCGCACACTCGGTGTGACGCGCTTGTTTTTTCGTCCGATTATGCGGTGCACGTGATGACTTATATAGTTTACACGACGGCATGTCATTTCTGTCGCATGTTTACAGTTCTCCTCTGCTCTCTGTATTGCGCACGGCGGAGTTTGGCCCTGATGGGCACACACACACACACACACACACACACACACACACACACACATAGACTCGTGCGCACACACACAGACCAACCTCTCTTGCTCTCCCTCTGCCATTTTCAGCACGCTGTTTTTGAAATCTTCCGCAATTACCTGCCTCTCGCATTATTCGTAGTTCACCTACCTACTCTAACACACCACAGAACTGTGCTGCTCACCAACTAACTGCTAACAGCTGACTTGCTCTCCTCCACGAGAACACAGCGCAAATATGTGCTTCATGGTAGGCGCTTGATTCAGTTTGTCATTTGCTAAGCAATAGTAAGGATGCAAGAATCCCTTTCGTCCTGAAAGTGTCCTGGAGAAGATCTATGCTCGTTCCAAACACATTTTCTATTGTCAATGGTACGACAGGAAGTTGTTAGTCTTGACCCAAGTACCATTCACTGTTTTAGCAACATGTTGAACTAAAATGCTTAAATGAATCTGTATAGTCCTGGAACTGTATTGTTGTCTTGTTAAGTCTGGCAGAGTGAGGGTTTTTAAAAATTTATTTAGCCTTTGGTAATCTTATTGAGACATTCTCAAAAAAAACCTGATCACATTTAGTGGCTGCAGTGAGCCGCCTACAGGTAATATCTGGTGGCCACGGAGTAACTTTTGTGACCAATGTTGAACCTGTTACCACCTTTTAATCTGATAACTTCTTAGCAGACTCTTTACACATCCAGCAGATACTGAGCATCATTAGCATTTGCTTTGTGTTTCTGCTGCGGTGTGCTGTAATTACATTGAATGTTTACACGTAGTGGCTTTAAAAAGCTCAATTTTTCAATAATTAAAGCAGAAAGAAAGAACAAAAGAGACAAAGCTGAACACATTCTTGGTTTTAGATTTATCTTTATCACAGGAGCGGGTATAAAGCATTTGCAAAAAGCGCTGTGCTTTTATATATTGACCCCCAGACTGCTTCTTCAAGTCTATAGAAAGAAAATAAAAACATCTGAATGTATTATTTCCTCTTGAGACACAAAACATGGGAATTCAATGAAACCACTACAGAAATCTTGTTTTCTTCTGCAGAAACTGGTGAATTATTACTGCTGCTCTGCCTCGAGGAGGAAATATTTGAAAAATTCAAATGTTCTGTCTCGTTGTTCTCCGTCATTAGAAGGTAGAGTGATTTGTATAATTTGTGTTTATTAAAGAGAAATAATTGAGAGAAGATGGGGGTTGATTCATGATGATAAACTGCCTCTGTGAAGAGGCTGTTGTTGAGGAATGATTAATTATTCTTCTTATGTTCAGAATAACTCATTTCCTTGTAGTTCTCTGTTCAGCTGTATCTAACAGGTTCATTTGCACCTCCTCATGAAATCTGTTATCACACAGTGCACGCGACCAATATGGAACGTGCCCTTCAGCATTGCTAATCATGAAATTACAGCTGTGGGAATTTTACTCCTCTCTGCAGTCTGACTCCTCCTGCACAAAACCATATTTCTGTGCTAAAATCTTGCTAAAGGGACATCCACAGACTGTTTCAAAAGACATGGCAGGGTGCAGTTTTATCCTGTGAAGGAAGGATGCCCTGAAACTATTTAAAGTAGCCTGCGTCTGTGTCTGTAACTAGAGGCTTCTGCAGCTTTTCAGCGCTACCACACATCAAACTGCAGAGCTGGTTAAGCTGAACAGAGCTGCTGCTCGTCTTTGTTTAAAACTGTGTGAGATGGGGAAGGCTAATTGGACTAATTAGCACCAAAACAAGGCTTGACTGAACAGTCTTTCTGTACCACAGATGTTTTGCCTCTTTTTAGTTGGGAAAAAAAGATGCAGGAAGAAAAGAGCCTCATTTTCAAGGCTAACCCGATGTGGCATTATTAGGCTCTGTGCAGTCACAAAACAGGCGGGTAGACTTGTTTCTGATCTGCTGGTGCTTTAACTGACCTTTGCCACAATAGCAGGAGCCTCAGCAACTCCAACCGTGCTTCTTGACAGTCTGCAGTTCATGCACACTACCCTGAGGGATGAAAGCTTAACCAAGTTTACACTTTCCTTGTCTGAACTCTGTTTTTTTGGGTCTTATTATTACCTTAAAAATGTTTGAAGTTTCCCACTGTGATCCCAAGACTTCATGAAGACTTCATAAAGACTTCATAAAGACTACAGTGCTCTACCCCAATGTAGAACCATACAGAGATTTTCGAGCAAACACAGCATGTAATGCCTTCAATTCAACGAACAGTATGTGAAGGCTACTGTGTGCTCTCTGATACATAACATCAGCGTTTTGTTGAACTCTGTTCAGGATCTGCTGAGGAGCACGAGGAAGGTTCTGTGCCTTATTGTCATCATTTACTTCCACAGTGCTTCATGTTATCAGCCCCAAAACGACTCCCCTACACAGCTCACACATTGCCTTGTACCAACAAAAAAAAGTAACCCAGAGGGGTTTTGGTAAGTATCCCTATCTTGAAAATCTTACTAGCATGCTGTAGGCTTAGCGTGGGATAAATATAGACAGTATTTTCCATTATAGTAGTTTATTATAATACAAAAGACTGAGAAGCTTTCCTGTGAATATTTTAATATGAAATTTACTCTGAAAATAGTCTCTTCAGGACATTGCTCCAATGACAACCAATAGTATAGCACAGTATGTTAATTAGAGTCTCAGTGCAATTCTGTAGAGGTGTAACCCAAAACTACTATCTGTATCTGCTCATTAAAAAATATACACTGCTCAAAAAAATAAAGGGAACACTTAAACAACACAATGTAACTCCAAGTCAGTCACACTTCTGTGAAATCAAACTGTCCACTTAAGAAGCAACACTGATTGACAATCAATTTCACATGCTGTTGTGCAAATGGAATAGACAACAGGTGGAAATTATAGGCAATTAGCAAGACACCCCCAATAAAGGAGTGGTTCTGCAGGTGGTGACCACAGACCACTTCTCAGTTCCTATGCTTTCTGGCTGATGTTTTGGTCACTTTTGAATGCTGGCGGTGCTTTCACTCTAGTGGTAGCATGAGACGGAGTCTACAACCCACACAAGTGGCTCAGGTAGTGCAGCTCATCCAGGATGGCACATCAATGCGAGCTGTGGCAAGAAGGTTTGCTGTGTCTGTCAGCGTAGTGTCCAGAGCATGGAGGCACTACCAGGAGACAGGCCAGTACATCAGGAGACGTGGAGGAGGCCGTAGGAGGGCAACAACCCAGCAGCAGGACCGCTACCTCCGCCTTTGTGCAAGGAGGAACAGGAGGAGCACTGCCAGAGCCCTGCAAAATGACCTCCAGCAGGCCACAAATGTGCATGTTGGTGGTGCAGTTGGCCCTGGGTTCCTCCTAATGCAAGACAATGCTAGACCTCATGTGGCTGGAGTGTGTCAGCAGTTCCTGCAAGACGAAGGCATTGATGCTATGGACTGGCCCACCCGTTCCCCAGACCTGAATCCAATTGAGCACATCTGGGACATCATGTCTCGCTCCATCCACCAACGCCACGTTGTACCACAGACTGTCCAGGAGTTGGCGGATGCTTTAGTCCAGGTCTGGGAGGAGATCCCTCAGGAGACCATCCGCCACCTCATCAAGAGCATGCCCAGGCGTTGTAGGGAGGTCATACAGGCACGTGGAGGCCACACACACTACTGAGCCTCATTTTGACTTGTTTTAAGGACATTACATCAAAGTTGGATCAGCCTGTAGTGTGTTTTTCCACTTTAATTTTGAGTGTGACTCCAAATCCAGACCTCCATGGGTTAATAAATTTGATTTCCATTGATAATTTTTGTGTGATTTTGTTGTCAGCACATTCAACTATGTAAAGAACAAAGTATTTAATAAAAATTTTTCATTCATTCAGATCTGGGATGTGTTATTTTAGTGTTCCCTTTATTTTTTTGAGCAGTGTATATTTGTACTGGACGTTGTTGGAAATCTTCATTTTGTGTTTTCAGTTGTTTTCTACTCCTTTTAAGTACTCTTCATATGTATAATGTAGCTGTCTGCACAATAGGACAAGGACAAAGCTGCCACCGTTACTCTTAATCTGAAATGGAAACACACAGTGGATGTGAAATAGAGCAGCTAACATTCTTAGCAGTCTTTTTGACAGTCATTTAATCTATTGAAAGGAGTAGAGACTAGTAGGATCGTGAAATGCACAATGACTCAGGTGGGTAGTAACGGTTAGAAGTAAAGAACGAGTGCTTTTCAAGTTCCTTTTTTAAAACTGCACATCTACTCTTTACTTGAGTATATTTTTGAGCCACTAATCTACTTTTTACTTAACTACATTTGCCATTTAAACCTTAGTTACAACAAGTCTGCTCTAAAAGCGGGGAGAGAGTGCGGAGGGTGGAGAGCATGGTTACTGCTACAGCTAGTTAGTTGGGATGTTAATGTTTGCAGCTTGTGTTACAACAGATAACACAGTTTAATTCATTCTTCATACTTTGTACATGTTTTTTTTTTTTTTTTTGTAAAGGTGATAAAAAAAAACACACCACCTTCCAAACTCTACAGCTCTTATTAGAGCCCCTGCACACCGCTTTGACATGTGGAGAAATCCAAAGCATGTCAGGCCTGCTGTGCCATGTTACGGTTGCTAAGCTACGATTGGACAATCTTTGTATGGTGGCAGGGTTTAGCAAGCGGTGAGTTGTGTCAATCAGATGACAGGTCGGTGTGGGGAGGGGGCCCGCGATGAATATCACTGCAGATATTTGGATGCTGTTCTTATCTGCTCATATCCGAATAATGTATTCATATTCGTCTCTGTGATGTGAGACCATATACTCTCTCACATAAGCAACTGAAATCTGGGTAAATGACCAGCCATCCAATGAGGTGAACCTGTTATAACTTGCACTGTTTTGTGATAAGAATTTAAATGGCTTTAAAATTATGTGAATAGACCCAAATCTCTTTTTAACCTGCGAGGAAAAAGGTCAGTGAACAAAATGACAGAGGGATGAGTAATGTGATTTTTGAATTAAACCATTTATTTAAACCCTCAGAGGAGAAGAAGAGCTCACAAATGCATAACTTAGCTGTGGTGAAGTAAATGACCTCGGTCTTCAAAAGCCAGATAAAAAGCAAGTCTCACGAAACCAAAGCAAACAGGAGGTGGGTTTGTTTCCAAAGAAACAAACAAACAGGTTGGGGGCATTTTTTATTTTATTTCAGCAGCGCAGACAGGAAGAAAGATGACAGCATTGTGATTCTTTCTTACGCAAATTACCACTTTAGTACTGTATCCTCAAAGGTGAGTCTACCTTCATTTCAGTGTTGAAGTTCTTCTTGTCAAGTTACGCTGCATACCAATTGATGTTAATTTTAGAAACCTGACCGCGAGTGTCAATTTGGTTCGAATTGAAATCCCAATTTAATAATGCAGTTTTTTATCTTTATAATAAAGGGCAAAGATGAAACAAAAATCATCAGAAATCACATCAAAAATCCCATAAAGGAGCGTTCAGACCCAATTTTTCAATTAGTGTGTGTGTGGAGCTGGATGTTTGTGACCCACGGGAAATCTAAAGAAGTGTGAAACTTGACAAATGGTAATAACTCTCTACAACCATGTAAATTACCAGTGCTTGCTCCAGTGCTTCATGAAAATGTAAGTGACAAGTGGTATAACTGCCAGATGTTTTTTATGTTTTATGTTTTGGATGACTGATCTTCCTATTTGACACAGGATTAATTCATTTTGTGTGCTGTCCTTTTTAATTGACTGCATTGTCCTGTCTATGAAAGGGATACTTTGCAGATTTTCAACCAGCTTTGTATCATAAGAATGTGGGTGGTACGTGTAAATGAACTGTGTTAAACTTCCCTCCATCATACCAGTGCCAAGATCTATATCTATAATAATGGATGTAGCTACCCTCACATCACCCATTTGTGTGTGAACTGCCATTTTGAAACCTCCAGTCCAGAATTTTGGCTGTTGCCATCTTGGTTTTATGGAGCCAGAAGTGAGCATGTTTGGGCCAGGGGCAAGAGCTGCCCTGTTATATACATGGAGGATGAGAGACTCGTTGTTGAAGCCGAGAAATGTCCCGAGCTAAATGACCCACAATCTTGTCATTATAAAGACAGAAGCCAAATAGATATTGCCTGGCAAGATCGGCTCTTCAGGTGAGAAATCATGTTTAATTAGGAGCTCTCCACACATGATTTTAAGCTAACGTACGTGGAAGAGGTATAGATCTCATTGGTAAAAGTAGTAATAACTTTGTGTGGTGGTCTTTTAACTAGCTGCATTGCGAGTCCAGTGTGGGCTAGGGGCGGCACTTTATGCATGTCAAATGTCATGCCACGCGGCAGCGGTGCCGGTGTGTTCTCAGCTTGAGAACCCGAGGGAACTGTTGGCAGACAGCCTGTCACCCTTGAATGTTGAAGTTAGCTATAGAGACCAAAACTGTTTTTTGTACCATGCTGTAAACATGTTTATTTCTGCTGTAAAGTTGGGGATTATGGGGAACCAGCCTCAGTTGACACTGCAATTCTTGGCACTTCTGTGTTGGGTTGATCTTTCAGTCCTGGAGGTTGCCATTTAGTTTTGCTTCATCTGATGGATTTTCGCTAGCTCTTGGGCTGTTAGGTGAATTAAAGATTGTACTTGCACATTTTCTTATACTCGTCAACACGCATGTAAATAGTATAGAGGACTATAGATTATTTTACTGCACAGCTTATTTCTTGCCTTAAATGTCTTCAGAAATGTATTTTAGTGCCTTGTTTGGCTGTAATTTGAGAATTTGTACATAGGGATGGATGCCCTACTGTTTCCTGCATTAAAAAGTGGAAGGTGGAAAAACTGAGATTAATCTAAGCAGTGCTGATCAAATATGAACCAAGATTCTGTTACTGCATTGTCCGTTTCTCGTCTCAGATCTTTTAGAAACATGTTTTATCTTATTGTTTAACTGTAATTTGAGATTGTTTGTTACCAGTTGGTTTCCAGATTGTTTCCTGTAAAAAAAAAACCAAAAAAAAAAAACGGCCAAGCTCTTATTCTGTCATCCCCCACTGAGAGCATTTATTGGTTTGGTTTGGTGCAGTGCATTCTGCTTGTTGTAGGTTTTCCACATCTTGAGCAAAAGCAAATGCCACAGTCCTTTTTCTTCTCTGGTCATGTTGCACCAATTCAAGTGTATCTGGTCTTTCGACTGCACTGACAGCCCTGTTTTATGAAAAGACCATCTTTCCAGCAGTGAAATACTTCTTTAATGAATGTCTAACACTAACAGGTGTAGATATTTTTTGACAGCCTTGACATGTAAAATTAGCACAAGCAAGTCTTTCTTAGCTGTGTTGGTATTTTAAGACTTTCAGATCATTCAATATATGTCCTGTTACAGTAAATCAGACATGATTGCCTTTCTTTATGTACATGACAGAATATAAAGGACATGTTACGGCACATGTCACAACAGTCGACTGAAAAAAAACATGGATGTTTTCATACAGGACAAGGCATGAAATTACACAGGACAGGACATTGTACAGGACATGACACAAACTGGTCTGATCCCAGCTGTGCTAAACTGCCTGCACCTGATCTGTAGATTCAACCTCTTGAGAATTACTGTCTTGTAAAAGCAAGATTACAGCCAAATCAGATAAAACAAAGCCTGTGCCACAAGCAGTCTTGTGTGTGTTTCGGTGCGTGTGCATCTATGTGTGTGTATTTGTGCCTGCAGAGGGCACACAGCTGAGTTCCAGTGCAGGATGTGTACCAGACTACACCGCTCACTGCTCGCTTTCTGCTCCCCGCTGGGTCTTTCCTGTACTTTTTAGTAACGACTCATGTTTGAGGCCGAGTGTCAATGACAGCCCACCTCACACACTCAGCGTCTGTACAGCTGTAGCTTAACACAGCCCAACCTTGCCTCCAGCTGATAGCATTGTAATAATGAAAAATAGATGCTGGGGGTTTGTGCATGCCTGGCTGCTCGCTTGAGTATGTGTGCATGTTTGCATGTACCAGTGTTACATCCTCAATTATTTTGCTGGGAACCATGGTGAGCTGGTAGGTGTGTTCACCCTGTGGCCACGCTTCATCCATGTTAATGAGGATATAAGGTCTCCTTTCCCTCCAAGGTCACACACCGACTGTAGGAGTACTGTAGGGATTAACTACCGCCTGTATCCTTATTCCATATGCTCTGAATACAACCACGCACAGACTAACCTGACCTCGTCACATGTGTGGGGATTCTGTCTGTGCAAACATGCATAATGTTTATCATAATCCACATGTGTGCTCAAGAGGTGCCAATCCCTTTGACCCATATCATCAGTTGTGCTGTTCTTACATCTCGAATTTATACATTACGTGGAATGGACTTAGATTTAACCCGACTGAACATCATTCGGATATCTGTCCTTTTTAGATGGTAACAGCGTGTCCTTGCACGCTCTCAGCAGATCTCTTCCTGCTATCCTCCCTCCAAACAGCACACCCTCAAAGAAACAGTTTGACATTTTGGCAAATATGTTTGTTTGCTTTCTTGTTGAGAGTTTGATGTGAAAATTGAGAACCACATGCCTGTCTGTGTGGTAACTATAAGGCTACTAGTGTTTTCACGATACTGGAATTTTTAACTTTGATACAATATCTTGAAAAATATATATTTTTGATACCATGGGGAAAAATTTACTAAATTATTAAAAGATAAATGCAACAAGGCAATAACAAGACAATGACAATTTTCCTTTGTTAGTAGCAGAGAACAGCAGAGTGACTGTAGTCAACATGAGCAATAAGTGAGAGCGGGAAAGCGCATATGGCACCAGTGTACCAATACTTTGGAAAATGAGAATTGAAACCTTTTTTATATATTCAGAATTGATATGTATTCATTCATTCATTTTCTGTAACCACTTATCTTGTCAGGGGTCACGGGGTGCTGGAGCCCATCCCAGCGGACACTGGGCGAGAGGCAGGGTACACCCTGGACAGGTCGCCAGACTATCACAGGACTGACACATAGAGACAGACAACCATTGACACTCACATTCACACCTACAGCCAATTTAGAGTCACCAGTTACCGTGCATGTCTTTGGACTGTGGGAGGAAGCTGGAGAAACCGGCAAAAACCCACGCTGACACAGGGAGAACATGCAAACTCTGCACAGAACCCCCTTGCTGTGAGGCGACAATGCTAACGTCTGCATCACTGTGTCTGATATGTATTGAGACATTGATACTAAAGGCTACAGTTAGCAACCAGTTAGCTTAGCACAGAGACTGGAAACTGATGGAATAGCGAGTCTGGCTCTGTCCAAAGGTAACACTCAGTGCATTGTATCTAATTTGTTTATTTGTTCAAAAAACAAAGTTTGTAAATGTGAAATCGTGGCAACCCTCTGTTAGAAAATGTCATTTTCTAACAAGCTTTAGAGGAGATGAAAGGATGAAATTCTTCTAGCTGTTTCCAGGTTTTATGCTATGCTAAGGCTAACAGCATAACATAAAACTTCATATTAACTATATGAGAGTGGCATTGATCCTCCTGTCTCTTTAGAAGAAGTACTTTTCAAAATGTTGAACAATTCCTTTAAACACCAGGCTACATTATGTTTTGTTAGTACTAGTGCAATGCCTGATCAGAACGTGCTGATTGCTTGGCCTGTGGTAATGCAGCTTGCAGTGTTCTCGAGAACTGCTCATCCAAATAACTTCACATTCATCACTGTGCTTTCATGGGTCTTGACCAAAACACCTGGGCTCCAAACAGCTGAAGATTTATTAAGAAGTATTGATATAAAAAATGTGTAATTGTGTAACTTATCTAACTTGTACCCCTAAGTAACAGACAAAAAGCTCCCAAAGCGCTTAAAAAATATACAACTCAATGGTACTGGTTAAATAGCAGAGTCACATTTTAGTCACAAAATATGACAATGAAAATCTGATGCATTGTTCTTCATTAAACTCTCTAGTATTATGTTAGACCAGAAAGCTCCATCTTGGACAGACAATAAGTAAATGTAAGTACATTGTGCTGACAGTGCCTCTCTTTTACCCTTCACTGAAAGTAAAAATTTGAATGCAGGACCTGTACTGTGTGGTATTAAAAGTTTTGCTATTCTTGTGTACTTCTACTTCTGAGGAAAACATTGTACTTCATGTACCTGACAAAGACATGTTACTGGTTTCATTGTAGATTCAAACACCGGTGAAATACACTAAGGCAATAAGAGATGTCTTAGACGCTTGCTTTGACACAACCATCACGGTTATAAAGTAGACCATGGATTTATTTAGCGGCAGTATTTTGCTGGTGGTAACATTATTAGTGTTAAAAGTTATTATGGTGAAGTAAAACACACCAAGTCGAGTCTATGCCTCAGTGCCCACAGAGTGCTGTTTGACTGTGTAGCAAAAGTTTATTTATACTGAATGTGTTGTGGGTTGAAATTGCACCAAATTCGACAATAGCATCATTTGGTCCTCAGCGATACATCCGCCAAGTGTAAGGTAGATCGGATGAATGGATTAGGCTTGGGCGATATCGAGGTATTACAGTATATCAGGGTATTTAGAAATCTTGATGGTCTGATCTTTAATACTGTCAAAAATACAGATGCTCATCTTTATATTAACATCATACAGGGAGGCTGTATTGAGGATGTGTTATATGTATTGCACATCAGAGGTCGGTCTCTACTGGTGGAACAGGCAGCTAAGCTGGGCGACTGACTTCAAGTGGTGGGCATAACGTTACAGGACTGTAAAGTGGGCAACGGGGAAAAACAGCACATTTTGACATCTAACTTGTGAATTAAGGATTTATTGTGACTAAACCAGAGATGATGATTGTTGGAGAAGTGCAGTAACTAACTAGATGACAAAAAAGATTAAGTGGTTTTATTTTGTTTCTGTCGAGTTTGAATGAAGAGTGTGCAACTAAGCTAGTCTTAGTTTGGAGAAACTTGCATTCTGAAAGTGTAAGGCTGTATTTCTCTTTTTAATGAGGAAAATAGGTGTAATAATATTACCTTACTATCTTTCTTGACATTGTGTGAGTTTGTATCGTTCATTTCTTAGACCGAAAAACTAACAGAGCTTGCTGAATGTAGTGGAATTGACGGTCAGGTATACTGTATACCCTGGTGAAATCTCAGAAAGGAATTGATGTATGCAAAAAAATAGATACTGTCAAGTCCCCAGCAATACACCTGCCAAGTGAGAGGTACATTGGATGAACAGTTCTTAAGATATACAAAGGACACGCACACACATACATATACACATGCAGACAAACCTGCATACACATACATATGTACATACTGACAGACTTCCTTGCTTTATAGTTAGATGCAGCATTCAGTTGCCAATTCTGTGTTTGTGCAAAAAACATCCTGGCATGGCTCAGTCTGTTCCACAGTTGTGTTGCTGCTCTATGGCTGCCTCTTTAAGCCCTCCAGAATGCTTCCAAGGAGAGATTGCCATGCTTGAGCTAATCTCAGAACCCAGAACCAAATCTTGCTCTGTGGCGAGCTACTGGTTGTCTGTCAGGAGAGATTCTGCTCCCTCTACCTTAACAACCCAGCCAACCAAGCATGACCACCTCTCCTTCAATGGAAGACCCATATATGCCAACACTCTCTCCTCATGTCTGTCTTTGTCATTCAGTCTCTTCGAAACTCTGTAATCCAAATTGATAGGAGGGATGAGGGATGCAACACGTGTCAGAAATGGGGGCTCAAAACCTATTCCAGCTTTTGAATTGTTTTTCCACTAAGCTCTCTCAGTTTCTTGTGAGCATGTGAGCGGAGGCTGCTCGACGAGGCAGTGTCCTGGGGTGCTGCTGTCAAAGCTGTGGGATTCACAGATCAGCTGCATGTGTGTTCGTTACATATACATTCTCTGTTTGATTGCCGACTCTTAGCAGGTACGACTGACGTCTGACATTTTCTGGATGTTTTTGGGGATTCATTGCATTGCTCAAGGACACTTCAGCAAAACAAGCTGTATGTAGTAGCTAGAATTTGTGCACTTTGCAGTTGAAGGATGTTTTTTACTCATCAGCATGACACCCTGTTTAGAAGTACTGGATATGTTTGTTTAGGTGCTGTTCTGCTTCAGTTTATCCTGTTAAGGGGAGGTAAGCAGGATTGATGGAGGGGAGGTAACCAGTGGACAGCTAGTTGCTCTCCCACCGATGGAGCAACTTCTTAGGCTTAAGGATCTTGTTGCATGTAGATGGAAGAAGAAATGTAGTCCATAAATAATCCTAATATGTCCATGGGCATGGAGTCAGTAATATGGATATTACTGACTAGCTTCCAGGTGCATTCTTTCATATATATTTCCAGTGAGTAGTCTGCAGGGGAAAGAGGATTGCATGCAGAGACATTATATGGGCTGCATTATTTTTGAACACTTGATAAGAGTCTGTTTCACAGAAACAGATCTTAGGTAGTGAGTAACAGGCCCTGCAGAGATGCAGATTATGTGAACTGAAGGCTCCGACGCATCCCATCCCCCAAGTCTCTCCACATGCTCATATGAAGCACACGCTGCCCGCTGCCCTTCGATACCACAGCATTTATTTTTCTGTCCATCCCACACGACTCGAGCATGGCTCACTTTTTCTCGCCTCCCTCCGTTCGCCCTATCATCAGTGTAAAATACCTCACCCCTGCAGACAGAGACAGATGGAGAGAGCAGCACCAGCCCCCTGCTCAGCTCCAATGATTTATGCCATGGCAGCACAGACCCACACACACACACAGATACACACCACACACACACCTATGCATACAGTATGCATGTGATCATACATCAGCGGATGAGATTGCATGCATAAATACGCAAGGACTCGCTGGTGACACAGAGCTGAATGCATGACGGCACCTGTCTTGTGTTAATGTTAAATGCCAGCGCTCCAGGGCTTTTTAAAAGGACATGTGCATCTTTGAAGCAGTGGCAACAGAGTCTGACATCATTTGTCCCTTTCTATGACAGTTAAAGAGGAACAGGCTGCGGGCACATTCTTCCTCCTTATTCCACCTGACTGAGGTGTCAGACCTTAAAAAAGCTATGTTATACTCAGCTGCAAAACACTTTGCTACAACAATGGAATATCGGATGTACTTTTTATTAAATGCCAACCAGGCAAACTGAGTGAATTTTTAAGGGGACATAATGAGTGTAAAACACTGCTGCAGAAGGAGAGACTGAGAGAAAACTGTCAGTGGACATGTTTGTGTGTGTGTGTGAGGGTGTGTTTGTTTATGCTGCGTTGTGGTCTGGGGCTGTTATGGTGTTGCAACAAGGACATGCTTGGTGTAGCTACATGAGGCAACGATTTGTGAGTAAGGTCATTGTACACGCTGTCCTCCGCTTCCCACCCCCTCCCTCCAACTACACACACACAAACACACACACACACACACACACACACACACACACAAACACACACACACAAACACAGCCACCTTTTTAATATTAATTCTGTTTTGTAGAGGGGTGGGGAGGCAAGAGGGAGGATGGGGCACAGAGATGGGGTTGGGATGGGGAGAAGGCTGGTGGAGGGCGGGCAGGGAAGGGGACAGAGGATAGAAAGAAGCAAATCACATGGCAGACAGGTAGAGAAGAGGAGAGGAGAGGAGGGCTGATGGAGGAGTGAAGGGAGGGATGGAGGTAGAAAGAGAGGGAAAATAAGGGAGGTAGAGCCGTGGTGGAGGGGAAATCGTTTATCCTGCAGCCCAGGTAAGGGTGACCTGTTTGTCTCTGTCGGCCTCTGTTACTCCCCTGATGTCTCTATAATAGGTCTGTGAAGCAAGAAGACACGACAGCACAAAGCAGCGGCCCACAGAAACAGAGGCTCACAGGCGCGCTTAAGCTTCATTCCACCTCAATAACTTCAGGGAATTCACAGAAATTTCAGTTAATGAATTAAATAGCACCATTTGTTATTTCCAATGACTTGTTTTTAACTAATGCGGCTTAAAGAAAAAAAAACACTATAAAAAAACAAATTCTTTAGGGCAGCTTTTGCAGCTGCAGCCTGCATTTCTGAGTCAGTTTTAACCATGCTGCCAGCATGGCTGTAGGGACTGCAGCAGGGCTGAACAATTAATCATATTCAAACCAACATCAAGATGTAAAAGAACGCAATTTTTAAATTACTAAAGCTGCGATTAAAATAGCAAACAACGGGGTTAGAAACAGCTGGTCCCATGGGCTTCATGTGCACACATACTGCCCTGTGCTCCACGTGACACATGCAAATGAGAGTAGGTGAACTTGTAAAATGTCACGCATGAGCTTTGATGCTCGCAGTCCTACTGTGTGAAAATGGCCAAGGCCGGGTTTAATTGTAATCCACATGTTAACATATTAAATCCTGTAGTGTGGTCAAGTAAGAGAGAGTCATGGTACATGCACTCAGAGCCGACTGGTGTTGGCGATTGGAGCAGGCAGTGTCTTTTCCAACCAGGGAAGGTTAGCAGCATGTGCACAACAGGGCTGTGCCTGAATCTGAATATTTTGATTGGAATCGGATTTGGCTGGTCAATACAAAGATTCGACTATTCGTTCCTTATTTTTTTTGCGTGATCCTGCACCCTACATACTCCATCTGGAGCTGCCGTCCACTCTCCTCCTGTAGTAGTCTCTAAGCGGCAAGGAGTGAGCGAATAGATGCTCTGCATGCAGCTCCACAATGAAATAAGAATTTGCCCATTTGAAGAATCCCTCAGTTGACTTGAAGAATTTCAAGTCGACTGAGGGATCACCAATGGATGATCTGCATTTAGGGGACAGCCCTAGTTCACAATGAGGGGAGTGGTAGAGTCAGAGTAAGCATGCTCTTTAGTTTGTGATTAGTTAAAATACTGTAACTGACTGGAGATCAGTAAGATTCAGTAGACCACCCACTTAATATAGGTACAAGCCTCTTGCAAGTAGCCTCTTTCAAGCCTCTTGCAGTTAGAGCAAACTGTTTTTTATTGCAGTAATGCTGTTGTTTTTAAAAGGCAAAATGCCAACAAATATGGATTGAGGCAGAATATTTCACAAGATAAAACCATGCTGTAAATCTTCAAAATGATTATACCTATCTCTTTTTAAATACATTTTTGACTTTTGGGCTTAACAACGCTTTGGAGATATTTAAATGTCTGGATCAAACAGGTTGTAAAAAATACTACACAGCCACCATTGGAATCTAATTCTACAAATAGTATAATACTAATAATGTTAGTGTAGCCTGCGTCTGGTTTACCAGGTTTAAGCAGAACAAATAGACATGCATAAAAAATTGAATGTTGCTGTTTCAAACTGTTCGGTTCAGTGCTACCAGAGGATAAATCTTACTTACTTTGTTGACGCCTAACTTTTTATCTAACACTGCCATAACAATGACATTAATGGTTTTGAGTGAAATGTCTCAACAGCTATTAAACTGATTGTGATTAACTTAGTACACATGTTCCTGTCTCCCTTAGTATGAAATGGAATAACTTTGGTCCCCTGACTCTTCATCTAGCACCATCATCAGCTAGGGTTGCAGCAATATACTGGTTTTAAGGTATATCGTGATATAAAAGTTGACACTTATTATACCGTGTACATTTGCTTATCTATGATATTGAAAAAAAAATGCAACTGGATGAAGAATTCTCCCTTTATTTTAGTTATTTTCAAAGGGGAGAATTTTTACACATACTTCTCTGTCAAAATGGTTTCGAGTTTCAATAGCCTACTTTACATTACATGGTTCAAGTGACCCAATTCCGATTTTTTTCCTCTCAAGTGGCACAGATCGGATCTGTCACATGAACGTGTAAACAGGAAAAAAACGCATGATATCGGATATTGTCAGATCAGATTCAGGCCTCCTTCATATGTGGAAATATATCGGATATGAATCAGATATCTGCCAATAGGTCTGTAATCTAAACAGACAGATTGGATATTTCCTGGCAGCGTCGTACATCATGAATAATGCGATGACAGCGCATTTTGATGATGTGCTCATGAGCGAGGGAAAGGAAGGAAAGCCAAATAAATTGCACGTTAATCAAAAACTATGAACCAAAAAAAGCACAATCTATCCTGAGTAAGACAAACTGCTTGATCCCCGTCTCCAGTGTACCAGTGGAGAACCTGCAGAACTGAATCAGCGAAAAAACACACAGGGTTACACAGCCTCTCTACCTGAGCAGCTGAAGCTGCGGCTCGCACCCTCGGCATACAGACACACAGACGGTGCTTCTGCTTGCCAGCCAAACGTGTGCGCAACTGTGAGAAATAAATATTTGAGGTGTACGCTGTTTTTCTATCTTTTTTATTTTTCTTTCTTTTTTTCTGTCAGCGACATACACTCCTAACACAGGACGAGTTGTTTTATTAACTGAGTTGATTATTAAGCCATAGTGATGCGCGGATCGGCTCTGATAGCACCCGAATCAGCATGTACCTATCGATCATCCAGCCGTACCCGTCTGCAGCTGCATGGACATTTCCACAGCTCTGTGTAGGCTAAGTTACCTTTTAAATTATGTGGAGCAGCGCCAGCTTTCCAGGTGATTTATTCTTTAACGATAAACTTCAAATATTTAAAGTTAGTCCTTAAAATTGCTTTCAGTAATGTAAACATTTCCATGCGTGCAGTAATGTCACTGTAGCAAATACCGTGGGACATTGTGTGTCACACAAAAAACCCGGAAGCTGGCTGCGTTCTGTTTTGCCTCCGTGTCTCCGTGAAAAATAAGGTGAATAGAACATGTAAACAGCAGTCAGGAAAATCGGATATAGGCAACAAATCGGAATTGGGCATCAAGACATGGTAGTTTAAAGGCAGCCAATGATAGTAGTAAAACGTAATAAAACCAAAAATAACCCTTCCATTGCCATTCCTTTAAGGGTCATTCTTACTGATAATATAAATTCTGTAATACCATGATACTGTGAAACCGTTATTGTGCCATGAAAATCTCATACTGTTGCAACTCCATCATCAGCTCTTCATGACTAGATACCTGCAAAATTAATGACATTCCAAGCTGTAATTTATGTTTAATGCTAATTAGCAAGTGTTACCATGCTTACACACTAAATACGTTTGCCAAACATCAGCATGATAGCATTGTCCTTGGGAGCATGTAAGCATGCCGACGATAGCATTCAGCTCAAAGCAAAGCTGTGCTTCAGTGCAGCCTCACAGAACTGCATGACTGTGGAGTCTTGTTCTTTGGTTCCCCCATGAATGACTGTCCAAACACAGACGATATGACGTCACGTCAAAATATTTCTTGCCAGTTCAATAGCACAGAAAAATTTCTTTTTAAAAAAACATCAGCATAAGCTTTTGGCAACAGCACCTCACAATCAAAGAACAGCAGCTTCTTTCTAGATGTACGATTTTGCACCACTGCTCAACAATCACACAGGGAGAAATCCATTGTAGAGTAAAAATGTCAACACTCCATGACAAACGAACTCCTGCAATTCACTGAACACCACAGATTGATGACTTATAACAGTGTAAGAGTATTCAAGGGAGGATTTTTTCCTTAAGGCAGTAGCTGTAGATCTAGCTGGAACTTGAAATAAAAGTAAGCCAGGCAGCCGGGTCTCTTTGATTTGTCTCTCTGCTCACTTCCTCCTCCTGTTTTTCATTTCACTCATCGCCCCGTCCACATGATGCGGTAATGACAGCCCCTTCTTCACCTGCTACGATATCACCTCAGTGAAGATCCATTTCATTACTTTGATTTGGAAATAAAACAGAGTACGGTGGCAAAGTTGGAAATGAGTGCAGATGAGAGGAAGAGAAAGACAGAGGGTGAGAAGAAAGAGAGTCGAGAGGAAAGCTTGGCCTAGAGCTATGGAAAGTTGTAATAGATGTTATGTGAGCAGCAGGAGAATAAAAAGCATGTGGGCGTTTATATGGAATTAAGGCTTGGGTAGTCATTACCATATTGTCTAAGACTTTTTAGTTTGCGTTGGTTTTTCTCAAATTACATTCCCAAATAATACACACAGATATACAGTTTCACACATTTTAAACAGTGTGAGCAGCTTATCAAGTAGGCTGATAACAAGTCTTACTTGCACTCAACAACAGTTTCAGAACACAAAGGATGTGAGAAATAAAAGGTTTTATATTCTTAATTTAAATTCATAAAGCCGCTGACTCCAAACAATTGACTGGACCTTACCTTATCAGTCTTTCATTTAAAAACAATAAGACAGGGAATCATAAAGTGATATTATAGAATACATAACAAACAGTCCAACAAAAATGCAGTCTTAGAGAGAAGAATCCAGCTCTGAAAAGGGAAACAGAAAGTATGTCAGTCTGCCCAAAAACACATCAAAGTGAATGAAAAGGTCCCCAACATCATAATAATATTTCTCTGTCAACAAGCCTGGGTGCTTAATGAGCAACAGAAAGTAAAGACAAGGAGCCTACAAAAGTGGAAACTGCAGTTGGAGACAACACCTAGTAATGATAGAGACAAAAGTGATGGCTGAGCCGGGTGAAGTGAGAGGATACTTCTGCTCCAATGTGCAACTCAACTGACACCTCACTGTCATCCCGAACTGTCACTGAGGAGCCAGTCACCTGTTGACATGTGTCTGCCTGTACAGTGTGTCAGTAGCAACCTGTCAGCACGGTCTTCGAGTCTGACACAAAATTCTTCGCAGATGCTCAGAGAGAGAAGAGTACGAGACAGACTGTGGTCACAACAGTCTCATCAGGCCTTCACCATGTAACTTATAAACTGAAGAAAGAAGTTAGATGAGCCAACATAATGGGCTGGATTGAATTTAAATTTGTTGCATGACTGGTCAAATTGCTGTAGTGACGTCACTGTGTAACAAAGTGTGGGATGCCCTCAGTTTGAACCCTGCAGGCACCTTCAAGTCAGTGATGATCAGCTGAAACACTAAAACCACAGACAGGTGAAGTGATTAACATCGATCATCTTGCTAAAATGCAATGTTCTACTTGAAAAACCTGGGGTCCTGGAGTTCATGTGGATGCTACCTGGCCTGCTACACTCACCCAATCACTGTTGCTGACCATGCCACACATCATGTGGATCTGTGGCATCCACAATGCCAGGACCAAAGGTTTCCCAGCAGAACATTGCATTTTAACGATATGATCAATGTTATTCACTTCAAATGCCAGTGGTTTTAATGTTTTGGCTGATTGGTGTAAATCTGATATTTAACGGAAAAGAAATTGCTTATGGTCCAGAAAAAACCCAGTCTGCTCTTATTGCGGTCTTCCATATCTTGGCATCTCTTCACTGTCATTGCAGCTTGGGGAAAAGACTGTAAAGCCCCGTTTCCACTGGTCAGTCAACTACAGTTCAGTTTGGTTTGGTATGCCCCTTTTTCTGCCTCCACTGTGTAAAGTTGTGGATGGTACCAATGGAGTCGTTCCACACGGTCTCCATTTTTGGTCCCCGCTCTGTTGGGGTACCTAGCACACAGATCTGGTACTAAAAGGTGGAGTTGTGAACACTGCAGTCTGTTGATTGGTCAATAGAGGACGGTCACTCTGCTCAGAGCTGAGTTGTGGCTGGTTTTGAGGCTCATGTAACCACTGTTCATATGAGTTTTATTAGTAGACTGTAATTAAATAACTGAACTGTAACTGAAATGGTGTTTTGCTGTCTCTAGCAGCAGCTGTAGACTGAGAAGAAAATGAAGTAATTCACTGGGCTGACTACTAGTAACTTTTAAGGTGGAATGTGTACTTGTAACATTACTTAGTGCCTGAATTGAAGATGTGAATCCGTCAGATCACCTTAAATTTAAATGTGACAACTTTGACTGTTCCATTAGTTTTTATTGTCTCTACTGGATGACATACACTTTTAGTAATGAATGGTTCTTGAAGCTTTTAAAAATATATAGTTAGTCTGACCGGATTATGTGAATTGCATATTCTAATCCTCACTTGGAGAAAAAAAGCGTTGCAGAGCGTAGTTCCTGTGGGCTACGGCAACACTAAACCCCTGAGGTTGCCTGAGAAGGACTACACGCACAAACCTGCCATTTTTGAATATCCCATAGAGAGTTACTCTCACTCTTGCCTTTTGTATTTTTGTTCTGAAAATGTCGGCGTGCAAGCCCGTTCTGTGGACGATAAACGAGGTGCAGACTTCCCTCTGTGTCACCGGTAATGAGGAAATACAGTGAGTGCTGGATGGAGCAGTGAGTGACAACAACCCCGCCCACATTTAAGGGTACTGTTTGCAAGGAAACGCTTAAGGGACCTAGGGTCTAGGTGTCATGTGTGGAGGGTTACTTTTGGTTCCGAAGGTACTTAACTGAAAGTGTTTGGTGGAAACGGGGCTTAAGAGAGTACAGCAGCACTTTCCTCCAGGACAAATCACCAGTTATAGTTTCTTAACACAACCACACTATGATCCGAAATGAGGGAGGAGTTAACAACATCAGCAACCAAGATTGCATGTTTACCTTAGCATGGAAGTTCAGAAGAGTCTGAAACCTAAAGTGTTTAGTCACAATAATTACTTCTACACATGTGCCTCATTATTTGAAACCTTAGCTGCATTTAATATAAACATCCGACATTGTAACATATATATGACAGAAATTTAAGGAAAAGCGTAACAGGTCTCCTTCAAGGTAGTGAGAATCTGAGTTTAGCTGAGCTTGGTGAGCTGCTACTTTTTTTTAGTATCTGATCCCAGGCATGAGTCATTTGAATAGTTTGCCTTCAGTCTTCACTTCGCTGACATAATGTAAGAACATCAGTAAATGCGAGTGTTCAGGAACATTTTCCTAACCCACGTGTGGGATGAATCTGTCTGCCAATCAAATGAGGTACATTTTGTAACCCTGTATTATCCCCACTGTATCTGTCGTCCTTTCAGAAACAGTGTTTTAGTTTAAGAACAATAAAGTGCTTTGTTCCTGCAGCATTTGAAGCATCTTTTGTCTCACCGTAATATGGTACTTTGTCCTCACAGCTGAAGTATCTCTTGTTTTACAGTAATCTTGTTTTAGCTTCTTTACAATAATGCGGCACATTGTTCTTTTAGCTTATGAAGTGTCTCCTGCCATTTGTTTTATGCCGTTCTTTGGTTGCTCCTAACAAAATAAATGCTGTTGTTTGTATGTACATCCTGGAGGGGAAAAGTAATTCTACCTTTGTAGATCAATAAAAAACATTGTATTCTAATATATTCCACTCACTATCCTAATCCATCCTCTCCTATTAGCAAACATATGGGCATGCTGGCTGCAGTGGCTGTTATGTAATTAATAGTCATGGTGGGGCAATTAAAATCGGGAGGCTTTATGGGCTTGCTGATTAAGATATTTAAAGCATGAAGTACCCAAGGCTCTTATTGTTGTGCAAGTTTCTGCGTATCTTCTTGTTTATTCTCATTTTCTTTTTGTTTCCTCTAGCAAAAGTGTGTTTGTGTGAAAAATGAGCGCTGCCTTTGTGTTTGTGTGCGATTTGAGAGTACGTACAAGACGAGGAACAGTTTTAACACTTATCCTTGACTTTTCCTTTACCCGCATGCAATTAATTACTGCCCAGAATAGCAGCCCTGGGATCAGCTGCTAAGGAAATGAAAACACATCAGTGTAAATGCAAAGCCAGCCAACTCAGGGAGTGTTGTTGTGCAGCACGCTGAGACCCTGCGCCGCCATCCATTTGCAATGACAATCATTATCGCGTGAAAGCAGTGGTCTCCAACTCTATTCCAGAGGGGATGTGTGTGTTCACAGTCCCACAGTAATCCATATTCACTCTCTTAATTGGTTCAATTAGTTCTCTCAGATACTGTATGAATTTTACACTCTGCCTGTCCCCAGATAAAGTCCAGTTAACGTATTACTGGGCAGAGGTTACAAATTGGGTTCCCAGTGGTGAGGCTTAATACACGGAGGATTTGAAGTCATTTACGTGGTTGAGTGGGCTAAAAACTGTATTGCTGACACTGTAATGAAGGAACACAAGCGTCTTGGCCTCACTGTGTAGTCTTATGCAAGACTTACACTCGTGGGAATTCACACACGGACACACAGACATGCCATATCGGACACAGATAACTACACAATATTAGTACGACAATATTATCACGTTTATATGTTGCCCTTTTAATGCGCTTAACTCCGTAAGGGTTGTGTGTCACACAAAGGTTTTTTTCATCCAGAGTCACTGACCGTGGAGCCAAGAAGAAAAGAGAATCAACAGGCAGTCCGTTTACTACTTCATATCTTTTCTGTCATTTTCATCCACATCACACTTACTGTAACATTCTCCCCAATCAAAAACAAGGAGTCTGCAGACACTGAGTGAAGTTTTTGGCGATGTGAAGTGATGATTGTTTTGCAGAGAGTAGATGGTCCTTTGTCTTTACTTTCCCAATGACAAAACAAGTGAAATTACCTCAATAACTTCCTTTGTAGAATTGTTAAAATTATTTTAATTTTAGAAGCAGTAGTCAGAGATCCTTTGATTATTTACTTAAATATCTTAATAAATAATATCATTAAATACTCTAATACAACTAATGTGTGGCAAGTAGTATCAGTAAAGTATCAAAAATAAAAGTACACATTATGCATAATTGTTTTCTTTAATTTATCCAGTGTTATATTGTTGTTATAACAGTTAACTACCCTTCTCACCCCCTCCAACGCTCCTTCCAGTTACTGCCATCAGGCAGACGGTACAAAGTCCCACTGGCCTGGAAAAACATCCACAAGAACCCTCTGCAATAACCACCCTGAATAATCTAAAATAGATGCTGCACTTTAACCTGCTTTTATCAGCTGCTGTTTTAACAGTCCTGTTTTTGTATTTGTTTTAAATGTGTTTTAAAGTGAATGGTGTGTATTGTTGAGCCTTGTGAAAGGAGAATATCTTTCACTGTTGGGAAGTCTATCTATCTGTCTGTCTCCATCTGTACATTAACATGTAAGTAATTTACGTTTAATCAATTAAATGAAAATTTAAATGCTTTAAATAAAATTATTTTTCCTCTAACATCTAGTGCACGTACCTCAAAATGATACTTAAATACAATACTTATAGTTATGTAACTTTACTTAATTTTTTAATAACTGAAAAAAATAGTCATTCTGTATGAACCCATCATCCCAAAACTTCGAATCAAAAGTTATTTGGTGATGGTTATGCGTGTGTTCAGGGCTGGTTGTAATGGCCTGGAGTGTGTGGTGCCAAGCTTTTAATTAGTAAAATGCACAGCCCCCAACACAATTTACATTTGTACAGATAGAGGGGCCTGAAGGGTCAGTCCTCCTTTCTGGAGCCTTCACCAGCATTTCAACAGAATTGATATAAAACAAAAAACAAGCTGCCAATTGTAGAACTGTATTCATATTTATCTATAGTATAAGATAGTTAGTTTAGAGACAATGTCATAAACAGAGGTCAAAAACCTCACACAGCTGAAACTTCTGTACTCCAGTTGAGAACTTGTTGTCACTCAGACACATCCACTGGACATATTTTTGCACTATAACATCTTAACACACTTCATTTACTCTGTCTCAAGAAATCAGACTTGCCTATATAAATACTGACCTGCAACATGAACCAGCTGACAGGAATGATGTGCAGGCTGCAGGAGACCTCACTCCATACTGTGGGAACTCTAAGAAACCAAACACGTGGCATCTAATAACAGTAAACAACACAACAAGATCACATGAGTTAATACAACACCTGTGATATAATGTTATATAATATGAACGTCACCTCCTTCATCATCCAAAAACTACTTTCTATTTCCTGTAGAAAGGCCCACCAAGGGACGACATTGCAGCCTATCTTCAACTATAAATACTGTGGAATTGGTCCATGCTTGTCCCTATAAAAAACAACAAATAAATCTATAAATAAATAAAACTGCAAAATCCGGTCTCATAGTATTTCAACCGTGCAGTGTTTTGGCATTTAATAAGCCTTCAAACTTCTTGAGGTATGACTCAAGACTGGATAATAATTCATCCTCTCATCTGTACCTGTAGGCTAGGCCTACATAACTTTTATGATTTCATCTTTCTTGTGTGGGTAACTTACTCCTCTCCCATTGCTATGGCTTCCTCCGGCGATGGATAATGCTCCCGGTACTGCTCTAATATGTCAACGTATTTGCTCTGTGATGACTCCCAATCTGTTTTCCGCAGCCTTGATCGTCTTATTTTACTTTGATTAATAATTCTACCTCGTTGTTGGTCCAAGCAAAAAAAATCTGGTCCTACAAGGGCAGCCCCTGACTAAGAATTTTCCTAGTCAACAAATAGTCATCATTTAGGGCCATTAGTCGACTAGTCGCCTGCATGTTTACGATATTAATTTAATTATTAAATTATATATTTTGGGTGGGACAACACAATGGTTTGAGTTCAAGGTGTGAGAAAGAATAGTATCAGTAACATTGTTAACACTGTGCTACATTACAGAGAAATACAAAACCGTACTAATGAACCTTCATTAATATAGGCCTATATTTTATCTGCAAGTGCACGTCACACACTGAGCGAGCCGCCTGTTAATGATGCTGTGGGCTAATGGGCATATAGCTACTTCCATGTTTCAGATGATACGTCATGTTTGTAGTCGACCAATGAAGATGAGTTTACATATCACCTTGGGTTCATCCTTCACCTTCTCAAAATGATCACACACTTTGGATTTCCTGCCTGACATGTTATTTACTAGCCTGTGGAATAACCTCAGGGACAAGCCCGGTAAATTAGCGGCTGTACACATGCTGCATCTTTAACTGCCTTGAAAACGTGAGGTCATGTGCTGTGCGGTTGGGAAGGTTGCAAAGACCTTTTAGGTTTTGATTTATGTTGACAAGGCGCAGTTTCATGTCTTCTTTTCTTTTTTTTCTTGCAACTAAGCAACCAATGAAATCTTGCCGACTAATGACCTTTCCTGTCGACTGACATTTCGTCGACTACTAGGGGGCAGCCCTTGGTCTTACGTTTTGGTATCTCCATAGTGTCTTTACCAAAATCGTAAAAAAAAAGCGTATAAATGGGGTCTTTCAACATGGGAAAACCTGCTGAACTTAGGCAATTGATTTTCTTCCTGTTGCCAGTAGACCAAAGCTGTGTGCATGGCTCTGCAGCAGACAGGTATGCCTGTCAAGATGATCAATCAATAACCTATGTCAATCTGAAGACAGAACTAACAACTAACATTAAATATTACAGTGACAAAATACATTTTTCCCCCTGTTCTCTTGCTACCTTTCAGTTCAGTACAGTGATGAGCTTGAGAATAATTTGGACATCCAATAAAGATGAGCTTTTTTACCTTTTTTAATACCAAACTGTAATAAAAAAATCCTTTTTAAAGAGACTACTTCCAGCAGCAGGTGGCCTGTTAAATAGCCCCACAATCCTCTGAAAGCCTGCCTGGGCTTTCAAACCATCCACACTTTGGAGGAGTGTGAAAAAACAACATGTGTTATGGAGCCGTTAAAATCCCTGTTTCAGCCTACAGGGGCAGCACTGAGTATGAACTTCACTCATACAGTAATCGTTAAAGCATGACTCATACTGTGTGGACCTCCAAAATGTCCCCTTTTGGCTCGCCCATCCACTGCTGGTTAATTTGCAACAACGCTGAGGTCCCACTGTTGGATTGAGAGCAATTGCATGCATACACACACTGAATCCTTATTAAGTCAATGTTGGCATGCGAAATACGCAATTAAGTTAGCGACATACTAAACTACGTGGCTTAATGGTCACTCTGCTTTAAGGACTGAGTTAAAGATACGGCATAGCCAAGAAAATGGGGACTCGTTTGAAAGACACAAACACACACACACATGCACGTGCACACATCGTCAAACAAATGAGGCGGTTGCATTAGTGTCTGTCTAGTGAATGGAGAGTGTATATTGATCTGGAGGAGAAGCTCGTACATCAGTGTGGTTTGGCAAAATGCCATTAAGGTGGAGGAGAAATTATGAACACCCACACACATTTATCCTTTTCTTTCCCAGAATAAACTGGCTCAACTTCTTGCTTGTTAAAACCCGCTTTTCATCTACATTTTATTTTTTATTGCTCATTGTGGTGTCTCTCCTTGATCTCCTATTCCTTTTTTCCCCCTTACTTTCCCCCCATGTCGTTCCAGCGCCCTCCCTCCCTCTCTTGTGTACCTATAGGTGTCCAGCTCAAGGTTTCACATGAAAGTGACTGTACAGTCGAGCACAGTGCTGGGGACGGCAGTGCAGCCGGCTGGTTGCAGCTCTGGAGAGCGTCCCGTCTTTCCTCAGCCGTGCTATTTGTGAGGTCTGACGGGCGGACTGGGAATAGCAGGATGATTCAGCGCTACAGGGTCAGGATCTATGATAATGTACCATGGGGAACATTTCCATATAATGAACACAGTACATCTTCTTTAGAGGCCCTCTTGAGGAACGAAGATGAGGACACACAGATAAAGAGGAACGAGAGAAAGGGAGATCAAGGGAGATTTCAAGAATGAGAGAGGGAGAATACAGGAGGAGGACGGAGAGAAAGGAGGAGAATAGTGGAGACGGCAATAATGAGAGAGAAAATTTAATGGGAGAGACAAAGAAGTAAAAGAGAAAGAGGTAATGTTAATGCAGTGCAGCCGGCAGTTTGTGCTCCCTCTGCAGCACTTGTGAACACTCCTGGCTGTGTTGAGCACTTGCTCTTTCATATCAGCCTCCTGCCGCTACTGTAAAAAGACACATTGAGAGAAAGGGTTTTGCGTGCATTTATTTATGTGTGTGTATGTGAATGCACGTCTGCAAGCCCTTTGTCGCGAAGCTAATAACAAATTGTCATGCTGGCTCTTGATTTGTATGGATAAAAGAAGCCATAATGAGCCCCATAATGCGAGCTATTTAGTGCACCATTTGAAGCAAGCTGCCATGTCTGTCAGTCACAGGAACTTCCAAGTCTCTCCGTGACAAGCCTGGGCTTTTGTCCTGAAGTCTCGAACAATAAAGTGATACAGCGATGACAGACATGCACACACGCCCAACTCACAACCCCGCATCTGTTAAACATTCATTATTCTCCTCTGCGTTGTCTTGCAGAAAGAAAACTGCCACGAGCTACAGAGCCAAAGCAGGCTGGACCAAGTGTCTGCCTCTTTTCATGTCCATTGCTGCTGCTGCTGGAGTCGGTTCCACATGGCACACAAGTGTGAAATTGGTGAGTAGATTACATGTGAGTGCTATGATGTGAGAGCAGCTGCTCCATCTTTACAGGTCAATACTGATCAAACATGGCTGATAATGTGTGTAGGGAGTCAATTTCTTTTCTCCTGCTTATCTAGGCAGATATCAAGACACGTGTGAATCCTCTCATTTGAAATGCATTGTATTTATTTATTGATACAAATCCATTATAAAAGACTATACAATGAAATTTCCACATGCATTTTCCACTTGATTCATTTTTAATACTTCATTCAAGCTAAATGTTTTTACAAATAAGGACAGCGGACAATTATTTCATCGTCGCCGTCGCTGATCCCTGATAATGAAAACCCATTCTCCTGGGGTGTGCGTAAAAAATGTAGCTAATAGTCTTATAAATGCTCACATCATTGACTCATAGTTGAAGTTTAACCCTGACTTAACCCATTTGCAGCTCTCAGCTAAGTGATCAAGGAACCAATACAACGCCTCACTGCCCTCTGTCAATACACCTGGTCTGACCTATTGGCGATGGTGGAGAGGGGAGCTGATCCATAGCATTGACAGCCTCCACCATTCTCCTCTTCTCTCTCATTAGATCTACTCTATTAAACTCCTTATGCATCTGTCTGTAGGCTGCTGGGCTGGGGCTGGGGAACAATCGGAGAACCCTGCTGGTGGTCGCTGATCTCCACTATGGCTGGAAAAGAGCTGAAATGCACTGCGTTTACAGTTGGTGGAAGACACTGAAAGGTTTTTGACTGCAATAGTAGAAATAGTCTTTGAGTAGGCACAAAGTGTTTGTGTGTTCTTGCGCGGCAGTTATGTGGTTTTTAACTTGCAGTAAAGAGAGAGCAAATATGTGCGCGTAACAATAGATAAATGTATCTACAGTGGTCTTAAAAGACATTTGGGAAATATACTTATTTTCTCTCTGATGGAGAAGATTAGAGGATTAATACCACTCTCATATCTGTGCTGTGAATATGGAGCCAGCAGCTGGGTAGCTTAGCTTAGCACAAAAACAGCGAGTCTGATCTGCACAATTATTTCAAAATTCACCCAGCAGCACATGTTATATCTCACTTGTTTAGTCTGCGCAAAAGTCAAAGTGAAAAAACAATTCAGTGTTTTATGGTGATAGAAAAATATTTAATCACCCCTGTAAAACGACCATTTTATTGTCATTTTCATACCTTTTTTTTGTACACACTGATAAACAAAAAATGTAAAACCATGTAAAACCAGGTAAGACAGTTTAAAGTGTTCGAAAACTCATCCTACACAGAGGTTTAGCCATTCCAGTGAGATTTTGGGTAACTAGTTGGCCACACTAAAGTGTGTGTGTAAATCCGCACTTCACCGTACGCGGGTTCTAGCAGCTAACAGATCGCTATGGAAAGCGATAGAGAGAGAAGTGTGTTCGGAAATCAGTGGGCAAAATTGTTGTTTTCATTTCCAAAACAATGTGGCGGAAGTCTGATTCATTCATCTCTCCCTCGTCCTCCTCCTGATCTGACAGCGAGGGACGTAATTGAGGAGCCAATGGTGCGCTCAGCAGCGGTTTCCGCCGTAGCTCCATATCGCAGTAAACTGTAAGCCCGCCCACTTTTTAGCAGCCAAATCAAATGTGAAGGATTTGATATAAATCCCTCTTGTAATTGTACACCACTCACTGGGAAATTCGTCACAGCACAGCAGCTAAAGATGCTCTAACTTCTGTTTCACTGGGACTTAAGGAAGCGCTGGTAGGTGGATTTTACTATTTTTGGACAGGCTAGCAGTTTCCTCCTGTTCTCTGTCTTTATGCGGAGCTAAATTAATCAGCTGCTAGCCGAGGCCCTGTATTTGACAGACAGATGTGAAAGAGGGACTGATCTTCTCATCTGACTCTACCCCGGAGAGTAAATAAGTCCAAAATGTCCGTTAATGTCACTGTTTGCATGTGGGTGTGTGAGTATTTGAGAAACAACATCACATGACGCTGGTGAATGTTGACATTGGTTTCTGTGTGTATGTGCGTACAGTGTTTGTGTGTGTGTGTGTGAGAGAGGCATCATTCAGGGGTGGAGTTGAGGCGAATGGGACTTTGTGGCACAGAGGAGGCAGAGGGGTCAGACATGGCCACAGTCGTCACTCCCATCTTCCTCAGGGAGCGCTCGTCTGTCACTGAGATGGAGCGAGAGATCGTAGGACGAGAGGCAGCCGGTGGGCCTGAGATAGATAGATAGATAGATAGATAGATAGATGGATAGATAGATAGAAGACAGAGGGTAGGTTCTTTTAATTGTTCTTTTATCCCTGATTCTCCTTCTCTATTTGCTTTGACAACACAAATGCATTTCACGTTCTTCCAATAAAGCAAATTGATGATGACAGATTGCGGAAGAATGAGATACTCATGACATGAAAGAAACAACAAGATAGAGATAAAAGAGGAAGAAAAGCAAAAGCAACACTGAGAAGAGAAACAGAGGGACGACAGTGTTTAGGTTTACAATTTATTTAAGTATACATAAGCTCAATGTCATTCTCTTAGATTCCTATTAGTTAAATCCCTTATTGGTATTCAGCACACACTCGACTTTTTATTAGACTCTCTAGAGTAAATGACATCCATTTACTTTTATTACGACAGATGAATGAAATGAAAACTATGATTCGGTCTGTGCAGAGATCAACGCAGTGGCAGCATTTGGCCTGTAGGGGGTCATCGCGGTGCAGCGAGCTGCAGCAGGTTGAGCAATGACTGCAGATTTGTTGCAGCGTGATGTCTCTCATCATTTCACAGAGAGAGAGAGAGAGAGGGAGAGCGCACAGGCAGCAAGAAGCTACAGGCCATCCTGGGAATTTTACCTTTGATATCTCTCACATCCAGCTGAGGTTCACCAGACTAACCAGCAGGGGGCAGGGTGACCACACACACATGCACACACATGCACACACACGACACACACACAACACATATGCCCAGACACAGACCCCCACCAGGGCTGACATTTGCAGCTAAGTGCTGCAATGGCTGGTTATTTATGTTGAGAGGACTGGTGATGGGGAGAGTTCAGCAGGTGGCTGCATTACACTGTTTATCAGGCCGACGCAGTGGCATTATCACTTCATGAGCCGGCCTACCCCCAACCCCCCCACCCCCCCCACCCCCTTACATCTGTCTCTCTGTCGTCCTTTTCTGGGCATGCACCCTCTGTCTCTCCCTCCTCAATGCTTCTTGTGTTGTAAAATGCCTCCTGACTGCTCTTCCCTCTCCCTTTTTCCCCCACAGATGTGCACCAGCCATCTGGGTACTTGTAGGGCACAGCTACAGCACTAGTGGCGCAACCAGCTTCTGTTGGAGCCTGTTAGCATTACAAAGTTATTCATTCATAATAGGGATGTCAGTTTTGGTTAGTTTTGCTTTTGATAGATCAACACTCATTGACTGTTAACTAACTGGCTAATTTTTAAGAGAAAAAAAACACTGAATGACGTGAAATACAGGAGGCCTTTGCTCTCAGTCTGGCGCTCCATTGACTCAGTGAGCTTTAGCACAGCATTTTAAAACGCTGTCCATTTAGAGATGGTGAAATTTAAATATTTTGTGATCTCCTCTGGTTAGCTAATGTTAACCATGGACGCTCTGCTCTGTGCACCACCTGGGTGGGAGCTAGCTAGTGGCACCACTCATTTGAAGATTACTCATGGTGCATAGACAGTGTTGCTGCAGAAACACGTTAGCCACTCTCTGGTTTCCTCCCAAGGAGCCCTGGAGAGCAAGTGGTTTCTTTTTGAGCTGCAAAATCTCTTTGGCATTGTAAAGCACAGGGCACGTCTAGTAGCTGGTGGAAATCTGCAACACCTGATTTGTCCTCGGTCAGAAGGAATACACTGGCAATCCAGTGACTTAACTCATCAGTCGTCTTTATTTACCACAACCAGGCAGGAACAGCAGTCTTTAGGATATTTTGCTACACATGGAAGCCCAAGTAAGATAAGTTGTAAATATCAGGACATATGTGAGGGTGTGTGCTTATTCATATAGACGCACACCAGTCTTCACAAAGGGAACAGAGGAACTGAACTAGATTGAGCAGCGGACATGTGGCTCGCCACTTTTGATGCAACTGCGCTGAAAAGTGTAACATGATCAAGCTAGGGCTGCTGGGAAATGGAGTTCTTAAAGGATGACAGTGAGTTCTCTACAGGCATTGTTACTTGTGTCAACACCATTAACTGTGCTGACGTGGCTAACAGCTAACAGTGATAACGTTGTTAAACAAGCTAAAGGGCTTTGTGACAAAATATTAAGCCACCAACTACTCACGGGGTGACCTGGGAAAGACAGGTGGGTGGGCGCAATGTTTTTGCAGCAGTGCCGTCCTGCACCATAGGTAAGGCGCTGCTAACTAGCTCCCACCTAGCCTAGGTTGTGGTGCAGTAAACTGAACAGCAGCAGAATTAACCTATAGACTGACATGAGCAAACGGTCAGAGTTGGTATTGGCATTTAACCTATTAACGGTTAACTGTTGATATCCGTAAATCATACTGTTCTGTTGACAGCAATGGATAAGATTGTGAGCTGAATTTATACAAATACCTGCTGAGAGTCATAGTAAACACCTAATGATCTAAAAATGTGTTTATTTGCCTGCTTCGTCTACGTGTCCTCTGTATCTGCTGCTTATTAGGCTGAAATCACCACAAATATACCCTTCAAACTTACTGCTCTTTTCATCTCTCTCTCTCTACCTTCACTCGTCACACATCCAGCTGTATCCCCCCCTCCCTCCCCCTCCGCCTGCCCTCCCTTCCTCTGTGGTATTTCAGCACGGTGCGGGTCAGGAGCTGCAACCTCACCTGTGTTGTTCTGGCTGGATTTGACTTTGCTGTTGGTCTTCTCTTGCATCGTTCGCTCGTACTCCCTCACCTCCTCCAAACTCAGCCCTGTGGGGAAAGCAGAGTACACACACACACACACACACACACACACACACACACACACACACACACAAAGCTTCAAAACAGAGTATGAAATATGTATTAAATTTCACAGGGTGTATATTCACAAATACGACTAAGCACAACAGCATCGCTCTGAATGTTTTATCTATTATCTATAATATTTAAAATGTTGTTCTGTGACCCACCATGCCATTCGTCCATCCACGTTACTGCTTGCCTGTGGCCAACCAGGAGAATGTCCCGGATGTTCTAAAATAAATCCAGGAATAAAGACGGGGCAGGAAAAAGAAATATAAATAAAAATGCCAAACAGGGCTTTGAATTTAGAGGTGTGTGTGAAATGCGACAATCATTGTGTTACAGTGTGTCATAGCCAAAACAATGACGATACCTTTGTGTAATTACTCTAAATAAATGAGATCATGGTTGAGATAAAAGGTAACTTAACTTAGATAAGTGGAAACTTATCTTAACGTATTATTTGCGCTCGCCTTTGTTAAAACCAAAACCACATTCCCACGAACGCACTCTCTTAGCAAAAACAATGTTGGAGACAGGGCGTCACTAGTTTTGTTCTTAGTGCTTTTGGTTTTTCTTTCATGTTTGATTGTAGAGCATTAATGTGTTGAGAGTTTTTTTATCAGCTGTTTTAATTGTTCCACCAACTTTCACAGTGAGAAACCTTTGCCTCCTTTGCGCCAGAGGAACAATAGCACTCTTACAGTTATTGTAAAACAGTATAGCAGTTTTTCCAATAAATCTGACCTAATGTTAGATTTCATAAAATTCAGTGCAGAGGCCAAGAGCATTCGTGGCGCTGGTCTTGGTAATGATACTTATGTCTGGAACTTAATGTCATAATCATTTATTTGTGTCACGAAGCAACACATGGCACATACAACTAGCAAATAACCAATCAGGATTAAAGATCACCAATTTACTGCAGGTGTACAAACTGAAGGACTCCAACATGCAGAATGTAGCACAGCACTTTATTGAATCCAATTAGCTGTAAATTCAGATTTTTCCACCTTGTCTTACACCTATATGGACTCGTAACATTAACTGCAGATTGTATCATGATCCAACTGTCTTTACATCAGCACAGGGAAAAGGTATGGTGGAAAAAACACAAGCTCTGTCTCACTTTGTGTATGAACTCCTCGGTCCTGGTCTGGAAGCCGTACACCTCGAACCTGCAGTGCACCCGCTTATAGGAGCACATAATGGGCTGGTGGTCATTTCTCCAGCCTTTCTCCAGAGGCCCTCGGCCAGTTTTACTTGACTGCCAGCGACTCGGGTCCTGCACAGATTAAGCAGAGGGTCTATACGTTACTTGCTGAGTCTGCAGAAACTTCGGCCCTGTGAGGCGTCTTCGGGAGGGGAACTATGGTTGTGTGTGTGATGATATGCGTGTGGAGGTAGAAGCAGATTGTTGCTCAGCACAGCCCATAGGAGGCAAGTGTGATAACTCACATTATGAAAGTGTTCGTGATATAAAATTTTCACCATTTCACTTACTCTATTAGATTGGTGTGTTTGCCTTCGTGTTGGTTTTTGCATGCATGTGTGCTTGTGTATGTATGTATATTTTTTTCCACCTTTGTCTCTGTGTTCTTGTCTGCATGCGTCTATATTGCCAGGCCTGTGAATCAACCTTTGTCTCAAAGGACTTGAAGGGAGTAAAGAAGTGTAAAACCCTTGTGGGGAGGTCATGAAGACAGGCAGAGGAGGTGTGTGGGTGTTTTACTGATTTATGCTCTTTCAGAAGCAAAAACAAAAGCCAGTAGATCAAAGATTACAAGGAGAAAGGTGTTTGTTTTTGCATTTGTACGTCTTCACTTGCAACGTCATTAGAAACCAAGAGAAGTTCCACATTTTGAGAAATATGCTTATTTGCTTTCTTGCCAAAAGGGGAAACCACATACTGTATAAAAATAACGGACATAGCCACCGTGATGTCACCCACTGGTTTGTGGACTCCTGTTTTGAAGCCTTGAGTTTGGCATTTTAACTATCGCCATCTTGGGTTTTTGGAGCCAGAAGTCAACCTTATTTGGACAAGAGGGGGGCGCTAACCCTAACTGTAGCTACTAGCTTAGTTAGCACGGGGCATTTACTGTCTATGGTCAACTGTGATGATGCTAATGATAATATTCACTAGGAAAAAGCAGACTTAAAACCAGTATAACAAAATATAGTTAGATGAAAAACTGAATATTTGACTCCTTAGAGGGTCTGAAGGTACAACCAAATGCTAAACAAATTTTATTTTAGGCGACCAAAATGTTATAATTAGCTTAAATGAACTGAAAACATTGATATAGTAGATATAGTATATGCTTATACTATGTGAATTGGGGGTCAGGCATGGGACAGCAGCCCCTGTCATTCAAAGTGGCCACGTCCTTAATTATGTATAACTTTAAAGGATAACTTTGGTATTTTTCAACCTGGGCCCCATTTCCCCATGTGTATGTGTGCGTATAATTTGCTTGACGCATTTGCCCCCATATCTACCTCGCGGCTGCTGGCTGCATCCGCCTCCCTCAATACTGAACCAATTTTAAAACGAGTTGTACCTATGAATCATACGCACACATACACATGGGGAAATAGGGCCCAGGTTGAAAAATACTGAAGTTATCCTTTAAGCTTTGATAACATTTAAACAGGTGATTTATACAAAAGTTCACCCCTCATACAGTTGTCATCAATGGGGAAATTAGCTATAGAGACCCTAACCGTTTTTTGTACCAGGCTGTAAACATGTTTATAAGTTGGGCATTTTAACATGGGAGTCTGAGGATTTTGGAGCCAGCCTCAAGTGGCCATCAGAGTTACTGCAAGTTTTGTCACCTCAGTGTTAGCTTCATTTTTCCACCCCTGAGGTTGCCGCTTAAGGGAACAGCTAGCCTCACTTTTTAGCACTTATTGCATTCATCATTCCTACAGAAACTGACATGTTACAGCTGTGGTTTAACTGGGAGTTATGTGCTCTAAGTATGTGTAAGTATGTAACTCCCTTCGTGTTTACATTTCTGTTTGCGTGTGAACTAAATAACAGGATACAGAACGTTAACTAGTTCAGAGGTGCTGGTAGTTACATGTTTCAACTTTTGACAGAACAAGGCCAGGTCTTCCCCCCACCTCCAGTCTTCAGGCTAAGCTATGCATTTGCCTCCAGGCTGTAGCTCAGTACAAGCACAGACACGAGAGTGGTATCGATCTTCTCACTCAACTCTAAAGTGCGTTTCCAAAAATGCCTAACTGTTCCTTTAATGTGATCACACAGCTTTTCCTTTGCAAAACCCTCAACAGGCCTTCTATAGTTTTTCTACACAGGAACATTTAGTTTTGCGTGCATGTATCAGAACAGTACATACCTCTGACTCTTTGTAATGTTTTTCGGGGATGGTATCACTCAGGATATCCAGGAAACTCACACTCTCTGGCGGGGTCGGCTTGTCCCCGAACACCTACACCCAAACAGATGGGGGAGGTCATACGTTATAATGAGAGCAGGCACACATACACACACACACACACGCACTCCACCCATACTCTCACACGCATACAGTCACTCACTCAGTGGAGAGGGGGGATGAGAGTAGATGAGTAACTGTGTAGAAAACTGAGGTCACACACCATAACACCCCTCACTGTATCCCACCCTCAGGCCCTTGGAGCAAATCACACTGGAGCAAACAGAGGAGAGAACAGACAGAGAGCAGAGGAGGAGAAAATGGGGGAAAAAAACAAGGACGTATGAGAGATATTAAAAGAGAGGGGGGAAAAAAAGAAGAGTTATGAGAGCAGAATACACTTTTCCTTGAGAGAGAATGGAGGGAAGCAAGGGAAAGAGAGAGGGGGAAGCACTTTTATCTGACCTTGTTTAAAATGTGTTCTAATGCCCCGCTGAAGTTGTTCATTTCACAGTTGAAAACTAACAAATAAGTAAAAGCCGGCGTTAGATAATAGCCTGCTACGCTCCTGTGGTGCTGTTTTGGTCTGTGTCTACCCAAGGTCTTGCTCCCTCTTATGGAATGAGTTGCATTAGCTGGATGTATTGTGTTGCTTTTTACAATGTGCTCAGGGCATGACGCTCTCAGTGTTTCCTTGTCATTGTCTCTCTGTTTTCTGTGTGTTCATATTCATAGAAACACTGCTGGAGGTAGTAATCAAATCCATTACTCATGTACAAGTATAAATACCACACTGTAAAAAAAACCCCTCATATACCTCCTTACCTATTTGAGTCTAGTAAAAAAAAGCCACTCCCACAACACTAGAGGCAGTCTAACAAATTTTATTCTTATGAGATTTAAAACGTGTTTTGGGAGAAATACTTTTTAATATACAGCCACATGTCAGTGGAACAAGCTGCTTATCTCACTTTAACAAAGCCCAGCTGAGAGGAGTTTTAAATCAGATCTCAATAAGTGGCTGTTAAATAATTTATAGGTGTATAAATGCCTTATGTTTTATTGTCTGATTGTGTTTTTTAGGTTTAATGACATTCTGGTTTGACACTTATGTATTCAATGTGGCGTCTTGTGCTGCAGTAGAGGACCACAGTGGAAATAAGGCTTTTTTGTCTGTTTAAATCAGCAACAGTTTTAAATATCTTACATGTAGTCTGTCAATGTAGTTGAAGTATCAAAAGTATTAATACTTAATGTTCCCACCATCATGGAAAACTTAGAAAAGTCTGATAAAGTTTATTACAAATATCAGGACAGTGTGTGAGAATTCCCTTTTCTTCACCTATGGATATTTTCCTCCTACACACTTGACTGCAAGATTTGAAAGGTGTGCATGAGCCTCTATATTCTAAAGACTAAAATCCTTAAAAGTTTTAGGTAAGTCATAGAATTTTGTTCTGTATAATAAAACTAATTGTCGGTAATCTTCCGTGGAAAACCTTCCACATAATGTAACATAACTCTGAATTTAATTTTAGTCTCTGTTGATGTAATGTAGCTCTAATATGGGTGGATGAGCAATGTTTGGTTTACCATTACATTTCTTCATTGTCTCCCTGCATTCCATCTCTCCCTACATGTGTGCCAGATTGAAATTATGCTTGATTGTAAATCTATTTTATTATTTTATTATATTTTTAAAGGACAAAGTGTGGCTGTAGTTTGACTGATTATTATTACTCATGCTTTGAGCAGCATTTTACTATTTTGTTTTTTTAAATTTTGTTTTCATTTTTAAATTTTTATTTATTTTTTTTCCAAGATATTTTTGGGGCTATTTGCCTACATTTGAAAGGACTACTATAGCATGAAAGGGGGAGAGAGAGGGGGAAAATGGCATGCAGCAAAGAGCTGTGGGTTGGAATTGAACTCATGGCTGCTGTGGCAAGGACACAGTCTTTGAACATGGGGCGCCTGCAACGGATTATTAGTTTCATTATTGATTGATCTGCTGATTGCGTTTTCTTTGAGATATATAATTATCAAGCTACTGGTTGGACAAACCAAACAGAAAAAATACTATAAAATAAAGTAATTACAATAAAAACAAGGAAAAGGAGCAAACCTTCACATTTTAGACCTGTAATCCTGAAATATTTGGCATTTTTGCAAGAAAAAGGATGTAAAAGATGATTAAAATAGACTTAATTGTTCACCTTTAAATGAGTAAACTGTTGGGCAGCAAATCACCATCTTTGTAAGCTCTTCAAATGTTTTTATGTAATACTTATTATTAATAATAATAATAATAATAATAATAATAACATATTACAGCTGTCAAATAAATACATATAGTTTAGTAAAACCTACAGTATGTCCCTCTGAAATGTATTGAAGTAGAGTTCTAAGTAGCAAAAAAAAGAAAATGAGTAAAGTGCAAGTACCTCAAATTTGTACTGAGGTACTTAGCGTACATAATGTGTGTAGATCATGCACAACTCTATCAATTGTTTGGAATAAACTCATGTAATCTCTAACTGCCTGACATAATACAAGATCTGCCACATTTTTTCCCCACATGCAGATCTCCAGACCTCCATATTTTGACATGTTGGTACTTGTTACTTGGCTGTTTCCTTGATTACAGCATGCAGACACAAGGGCCACATAGTGTTGCAACTGTCACTGAATTTCTCAGTGTGTGTTGATATGTGTGGACAAAATGCTGCATGGCAACCATGCTCACCGCCGCTGCATGTTTGGTTAATCGATCTGCCAATACTGCATTTTGTGCTTTGCTTGTTTTCCTTGTAATGGGAACATCAATGTGATGAACATTTTCTTTGTGCTGCAGAGAAAATTGCAATTTCTCTCCTTCCCCTTTGCCTTTCTCCTCCCCCTCTCCCCTAATCACTCCATCTTTTTCACCTCGCGCTCTCTCTCATACTCACATTGTCGTTATCGCCGTTGTTGTTCTCGAATCTCGTCTCAATGCGGATGCTGAACTTGGGGAGGAATGATACCTGTGGGGTGACAAGAGGTAAAAATGGAGGAAAAAAGGGGTTGAGGGTAGAGATAGAGAGAGCGGAAGCAGGCGGCAGATTAGATCCACTGATACTGGGAAGAGATGAGCTCTGTTGCATTCATGTACAGTAAATGATGTGTGAGAATACTTACCGAGTACTCTGCAGCACCAGGGACATTCAATATGGAAAAGGGAGAAACAACATTAGTTACTCATACATGCATAAGCACGCAATTGCTCGCACACACGTACACGTTACCATGAGGGGATACATGCATGCATAGGGATGAATATTTGATGGCACTTGGAAAACCAGCTGTTATAAGTAAATAAGTTTTGTATAATTCATTGAGATGAAAGTAACCTGATGTTTAACACAAACAAAGGCACTTATAAACAAGTTCCCATACCCATGGATGGATTACTGAACAAGCCTATCGGGTACAGGCCCAGGGGCCCGCAGTGTCAGGGGAGCCCCTGGCCTTCACTTGCAAAAATCATTTGAATTAACACAGACCAGGAAGAGCCTCAAAATGATGACAGAGAGATGCAAAAAGACCATAAAGAGATGCAAAGGAACCACAAAGAGACACAAAATAATTACTAATTTGAGCAAAACAACCACAAGGAGACACAAAATTATCACAAAGAGACACAAAACAACACAAAGAAACACGAAATAACCACTAAGGGACACAAAACAACCACAGGGAGACACAAAATGACTAGTAAGGGACACAAAACGACTACAGAGAATCAAAATGACCACAAAGAGACACAAAACAACCCCAAGGAGACAAAATAACCACAAAGGGGCTCAAAACAACTACAAAGAGACACAAAATGACTATAGAGACACAAAACAAACAAAAAGGGATACAAAATGACTACAAAGAGACACAGAACAACCACAGAGAGACACAAAACAACCACAAGGAAACACTAAATGACCACTAAGAGATGCAAAACCACAAAAAGATTAATAACGACTTCAAAGAGGCGGGAAATCACAGTTTGAGTGTCTTGCTTCTACGTAGGAGAGTTGTTGGGGCCCTTTGCATATCTGTGCCCAGGGACTCATTGACTCATAATCCGCCCTTGCAAATACCTGTGATGGTGTAGGGGTAGAAGTTCCAGGCCTTTTCTGTCACGTAGAAGAATCGTGGGACAAAAGCTTTCGCCCAGGACGGCAGTTTGCTGAACACAAAACAGGAAGAAAGAGGAATCACATTGAGCAAGAGGAAAGAGGGGAATAGGAGGAGAGAGAGATTATGGAGGGAGACAGAGAGATCCTAAGTGGTTTTTGTGCCATTTATAGCCAGATTACCTGTAGGCTACTCTCACCACAGCGCTCATTTTTATGACTCATTCCCAATTACACCTGTGGTGATGAATTGTTACTGTAGCTTCTAGGTCACATGTCAGAACATGATTGAGGTAAAATACATTTTGCACTCACTGTACTTATGTATGTGTGGTATGTGTGTGTGTGTGTTCCAGCATATCTTTACTAATGAGGACCAAATGTCCCACAAGCACAGAAAGATTAGGAAAATCCTCCACAGTGAGAACATTTCTTTACTTCTGTAAGAGTTTATTTTAGGATTAGGCCTTGGGTTTATAGTGGTGATTAGAATAAGAGTTGAGGTTACATTAGGGTAATGAGTGAGGTTAGCATAGGGTTAGGGAAAGAATTTAGAGTTAAAAGCGAATTCTGGGTGTTATTTTAGACTGGGCTTTCACTGAAATCTCAATTCATTGATTAATGGACTGTCACTCTGAGCACAAAGCAAAGGAAACACTTCGTTTCAGCACAGTAATGCAGATGCTGCAGTCATGCGTTGCGTCACACTTCTGTGGTTGAACAATAATTGCAACATTTCAGTCCTGACATTTCCCACATACTTCCTTGTTTACTTTGCTGCTTTACTGTAGCTTCAAGCAAATTCAAAAATCATTTGCAGCACTTTGTTTTAATACCTCCCTATTTAGGAGGTTGTTAAAATATTTGTAAGCAGTATATAAAAACTTAATAAATGGTTTGTAGCACACTCGTAATAATTGTAAGTGTTTAGAGTCATTTAAAACTGTTAAGCTTTAATGTAAGAGATTCACTCCTGACCTTGGAAACAAACAAACAAAATCTCAACTTAAGAACTATTCATGAATAAATAATTAATCAATAAATCAAATTATAACACACTCCTGATTAGTAAATCATAAGAGGTTTCATAGTTGTTAACAGAGACATTAAACGCCCAGTGTGTAGGATTTAGGAGCATGTATTGGCAGAAATGGAATATAATTTTCATAACTGTTATCACCAGTTTACCTGTAGCTAAAGTTGTTTTCACACTGAATCTGAAGAGTGTTTCCACCACACAAAAAATTCAAAGCCAGTGAGAGAGCGTGAATAGACACAAATTTGTACTGAATGTGAATTATGCTATGCGAAGGACGAGACATCTGTTTTTGCGAGAAACTTGTGTGACGCTGTGTTGTGAAAGCCTATCAGTGTTGAGATCTGGTTGAGCGTCTTCTAATGTAACAGAGAATCAGAAATGCAGAACAAACTTATTGTTGCCGTCTGTGGCACCCGGAGCTCTGCCTGTCAGTGTCAGTACTGTACAGAGACAGAACAAACAGAGAGCTCAGAGATTAGTGAGCAGAGTCATAATCTACATGGTAGGTTCTGTAAATATGTATGTGGCTCATCACATAAAGGTGTATAACATCTCAAGGGTTTCACCAATCACCACGCAACTTTGTAGGCATATGACCACACATAATCTGAGGGGACTCCTCCATTATTGACCCCATCAAACAAAATGGGGGCGCTAGAGAGCTAATTTCTTATCTAGGCCTAACCGCCATATCGATTTTTACTAAACTTGGTAGATATGAAGAACAGGACGCCTCAAGGTGACTGGAGAAATTTAACTCTAACTGGCAACTGGGTGGCGCTATAATAACAGAAAAATGCTTAAAAATGGCTAAAATGCGACTGATCGCTGTGGCTCCCCCTGTGGCCCAGTGTTGGGTTTTTTCCTCATTTTTGATATAACTAAGTCATGGTATGATATGCTGTACATAATCACTGTCAGTGTGTCATTCTGTCAGTCAGTCATTCTGTCTTTCCCACGTTTTTCTACTCACTGACGTGGTCAATCTGCAAACTGCACATAGGCATTGAGAATTGGCATAGGAAGAAGGTGATAAAGCTACCAATGGGTATGGACTAGTATATTGTATTATAAGAATTGCTCACCATGTTGTTTCTACAGTAGCCCAGAAAGGACAACCCAAATACTCTCTTGAGATAGGGCCATTCGCTTTTGGCATTGGCCATCATAGTTCACGTACTTGCTCGGCACATAGTAGAAGACTAAGCTCTGCAACCTCACTGCTAGATGCCTGTAAATCCGACACACCAGACCTTTAAAGCAACAGTCTGACATTTTGATAAACCCTTATTTGTTTCTGGTGGTGAGTTAGATGAGAAGACTGATACCACTCTCATGTCTATATGCTACATATGAAGCTATACCTGGCAGCTGGTTAGCTTAGCTTGTTATAAAGACTGAAAACGGGGGAAAATGGCTAGTCCAAAGGTAATGAAATCCAGCTCCCAACACCTGTTCACTTCACTAAATAACATGTCTTGGTTGTTAAATCTGCATGAAACTCAAGTGTAAAAATGAAGATTTGCTGTTTTATGGAGGGTTATGTGCTGGATATTTGCTACCTTGCAGTTAGGTCGTGTTTACTGTGTTCACAGGAATAGTCCACATGAACGCCCCTCCTGTTTTAGTATTTTCAATCTTGTTAAGTGGAACTTTTCTGAAAGGTTCTGCTTTATGAGTTGTGACATGTTTAATGTTTTCAGAAATGGCAGAGGCCATTGACGTTACTTGTTGGAGAATGATGAGGTAATGTAATGTTATTTTAGTCGCTGGAGTTTTTCTTTGTAATTTTATTGTCTGTATGAGGAAAATGTCATTATTCCCAACGGCCTCATCTTTTTCCTCTGTCATTATGCCTTTGTGTTTCCTGCATTGTATTACCCACTTGCTAGCTTGCTCAACTACATCGGGACGGTAGCGTCCATGTTGCCGTTGCCTAGTAGCAGTATTGTTATTACTTAAGTACTTGAACGCCAAACATATTGTGTTCCCATGTCGTAACCCCAAGCTCAGGAGTTCAGTTTGAAAGCAGCTTTTATCTAAGGTTGAAGCAGTAACTGTAGAAGTGTACGGTGGTTGCCTGGCAACTGCTTCCAGCCAACAAATAGCTGGGCAGATAACCAGCCCATGAAACAGCAAATTGTCATTTTTCTGTACAGATTTAAGATGCAAGATATCACTTGTTAAGGTAATTAGTGAGCTTTAGATATCCTTGTAGGCAGATTTTCTACCTCTGGACACAGCTGTGCTAGTTGTTTCACCTTGTTTTCAGTCTAAGCTAACCACTTGTTGGCTTCAGCAGCATATATAACATACGGACACAAGAGTGATACTGTATTGATCTTGTCATCTGACCGGCCACCGTAAAGAAAATAAGCGCAGTTCCCAAAATGTCAAACTGTTCCTTCAGAAAACTCTTAAAATGTCCTCATATGTGCTTACAACTACATTACAGTGTGCTATTTCACTTGAAGTGTTTAAACATGTTTTGGAAAAGCTAAAGAGGGTGTTAAAGTGCCACCATCATTTAAAAGTATGAACTTCTATCTTTGAATTTGTGCCTTTCTTGTGAGCACGCATGGTTACACTGTGACAAGCCTCTGAAGCCTCAAACCGCCGGCTGAGATCTGTTTTTATCAGGATGACGTGTTTTTCTCTGCTGAGAGTCTATACTTACACAATCAGATAAACACAGTCTGATGAGCTCATGATACAATAATATGTCTACTGTAAACCCACAGTATAGGCCTCAACATGTTTCAGGCAGCTGGTACTTGGACTTTGGATGTAGGCAGGCTGGATGTTACTGTGTTGAAATGATGTTTTATTGCTTGTCAGTAGTGATACCTGCAATGTGGATCTATGGAGCGTAAAGCTTTACGGTGAGGTGAGAGACCAAAGATCGAACACAATCAGTTATCATAATGGCAGAGCTGACAACTGGAGGATAAGACACAGGTTGCAAATCACCAGAATTATTAGTTTAAGTGCGTCATTAGTGCAGCACAGTTGCAATAGAGTTAGATGGAGTTGCACTCTACCTGCTGAGGTAGATTCGCTTCTCGGTCAGCTGTCCCGGGCCGTGCTGGGGGTGAATATCTGGCTCATTCCTCACCACCTCCACCCCTTCGCCCCCGCCGCTCTGCTCACAGCTGTGCTTACTGATCATGTACAGCTGGCCAATCCTGTACTGGATCCCGAGAAGAGGTTAAGGATGAGGTATATGGAAGTTGGGATGGGGAGAAAGCGAAAAGAGAGACAGAAAAAACTGTTGTGACAAAACATGGACTACAAAGCTAAATCATCAAAAGCCATCAGAGGTGACAAATAATGAGTGCAGTGTTTGTTTCAGGCACAAAGTGTCTGTCATTGAGTGGTCATGCAACAAGGAAAATTTAAATTGAACAGGTTTATCCCTTGAAATAGTACTATAACTTTTGAGAAAATGTTTTTCCTCTTACAAATATGTGATTTCATTAGCAATAAAAGGCACCATTGCTGGATTCATGTCTCTCAGAGGTTTTGCAGTTACAGCTGCTCTTGCTTTGGTAAGACCATTAGCTTGAAACTTTGTGTAGATAATAAAGTAGGGCTTTGTTCCATTTGTGTTACTGTTACACTACATTTTAGCATTCAGCATTATCCCATAGGCTAATCATTGTGGCCCCAGTAGTTACACAGTATCAGTTTAGCTTTTGGAGCTTGTTCATCACAAGTTTCTTATTATTTCTCTCTACTGGCAGCCCTCAGGAACATTTTTTGCATCCCCCAAATGTGACATTAATATTGCATGCATTATGTTTTATGTAATACTTTCACTTTCAAAACAAAGGAATACTTCGCACATCTATTTCCAAACAGGTGCGTAGGAGAGGGATGAGAAGAATACTGTCTAACTTGCAAAAATAATCAGGCAAACTGTTCCTCTCCTGATGAGGGTCTCATCACCGAAACGTTGCAGCATTTAAAATCATTGTTTTTTCAAGTTAGACAGTGTGCGGGAGTCTCGTCTTTAGATCTTAATACTTTCACTGTCAACAGCTTACATTTAATACACCATTTGGCTACTACGTCAAACTGCACCCCCAACATACCTCTTTCAGATTAGGAGTGACAACTTGTAGAGAGCTACTGGTTGCATGGCAGCTAGTGGGGCTACAGGGTTTAGTAACTGCAGATAACTTACATTCATATTTTTACGGTAACTGGGGATAGCTACCGGGGAAAACAAAAGCGCTATCCTCCTGTTTTAGTTGTGAAAAGCACTTCCTTTGTGCCATAAATCGAGCCTTCATTTTCTGGGAGATTGTACCCAGCGCTGCCAGAGAATTCCACAGTGAAAGCGAGGCTAACAGGGAACCATTCTAAATGCTGATGGTGTTATTATCCTGTAGCTATTACATTGTGCAATTAACATTTACTAAATAACGATAAGTTAAAGCAAAAAACTTGTCTGTTTCCATTTTTAGGATTTAATTTGAAAGATGTCTGACATAATTTCTCTCACTGGTGGCCACAAGCTGATAAGAATTTCTGAGGACTTCAATAACCAATCAATAATACCACTAATCAATAAACTGCGTATTCCATTGAGAAAATTATAATAACCATCAGCCACTGAGAGGACGTAGCTGGTGGAAGTGATGACAGAGAAGTCTCCTGGCAGCAGGTCCAGCCATAGTTGCTGAGTCCTATTTTGTCTCGACAGGCACTTACTCAGTGCTGCTTAGGAGCACGCTTTGTATTTGCTCGTCATTTTTTAAATAGTCACTTGCTGTGTATAAAGATTTCCCTCAAGTGACCATATCTGACATCAAAATTTAATTTGGCCAGCGAGGGTGAATGCATGGGAGTCTAAATTAAGGGGGGGGATGGGACTTTGTTCTCTGCTGCAGCCCCAGTTTGTGCTCGATGCTGATGAGGCGGGAGTATTTTCTGTTAGCAAGTCGAAAGAGGACGAGGCCTTTGGGCATCTGGAGCGGTCTCCTCGACGAGCTCAGCCTGACAGAATCAGTGTTGCCTTTTGAACAATTTACACAATAATACTAGAGTTTCTGCACTGATGCTGCAATCATTCTCTTTCTTTTCCTCCGTAGCCTGGTTTCTGTATACAGCGTTGCGTTAATTGCAAATCACTTTGGTGAACTTTGTTTTTAAAGTTAATATGAAAAAGCAATAAAATTATACTGCAAACAACTAAACTGTTCTGCTGTGGCCACCACAATCTAATTCATTATGTTGCCCCATATTGGTGTGCCACTAAAGCATTATTTTAATTAAAAGTAGAAACAGAGAAAGATGGGGAGGACGAGCAAAAGAGGAGGGCACATCTCAGTTTGCTATCCTTCAGTGTGCTCTGCTGACACCAGCGTGGCACTCCTCCTTCTTGTTCCAATTATGGTGGAATGTCAACATTCAATATTTACTTATTGGGTATTCATGGGACTTAATTAATCACAACGATGGGTGCCTTTACACCGCCTTAAAACTCACAGGCTACAGAGCAGTGAGCTCCGCCCACACAGGTTGTGAATCTTTCACTTTCTAAAAGACTAATCTTTGCAGGAAGTGGAAAAGACTTATCTGTCCTTAAATCACTGTTATTGTGCTCTCTGAATAGCTGTGATTAATGATGTGTTGCGAAACTCATCCATTGACAGCTCTTGGCGTGTGTTTTCCTCCTACTGTCTTTTTAAAAAAGGCGAGGATTGGTTTACAAGCTGTGAATTTGTCATAAATTCCAGAGTGTAAATATAGCTCATCATCGTGGGGCGGAGACTCTGCAGATAGTGTCAGTGTGACGGCAACGGAAAATGAAAGACTTTGTGATTAAAGTAAAGCTCATGGCAACTTCTTTTTTAGGCAGTGATAAAGATCTAAGAGCAAAGACTTGAATTTGTTATGTAACCCTGGATCCTGGATCTGTCCTCTGACAATGACAATGAGACTGTTTTTGCAAAACAAAAAGCAAAACCTTATCTAAATATTTGTAATTGATTGTGTACTTAGCTCCCACAGAAACAGTATGGAAAGAGTATGACACAGCTGTAAATCTGCCAAGAGCAGGCCGTCCTCAAAAAGTCTGTTGTCTGTTGATCAATGTCACATTAAATCTCCTTTGATTCAATATTATAAGCCTATAAAACATGAAAACGTCCATTACATTAAGATACAAGTTGGATGATGGGATTCATTTGCCTCAGTGCAAAGTGACACCCATGGGGAGAAATTTGTGCCTCAGTGTCTCGCTCGAGGACACATTCAGCACGAGGCGGAAATGCTCACAAGTCATTTTTTACAACTTCTAGTCTCAAGTCTCTCATGGTAGTAATGAGCGTTCTGTCATCCGCTGCATGCCATTCGGTCTGATGAGAACACTGCATAGCTGTATAAGGCACGGAGATCACGTACCGTATTATCATAACTCTTTTATCTATTATCATACAGTGTCACCATTGATTAGTTATTTGGTATGTTATTATTTTAAACAGGTTATTGGAATGCAATATGAAAAAAATCACACAATGAAGCTTTCCTTTAAGTTAATAACTGCATTTCGCTGCTAATAAAATGGACTGACGTTACCCAGGGTAACAACAAAATATTGTTACTAAGCATGCAACAATAACTGTAACCTTCTTTCAACTACCTTTGTTATGTAATTACACCGGGTCTACAACTGTCTACTGTAAAGGTAATCTTATAAGCCTGTAACATTATGTGCAGCACATTCTTACTCCAACCTTGTCACATATCGATGTTTGGTCATGGGCTTTCCACGCCGAGATACGATGTGCAAGGTACCGTGGATGCATTGGTAGTTGATGCTCTGTGACACCGTGTCAAGTTCTGCCTGTTACATGCATCGTCTGTTTTCAGAATACACAACCCTTTTCACGGGAGATGTACCATTTGCATATAGCCTCTTTCACATTAAACGCACTATGTCAGTACGACATAATTGACTTTTTTCCCCCTTCTACAACAAATGCATGTGTTTGCGTTTAGCCAACACATGCATTTGGTTCTGTTTAGGCAACAAATGTTTAGGAAACAAAAACAAGGTTTAGCTCTACAATCTTACAGGTAGCAAACACCGGCCCAGTCGGTGGTTGTGTGACTCATCTACCACCCGTCTTGCCTGCCCTACATGGACTTCAGCTGCCTTAACCTTAACTGTTACTTTGCCTTAATCAGTAATAGCAACTGGCCGCGTATCATGCTGACGTGAAAGGACGTTTTTTTTCAATGGTGTCTGCTCTGGAAGTCACTGACCAAGTGCCAGATTTCGCCAACTTCAGAGTGAAACTGGGTTGTTACCTGGTCAACAATAAACCAATGACTGTATATAAAAATAGTATACAAAAATGAAGCCTAAATATCCCAGATACGCCTGCTGCCATGTTGTACTGGTGATGTCATTTGGAGCCAGAGTCTGCACAGTAGAGATCTTCGTGGAATTGAGTTCCTGCTTTCCGACCTAATTGTGACCAGTGCCATTGATCATATGAATATCGTTTCACACAGTGTTTATGACCTGTACTGCAGCCAGCCACCAGGGGGGTGATTGAGATGTTTTTCGCTTCACTTTTGTGGAATTGTGATACCGTCACTCTTTATGTACAGTCTATGCAATAAACCTGCAACCTGCCTGTAGCTGGCCTTAAAACTTAAGTGCTCTTTATCTCGATTTACCATTAGCCAGTAGAGGGTGACAGCAGAACGTTGATGATTAAGTTACCTATCCATTTTTATGGTCATGGAAAACCCAGATCTCTAAGCAAGCAAGCAAACACTTTATGTTTTCAAAATATTCAGCAAACGACAACCTAAATCAAGTTAATCTCTTTTAGCTAAAGTTAGTAACAAGCTGATGTTGGATTACTGATGCTGAGCTAAACATGTTTACGAAGTGACTGACCTGTCTGGGAGCGATTGCAGGTGACTGATAAAGTTTGATGTTGTTGATCTAGCTAGGGCTGCCCCCTGAAAGTCGGAGATTTGAATCATCCATCAGAGACCCCTCAAGCAACCGAGATTCTTCAAGTTCAGCAGTTTGTTTGTTTTTTGGCAGTCAGTGTACAGTGTACTTAGGGGGTTGTTTCGGTCCCTAAATTTAGCGATACCAGTACAGGCAGTCTGAGCGAGACAGAAGCAGCTACCCAGAAGAAGAGAGGCTCTGCCCGGTCAGGCTCGGAGATAATGTTATCTTCTACTTTCTGCTTAGAAGTTGTGAACTTACAACGCACAGTAACTTCATACGATACAGTCTCTGGCTTTTTCTTGATATCTAGAGTTGGCAAAAACTGTTGCACACTCCCAAACCATTGTTTGCATAGTTAGCACACAATAGCTCCGAGGGTTACCTTGGCTTGTTTACTATATTATGTGAACGTTGCTGACACCATTAACGTCTGCCAAACCCTGTTCAAACTTCTGAACTCTCTATGGACAAAAAGAGGAACAAATCATCAAACATTCATACTGAGGAGCCGAATCTGATTTGACTGACAAATTCTGATTATGGTGCAGCCCCAGATCCAGCATCTTTTGTTTTGATACCACAGACTTGGCATTCTTTTGGTTGATCGTTTGGGTCTTGAGCGAAGTTATCATAGCCAAAGGTTATGACAAATTGCACAGCAGCTGCAGGTGTGCTCACCGTGGTGTTGTTGCTGCAGGTTGCAGTCATCTGTGGTGTCACACACCAGATGTGTAAGATAACGCATGATAAATAAGGGAGGGAGTGACATTCAGCTTATCAGACATTTCCTTTATTTTAAAGCCCCAAATAAAATGAAATACAGAGTGTTCACAAGGCCCAAATCTTAAGTCAGAGACGATTCTCAAGTCTTTTCAGGAGGCATCTCAGGTCACTGTACGTTCAAGTTGCAAATTCAAGTCTTTATCTCAGGCATGAGGAGCTGGAGATCGAACCACCCCACCACCTGAACTGCAGCCGTCACCTGTCAGCTTCTCTCACAGCAGAACACAATAGTGACCATTCCTTAAGACATGTTGAGCTGTGTCGTGTTACAGAAGTACCACTGGATATTTCACACCTTAAAATCAACACCATTCCCTTTCTAAAAATGAAGCAAGCAGGGGTTAGGATGTTGTAAATAGCTTGGACTGAGGTAACTGTCACGATTTGATACTGCTTCAAATAAGCTGCACTTAAACTTACATTACATTCAGGCGAAAGAGGATTTGCTGCCAGCTCAAGTTTCTGTGTGCCCTGAACTGATACTGTAAATCCTATTTTGGACTGCTATTTGTCACTGTCATTGTTGTGGTAACAGGTAGAATTGAGGAGAGTGGGGGGAGGACGGTGTAGGAGGTGATGAGGACGTTCCTTTTGAAGGGCACTTTGGCGCATAACTCCCCCCTCCGCTCGCTGTTTCTCTCCAGCGGGTTTACCTTTGTTAATAAACCTGCAGGCCCTTTGTTTGAGTTTGGTCTTGCAAAGCTGTAACCAGTCCGACTAGTTTACGCGCTGCTAGGTGTGCTGAAGCAAGCTAGGGAAGTAGAGAGGCAGACAGATGGGGAGATAATTTAGACACAACAACAGCGCTATGATGCTGCTGGCCAGGTGTTGTGCTTTGGCTCCATCAGATTGGCCGAGCCCGGCGGAGCAGAACATAGCTCTGTACCCCCGGTGTGCCAAAGCTCCCACAGAGTAGCCGCAGGAGGTCTGTGTGCTCTGTTGGCACTTTTCTTATCAGCACATTAACACTTAAGATTACAAGTAGAAACAACACTTTCATGATAGAAATAAAAAAACCCTTGCTTGTCTTTCAATTTAATGTTGTAGGAGGTGTGTTTGTGTGAGAGCGTGGGAAAGACAAACACACTTACCTCATCCACAGTCAGTGGCATGCATATGCGGTACTCTTTCATCAACATGGTGCAGTTACAAAGTGGACTGTCTGTGTGAACCGTGAACTCAAGTCTGTCTATCTCAGCTGTCTTAGTTGCATAGCAGACAGGCTCAGACACACTACACTGCTGCCGGACCACAGTGACCTCTTTTCTGACGTTCTTCTTCCTTTTGTTTTGCTGATGTCAGTAATCCATGGAGTTAAGTCCAGTCCTCTCTGTCAATGAGTATCTGCTGTTTTCTTATTTATCCCCTCCCTTGCTAACTCCTTACAGCCTCCTGTTTTGTTTCTCTTCCTCAATTAATCTTGTGGACCTGACTTTTTAACTGCTGTCTCTCCCTCCTTTTCCTTGTTACTTCTGCTTTCTCTCCGCCTGCCTTCAGCTGCCCTTTTCCGTTTGCTGTTTACCTCACTTAGTTTCTGTTTGCTTTCTTTCGCCACATGGAGAAAGTAGTAATTAGACTCGAAGCCAACCAACTCTACCTGTTCTCCCCCTTCTCTGCCTCTCTGCGCTTTGTTTAAATCCTCCTCACAATTCTCATGCGTAACCTTGCTGTCTGCACCGGCGCTCCTCCCTTTCCCCTCAACTGCCCTCTGCTGCTTTCAGTTCCTCACAAATTCCTTTGCCTGTTCCCTCCTTATCTTTCTTTTTCACTCCCTCCCATAGTATCCACTCCCCGCCCACTGTACTTTACTACCTCCTCACCTGTGTCACCTCCCCCCCTCCACCTCCTCCCTCTCTCTGATCTTTATCTGTTCTTTCCTCCCTGTCTCTGTCACTGTTCTCAACAATAACACCCTCTATCATCTTTCTATATCTGGCAACATTAAGTAACACAGTTTGCCGACATCAGTCCTTGAATGTGAAGCACATTCCTCAGACAGGACCCCCAACACAATATGAATGGCTGACAGACAGGGGTAGTCAGGGTGGGCCATTGGATTAAATATTACCAGAGCCATGAGGACTTCCATTAAGCACAATGCCAGGCTCGCTTACATTGTATTACCTCACGACCTTCAGCTGGGTTTAATTGAATCCGTGTTTAGTCAATGAGTAGAGGAATCGAAGCAGTCATAATTTCTCGCCCGTGTCCGTCCTTGACTCACGGTACCACTCTCCCTTTGTGTGAGCGGGAGCTGACGGTGTCTGCCAAGCACATATTGTTGCCTCTTCATCAAATAAGAGAAGCAGATGTTTGGCTTCTACGGGTCAGTCTGACGAGGGGCCAAAACCAATAATCGGTCCTGGATTCTTAACTCTCTGGTGGAATTCACTTGCTTTACTTAGTGCAGCCTTGAGACTCAGGGCCAGAGTGGCTCTCCTCTCCACATGTCCTCGCTATCATCCACTCCGGAGTGAAAGAGTGATGAAAAACAAATTCCTGGTGGGGTTTGCTCCTATCTTATCAGATCAGTGTTTAGAGAAGGGAAGCCACTTCAGAGAGCTGAGGTGTGCTTTGCTTGTCTCTGCCTTCATTTTCCCCCAGACTGGACATACACAGAGCTCTGACAGCACCACAGTTTGAAGCATGATTGATTGTTATTCAGATGTGTGTTCAGCAGTTATCGAGTCATTGATGGCTTTGATTGATTATTTAATTGTGGTTTGAGGGTTGGTTAATGGTAACCATGGTGAGGAATGGCAGCGCTCTTAGATCACCAATCCTGCAAATGATGAAACTGAAAGATTGGTTCCTTGATTGATTAACTGATGAGACGGACGTTTACTATATATTTATCCTGTGCCTTCTTTAAAAGATCAAAACAGAGATGGAAGTATTTACTGAAGTAATACTATTTTGAAATGTGTGTAATTTTTTTTATCTATTTTTGTGTATTTTCACACCTTAATTTGAGGTATGACAGCAGGAGATGACAGGAAATGAGGGGGGGAGATGGGGAAAGAGATGCAACAAAGGCCTCATATACATCTGATATTACAAGTGATCTGTATCTGGACACATTATCTGGAGCATCAAATCTGATCAACGGGGAACCTGGTATTATTAAGTGTTCTCATTATCTTGATTCTGTCTGCATTATGATTAGATCTCAAATGCAAATCAGTGAGGCGGGGCTGGTGGACTTGCTCAGCGTTGCTACTTGTAGCTTTCAGCATGCAGTTTGAGTTAGCAGGAAGACGCAGAATTTGGTGACCATTCAACATGGGTTTTTTTTTTTGGTTTTCTTTTCGTAAGAATGTGGTCAAGCTGCATTATCACCCTGCTGAGATCTGATCACAGTTCCTCCACATTTGGTGTGATTGTTTTCAGATCATAATGCCCTATGCGTGCACTCACACAACCTCACATAAATGTGTGTTTTTCCTGATCCGGGTGAGATTGCCAGAAGATTTGAATGCAAATGCCTGGTGTAAATGAGGTCGAAAGTTCTCAGCCAGAGTTGAACTAGTTCATGTGAAGCCCCAAGGTCACCAAGTCACCAGGGACTTTCATTGTTTGCAACTGAAGAAGATGCACTGTTTCGATAATAAACTTTTGCTTAAAGAGGCTCTATGTTAAATTCAGTGTATGAGTTGTTTGGACATGGTTCTCAACATGGAGGTGGCTGAGCTCGTGGCAGCTAACAATGCTAACTCAATGAACAGAGCTAAAAAAAAACCCGGCATGAGTGCAGTGCAAAGCAGCAATGATTAACAAGCCAGTGGCTTACACACATGGCCAGACACAGAAGTAGAGTGACTTCATTCCCTGCTCAGCACGCCATTACTCCACTATGTCTTTACATGGCAAATAGTGGTTTGCTGCTATATTAATGCTCCTAATGTTTCACACAGAACCTTTAAACTGATAATGTGCTGGAAATATGAAAATTAAAATTGAAAATATTCTGGCGGGTTTGAAATCTAAGAAAGAAACTATGATTAATCTTTCCTCACCTTCAACTTTTCAATGACTTAAATTCAGCTGACGAAGCAGCGCAGCACTTCCACCTGAGTGAAACATTTTGAAACTCTGTCTCACTTCTGTCCAGACCTGCCCGTCCTTATTTCGTGTCCTGCAGGACGGAGGAGCAGGCGGTGATGGAATTGGAGGGGACTTCATCACGGTGCTTACACCTATCACATCCCCTCACATCATCAAATGAAAAATGAATGGGTGCACTTAAAAAACTGGTGAGGCGTTCTTTGACCTCTGTGTTTCCTGCTCTGATTGTGTTCACGCGCGTGCGTGTGTTTGATGGAAAGACATTGTCTGTGTGTGTGTGTGTGTGTGTGCATGTGGTGATGTGTCAGTGCTGTGATGGTGGTGAGCGGTACGGATCTGTATTAAGCTGGAAAAAGGAAGAAGCAGATCATTAACTGGTGGGCTGCCTGCCATTGCTGCATTACTGGCTCTTCAATCTCAAGGTGTGGTCACAAGCCAAGGTCAAAGGGTCTCTGGTGTCCCCTCCGAGCGTGTGAATGATGGACCCCTCCCGCCCGGGCCTGGATTAGGTGGAGGGCACAGAGTTGATACGCTGCAGCTTTTTCATCTCACGGCAGGGTGAAAGGTAAGGCTCTGAGTAAGATTTAAGATGATGAATTCAGCAGTCTGTGCGGATAAGGTTTGACTGGTTTATGAGCTCCATGTTGTACAGTTATGAAGTGTGGTAAGTAGCAGCATCTCTCTGTGAGTGCGTCCGGATCCTCAGCCTCCCTCCCTTCCCTCCACTATCACGACAAGCCCACTGGACGCCTCTGATCTCTGTTTTGGTCCAATCATCAAAAACCTGAAGTATTTAGGTCAGACTTTAGCCTAGCAAAGGGAGAGACAAGAGGAGAGAAAAATAACAGTGAGAGAAAGTACACATTCCATTATTGTCCTCTGTTCATGGAGTGTCTCAAAGCACAAACGCCGCCAGATACAACGGCGCAGCAGTAGACAGAAAGGGGGCTGGTTGTTGTGCTAACATCTCTCTCTGTTGTGATGTGTAATGTGTTGTGAGTGGGGGGTCTTTGTATGTATGTTTGTGTGGCTGTCTCCTCTGTGTTAAGATGTAAGCTTAGTCTTAATCTCCTTGTAGCGCAGTATCAGGCTTGTGCTAAGACATTGATTGGAGCTCCTTAATTGATACCACTGGAGGACCGCCCGCCAGGGGGGAATGTGGTTTCTATGTGTGTATGTGTGCTTTTTGGTGTGTTAGAAGTTAGAAGTGAATCCCCCGGTGACCTGGATGAAACAGAGCGCTCACTTATCCTTATCGAATCCCAATCTCGTGTTGTCAAGCTGTGTCCCGCCGGGAAACATGCGCGCACGCCAGTGAGGAAGATGAGGCCTTATCCGACATCGTTAGGGGCTCCAGAAAGCGTTCCAGGCCTCGCCAATCAGTGCAGCACCCCAACATGACAACTTGGCGCAAGAGAAAGTGCAACTGCCTTCATTAATTCCTCCACATACGCAGTAGATGCCCCCCACATGTGCTCTACATATTAACACATGCCGTCGCACACACACACACGCAGAGGCTTCTTGCTCTGGTAATCAAGTCCTGAGACTCCAATTATAAAAAAAAAGAATAATTCATTTGCAGCTTTTCTACATATTCATGAGCTCAGCAGTATAGAGTGAATTCCATACATTGTTGTACGCATGTTCCCAGATGAATTATAGATGTTATTTGAAATTGTTCAGTGTTCTTAAATGTCATCATTAATCTGAACAAGGAACAACAGCGCCAGCTCATACTCACAGAGGAGAGTGAAAATGTGTTTTTGTCTCTGCAGAGTTTGTGTGTGCAAAGGAAAAGATAAAGGATCCAGATCTATTCTATAGCTTGCATTATTCCTTTGTGTATTTGTGAGTCTGAGAGAGAGGGTGAGGGAAGGAGAGAGAGTCCTTATGTGCATTGGAGGCAGCCAGAAGCCAGTGTGTATCTAAAGGCGTTCAGTTCAGAGATGATCAGAGGGTGTGAGCCCAACACATTCATCAGGGCTCTCCACAGGGACAGAAGTTGAGGCGCACCACAGAGACGAATAAAAATGCTGCGGACCGAAAAGAAATGAAATAATTTATTCCAGGAATGGAGTGGAGGGGATTTGGAGACGAGTATGTGTGGAAGGGGAAGGGCAGAGGAATGGATTAGGGCTGCGTTCAGTGTCTGCGTGAGATAGAGGCTAGCACTGTGGCCCTGAACTTTTTTCCTATTCCACACACCACCACTGAAAGGAAATTCAATTGCCACTTTCCCTCACTTTCTGCCCTGTGTGCGAGAGCAGGAGGAAAAGGGAAAGAGAGATGGACTCAGCGGCTGAATGCAAAGTAAATGCACACATATAGTGTAGTATGCCAGGTGGAGGAATTTAAAGAAGGTGAAATCTCTAGCTCTTTTGAAAACATGGCAGTGCTCCGTGGCCCCTTCACTCTTCCTTACCGATCCCCTTCCCCATTCCCTGTCTCCAGCCCTTTTTACACAGAGATCGTGTGATATGGCTACAAAGTCCCTTCATTAAGCCACCTTTGTTTTTTTTATACAGGACCAAACAACGCCAACATCATGCCGCCCCAGTGTGTGATTTTAGACAGCATGCCAGCGTCCTGGAAGCAAAAGAGTTGTGACAGGTGTGACGTTTAAAACGGCAGTGTCATCCTCTAGTGTGACATGTAACATACTTCTCAGCAGTGCTTTATAAAAAATAACAATTGTATAACGTGGCAAAAACAATCATTTACCGTGTCTCATATATGGAGGCTGATCTTGTCCTTTGCTTGGAGGGTAAGGGGCTCCTGGACCTGATTATCTCCCAAGTGTGGGGTCATTTTCAGCTGCTGTTTTTCTTCTTTGAGTTAGCCGCTAACTGCTGTCAGCTGCATTTTAAATTTTTGCGGTAGATCCCACATATAACAGGTCGTCAAAATGTAACATCCATCCAGTCCATGGTACCGTCTTGCCAGCTGTCCCTTTAACACAAACATCAATTTGTCGCTGTTGCTACCTCTGCTGCCGACCTAAAGGCGAGACAGCTTTATCCCCTCATTCCACAGTTGTACCATTTATGAAGAACAGCAAGGTGGAATAACGGCGCAACATTCCTGCCTTCAACAGGCTGTGTAAAAGAAGCTTCCATCTCCTCTAACCAGCTCCCCACCACACCGTGTAGCTCCATGTCTTTATTTATAATACCACACAGTCCACTCAGGCTCAGAAAGTCATCCCAATAGCTTAAAGGCAAGCACTATTCTCCAGAAGAAATAAAATTTGAGTGAGTTGACAAACGGCTGCTTAATGCAGCGCTGTGTGGAAATCTCAGTATATTCCCTGCGGCTCGAGGTCTGTTTGTTTAACAACATCCACGCCAGATGGAGGAACTTGCCAGTCACAGTGAGGGGAAACAACAGAACTGGAAATCTTTAATAATAAAAAATAAAAATATATGATGTGTGTCGTTGAACAGGGTGTATTTCAACAAGTTCAGTGGACCAGCCCTCTCACGCTGCAGCGACCAAAGACAAATGTGGCACTCAAAACCGCCATTTGGCCTGTGTGAACATGCCAAATTCTATTTCAGGTATAGAGGATGCTGCCAGTCTGACACCACCCCTCTGTCTTCTCACAGCCCTGCGATCTCTCACTCCCTGTGGTCAACGTCTTTGTGTCTGTCTTTTTCTTTTTCAGTGGGACCTGATAAACGTCCTGCAGAGACGACAGGAATCTAGGAACATAAAAATGATAAAGGATCTTTTCTCTGCCTTAATCAACCTCATTAACCGCACTTTGAATTGTAGTCAAATCAATTTTAATTGCTTGTGCAGAACATATGTGTGGAGGGTGTGTGTTGGGAGGGGGGAGGTTAAGGAAGGTTATTAAGGTTTAGTGATGGTGTAGTTTAATTATTTGCTAAACGCTGTTACAGCAGGGAATTTAAATACACTTTAATATACTGTAAACATAAATTTATACAGTACAATTAGCAGAACACTTAAAATATTCACCACCTGGGACACAAAATGAAATAAAATTGGTGTGTCAAATTTCTGTTTCTCCTGCTGCTCCCTGCATTCACACTTAATTTCTTTGGAGAACCAAACTCCTTACTTGGGAAATTATAGTTTCTCAGAGTACAACATCAGCAACAATTAACCGTCTTACCAAGCCAGAAAATCCACATTTCATTTCACTGAAAAGTAAGAACAGCTCTTGTATGAACATGCCCCTTTATCACTTATGTTTAGTTAGAGTCTTAAGTAGCATTTGTTTAGTTTATTGTGTCGGCTGTTTAAGCTGCAGGCCATCCGTTTTTGTTTATCATTTGTCTTATGAGTTGGATTTTTCAATAAAGCAGAAAGTGAAAACAAAGCTATTAAGCAGCCGAGTTGCAAGTTCCAGATGGTGGACCTTCTCTGCAGCACAGGAATGCAAGGCAGAATCAGAGTCTTTAGTTAAGTAAAAGTAGCAATACTGTAAAAATACTCTATTACAAGTAAAAGTCTTTCATTAAAAATATTATTTAAGTAGAAGTACTTGAGTATTCAAGTATTCATGTACCCTAAGTATCAGTAAAACTCAGGAAAATGGTCTCTGAGAGTGTAAGCAGCCTCTTCCTGTTGTAGCTGCTGTAGCTAACATTAACTTCTGTGTATGCTGCAGGGCAGTTCATCTATAATAATGCATCATATTTTAAAAGCTCACTAACAGGCTGCCAGATTAATTTAGCTGAGTAAAAAGTACAGAATTTCAATTTGTGTTGTAATGGAGTAGAAATTTAAAGTGTGGTATAGTTGTACTTAAATACAGTGTTTGAGTAAATGTACTCAGCGGAGTCTGTCAGTGTTCAGAGGTCTTCTGCAGAGAAAATGAGCAGCATTACTGGAGCAAGAAACACAGTTACAAACAACACATTCTCAGTGAGCTTCATCAGCAGGTAGTGATGTTATTGAGCGGTGAATATAGAGGTGTTGATTAGGAGACTGATCCAGTAGTTGGTGACAAGAAATCCTTATTTTCAAGCAAAATTTCTGAACACTGGGTGTCTTGCAGGAAGCGACATATGAACAAATTTCCTGGTGTCTTAATATTTTGTTGTTACCCATTGATTTCTGTGATTTGCCAATGCTTTCTTATTTTTGCTCATTCTTCAGCAAAAGAAGATATACGACTGGTCCAGAGCACTCTTACAGAGATAAGAGAAAAACAGTCTAAAAATTACTGTCTAAAATTGTTTCAATGCAAGGAAACACACGTTTTAAATCTGAGGAACATAAGAAAACACATAAATAACATATGATAAAATTTAAATAATATGTTTAAGAGTAATTATAGTGATTGGATTACTAAAATGTGGGCCAAAGAAATACTTTTGGTCCATTGATCCCTTTTAAGACTATAAAAACAGTTAGATCAGCCTCTGAATGGCTTACATACAGCTCTTTTGCCCTCTGCTAACATGGCATATACATGCTGTGTTTTTTAATTTTGTTTTCCTGTAACGCCAGAACTGGCACTCTGGAAAATCACGTTTATCCATCCATCCATTTTCATCCACTTATCCGGGGCCTGGTCGCGGGGGCAGCAGGCCAAGCAAAGCACTCCAGATGTCCCTCTTCCCAGGATTGCTTTCCAGATCCTCCTGGGGGACCCCAAGGTTCCCAGGCCAGATGAGATATGTCATCACTCCAGCTTGTTCTGGGTCTGCCTCTGGGCCTCCTGCCAGTGGGACCTGCCAGGAACACCTCCAGCGGGAGGCGCAGAGGAGGCATCCTGATCAGATGCCCGAACCACTTCAACTGACCTCTTTCGACGCAAAGGAGCTGCGGCTCTACTCCGAGCTCCCTCTGGATGTCCGAGCTCCTCACCATGTCTTTAAGGCTGAGTCCAGCCACCCCACAGAGGAAACTCATTTCGGCAGCTTGTATCCACAATCTCATTCTTTCGGTCACTACCCACAGCTCATAGGTGACTGCTGGAACGTAGATGGACTGGTAAATTGAAATCTTCGCCTTCTGGCTCAGCTCCATTTTCACCACGGTGGTCCAGTGCAGCGCCCGCATTGCTGCAGAAGCCACACCAAACTGCCGATCCATCTCACGCGCCATTCTGCCCTCACTCATGAACAAGACCCTGAGATACTTGAACTCCCTCACTTGAGGCAGTAACTCTCCCCAAACCCGGAGGGGGCAATCACCGGTTTCCACCAGAGAACCATGATGAGAGTCAGCACCTCCAAATCACATGTTTAGTTTAAGTTTATTTTACAGTTAGTTGATTTTTCAGGGGCGTTACCTATGCTAATGGTTACTTATGGTCACGTGAGAATCGTCATTGAGCAAAGGGTTAAGAGCAGATTTGGATGGTTAAGAATGTTTTTTGCATCCGGAGTTGACTTCACTTATTTTTTTCTCTGAACAGAAAATTAAGAGAAAATTAAAGAAATTAGAGAGAATATTGCTGCATGAGGCCCATTGTCTGCCTCCAGCTCCTCCAGTGTGAGCATTTACTGCTCTTCATTGTTCTGTTTCATTGTCAGCTGAATCTCTTTTGTTTGACATTTGAAGACGTCACCTCGGGCTCTGGGAAATTGTCATGGGCATTCTTCACTATTTCTGGAGATTTTGAGAAAATAATCATCAGATTAATCTTTAATGAAAACAATCCTCAGTTGCAGTGTTGGGTAAATTAGTTTTTAACACTGTAAGAGAAGCTTTCCCCAAGAAAATTAGTCAGTAACCAGATTCATCAACCGCTGTTGTCTTATTGCTTGTGCAACATTTCAGCATCTGGAACTTTGTTGTGTACAGTGGTGGAAAGTATTCTTGAGTGGGCTGCTGCATTTCAAGTACAAATCTGAGGTACATGTACTCTGGAGTATGTCACGGCTGCAGTTACTTCAAAATTAAGATTTTGTCATACAGAACACAAGAAGAGCTGATGAAATATGATACATTATCATAGATTAAACAACCTAACAAAACATACAAGTAGAGCTAAAATGATCAATTAACAGAAGATTAATAGGACACTATTTTGATAATGACATTACGTTTCATGGTTCTATGAACTTCTCAGATGTGAAGCCCAGTTCAGACCAGTGATTCACGACGAGGGGAAACCATTGTAGAGTGTTGGAGAGAAAAGTTGCAGCAGTGTGAACAGGCCGGTCTGAGCTCGACTTAAGGGGTCCATGTCATTGGCTTGACAGCCCATTGGTTCGACATCCCATTAGTCCGACTGTCCGCGGTGCTGAACGGCTCGCGGCGGGCGTATGGTGCGTCGCGACCGTCTTGAGGTGGAGCAGGCTCACGGCGTATGTGTTTGTCACTTTCTTTTTCATTTTAACCCACACCATGATCTTTTCCTGACCCTAACCAAGTGGTTTTTGTGTCTAAACCTAACCAGACCTTAACCACAGGGCATCATGATGATTTCGGAACAGACTTGGGAACAATGAGTTTAATATGGTCAGAACAATGGGATCTCGAACCAGTGGGCTGTCAAACCAATGGGCAGTTCCCGACTCAAGCGGGCTGATGTCGTCATCTGCAACTCAGCTGGTCAAATCGCAGACGCCTGGTTTTAGAACATAGAGCATGTCACCTGTTTCAACAGCCAATAAGCTTGTAGTGAAGTCTGTTGGTCAAGTTAGAATGACTGCAGATGGTGTGTGTGCTTGCTGCAGCAGGTGCTCCGTCTCTGCCGAGCCTTCTGTTTCCGCCCTCATGATGTACCAGTGTCAGATGATGGGTCACTGCTGCTGCTTGGCGCTGGTTATTTACATTATGATGGTGTATTTATGATGAATACAGTCCATCTGATGCTCGTTTTGTTTTTCACTGTTGCATCAATACAACAAATGCAGCCATAGCCAGTATCTCACTATCACTATCCTCATTCATATTTTAAGAAGCTACAAATTATATTCAACCACAAAATCAGCCTGAAAAGCTGCAAATCAGAACAGAGGTACAGAGAGTTTTGCATAGAGATGATACACCATCTCATCTAGTTGCATTGGTGTGAACAGGCAGGTTTTTAGAACGTAGCAGAAGGGCACATTCCAAGTATTTGCCTGTTTGAACTTGTCTCGTCGCAAATCTTAGGTCTTAACTGGGCTTGAGGATTTGCTGCTTTACCTTGTAATTATTTAAGTGTATATATTTTTTTATATTTTTTGTGTTCGTGGTGCTGAGATTTTTCTCAAAGTACATTTTTCTTATTCTACCTACAAACTTTTACTTGTAATGTAAATCACAAGGTTTTGGTAAAAATGTATGGGCGAACAACTGGATAAATGAGACTTTGATTATACTGCATGAGTTGTGTGAAAGTTTGTAAAGAGATTTTTTTTAGATATTTTTGGGGCCTTATTTGATAGGAGAGCTATAGCGTGAACCACTGCGCAAGCACACAGCCTGCTCTACCAGGTGAGCTAGTGGGCGCCCCAGTAAAGAGATGTTTTGATATATTTTTGCTGTTATTACACATGGTCCCACATTAATCAGTAAATCAATATGTTCGCCATTTTCTTTGGAGGCATGTGAGAAAAAGTTTTCTTCACCAATTCAAGGTAACACGCGTTACTAACTGATTAACAAATGGTCGATTTGTTGGTGAAGTATTCCTTTAAGTAAAGGATCCGAATACTTCCTCTGCGACCGGCTGTTTGCCGGGTAATTCTGCATTTATAAAAACAAATATTCATTGACAAATCTAGATTTACATTTGCTATTTAGAAAAATATTTCAACAGCGTAAAATGTTTCTGTGTATCTGTGTACACAGTATATGTGTAATTGTGTATATGTGTGTATTAGAGAGAGACAGAGGAAACCTTATTGTTTGACTGTTAGCTCAGAGCTAAACAGATGCGTAAATAGAGATAGTGGAGCCCAGTCACATCAGATTAGACCAAACAACAAAAATCAAACTGTCTGTCTCACTCACTCTCCCACGCACAAACACACACATGCTCTCACAGACAGAAGGTGGAAGTTGGAAAACAAACAGACAGCAGCGAAGCAATGTGCCTGGATAACACGTCCAGCCTTTAATAACCACAACAGGAAAACAGGCTCTCGCACTGTAGCTATCATGTAAATGTTCTGACGTTGTAGGTCTTTGTGCGCTACAGAAGCATACCGACACACACTGTGGAGTAAATACAGTGATGACGCATACCATCACATGCCTCATAAACCCTAATGTTACCACTCCAATATCTCCATAGGCCCCGGGCGAAACACAGAGGCCGCCATAGAGACAGGAAGGAAGAGAGAGAGCAGCACGCGGGCAAGCTGTGATGATGAATTGATTGATGAATGCAAATGAAGATGAATGCATGTGGCAAATGCAGATAACAAGAGGAATATGAAGAGCACAGCGGCTGGTTCACCTTTTCCTCGTAGCAGAAAATATGAATAGCTGATGTGTATCTGGCCTATTAATACCTCAGCAGTGACAGTGAACGCACCACTAAACCAGATATGGATCCCTTATCACAAATCGTATGACCCAGACACAGCAGCCACCAGTCTTCCTATACCATCTGGAGCTAATTACTGGACACGCAGATCTCCCTAATCACCCTACATCCTAACCTTTATTGCCATATGTGCCGAGTCCCCAAACTGACCGTAGATCAGTGTACATGTAGCAGCAGTTTATGTTCTTAATTGTTTGTTGTTTGTGAGTGGAGCATTGTGCCATTACAAAACATGCAGGGTAGAAACTGGTGTGTGCATGTGTGTGTGTTTGTGCAACTGTTTTAATAATGGATTCTTTTGAGTCAGTTTTCAAGCAAAAAAAAAAATAAAAATCCCAACATTCTCTTGTTCTCGCTCTTCAAAACCTTTCTCCGTCTTACATCATTGTACTGTAAACGGAATATCTTTTAGGTTTTAAACTGTGGGTCAGACAGAACTAATGAGATGTCTTCATGAGATTCAGTGAACAGTGATGGACACCTTCCACTGTTTCCACAATTAATCTGTGAACTGAGAACATAGTCAGTAAATTAATAATGAAAGCAATCCCTGGTTTCTGCCCTGTGCAGCTGTAAGTGCAACGTGAAGCCGACATGTTATGACCCAAGGGTGCGTGTGTGAGTCTAGATACCAGGGGCCAGATGCATGAAGGCTGTGTACGCACACAAACCATGTGTACGCCTTTTCCCACACATGAACTGGTGCTTATAAAGGGAGAATGTTGAAATGTGTGCACCTCATGCACAGCTGTAGCTGAGATAGCTGTGAGATGATGATGAGGAGATTAAATACATGCTTAGAGACAGATAACTTTGTTTGTTTGCCAATTTCCCTGATTGTGTCATTATTTTCACAGGCTACACAGCATTCTGTAAAATGTCAAAGGTGCATTTATAGCATTTAAATTACTCATTTTTTATTTACATCCATCTTCCTGTTAGTGGTAATTTAAGTTTATTGTTGTGAAGCACTTTGTGAGGTCAGTTCTAACATGAGCTCGATGAATGAATCATTAATTATCCTTCTGACGCTCAATAATAATGATAATTGACATTTCACCACGATGATGGTTTGCAGAAATGTGATGAATCAGTGGTACGGATGCTACAGATATCCACAGCCATGTGTAATAACAGCAGCTACAGCATCAATGGAGAACCTGGTTGATGTGAGGCAGTCAGTGAAGTCGCACTTTCTTTGCCGTATTTCTTATTGACAGATATAATGAGTGGTGGAGGGGCGCAATGATCAATATGCAAACGAATGTGTCAGGGCTTTTACACCCTCATGTGCCCAGTTCCAGAATAGTGGAGATTTTTAAAGAAGAATTAGGCGTACACACGGCATATTTCTGCTTTGTGAACTCACAGTTTTAGTTGTAAAGTACACAAAGTTTTATGGATCTGGCTCCTGGATGCATTTCTTATAGAGGATCTCTTCAGGGACGTGTGCAATTAGTCAGCTTGTTGATTAAACATTGCCAACCTCACTAGTCGGCTCCAGAAGTACTAGTAAATGTAACAATATCAAAATGAAATGGTTGGAGGCCAACACAAAAGCAAATATTATGTCATGAAGTGTTTTTCATGTTGATGGTAAAATAGCAAGATGCTTATTTTTCTGTACTTGGATCTCCTAATGGAACAGACTGTTCCATCCAACAGGCTATTTTTAAAACAAACATGAAGAAGTACTTGTGGTTAGAGTTGACAGTTCACCTTTGATTTAGGAAATTCTGACCATAGGCATGGAGTTTAAAGGGGGACAAGTAGGTTTAAAATTGGTTTATAATTATTTATAATTAGTATATTTCTATGTATGGTTTGTTGTTACCATGGAGGAGCACTTTGTAAATAAGTGGTTTTAGTAATGCTTTTAATTAAGTGCTGTCCTTTTGGATTTTTGTGTCACGATACTCTTTTTAGTCATGCCTTTTAATTCTTCACAATAATCAATTCAAATCAAATGTTCGCCGTGCCGCCCAGGACAAGAGTTGGAGAGGGACACAAAGATGACATGTTGGAGAACCAGATCGGTTTGGCAGTATTTTGATTTTATTTTGTGAGTGGACGTGATGTTTTTAGGATAATCTTCATATTGCCACACATTTCAGCGGCATTTAAAATACGATTTGGTGATTGAAAAATGTGATTAACGATTTTAAATGGCTCTTATATGCATTATTTAAAACAATCCTTAACTTTATAGATTAAATTGTGCACAATTTTGATTGTTTTCTGAGTTGTCTGAGGTCCTGTTTATACGACAACGATTTCAAACGAAAAGGGTAAACTTTGGTTGCGTTTTGGCTGATCGCTTACACAACAAATGCAACGTTTTGAAAGCTGGTTCCAGAGTGCAGTTTTTTTGAAACAGCATCGTCTCCAATGTCATGTAAACTCACAATATGCTGTTCATCTGAAAACGGAGACTTTTAGCACATGGGCATTACGACAATGGCGGACTCCCAAGCTCTGTTTGTGCTGCTCACCCTAGTGAATTTATCAACGCTTCTTCAGCAAAGTGCAGATTTACTGTAGCAACTCCACCTCGTTGTCCGTCCAGAGAAATGTTCATGCAGTTGCCATTTTGTTTGTTTATGCGTCACCACTCTGTAGAAGGAAGCGCATGTGCACAGATGCGTGTTGTTCCATTACAAAGTCACGCAGCCAACTACCAGCCTGGCACGTATCGTATACTACAGTGTTTTTGGTCAGTTTTGCAGACTGCAAGACTAGTGGGTTGCGGTCCAAAAGTGGATCGCAAGTCCTTTCGAAATGGACTGCAGGTGACTCGCAAACAATTCAAGTTTGTAAAAAACACACTTTATTTTGAAGTGCAGTGTATTGCTGGCACAGTGCATTTATTTTCATGTGCTGTTTCTTGCTGTGGAGTGAGTGACTAACGAACAGTTACGTAACAGAGACAGCAAACTAGTTTGACGACAAACACAATCACAAGTATGACACTGAATGTATTAAACTGTGTGGACCTTGAGCTATCGACCAAGGAGAAATCTGGATCCTGTGGCTGGACCAGTTGGGAACCACTGGTCTAAAGTTCAAACCTCTGCTTAAACATCAGGAAAATTCGTCATTAGTAATATCTTTAGATCTTAGTATGACGTACTTACACTGTGTGTGCTTTCAGAATCTGTGTTGTGTGATTGTTTCTAATCAGTGTATTGTCTTGTCTTGTATGTGGAGCCACGTCGAAGAAGATTTTCTGTTACGACAGACAATAAAGTTTTCTGAATCTGAATCTGAATCTTTTAGGCTCTCTTAGAACGTCTGGAGAGCAGGGATCTTCTGGTAAACATGTCGATGTATGGATCCATACTGTAAGACTGCTGGGAGCCGAAACCTGACAGCTTTACTGCTTTACAATTTACGTCTAAGTAGAAACCATGACTTGAGACTGACATGACTTATGACTCTGCTGACTTTCAGAATCTGTAGCTGCGTTCTCTGTGGTGCTTTGTGACTACTACTTTGTATTAGAATGCCTTTTAAACATGATCACTATTGTTGCCTGATAGATTTCTCCTGATGTGATCGAACACCAAGAACTTCATCTTTCAGCGTGTGTGACTTTGCTCACTTTCACCTGTAGGATCCCACAGGCAGTGGTGATCCTAGACTCTGCCGGCCCCAGGCAGAGAAGCCCATTGATGACCATTGAGGTCATACGGTAGCTAGAAGGGGAGCTACTTAGGGGGTTTTGGGGCAGCAGCAGTGCACTGTATAGTGCCTTTATGGGAGGTTAAAGAGACTTTATAGTTGTCATTGCAAAATGTGCCAATATAAGTGGCCACTGGGGCTCCTTTTCCCAAATTATTTTGTCTGGTTTGCCTCTCCTGATGGTGCACCCCTGCCCACACTTGGATTTAAGGGCAAGTTCACCAACTTAATCCAACTAATCAGTGCTTATCTCACCTGTGCTGATATTTAGCGCTACAGACAGATGTGGTTTGTTTGCTCAGGTTTAGAGATCCTCATCTCTGAGATTTCTGCCTCGCTGTCAAGAGTTTTTACTGGAGCTACGTATGAAAACTATGACAACTGTTGACAGCTTGTTCTGTGGATTATCCGGAGTAATGAGGACACTGTTTTTGGAAAGAGATGTTGAATTTTTTAAAGACTAATTTTTCAATCCTGTGAGAAGCAGAAGCGAAAATTCCAGTCAGCTCTGTTGTAGTGTGGAGACAGAGACACTGTATCTCAAATCCAGGGGAAAAACACCCAAAAGAATGCATCAGCTGGAAATACGTTTTGTTTTATTTTACATTTTTGGTAAATTGATACTTTAGGAATGATGACGACAGGAGACATGGATCCCTTGATATTTAAAATGTACGTTTTCTTTTATTTTGACAAAATCAGATACATTAACATCAAAAACTGATGCAGAAAATGCACAAATTTACTAAATAAAAAATGATGAATGAATGAAATGATGTGTTTCGAAATTTTCTGGAGGAAGACCCCCTGTTTCATATGTTCACGCCCAACGTAGAAACGAAATCTATGCCACACACACACTATAGTGACCTATCTAGAGGCAAAGCCTAGCAATGAATGAGTGTTGTGGAGACTGATGCAGGTTCCACAGGACAAATCTTTCAAAGCCTGGTAAAGGGGACATCTGGCTTTAGGCATTGATCCCACTGCGCGCGCGCGCGCGCACACACACACACACACACACACACACACACACACACACACACACACACATGAACCTATATACCCAAATACTGCAGCTCTGTGTATTGCTTGGAGTCAGCCTCATATTGATGATTGTTCAATTAGATTGAACTGAGGTGTGCGTCCATCATTTACCAAACCTCCGGGGGCCAAAAGACACATTTCTATCAATACAGTGAGACCTTTGCTCGCCCTGTCCCTGCAGCACTTGTTCCATTTAAGCACTCGGTCCATCTCTGTCTGTGTGTTTGTATATACTGTATATGTGTTTTTATCTGTGTGTGTGTGTGTGTGTGTGTGTGTGTGTGTGTGTGTGTGTGTTCCCGAAATAACAACAACAACAACCCGAGGTCTGATGAAAAGGTTAAACCCCAATAACCAGAGCATTTACTGAGTCTGCTGGTGCACAGTCTGCTGGTGATGAGGCTAACTATTGCTCCATTGATTAGTGCTGACACAGAGGAAGAGGGAGGATGACTGAGGCGAAGATAACAACACATCCCCAAATTTATTGTACTTCACAGCTGAGAGAGATTCACCTTCCTTTGGATGAAAGAGAATAGTAAACAGAACATAATCCAGCACAGCCTCCTGTAGCATCTCATACTTCAACAAATGGTTATGAAAAGTTACTCCGTTATAAATATTTCAGCGCTGAAGCCAGCACGCGAGGAGTTCACTAACTGAGGCTGATGCTCTCTGCAAAGCTGCACACACATGGTCACTGACATGCTGACATGTAGTTTCCCATTCGCACACGCGCGCGCGCGCACACACACGCACGCCGCATCAGCTCTCCATGCAAAGACGCACCGGGCAGGGTGACACTCACATGTGGATCCACAGACGCTGGTGTGGCGCCTCCGTTTTGCTTGGAGAAGCAGAAAGAGGCGATAGGAGGCAGGAGGAGGAAAAAAGGCAGGACGGCGAGGGAGGGAGCCAGAGATGGATGGATGGATGGATGGAGGAGAAGGGAGGGGAAATGCGGAGGGACGCAAGGGAGGAGGGGGTTGGGGGTGGTGGTGGAGGGGGGGCAATGAGAGGGCTGAGTGGTTCTAGTAAATATTTATATTGCAGTATGATACGCGCGAGAGTGAAAGAGGGAGAGAGGGGAAAGGCAGAGAGAAAGGGGGGAGATATAGAGCGTCCATCCCTTTATTAATTTTATTCCGGACCGCTAAGTTTAGCATTCAACACGTGTCGCCAGTGATGGAGAGAGGCAGGGAGGGGGGGAGGAAACGGGAGAGAGGGAGAGGGAGCGAGAGAGGGAGGTTGACGGTTGCTAGGTGACGGGGCGCATATACTGAATTTTAACAAAAGAACAGGGAAAGAGGGAGAGGGAGAGTGTGTGTGTGAGAGAGAGGAGAGGAGAGAGGGAGGGAGAGAGGTAAAGAGAGAGATCGGAGAAATTGAATACATGTAGAACATATATATATTTAGATATATATATATATATATATTCTCCCCCCCTGCGCGTGTGTCTGTGTGCGTGTTGTGGTGGCGGCGGCGGCGGCGGCTGGAGAAGAGGGGGGGGACACCCGCAAAACGGATACCTCAAAAAGGAAGGATGTGAAAAAGGATGGAGGGACGCAGGAAAAGAGGGGGGACAGGCTGGTGAAAAACAGTAAGTACATTTATTTTCAATGATATTTGCAGTGCGGAGGCATTTTCCCCCTGTTCTCCGCACACACGCACACACACACACACACACACACACAGAGACGCACACAGACTCTGTACTGCTTAGATTAATTGCGGCTCGGGCAGTGAGAGGGTGCTACGCGTCATTGAGACAGGAATAAGGGGCTCGGGTGTCGGCATCTGTACGGTCCGTGATGGAGAGATGGATGGCCGGGGGATGGAGAGGTGGACGCGGCCGGCGCACCGGGGCTTTGACCCCTCTGTCATTGCTGCGCCTGGAAAACTCACAAGCCTCTTTAACGCATAGGTTCCTCTCAGCAGCAGCCGGCATACATATTCCGACATGCACTCACAGATTACCGGCAGTTCAATTAATCATATAGACCAGAAACCTTTAGGCTATGATTTTGTCTGCCAGGAATCTTCTATGCATTATTAATAAAGACAGAGTTTGGGTTCCGTTTAAGTCTTTAAACACCGGCGCTGGCTGCAGTTTCCCCCTCACTCTGCTGCGGATGTATTAATTGAGGTGATCATATCTGTTGATGCTCATTTTCTCAGGCTGCCTGGTCAATGTTAGTGCGTGAGTGTCTGCCTTTTTGCTCGTCTTATAGAGCCACCGCAAGACTGCCGATCAGTTTTTCCCCTCTTGATCTATTTATATCCCGATACGCTGAATATTTGGGCGTATGGCAGCACACACAGTTTTATCCCTCTGTTGCCACCGAGGAATCTTCCCCAACGGGCTGACTTGCCTCAAACACTCTCAGACAGCTGGAACAGGCGGGTGTTTTTTTTCTCTCGTCTTCCAGCTGGGTGAAGAAGGAGTGTGTGAGAGATTTCACTTTGTAGGTAGATTTTTTAAATTTGCAGCCCCTGTGGGCGCCCAAATAACTTTTGTTTTTGCCTTGCACTACTTGAATATGGAGAGAAGTGAATAACAGGCGCAAATACACACCACCAGCAGCAGCACCACCACCACCATCATCAGCAGCAGCAGCAGCACTCCAAAATAAAATAAAATTTAAAGGCCTTGGACTACTGAGACCACCAAGGGAGAAGACCATACCATTGACCTGTAAAATGGAGCAGCACAGTGTTGCTTCTCGCACAGATTTGCTGCAGTGATTGGGAGTGCAAGATCAAATTTATTGGCCTGCACCGTGAGGCCACTGAATGCATTTATCCAGATGGAAATTGGAATTAATGTGTTGTTCTCCCCTGTTTCTGCGGGGTGTTTCAGTGGTCTCAGCTCTCTCCTCTCTCTCTCTCAGCTGATATCCATTTCAATCAGCTCTTTCACCCACAGGTGACATGCTCCGTTCAGTTGATCATCTTCCCCTTCGTGAGCAAGCCCTGTGAAATGTACACACATGCGTACTGCAGCGTGGTGCATGCACTGCTGCCCGTAAAGTATTGCCTTCAGTGTCAGCCCCCCTTCTTTTCTTTTTTTTCTGCCGATCTGTCGTACAGTTGCCCTGAGAGATCTGTACTGTACCAGCTGTGAGTAGGGGTAGACAGGAGGGGAGGGGAGGGAAGAGGAGAGGTGATGAGAGAGACAGAAGGTGTGGAGGGAGAGAAGGTGTGAGGAGGAGGAGGAGGAGGTGGAGAGAAGGCATAAGGGGAGAGCCGGGGTGAGAGATTGGAAAAAGGAGCAGAACGAAGAGGAGAGTAAGAAAGGGTTGGTTGGAATTGAATATCAGAGGGGGGACATGGTTGGGAGGCGCAGGAGAAAGAGATGAGACGGAGAGAGTCAACATTTGTGTGCTTGTTTTCTCCAACCCCCTGCTCTTCATCAATTTCACCTCATTGATTCATTGACTTTTGCACAGAAAACCTTCAAGCTTAGCTCAATCCCCCCCTCGCTTGTCTCTCTTTTCTTCTGCCAATCCCCCTGTTTCTTCTTGCCTCAATCCTTTCCGTCTCTTCTCTCACCCCTTGCAACCTGTGACTTCCTCTGCACAGTTTCCTTTTCCTCTCTCCTTCTCCCGCCTCCCCTTTCATCATGTGTTTGATGCAACATTAGTGGATAGTTTCCTCAATCCTGCCGCCCACCCAAAACCCCTCTCCCACCCTCTCCACACGTTGCACCCAGTGTTCTTTTTAATACCACTAATTAAGGTAAAGCTCGTTAACATAGAACATCAATTAGTGTTTAACGAGATCAGAGGCTGGTGTTTTGGAGCGATTACAGTACTCCCCTCTCCCGGTGTTCCTGTCTGGACTCTACTCCGGGTTGTGTTGATGAGCATATTCGCTTTGGCCCTGGAGCGATGGCGAGGCAAGGATTTTTCTACATGTGGTGGCAGTGTGGGTGTCATGTGGCGTGGGTGGTTTTGATCAGTTATTTAAATGTAGTATTGTGTTACATAAAATTCTTGGAGGGGTTATTCACACTAAAAATCAAACTCATCAACTAGAAATATTTATTTTCCCAAATAACATCTCTGACTGATGCTTGTTAAATAAATCTCTATAATTTCAAGAAAGAATGCCTCCCATTGAAAGCAGCAGGGGACACAATTTATCAGATTCACTCTTCTCTAAAATTAAGCACTGAATTGCACTTAAGTCTAAATTGCCCACTATAGTTGTCTTCTTTAGTGATGCAGGCTTTTATACATTCGATGCAACAGTTAGAACCGAACTTTTATCACACATCTGTGGCTGAACATACAGGTTGAAATAAATGTCAGACAGTGGACAGTTTATTCTCTCTCTTATAAAGACTGAAGACTGTAAAAGTTTAGAAATTCTGAACAGTTAAGGTTGCTTGAGTGACAGTAACGTTCGGCTGCTGATGTGTGTCAAGTGAATTTGACGTAGTTGTAGGTTTCGTTGGGCAACGCAGGGGATACCCCAATATTTAGAACATGTGCATTTGTCTAATAAAAACAAGACAGTTGCAGAGGATTTTCATGTTGACAAACTTAAAGACATGTACACCATTAATTGATGCAGAAAAGCCACAAATTAGTCCATAAACATTCACCAGAATGCAGGAAATTAAGTGCTTGATGCTCAAGATTTTCTGGCGATGGGCCCCCAAACACCCCCAAATTGAAACTAAACCTTTGCCCTTGCCCTTTGAAGACACCTGGGGTCTATAAGTTGATTAATTGATTGCTTGATCAACAGAAAAATATTTGATATTCAATCAAATGTTTCAGAAATCTTTTGTGTAAAAGCAGAGAAAAAATGCCAAATATTTTCTGGATCCATCTGCTGTTTTCCGCTTTATATCACTTAACTGAATATCTTCCAGCTTTGGACTGTTGATCGGACAAAACAAGACATTTGAATGCATCACCTTGGATTGTAGGAAGTTGTGATTGCATGTCTTTTTTGACATTTCGATGACTAATAGATGAATTACTTGCAGACTAATCAATAATAAAAAAATATGTCAGTTGGGACCATACATATAGTGGTAGATAGGCAGGCGTGAACAGAGAAGACTCGTGAAGACTCTTTTATTACTGCATGTATTCAAGGAAGTATTTCACTGCTGGAAGGATGGCCTGTTTTATAAAACCAGGCTCTGTGTGTAGTAGAGAGATACAAGTACTTTTAGAATAAAATTGGGGCCTCATGATCAGAGAGAAGAGAGAAAAGGGGCTGTGGCATTTGCTTTTACTCGAGGTAGAAAACCTACAGCAACCAGAATGCACTGCACCGCACCAGATGAGTAAACATTCCCCCTGGTGGGTGACTTTATGCAGCTTGGCCGTTTTGACACAGGAGACAATATCTCAGCCGGCTGGTTGCAAACAATTTCGAATAACAGTTAAACAGTTTCTGTTGGGGGTCATGGAGGAAATGGATACCTATCCCAGCTGACACTGGGCGAGAGGCGGGGTGCACCCTGGACAGGTCACCAGACTATCACAGGGCTGACATGTAGAGACAGACAACCATTCACACTCACATTCACACCTACGGACAATTTAGAGTCACCAGTTAACCTGCATGTCTTTGGACTGTGGGAGGAAGCTGGAGTACCTGGAGAAAACCCACGCTGACACGGGGAGAACATGCAAACTCCGCACAGAAGGGCTCCCCCACCCTGGATTTGAACCAGGAACCCTCTTGCTGTGAGGCAACAATGCTAACCACTGCACCACCATGCAGCCCTAGTTTAACAGTAAGCAAAAAGATGTTTCTGAAAACATTTTAGGTGAGAAATTGGCCACGCAGTAACAGAATCTTACCGTGTATTTGTTTAGCACTACTTAGGTTTACAGCTTGATTGGAGTTTGGTTTGAGTTTGAGAATGACAGAGAGAGGGATGTAGGTCTCTCTCGATCCACTTCTGTACTCCTTGTGGCGTACGAAAATGCAGAGGTACAACCTTTAGTTTGAAGAACGCCCCTAGAGCAAGAGAAAATCGTATGTCATCTACAAACCATTTTAGAACATTGCAGAGAAAAGTTGCAGTGGTGTGAACTGGCCAGCCTGAGCTCGACTCAAGCTGACTGATGGTGTCACCTGCAACTCCGCCAGTGGCTGGTTTTAGAACGTAAGGCACATCGCCTCTTTCTACAGCCAATCAGCTTGTAATGAAGTCCGCTGATCAAATCAAAATGACTGCAGATGGCATGTTCATTTACTGGGACAGGTGCTCCGTCCCCGCCGAGCCCTCTGTTTCCGCCCTCACTGTATACTGGTGTTGGGCTGTAGGTAGCTGCTGCTGCTTACTGTATGAGCTTATGCCCTGGTTATTTATATTATTGTGGCGTATTTATGATGAATACAGTCCATCTGATGCTCGTTATGTTTTTTGCCGTTTCATCACTAGTACAAATGCAGCTGTAGCCAGTATCTCACTATCACTATCCTCATTCATATTGTAAGAAGCTACAAATTACATTCAACCACAAAATCAGCTTGAAGAGCTGGAAATCAGAACAGAGGAACAGAGAGTTGTTGCATAGAGATGATACACCGTCTCATCTAGGTTTTCAGAACATTGCAGAACGGCGCATTGCAAGTAGATGCATGTTTCAGCTCGTCTCGTTGGGAATCTTTGGTCTGAGCTGAGCTTGAGAGATGAGCAGGGAGATCTAAGTGCTGCTAAGAAGGAGGGAAGTTACTGTTGTTGGTGTGCACATACTACCCACATTGTTGAAATTATTTTAAAGCAATGTTGTGCTTAGCAGTGGCCATATTTAAAGGCTTTAATATATTCTGATTTAACAGTAGCTGCTATGGGCAAAAAACTTTCATGGTAACATTAGTGAAGGTACAGCAAATCTCTGCTGATAGGTTCTGTCACAGCTGCCAAGCTATCAGTGACAACTCAAAGTACCGACCACTAATTGGATGTAATAGTGACATTATGATGTATTTCATTGTGACAAGCTGCAGGAAAAACAAAAATGATCTTGTTCCATGAAGAGAAACTGGGCATCATTTGTGAAGCTCGGTTCACCACAAGTTTCCGGAGTCTCTAAGAGAGGAAGAAGAAGAGCTGCATTCAGACACTGAATTATAGCAGTAAGCAACTGCTGGGAGAGGTACAAGTGGGTGTGATTAAAATGCAGTTTTTCAGAGTGAAGTATGGTACAGTATGGCAATAATCAATATGAAAACAGTTATTATGCTGCAGAAACTTAGAGACAACTTTAGCATCATCTGAACTCCACATCTGAGGGTTTCTTTTCAGCGAGGTGGCAGCTGCTGTGGTTTAGCAACCCTGAGGTGCCGCCCCCGGCCCAGTTACAGCCCAACTCTGGGCCGGGATGAGCAAAGACAGTCAGACGCATACTGTAGAAAAAAATGACAGGAAGTCATTTAACAAACAGGTGGAGACGGAAACAGACAGACATATGGACAGGCTGGCGGGGAGACACGTTCATAAACAAAATCACACAGACAGGTACGGACGCACACAACAGTGAGGGAGAATTTAGCGTGCACTGCTTGAACACAGTTGCTATCAAACAGGTGCACACACACACACACACACACACACACAAACACACAAACCTGAGCCAAAGCCCCGCGGCTTGTTTTGGGAATACAAGTCTGGAGGCAGCTAGCAGGCACACAGCTTCACATGGCTGCATGCAATACACAGTCACACACACACTCTCACAAAGTACATTCAGGCAGATACCCATGGGTATGCAGTCAGACACACACTCACTGAGAGCATACCCAAAAATACACACACAATGAATAGCGTATTGCACGCAAACACACACACGAGTAGCAGTTTTGGATGAGAGAGGACCTTGGGACCTTGCCCATGGGATCCACACACTTACAGAGACGGCACTGTATATATACATTTGAGTGCACACCACATAGACACACACACAGCGAAGGAAAAGGAGGATGAAGAAAAATAATGAAAGCGGGTGGAGCGATGTGCAGAAATGTTTTGCGGCGCGCAGCGTTTTGCAGCAGTGTGGTGTGGTCCTTCATGATGATGGATGGGGCAGGAAATGACAGCATAAGTGGTTATTAAAAAGAGGAAATGGGAGCATTTATAAAAACTAGCCTGTGTCCCATGTCTGCGGCCCATGTCGCATGTCACCCTGGGCTGCTGTGTCATGCCTCCTGATCTGTGAGACTTCCCTGCGCTGCATGAGGGCCAGCTTTGTTAAAACCCTTTGTCATTCTCTTCTCAAAGAACCCAGGCGCTGGCATTTATAGCAGGCTTTGTGCCGGAGTGACTGTGCCGGATTTACGAGGTGCAGGTACCAGGTGCAAAGTTGAACCTGTTTCGTTGCCTTATCACTTCATATAAAAATAGCTTTGCTCCATTTTCTTTCAAGTTTGAATGTGGAATTCCTTCATAACCAGGTGCCGACTATACAGCTGTTACAAATGCAAATATGTGCGTTTGCACCTGAATGGAATTTGCACAGCGTGTTATCTACAGTACAGCAAGGAGGGGAAGACAAGGGGAGGAAGAGGGAACGTCAGCGCGGAGATGGAAGAAAGCCTCTGATGAAGATAGTTTGATGTTCCTGGGTTTGTTTTAATGTGCTTCATTTCTGCATGTAAATAGCTTCTAAAACTGGCCTTTTGATTGGAGACAGTCTCGCAGATCCTCTCCTCTTTCTTATAATTTTTTGACACAGAGAAGAACGAAATGTACAATATGCTTTGGATGCAGGTAGTCTGACTCGGGGTCGGGATTCATTTGTTCTCAAATCAGGTTGTGATGTTTCATTATTCAAATTAGACTTTTTTTTTCCTCGCGTTGAAGCCTTCTTTAGTTTATCTCGTGAAAGGTGATTAGGAGTGAATGCTCTCTTTTCAATTATGTAAGAGTAATTTCAATCTAATTTTTTTTTTGAACGAGCCAATAAATGACCCAAACCTTGGTCTGGTGCTGATCAGGCTCATCAAGTTGATTGTTATGTGATCTGCTCAGTGTTAACTGAGGCATATTCTCTATCAAAGGCTGCAGCTTCGGGAAATAAGAGACACTCATTCACACATTTTTGCACCGAGCAGTGATGGGAAGCAGCGAGGAGATCAATTGTTGGCACTGGATGCTCAGTGACATCCATCCCCAAATATTACGACGGCTGATTACAGTTCCCATCACACAGTTGTCCAAAGGTAGTGTCGTCCTGTGAAGGCGGTTAGATGTTTTCTGAGTCAGTATGTATGCATGTGTCATGCTTCTGTGTGATTTCAGACACATGATAATGTCGACTCATCATTTTTGGCTGAGTGATTAAATCAGGAAAACCTGTCGTCATTGCAACTCAGGAGCTTTGGCATGTTATTCCAATGTAGTTAGTCACACCATATAAATAAAATGAAGCTTAATTAGCCGTATTTACTGTACTACGTACATTAAGCGGTTCATTACCAAGTAAACCAGAGGTGAACAAAAAAAGCTTATTCTTAAGTTGAGTTGATTGTATTAGTGTTAACATAGGATTTTATGTAAGGGATTACTGAGGGCAAGCGTCACCGTCTTGCACCACTGTGTCTGCAGTAATGACCCGCTCGCTGTATGTTATCCTGCTCATGGCACCGTTGTTTACTAAAGAAATCAATCATTTGACACAAAATATGGTTTTGAAAATGATTTCATGATTTTGAAATGTATTTCTTTTCTCTCTACGATCATAACTGCATCCATAAAAATTCATAGCAGCCTTGTAAACCAGAAAAAGACGACACTTAAAATATTTTAATTAGAGTTGGGCGCAGTTCACATTTGAACTGGTGCCTGTAATTCAGTACCAGTAACCAATGGTACCTTTTACAGTAGTTTCTTTCTCTTTATTGACAAAAATGCAATTTCTGAAGAAGCTGCAGGGGTGACATCGTACTGTATACTATAAAGCAATGCTGCTCTTTTCTAATCACACATGGAGCTAATCATTTAAATCTGTCTGCCTTTTTGCTTGTGTGTGTGTTTGTGTGTGAGCGTCTGCTTGTCGTGATACAAGGCCACTACTAAAATAATACAGAAAAGAACATAGACCTAACACCGAAACTATTGTCGCAAATCTGCGCTGTAAAGATAATTTTGGCTCGCTAGGAAGCCGACGGAGTAGCCGACTACAGTAAGTGGCTGTGGAGCTTCGTGGCCAGCGGCTCCACAGTCCTCTGTTTCTGTTTTCAGAGCTCCATGGCTGTTCTCAAGGCTTTAGGGTGCTTCATGGCATGTTCTCACCCAGATGAGTGCTCAGATACTGAAATTTGGCACCAGTGGATTTAGATAAATTGCAACCCGGTAGTAACTTTTAGCATTTGAGAAGTAAATGAAGAGCTGTCATCTATTTCTGAATAGTTTCAGATGAACAAACTCTCTCTTCATGATATTTTGAAACAAGAAAATAAAAAATATAACAAAGATAAAGCCAAAATTTTCCAAACATTGAAATAACTCAGGTTCCTCACATTCAATTTCCAGGGGTCATAGTAGACGAAAAACTAACCTGGAAATACTTGGGAATAACTTGGAAATGAAGTCAATTGGTACCTTAAGTAGAGCTTAATTTACCCTCGTATTTTGTATTGTAATACTACTTGGGCTGCCACATGTCCCACATATCTCAAAGACAGTTTTCTTTTAATTCAAAAGACATTTTTGAGAGTAACTAGCTTTGCTAAAAAAAATACAAATCATCTGCTTCTCTTTTTGGAAAATATAAACTTTTATCCATTTTTATTGTGAACATAAACCAGACTTGTGTATTCATGTATAAATATGTACATCTCACTCATGACTTGCTGAGTGTTTTCAGAACTTTTTAAAGTCTTCCTCAGACATTCACTCATATTCCTCAAGACACTCTAAGGACCTTTATCCTCCAAATTGTTGGACTTCTTTTGATCAATATCCATTGAAATACAGAGGACCATCTTTCTGGAACAACCCTCCTCTATCTCTACAATCATCACCTACATTATAGTTATTCAAAAAACATCTGAGAGGGACTCTAATTTGCAAAAAAATGTTAACACTTCATTCACACAACTTTTTTGTTGTTGTTGTAAATTGTTCATCTTTAGCAATCTTGGACAACATCTTAGTCTAGAGCTCTTATTCAACCATGCAATCTTCCTTGTTATCTTTTTCTTTTCATGTATGATTGTTGTTATTTGATTGGGGAGGTATCGTCATGTGGTATTTTTGGCTTCTAACCTCGTCCTTTTAATTTCTTTTTCCTGTATTTTCTATACATGTATGTGCAAATAAACTGAACTAAGCTATCCTCGGCTTGTAAACCAGCTGGTACCCTTGAAAGAACCCAACCTAATTACGATATCCAAACTGAAAGACGACATCCAGTCTCATATCATGATATCAGTATAATATCGATATACTGCCCTGTCCGTCCAATTAAAATGGCGTACTTAACCAAACTGTCAGATGGTGGCTTTTTAGCCATTTTAGCTTTTTTTTTTTTTTTTTTACACACTTGAGTAGTTCTTTTCTTCAAGTAGAAAATCCTAGCTGTCAGAAATTTCTGATATCTCATGATATGAACAGTTTTCCCTCCCGGCTGCTCGTAATTACGCGCAGCACAATACGATGTGAAAGAGCCATAAAGAGCTGTGGCCATCTCAGACTACTGAACACCTCTCTGATGATGAGATACTGTTGCTTCATGTGTCAAGACTTGAGAGATATTTTATATTTGTTGCTGTGAAACAAACAGCACAGGATTAATGGGCTTCTGTCTTTGTGTGAAGACAACACAGTGGGGTTCTGACATTCCCTTCACTAACCTCTCATCACCTTCTACTCTTGAGAATCATCTGAGGCTGCGCTGAGGAAAAAAAAAAAAAAAAAAAAAAAAGCTTCACTGGTCTCAATCCTCAGATTCCTCTCCCTCTGTCGGGCTTCTGCCTGCATGGGAGTGCATTTCCTGAGCCAAACTGATCCACCAACGTTTATAGGATAGACTGACAGAAGTGTTTCTAACACCTTTGCTTATGAGCGGGGGCAGAGCCAGATGTGCTGTGAACGCAGCTGAAACCTGTGCACAACATTGTGACATTGCAGCGTTAGGTTTTAAGCAGACACAATCCGGCTCGACTTCAGCAACATGTGGCATCTGCTGCTGAAGGAGACTTCCTTGCTGTTTCCCTCCCATTCTTAAATGTTTGGGTGTGCGTGTGTAGATGTGATCCGCGCACATTCCTCCATACGTTTAACGTCTGCTTGTGTGTGACCTTGTACAAAGGCGCGATAGTTATCAGCGAAGGTTTCCCACACCAGTTTAATCTGTTTATCCTCAGAATAAGATTGTGAATCATTACTATGCAGAGCTAGGTGCTCCTTCTTCTGCCGAGAGTCTCGAGCAGCTTCCTAGTTTGTAGTTGTTACAGAATGTTTCACCTTACGGGTCCTGAAGGGCTGCAATGTCGGCTGCTTTTCATCTTGCTCTTTTAATTAGTGACTGATTTAGATCTGGCTAGGTGATCCCAGTGTCTGGCCAATCAATGAGGGAATTAATGGAAGCGCTGGTGCAAGCAGAGTGGAGCAACACAGTGGCGTTGCGACAACTGGCTCAAAATGGAATGAGAAAATAATCCATTTAACATTATTGTTAAAAGAAAAACTGAGCATTTGCTCCGTGCTTTAACATGATTTCACTAAATTTTGAACATTCTCAGAGTTATTTCGACCGTCTCGTCCCATCTGCTGAGAATCTTTCATCCAATTTGTTCCTGATTTCAATCTCAATGCTTGCATAAAAAACCCCACAACAATCAGCCAAGCATTTCATTCATGAATGTACAGTACATTATGTAAATGCACAGCGGGAATGCATGTTTATTCTTAGATGATTGCGCTGCATTGATAGCGCTGTGATATTGAAGCTATTTTCCCCCCCAAACACAAAGCCCTCAGAGTTTCTGGATGCCTGTAAGAGGTTGAGCAGTGACAAATTATTCCTTTTAAAACAAACATAATAAGATAATCCCCCAGGTCGTGCGTTGTAATCTTGACGGAGGATTCGGGAAGAAGAGCAACTAAAGAAAACAATTTATATGTATATTAAATTCAGTAAATTATGTGGTTAGAGTCAACCTGGGACCAGAGGGGGGCCGGCCAGGGAGCAGCGCTGCAGTCCTCTGCTCCCAGCTGTATTAGATGTCAGGTGATGAGGCGGGGGGATGAAATATTCTTACTCCTTGGCCAGCCTTAAAGTAAGCACTTATATTATACAAGCATTGGCAGTGGGCATACAAACTATGTAGTCTCCTTATAAAACCATTTTTATTCATTCAAGTCAAGTAAGTATAGGCCAGTTAGGCTTATTGAAATAATACCCAGCACTCTGTCGCGTGAATTCCTGATGCAAGATCCCCAGACGCTGGCCTTTCCACATGAAAGGATATGACCCCACTGATATTTATGTCTCAACACTCATGAGGGTAGTAAACCATTTGTAGCTGTTTTCTGAATGGATGTGTAGGTGTGTAGGTGTGTGTGTGTGTGTAAGGGAGGGAGACGATAAAATAGAGACAGTCTTGAAATATTTCTGTGCATCATTCACACACAAATTGACGTTGTTTATGCAGCCTGTATAACCGAAAATATAGTGTGTATGCGCGAGCGTGAGCTTGCAGTGTCCTGAGGATTAAATGAATGACAGGAGGTTGAAAGATAAAACACACACACACACAAACTCACGCACAAACAAAGTGGAGAAAAAAACCTCAAGATGCCAAGGCTGTATTACAAAGCAAAGTGAAACAACTGACAGGCCTTTATTTTTATCAGCTGATTCCTCTCTCAGGTTACACAAGTTCATTTTCGAGCATTGCTGCAGTGACTAGACGTGCGAGGCTGTATTAAAGCAAAATTAAGCACATTCTCCAATTAGATAATTATATACTCTGAGCTTTGGAGAGATGAGATGTGGTAATGTCAAATATTTCAGTAATAATCATCCGTAATGATGTGATTTCCAGTCGCTGCTCCTCGCGTCTCGTGTTTGAAAAAAGCACAGTGGGTAGCACTAAGACGTTTTCTTTTTTGTTGAAAAATGAGGTCAGAGAATTGTTAGTGCTACAGTGTGGCAGCGTCCAGGGTCAGCTTCATCTCATTTCCATCAATCCATAGAGGGAAGAGAAACAAGGAGTGTCCTCCCATTCAAATAATGAAATTCATTCTCTGAACGTACAGAAGCGAAGTCCAATTAATCGACACTGTCTCTTGGCAAAAGTGTTTAATCCGAAACCCCGTGAAAAATAACATTTGAATTTAAAAAAAATAAGGCAAGATACTCTGAACTTTGGAGTGAGATTCGTTTTATTACGACCACATGGAAATTAAAGGGGACCTGAAATGTCAGAATAAAATGCTGTTTTGCACTGAAGAAACAAAGGTAGACGTCAAGGTGACTGTTTCATTTTGTTCTCGTAAAAGGTTACAAAATACAGAACGGACAAATGGAGAATGTGTCATGCAGAGCCAATGGAGATCTCACTTTTACCTTTACTGTAACAGTACACGATATGAAATAATATTTTTTGAATTTGCAGGTAGATGCGGGAGAGAATGCAATATTACAACAGTGTAGTTTCATTTGACACATTACACAGTTCTTTAACCTTTATTTATTTATATTTATATTTATATTTATATCGATATTCTGAATTATGCCTTTTTTCAGAGTGAGGCATTTTCCGATTAAGACATGGTGGATTTGTCTGTATTAAACATATTTTAGGCGCATTCTTTGGACACATATACAGAGTGTTCACCATATGTGTCTCCATTAGGGTTATTACAGCAGTTCGTGACACACAGCCTCCTGCCTGTTTATGTCAGCTCTGTGTGTTGTCATGGATACATTGTAAACAAACCAACAAGCCAACAGCTTGCAAGGCTATGGTGGAGATGCATGTCCAAAAGAAAAGCCCACATTTCTGGTCAGAAGGAGAACAGCCACTTTAAAACATTATGAAAGACTTGCATGTCAACAGGTTTTGGATTAGGGTTGTGTTATATCATCTTGTTCACAGCTGTGTCTCAATTCAGTGGCTGCAGACTTTGAAGGCTGCATTTGAAGACCAATTGTGTCACATCGGTGCGACCAAGGCCGTCCCATTTCGAAGGCTCCTTCAGATGTGGCCGAGAAATGCAGCCTTCTTTCCCAGAATTTGGGGGATGCAACGGATGAACCTTCATGGCCCAGCCTATCCCAAGATGCATTGTGCATCCGTGACGATTATATATTAAGTGAAGTTAACTAGCTTTAACAATTTTAATTTAATAAGTTAACTTAAAAAACAGTGCATCAGCCTGAAATATGTCAAACGGCGATGTCTCCGGTGGTGAATCATCTCCTCAGGTATTAAATAAAAAAATATATATGTAATGACAGTCTCTGGGTTCATGATTTAGGGCTAAGTAACTTATCAGCTTACTCCTTCTTTTGCAGCTGGTTGCTAGGTAACAACAACACCAACGGGTCAGGGTGAGAACAGCTGGTGATGCAACAAGGAAATCAGACCGTCCCATTTTGGAGAGTGTTCGGTTTGGCTAATGCGTTCTTCAAAGGACGTGGCTGACGTAGACCGTGAAGGCCGCGTCCCTTAAAGGCTGCAGTGCCTGAATTGAGACACAGCCAATAATACCAGTGTCATTTTTAATATGATGAGAAAAATTCATATTGTGATACTTGCGATATTTTAACTTGTTGACATATTGACATCATACTGTTACCCACGGCAACAACAAGCATGGCTGAAAGTGAAATTACTACTGACTCTGCAGTGGTTCTAAAAAGAGGAGCAGCTTCAGTAGTGTGGAATCAACTGTGGCGTCCTGAATGTTTCATGAACAGCCCTGGACTTCTCAGACTCTTTTAGTGACTTACCGCTCAGAGGGAACTCAGTCAGCGGCTCCTCTGACAGCAGCACAATATCTCTCCCTCTCCTCTTTCGCCAAGCGCAGAAGGGAGTCTGTGTCATCATGACTTTGTCATAAACCTTCGTGGCGCTCGTGACTCGACAAAACAACAACGTATGCAACTGTGCGATAGTTTGACAGGTTACAGTGTGATGATTAGAGGAGAAATGGCAGAGCGTAAAGGTCCAGGTGGAAAAAAAACCTACTCAATCATTTAGGATTTTTCTTAAAGAGAAGGAAATCACCTGTTGATTTATATTTATAGATCCCAGCGTACATTTTTTGTATTTGGGAGCCGTTTTAATGTGTAATTTGTGGTAGATTTTATTTTGTTGTACAGGATCTGAATCTCACTCTGAGTTACTGTTGTTGTTTACAAACTAAAGAAATGAGAGATCATTTTTGTTTAGTTTTTACTTAATATTTGAAGGCAAACTGTAAAACTATATCATTTTATTTTGTCTATTACCTAGATTAGTAATAAAATATTAATTTTTACTAATTTGTCATATCATCAAGAATATCGTTAGGGCATTTAGGGCCATTTATCGCCCACCCCTAATTTGGATATGCACAAATATCATAGTGTCGACCTTTTGAAGAAGGTGGTTTTCTACATCTTGTCGTGATAAACAACATGTTAGGGCATATTGATTGGAGCATTCACGGCTGCATGTGAACAAGAGTATTCAACGAATATTCTTTTCTTTTGTGTATATATGTGTTAATATGTTTTACTGATTTTCAATGTATTTATCCCAGAACAAAGATACAAAACATGTATATCTGACATCAATCCAACCATTCCTCCCCGGACTATAAAGAAACACTGTTCATCATATATACTGACAACCTGAAATCAAATCCTTGATTCCATCCGTACCGTCCTGCCCACCCATCCATACGATTACAAGTTACAAGACACATTCAGGTAAAGAAGGGAAGCTACCAGAACTTCACCATATAATTGTACTGATTACTCAAACACATGTAGAAAGAGCGGGAAGAGGGGCTCTCTGCTGTCAGGCAACATTTATTGGTAACACATCATTCTTTATTGAGGGCTCCTGTTGCGAATCAAAAGGTCCAGAAAGGGGCTCCATATCTTAATATGGTTTGAGAGGACCCATTGAGTAGGAATATGATTTTTCCTGACTTAGTTGTAATGTTGCCTTTTTTCGGAATAAGGGCAAAAAAAAAGATTATTTTGTGCATGTGGACGTAGTCACCGACGAGCTGGTGAAGAGGCAGCAACAGGATACAAGACGTTAAAAAACATAGATGCAGCTGGTGCAGTAAATCGACGTTAGACAAAATTAGAAACATCACAATATACACATTATACACAACAACAGTACGAACAGTGTTCAGGAGAAGCAAGTTTAAAAAGCGGTGCAGTGATCAGACACTTTAATGGATAATAACGGGATGAAGGTGAGGAATTTTAGCATCTTTGGCATCAATGAGGTGGAGACTTTAGGAATAACTATGCTAATAAATTTAAGAGATAGTAAAGTGTGGTTACTGTCGAAGATATTGATTAGTGAGCGGTGATATGGAAGGGTTTCGCCAGTGACAGTTTGATAAGTGATCTAATATCAGTGGATGTGTTGCCTGGTATGGAGTGATGGTCAGTTGACTGGAATACAGTTTACAGTGATGAGTGTTGAAAGGGGCTCCGGTGTCAAAGCTTATCCTTTACACGGTCGTGGGGGGCTGGACCTGATTAGACACTGGGTGAGAGGCGGGGTACACCATGAACAGGTCGCCATGTAATCACAGCAGGGCTGACACATGGAGACAGACAACCAGTCACGCTCACATTTTGCCTCATATCAGAGAGAAGTGTCAACCTGTTAACACTCTGCTTCCATCTCCAGTCTGATGTTTTGTCCACACTGAACTGATTTCAGGGTGAGGGGGTTTGGATTTTTCTTAACCAATTACTAGAAAAACATATTGGGCTTAATCTAACGTCATTTTAAGTCCATACTGATGTGTAACCATGTCAACATACTGTATTTTCTGGGCTTTCAACACTTTACCTGCCAGAGTATTATTTTTAAGTTGCCAGCCACCGCCAGCATTTTTTTTAATCATACTCACTAATCTTTCTAGACCCACAGAATAATTTGCTCTATGAATATGTGAACAGTATGTACATGAAACTAAAGAAGAGACTTTCTGTTTTTAAACACACAAAACATTTTTATTCTATCTTATTCCAGTCCCTCTTTACTCTTGAATTTGTGCATTTTCATTAAAAACCCCCAACATTTCGGACAAAAAGCTGAGAAAAATACATTTTTGTCAAGGACAGTCATTTTCAAGTATAAAATAAATTTCACATTTTCAGTTTTTTGTTTTTTCTCATTTCCTAACGTCAGTTTGAATTGTATAAATGAAAAAATAATGATAATAATAATGAAAATAATATTCTCTTTGAAGTGTAACAGAACACGTTGTCACATTCAGTGTCAATACTGTTGTCTCCCTCTCCTCTGTGGTTGTCTTGTCCGTGTATTATTGTCTCTGTCATGACGATCCTGTTTCATCCCACCAAATTTGTTTGTCTGAGTCCAAATGAGATTCAAAACAGTCGCAGTCTGAGACCATGCAACCGTAGACTTTTCCGTCGGCCCCAGCATTTTCGTGCAGTTTACAAGCTGCTATATCATTTTCTGATTTTGAGCGGATCTTCTTCCTCTCTTTTTTGGCATGGCAGTGCAATTCTATTTCACAAGATGTGTAACAGCGCCCTCTATCTTATAACAGTGACAACACGGATTGCCAGAAAATCTCGTCAATGGGGAGAGAGTTAAGAGTGAAGCAAAGCGAAGTAAAACAAACTTTGATGCAGGGTAATATCAAGAAGACATGTCCTTTTAGAACAGCCTCGATTGCGGTATCTATTACACTGGTTACCTTTGTTTTTATTACTCCTCATTGGTACTAACACACAACGGTGTAAGGGCCCGTGTCCACATCGACTTATTCTTTGGCGGAGAAGCGATGGCAGGGTGCTGGGGAGTGGTTCATCCTAGTGCTTCATAAAAAAGTACTTCCAGCTCTTTTTTTCAATGATGCTCCACATGTAGTTGAGTTTGTATGACAACAATATCTTGACATTAACGTTAGCTAGGTAGCTAACATAATGCTACTTTAACAGAGGGTTGACAACACAGTTAACAACACACTAACAGAGCATACAGTGATAAAAGCACAACACTCACCAGCAAACATTCAGTGTCCGGCCGAACTGCTCCAACAAATTTCTGCCCTTTTTGTCATTGTTTCTGTCGGAGATATCACACAGCTCAGGATATACAGCAGCTAAGGAGTGCCAGTGACAAGTTAAAAGACTTTCAACGAGAAGCACTCGCAGCAGCTGCACAGTGCCTTTTCTCAAGGTGGCTGCATGTGCTCTGTCATCATTGGGAACAATTAAAAATGGACACTGGCGTTAAGAAAGAAATGCTATGTGGGCACAGGCCCTGAGTCCTGCCTGTGGCGCTGATTGGCTGATAGTTAGTCCCCCTGCAGCACTCGTTGCTGGTTTTTATTTTAACAGAGTAACCGCTGTTTCATGCCAGATAAATCAGTCGACTCTGTGGAGTGGGCGGATTCCAAGGTCTGGACCCAGGCAAGCTCACATTCACACCTACAGGCAATTTAGAGTCACCAATTAATGTAACCTGCATGTCTTTGGACTGTGGGAGGAAGCCACAGAACACCCACGCTAACAGGGAGAGATCATGCAAACTCTACGCTAAAGGGCCCAGTGGGTTGAAACCCAGAACCGCCTTGCTGTGAGGCCACAGTGCTAACCACTGCACCACTGTGCCGCCTGTTTGTGAAACAGAAGAATAGAAAGAAGAGAGTAGCAGTAATTTCAGTCCTCTTGGACAAAAAAAACCCACCGTTTGATATTTATGTTCCCCTGTGTGTGTTTGTGTGAGTGTGTTCTATTTGTCTTAAATTTGTAATCCGCAATTTATTTTCATATTCCCTATCAGCTCACCCCTCAAATTTAACTGTTTGGCATAAAAAATGGTGTCAAGTTTATGAAAGCGACCAGCTCTAATCTGGTTATCAGCCTGTGGCATGTGTAATTCATACAAATATGATGTGTCATGTTTCCCTGTGAGGACCTGGTGTCACAAGGGTTTGATAGATGGCTCCGTCGTTGTGTCACTTGAACGTTTATGATAGCCACGGCTATCAAGTCCGAGGGAGGCGAAAGCAGCAGCAGCAGCAGCAGCAGCAGCAGCAGCAGCAGGCTTTACTACTGCTGTTTACAGCCATGCAGTAAAAAAACCCCACACAGCACTGTACGCCCTGCTGCTGCACGCTGCGCTACTCGCCGATCACTCTGCTCACTATGCACAATGGGAACAAGAGGCGCTCGCCTGCCTGGTGGCTCTTCTACTCGACAGGGATCAAAGAGAGAGAAAGAGGGAGATATGAGAGAGGGAGGAAGTGAGGGAGGGGAGGAAGTAGAGAGTGAAAGAAGTACAGGACAAAGACATGTGGGGAGGGAGAGAATGGGGGAGGGCTGGAGGAAAACAGGCGAGGAGTTGTTGGAGGGGGGAGTTGGTGAAAGAGAGATGGTGCAGAGTGCGGTGAATGGATGAATGAATGGGGGGAAAAAAATGAATGAACAAATGAAACAGACCAAATCAAGTGACCGAGACTGAGTGAAGCAGTGTGTGTGTGTGTGTGTGTGTGTGTGTGTGTGTGTGTGTGTGTGTGTCAGTGAGCGAGTGTATGAGTGGGTGAACAAGTGCAGCAGGACAGAGAGAGGGAGAGATTGGGGAAGGGAGAAAGAGAAGGAGAGAGGATATGTTCCGTCAGAGAGGACACACTCCAGTGGCTGTGATTGAAGTATGGGCCAATTAACACGAGGAGCATTGAGCTCCAGCTGCACTCTTCTCTTCATTCCTCCGCTCCCCCACACTGCCATATTACCCCGCATGACACACACACACACAGACATTGATACACTCATTCATATATGCACACTGTGGGCAACACACTGTGCTGGCACTTTATCTTATCTTTTACTATAGCACAGCTATGGACCCAAGGAAATTATAGAGGCTACATGCAGCAGTGTTCTCGAGCACACTGCGGTCTTAAATGTGGACGAATAGAAAAAGAAAAAAGAAAAAAATGGAGTCTTCATCTTCAGGGGAGGGTTTCTTATTCTAGTGACTCACACAGACGCTGCAATGTCTTCTAATGCTGTACAGTAGACTATATATATTAGCCTGCATACATTTCAGATGTTTTGTGTTGGCCGTGGAAAGCTGCCCGGGCTGATTCAGTGCAGCCTGTGCCATAGGCAGCAGGGAGCAGGTCCATTACTCTGCATGACAGAATGGAATGAAGCAGCAGAGCCCCGACGTGGGGTAAACACAACGCTGAACACTGCACTTCCACAAGTCCACACTCCAGACTCCACAGACTCCTTCCTTCCCCATTCACGTTTCCCCCAGCAGATCCGATGCAGCACAAGGTCTGGCACTCTGCCTCCATTGGAGTTCAGTGCGAAAGGGGGGCTCAGGGAGGCGTGGATGCCAGCGACTGACTTCTACCCGAGCGGCTCCCCTCCTCTCCTGCGACTCATTCTTCCAGAGTCACCGCAGGCGCTCGCTGCAGCTGTAGCACGTACAATTGAGGGGGGAAGGAGGGGATCTGATACTCTAAAACATTGTGATTGTTCTCCGAGCATCGCACTGACACCAAGAATCAATTTTTCATTTTGTGTTTAGAGGCTATACAACTTTTTTTTTGTCTCTTTGGAGTTTGCGGGAATAATATAGGCTTCAGTGTAATCCTCTGTAGAGGGATATACCTTCAAAGCAGTTGATTTGCCTTCAGCTACACAAAAACTGCAAACCTTTTTTGACAATTTTTAAACCGGTGAAGAAGTTGTTGCCAAAGCTGCACATACAGTACCCATTAATTCCTATAGGAAATCATGTGGAATCAGCGAGCACATCATGCAGTGTAAATGAAATGTTTAAGTGGAGATATGATGAGATGTGTTTTGATTGTGAAGCACTGGCTGGCAGGTTTTTTTTGGAAGAGATAGAGGAGACTGGCTCGCCTGCCTGAATGTTTTCTCTCTCATCTTCTTGATTAGCTGTCTGTGTCAGCCTGAGAATATTCCTGCTCTTAAGTACTCGGTAAATATTCCTGAAGGTGTTTTTAGTTTGCTTCTAACAGTCGCTGGCATGTACGCCAGCTTCTGTGGTGCTGTAAATGCCACTTTCTTTGTTTTAAAAAGACAAACTAAACAGGCTCGGCGGAAAAATAATTATACTGTAGATACAGTAAGCTGCTTATTACAGTGATTGACAAATTGAGAGATCAACACGGTACAATACAAATACTTTAGTGTAAGTGCTGATATAATGATTTAGACAGCAAATGATGATTGAGGGTGCGTGCGCCTTGGCAAATTCAAAGTTTTTAAGTCTAAAAAAATCATCAAAGAAAGCACTCTTAGAAAATTTGAAAGGTTTTTCAATTCCAGCTTTTTTTCTTCTTGCAGTCACATTGAAGAGAAGAATACATTACAATATAATACAGTCCTGATATGTCCCAAATAACCAAAATGAACACATTATCATCCAAATAATACAATATTATCCTCCTCAAAAAGCACACACACATTTAAAAAAAAGACTATAGCCTTTTGCATATGACGTCAGACATCAGTGCGATGTCCAGATGGAGGGAAGGCAACTAGAGACAAAGAATACCAACTCCAATTTATGTCCCAAACAAACTTAAGTACGTAAAAGGAAAATTCACCGAGAATCAGCAGCAGATGTGGATCAAAAACCTCCGTCTTCAGTGTGGAGGAGCGCAATCAACTGAATTCAAACATACACGTTAAAGCATTGTGTTAGACATGCCTTGAGTTGTGGCTGCAACTGTGACAACGACACAGATTTTTGATAGTGTTTCATCAGACCTCTGCTAACCAAAGTGCTGAGCTAGTAGGCGGAAAATAGTAGCTTAAGTTAACTAACATTAGCTAGTAACGTTAGCCTGACTGCCTTGCATCCATCTACAGAGCAGACTGTAAAAATAATGGAAGTAGCTACAGTGACGTCACCCATTGGTTTGTGAACTCCTGTTCTGAAGCCTCGAGGTCAGAATTTGCCCGTTGCCATCTTGGTTTTTTGTAGCCAGAAGTGACCATATTTGAGTGGGAGGCTGGTGCTGTGGAGGAGCAAGGGTGAAGCCTGTCACTCGAAGTGGCCCGGCCTTAATTTTGCGTAACTTTAAGCCTTAAAAAAATACAAACAGGTGAGTTATATAAAGATTCACCCCCACAGTTGAGAGATACAGACCGAAGCTGTTTTTGTACCAGGCTGTAAACATGTTAATTTCTGCTGTAGGGCTGGGCGATACAGACAAAACTCATATCTCCGTATTAAAAGGCTGACTGCCGATACACGATATATATCTCGGTATTTTCTACGTTCTAACTTTTTGCACAAGGCACCGGAGCTACAGAGGTTTAAAGGTTTGCAGCACAGGACACAAAACTATAACGTGAGTATTAAAGTATCAAGTCGGCCTAAATCCACTGTAGTTTGGAATAACTAAAAAATCTTTGTGGGGGGAGTTATCTTACGGACTGATTTAGCCTAACATGTGCAACATATAGGCCGATGTCGCTCCGTAGACTAATTAACAGACAAATTAAACAGAGGAGCAGCTCTGTGTCTCTCTGAGTATCACTGAGAGCTGTGTGGAGAGTGTGAAAGTAGAGAGATGCACACTGGTATGTGTTATGTAACACAATGTGACCCTATATCGATATAAATGGTGTAGTCTAAATCTTGCTTGAAAATATATGGATATATTGTACATAGTTGTTACATCGCCCAGCCCTATTCTGCTGTAAAGTCGGGCATTTTAACATGGGAGTCTATGGGGATTGACTCACCTCTGGAGTGAGCCTCCAGTGGCCATTAGAGGAACTGCATTTTTTGGGTCTTGCGTCTTGGCTTTGTTGTTCAGCCTCTGAGGTTGCTGCTTGGAGTTGAGATATAAAAGACAGTTATATTCAAGCACATTTACGCACCTGGCCAAAAACAAGACAGCAGTTGATTCAGTGGTTGGCCTACTGTAACTGCACACAAAATAGCAATTCATCTGCTCACAGTATAACGTTAGTAATGTTAGGAGGTCTGGAAGTGGAGGTAGTTTGTAACGACGATTGTGTCCATACTGGAAAAACGTTAAAGTTGTAGGAGAAAAAACTTTTCTTGGTTCTGTATGGATCACATCCAGCATGAGTTTGAATTTTCTGACGATACCTGCTGCCTGCAGGTTCATCTAACCCTTTAATGTAGTCACGTCTCTCCACTTCCAATTCCCACAGTATATGGATTTATCACTTCCTGCCCTCCATCTGCATTTTGCGCTTGATTGCAAACGAGCTATTCATGTCTCAATAACTAACCGATTCCTTACCTTGAATGCTGATCAGGGAAAACAGACATCTATAGACCTTTTTTTTTTCTTTCTGACTAATTGATCCCAATTTAAACATTCCTTGGGCTGCAGGCGGTCCCTTGCCAAATATATATGCAGGATACACTCCGCTGAATTAGAAGCGACTCCAAAGACGGGAGAGGATCGGGGGTTTTTTTTAAAGCTAGAAGGAGAAAAAATATACTAAAATGCGAACATTTGCATTTTAACAAAAGGTTCATTTATGGTCGCAAATCAAATGAAACAGTAATCTCTCTTTTTCTTTCTCCCACATTCCTCTTCCTTCTGTGTATGCGTGTGTGTGTGTGTGTGTGTGTGTGTGTGTGTGTGTGTGTGTGTGTGTGTGTGTGTGTTTGTGTGCGTGCGTGCGTGTGTGTGTGTGTGAGAGCCCCCTCACTGCACGCCTTTTTATGATTCAGTTTGCAGAATTTCACACACATAATGAACTCTATAGTAAGATATATTTAGATGAGGATTTGATTATAATTTACTTGTACTTTGCTTTTATTGTGGCGCTCGTCAGCGAGACGTTGGCAGTGGCGTGTTCAATATCGGGCAGGGAACGCTCTGCAGGAAAAAGTGGATACTGTATATATGAATGCACTGTGTTCACACTTCCAACAAGGCGCACTGTGATGGAATGGCACACGCTGGCTGAGCAGTGCAACGTAAACACCTCATGAGAGTGAAATACAGTGACAGGCCTAACAGTTAATGGCTCAGAGCTCAGCACAGCAGAATACGGCTCCACCAAACGATATGATGTTCCCGCGGCTTCGTCTTTTGGCTCTCTCATTTTCTCTACCCTCGTCTCTGTCCTTCCCATTCTTCCCTGCCACGTCTTCCTCGCCTTAAAAACAAAGCCCTGTTTTTCTCCCTCTCCTCTTCATTATTACATTCTCCTTTTCCTTCTCTCCTACTAACAGGTTTGTCTCTCCCTATCTCTCCACACCTCCATCTCTTTTCCTTACCCGAAACCATCCGCCTCCCTCATACACCCTCTCATTCCTACAGCTTTCTGTGTAGCCCCCCACCACCTCCACCACACACAGCCCTGTCACTCAAAACAGGAGGTTTGGCAGCATATTTGTTTAGGCCAAACACGTATACACATCCCAGTAATCAATATTTCTTTTCCTGCTGCTCTCCTCACATCTTTAACGCCACCTCCCACCATCCCATCATCCCACCATCCCACCACACGTTGTCCTCTCCTTTTCTCCTTGCCTCCTCGTCTTCCGCCCGGCCACCTTCCCTCAATCAATCACTCACTCCATCTGTGGCCTGTATTTACAGCACCTTTCTGTTCTATTCATTTCCCCCCTTCTTCTTTGCTCCCTTTCTCTCCTGCCTCCTCTTTCTTCTCCACCCGCTCTCTTCTTTTCTTCTATCCAAAAGACTGATCAGGGTCAGGGAATCGGCAGACTGTGACAAAGAGAGGAGAGTCGGATGAAGACGGAGCGAAAAACATAGAGAGGAGGAGAGGGGGGGAGTGGAGGCGCAGAGAGGCAGAGTGACTTTAGAGGGAATATTATGTCAGCAGGCCCCTGTTAATCAATGCAATTGTGTTTGGTACCTGAAGCCATGAAAATAGGGAGAAGAGATGGGGAGTATGAAAAGACAGAGGAGCGGAGGGGGGAAAAGTGAGAAGGAAATGGAGAAAGGGAGGGAGGGCAGTTGGCACCAAAAGTAAATTGAAAATGATGTGCTGTGTTTTGGCGTGTGTGTGTGCGGCTCACATATTAACCCTGCTATCTCCCAGGTAGTCATTATCTTTCCGTGTGCCTGTTTGTGCGAGTGTGTGCGTACATGTTTGTGCGCACTGCATTAACCCTCGTATCTCTCTATCATTAAGCTGCTCCGCGGGCACAGTGTGGCCGTGCATTTATCTCGTGAGCGCGTGTGTATATTCAAACGCCTGCATGCATTGTGTCTGCGCGTGGAGGCAGCTGTGTGAGGGCGAGTGTGTTTACAGTGATCTTAATTGTTGTTATCATTCATGCAGCACAATAACCACCTCCGCCCCCATCTTTGTCTCCGTCTGCTATTAACTCTCTCTCCCTCTCACCCTCCTTCCCTCTAACGGCCAGTTTCTATTTTTCCTCATATTGTTCCTTCTCAGCCTGCAGCCTAAATAGCACCCATTTCATCTTCTCTCTGTCTTGCTCTCCTTTCCTTCCCTCTATTGTTTTTCCTCCCCCCTCTGCATTCCGTATTCCTCGTCCAGCGTTTTCTCCAGCCAAAGCTAACTTTTATTACCCCATGATTGGATTCAGAATTCATTACCCTGTCTTGCCTGTATGCAATCTCTGATCAGTTTCTGTCCTCCTCTCTTCCTCGTTCTCACTCTCTCTGTCTACACCTCCTTCTTCTGTCCTTCTTTCTGTCTCTTGATTTGATGTCCTCTGTACTGGACATTGCTGTAAACAAAAAAACCCCACCTAACTTAATCTCTTCTTCTCCTGCTTCTTCTTCACCTTCTTCTCCTACTTCTCGCTGTCTCTCTTTCTTTCAGGCACCCTCTCTTAGTGCGATATATATCTGCCTCCCCCCCTCGGCAGGTTGCCATGGTCGCCATACCTACTCTCTCTCTCCTGTTGGTCCTGGCAGAGTGGGCAGGTCTGGTGGACGCCTCCCCCCACCTCCTGCTCCGGCCCAGCCCGCGGGAGCGTGATGCAGGGGCCATGATGAACTTCAACATCGCCGTGATCCACGCCGGTGCTACGGTGCAGGCAGAGGCGGCGGTGGCGGGGCCCGGGGGAAGGGTGCTCTACCCCGGCTTCGGCCGGGTGTACGGCTCCCTGGGGGAGAGCGTGGTCACCCAGTGGGGCTCTGCTAACGTCATCTGGCTACAGGTTGGACACTGTCTCCTCTACCTACTGCTCATCCAGCCTTACTTGAAGGAAGGGAATAACAATGATCATCCATTATTCATTCTCACTGCCATTATTTGAGCTGAATGAGCAGCACACTGCTGCCGGTGTGTGGGCCCTGCTGAATGAGCGGGCGCCTGGCTCTGCACTTTGACCACAGTTTGTATTGATAGCCAGACATGTCATGCATACCACAGACACTTTCCATATGAATAACTCAAAGTCAAAGACACACTGCCCTTGCTGGTCAGCTCTATTTGTCTCCCTGTCTTTATCTTTTCTCCTCTCTTTCTTCATTCCTCCTCCCAGGTGAACGACAGTAGTCCTAAGACGGTGCTGTCCCAGCTGTGTGAGCTGCTGGCGGCGCGGCCCCTGCAGGGTCTGGTCTATGAAGAGGAGAGGCCCCCTCGCACGGCCTGGGGTCCTTTGGCCCCCATGCTGGAGTTTGTCTCTGCACAAACAGGACTGCCCATAGTGGCTGTAGGAGGGGGAGCGGGGCTGGGGAGGATGCCACAGGTAGGAGGAGGGAGGTCGAGATTGGGGTGCGAGAGTGAAGAGGAAGTGTTTGCAGCTTGTGTGTGTGATTGTGTGTGTGTGTGTTTGTGAGACAGAGAGAGGAGAGAATCAGAGGAACATAAGAGGGCAGATGTCCCAGACGTGTAATTGTGTAGCTTCAAATGTGAGGGCTGGCGAGCGGAGCAATGTTAATTAGGTGTGTGCTGTATGCTGAAGCAGTATGGATTGACAGCTCTATGAATGCAGTATAAAGGGAGAGCTGCTTATAGTGCCGTAACAACTTACAATGTCACAATGTCGCGTATCCTCTCTGTGAAGAAAAGGTTTGGGCAAGTGCCGGTGGGACGGAGGGGAAGTTGAAGGTCAGGGTCGCTGATCTGCTGAAACTCTGCAGTGTTTGATCTGTAAATGGCACCAACTGGGGCTGTCGCTCTGCCTCTGATGTTCCTGGGAGGGAGGCAATGAGCAGACATGGGTGTGTGTATGAGTGAATAAGTATGTATGTGTGTGTGTGTGTGTGTGTGTGTGTGTGTGTGTGTGTGTGTGTGTGTGTGTGCATCAGAGAAACTAATGTCACATGATTTTCACGACCAAAAGAGGAAAAACGAAACAAAAAGCATTGCATTTGTGCTTACAAATAACTGTTTTAGCCTTTTACTCTTGAGGAATTAAATTGTAGCACTTTGATGAACTTCCTTTGAAGATGTACCCTCGCCTAGTCCTCATCCCCTCCCATCCCCTGAACAGACTTTTTAGAAATACTCCCTCCTGGACGTCATGGGAGAATTCGTGCAACAATCCTAGCTGTTTTAGCCCTGCGGCTGCACGAGTGCTGCTGCTCCATAAAAACTTCAAGCCCCGTGATGCCCTCGATGTTGTGCATAAAGATGGAGCAGTCCACAGAGTTGTAGTTCTTTGTAGTGAAAATGCTGTGTGTTACTTACTCACTGTACTGTGGCTGCATTTTAGACGCAGTACAACAACAGGGGATGAATTTCACAGTGTGATATTAAACCAAATCTGCTGCTCTCTTTCCCAAATCAGGAATCAGGTTCCATCTTTCTCCAGTTCAGTTCCTCCACTGCCCTCCAATTAGAGGTCATCTTTGAGGTGCTGGAGGAGTACGATTGGACATCCTTTTCCGTGGTGTCCACGCGTCACCATGGCTACCAGGATTTCCTGTCGGTGGTGGAGGGCCTGACCGACGGCTCGTTCATCGGCTGGGAGAAGAAGAGTGTGGTGATCCTGAACGTGACCGACGACCCTGGGGGGGCACGCACGCGCAGGCTGCTGAAGGAGAACGAGGCGCAGGTGAGACAGGGGGGAGGGAGGGGGGAAAGGGGGGAGGAAAGGGGAGGAAGTGCTGCGAGTATCAGTGGGGGCCCCCTTTCTTACAGGCGGCTTCCCAGCTTTTTCCTTCCTTCTTCGTCTCTCCCTCTGTCCCTCCACATCTCTCTCTCCCCTCTCTCCTCTATCCCTCTGTTCTTCTCTTCCCCTCCCATCTGCCAAGGCATCAAGAGTTCAACGGTACAACCAAAACCACGAGTCAGTCTGATTTGCTGGCTGGTTGGCGGGTGGCATTGTGCGAAGAGTTACGCGCAAGGTGCTACAGAAGCTAACGCACACTTTTCTCCTTGTTTCCACTTAAGTGGCCTTAAAGTTGGAGAAAACATCTTGTTCCAAACTGTCTGTCAGTATCACAGTGTACACTATATATTCTGTATCAGCTTGTTCCAGCGCTTCATACTGTAAATGATGTTTACTCACAGTGAAATATTCATGGCTGCACCCTCCCATTTAAATGGAAATATTGAGTTGTCTTGTGCATTATTTTGTACACATTCCCCCAAAATGTAGCCTGACTTAGCTGGAATCTCTGGAAACTCTGAGATCTCCGCTAGCATTACAAATAATGGCATGTGGGGTGGAACAATGTTGCTGGCAGGCGAAGGAGATAAACACTGCCTGTAAACCTTCACCTCTGGAGACTTCTTACCTGGACATCATATCACGATTCCATTTCGTTTTTCCCCTTCTTCTTCTAATCACTCTCTATCTTTATTCAACTTCATTCTAGTCACCTTCTCTCTACTACCAGAGTCAGCTTATCATCACAAGAGCGCCGCTGTCTTTGTTTGGGATGTGCATTCTGTGGTCTGTGCAGTGCAAAATCTGGAGTGAGCTTTGCTTTTTCATCGCTTCTTGTTAAATTCACAACCTCGAGTTACATTTCGATGGAAGAATATCGAGGCCAGCGTGGTGTTTGATTATTTTGAAGCCCTGTCTTGTGATTTAAGGCAAGATTTGGGAGAAAAGTCGCTCTGATCAGCCTTGAATCACACCTTAAGTCGTCTTACATGATACCACTACTTAGGCACTAGCTTACTCTGAATAAAGTACATTAAACTGACCAAGCCTGGGCCTGTAATGACACAGGCTCGGAATATCACTATTATGCCAATATTATATGACTTATTAGTATGAGATTAGTTTATTATTCGGACCTGTTTTTAAATAGGTAGAGCAGACATAAATGCTATTTGACTGGGGGGGACCAGGGTCTGTTGGGTTAACAGTCCCGCCCTCTTGAGTTTTTCCTTTGCAATTCCCCAACTGGCCCTTTGGCATGTTGGCGCGTCCACGTCATGAAGAAACGATCTTCATTCGCCAATTTTCCAAGCAGCTATCTGCATTACTACAAACAGTACTGGAAGTGATTTTTCCCCCACGCCGTGTTCGCTGGCAGCAACAGGATGGAAGTTGACTTTGACGATATGCATCCACACAAAGCTAACAGCATCAGTCTTTTCTATTCTGCTGGTGAAACAAAAACTCACCTTACATTTCAAATTCACATCATTAATAACCAGAATGACTCGTGGTTTTGGCTTGTACCTCTCGAGTGTCATTCCTCCATACTGTGTGCTTGCTCACTGCCCTGCTTGCTCCTGCCCTCGTTTCCTTTCAAACTTCCATCCTCACTTCCCCTCATAACTTCTTTTTACTCCACACTTCTTTTATCTTTTTTTTTTTAACCCTGTCATCCTCCCTTAAACCTCCTCTTTGCCCCATGATCCTCCTGTTCAGTTTTTCACTCATCTCCCCTTTACTCCACTCCCTTCTTCCTCCCCCCACTCTCCGCCTCCCCCTCCCCGCATTTCTTTGCCTGGAGACAAGCTCACTCTCCTCTGCTGCCTTCCTGTTCACCTCCATCTCTGTATGGCTATCTTTCATTCCTTCAGTCCATCCCTCTTGCCGCATGTCTTCCCGGCCACAGACTCTCCGCTCTCCGCTGGCTCGGTTTAGTCTGGGTCTCAATGTCATCGCTAATGTCCCAGCATGGCCACTGCAGCTCTGCGTGTGTGTGCGTGTGACTGTGTGTGTGTGTGTGTGTGTGTGTGTGTGTGTGTGTGTTTGTGTCTGTAAGTGCGTGCGGTTGTATTGGATTCCTTAGACTCCACTCTGCTAGTGTCACTGTTAATACAACATACTGCCTGCAGCGGGTTGCCTATACGCAGTGCTTGCTTTTTAACCCTCTTACTTTTCAACGAACCCCCTTCTTTTAGTTTTTTTTTTTCCTTCTGCAGGGCTAATAAATGCTTGTGATTGCTTAGTGATGTCATGTATGTTTGCATCACATGCTCTCTCTTTCTCTCTCTGCCACATTTATGGTAATTTCCTCCACATTGTAGATGGCCTGACGCAGGTCTCTGGGTCAATTTCTACTCAGATCTCTCACTGCCTATCTTTTATTCCATTCCTCTTCCAGCTTCTGCCTTGTCAGTATGTCTTCTGCTCTCTCTCTCTTCGTTGTATGTTCCTCTCTTTCTCCATTTCCCGTCTTTAGATATCGTGTGTGTCTGTTTATAACTCTGATTCTCTCCTTCCCTCCTTAATTCAGTCTCCCTCTCTGTCTGTCGGCCTCTTTCTCCCTCCTTCCCTCCTTCCCCTCTGTCACTCTCATTCCCTGCCTAATTCACTGGAGGTTTATTGGCATACAGGCAGGATTGTTTTGCCAAGCCATTACAGTTCAAAATTCAATGAAGGCGCAATTCTCAAAATGTGCTTTCAGTCTGTTTCCCTGACTCCCCCCTCTCTTCCTCTTCCTCCTCTACCATGAAAGAGTTGTCTTCCTCTTTTCTTGTCCTTCGATTCCCCTTTGTCTCTCTTCTACACGTGTCATTTTTTATCTTTTATTTTAAATGCTCTCACTCGACTTCGTAGGTATTTGTCAGCATTTACCCCCCCCCCCCCCCCTTTTCTGTCTCTCCGCTCAGCTCCATCTTCCTCTTGTCGATCTCTTCCCTCTCTCTCCATTTCCCCTCTAACCCCTTAAAACCCTCTTTGGTCAATTTCTACCCCCCCTCCGCTCCCTCCTCGCCCCTCCTTACCTCAGCACTTTCAGCAGAGAGCTCATCCACTGTCACTGCTGTCTTTCTATGTTGCTTTTTCTCTCTCTGTAATGTTTTCCTCTCTCTCTCTTTCTCCCCAGCCACACTCCATCACCACCACCACTGCCTCCACCACCGCCAACCCTACCCTGTCTTTTGCAAATATCTCTTATCTCTCCAGGCCCGATTTCACCAAAATATGTCATCCTTTGCTTTTCTGCACCACCCTCCCTCCTCCTTTCCGTTCTCCAAGGAATGACTTTTCTGTTTTTCCCACCTCCATCCGCTCGTTTTACCCCCCTCCACCTCCTGTTGTCTCCAGCTCTCTTCTCCACCCTGCTTTTAATAACATATGTCAGTGTTTAACCTCTTCCCCCTTGTTTTCCCTCAGGTGTGTTTGGTCTTTAACTGCCCCCCCTCCTTCCTTTGCTTCCCTGCCTTTCTATCTCACCGCTCCACCACTTACAGTTGTTTCATTTTCCCCTCTCTTGTTTTACTCCTGTTTTCATTATTCATAACTGTAACTTGTTTCATCAGGCCCAACCTCATTAAGCACTGACCCCCGTTGCCTCCTGCACCTCCTGGTTAGCACGCATCACATGGAGCTGTGCTGTCTCTCCTCTTTCTGCGGCGTCTGCTCCTCTCCCTGAATCATACGCCGACTCCCATGAACCTTATCACATCAGCTTACAGCTATCTCTCCTCTTACCTCTCCGAGCACCCTTGGTTTTTTTCTTGATATGGCCTTTTCTATCCGACCTCCTCCCCTCCTGTTCAGGTGCACCTCTGCTCCGGCTCTATCTTTCTCCCCTTACTTCTCCCACCCTCTGTCTCTCTCCACGTCCCCCCTGTCCCCTCCTTATCTCACTAGCGTGTATGTGTGTGTGTGTCTCCCCTCGTCCCTGTTCCCTCCCTGCCTTCCTGCTGTCCTCCAGGTACGCTTGCTGTACTGCTCCCAGGAGGAGGCTGAGCTAGTCTTCCGAGCCGCCTGGGCTGCCGGGCAGGCCGGTGCCTCGCACATGTGGTTCGCCGTGGGGCCAGCTCTCTCAGGTTTGAGCATGGAGAGCCTGCCCCGGGCTCTGTTTGCCGTGCGGCCCCAGGGCTGGAGGGACGAGCCTCGCCGGAGGATTGCTCGGGGTGTGTCTGTGCTGACTCACGGGGCAGTGGCCATGCGCAAGGATTACGGCACCACGGGTGGGCCCAACTTTGTCACCAACTGCATGACGGACGCAAATCAGACCCAGAGACTGCGAGGCAGGATGAGGTGAGAGGGAAAAGAAAGCGCTGAAGGGAGAACTTGAGGAGCACAGGAAGAGAAATCTAAGGATGGGCGGGGAGTACAAGGCAGTTGGCAGGCTGCAGACGAAAATGAAATAGAGACAGGATCAGGTGTATTCTATGAAATGAGCTGGTGTGGCGCCAGAATGAGCTGGAAGGTATATGGGTGGAGTTGGTACATTCAGTGTCAGAGAGCAGGCACAGAGGGGATATCTGAATTTGGAGCTGGCTATCATCCATGCAAAATAGATGTTGTTGGTGCGTGTAGTTGTGAGTTGGCAAAATTACCCCAGCATCTGTAGCAAGCGGACCATGTCTCATGTATATTAATGAGCCGGCTTTAATATATTCCTCGTAGGCTGTGCAAACAGGCAGCAGCACACTCTAACAGGTAGCCCAAGTGGTTCTCATCTTGGTTTGTTTTTAATGCCAGTCATTCTTGCTCCACTTACACACGGCGCACATGATATAGAGAGACTACTCTGAGTTTGGTCAGCGTGATGAGCCAAACACATAATTAATTACTTTATTTACAGTAATTTCTGTAAATGAAGCGCAGCACAAACAGTGTGGCAATTAAATGGAAATGATTAATGGACTCCTACTTTTTTGTTTACAAACTATGTCCGTGAACAGAGGAGAAAGAGTCCTTTATTATTTTTTTTGCAGTGCTACCTGCTGTTCACCGTCTGTAACTACAGGCTGCTCTTCCATATGAGGCTTCCTGTCATGTTAAAAAAAAAAAAAATAATAAGGCTTTCAGGTTTTGTGTTTTGAAGCCAGGAAGATGACATGAGGAGACAATTAAACGTCTGTCCTGTGTGATTATCAGACAAACTATAGAGCTCGCAGGCGATGCAGAGAGCAGCAGTTGTTTGACTTCAAAGATCCTGACAATTCGGTGTGTCTGATCATTTGTCTGTAGATTTGATTCACAGACAAGCCCTCGCCGTCACCACAGAGGTGCTCTGATTTAGTTTCAAGTGGAAGGAGAATAGGCATGTTGTTGCATCATAAACAGCCTCATGATTTCTGTTTTCTCCCTCAAAAAACAATTAGTTATTTTACAAATATTCTGTGCTTTTTGCCATTTAATTCACCGTTTGTCTCCTTCCTTCGCCATGCAGGTATTTCGGCAACATCACGCTTGGGGGTCGAGACTATTCCTTCAATAGCGACGGTTACCTCGCCAACCCCTTCCTGGATGTAATTTCCTGGACACCTGGACGTGGATGGGAAGATGTAAGGACATGACATCAGTTTTTTATGTCTCATCATGTACTCATGCGAAGAGAAAGGGTCATGCTTTCTGTTGGATCTCATGACACACTTCGTTAAATATTATTTTATTGTCTCCATAAGCTCTTTGAATCTTGGGATTTATGAGAACCTGTAATTTTGTCCTCTGCAAACAACCGCAAGGACAAAAGCGCCTAGCAATTGAACCCAGAGCAGGTTGTGTGCTGATTGGTTCTTGAGTCTTAATCTCTGCGTATGAGTTGGAGGAGCAGATCTCTGCTGCATCGGCATCTGAGATGAGAATATAAACCTGACAGTGAGAGTAGTCAGGTCGCACGGGTTCATGTTCATGTAAAGTTCAGTATGGCTATCGATGCCCGAGGCAGAGCGGAGAAGTTGGCTGCTGACCGTTTGACCGTGCTTTGTGTGCCTGTTCGGTTTGTCTCTCTGTAACTCTGCTATATACTGCTTAAAGCATTCTCACACAATACCACAAATGCACATGCAAACACATCTATATTGCAGAAACAAATGTGTTATAGTAATCACAATTTTAACAATTGATTTAATTTTAATTTGATTTTTAATTTTAATTTAATTTTTAATTATTTAATTTAAAGGGACGGTTCACCCCAAAATCAAAAATACATGTTTTTCCTCTTTCCTGTAGTGCTGTTTATCAGTCTAAATATTTATAGTGTGAGCTGCAGAGTGTTGGAGATATCAGCCATAGAGATGTCTGCCTTCCCTTGAATATAATGGAATTAGATGGCACTCAGCTTGTGGTGCTCAAAGTGCCAAAAAAAATACCTTTGAAAAACTCAACAGCAATGTCTGTTTCCAGAAATCATGACCTTGTTTCTCAAGATAATCCACAGATCTTGTTGTGAGCAGTTTCATGTAGGAACTATTTTCTTTTCTACCGAAATATACTCATCAACCAAATCACCGTGCAGAAGGAAGTGTGTGTCTATGAGTAGATACGCATAGACGAGAAGCTCGTGCTCGTGACAGTGTGAGATGTAAACATTGATGGTGTCCTCCTTGGCTGAGCTGTAATGATAGCTAGCTACCTATGCTAAGCGAACTAGCAGTAGAAGCATCCGTCCTTCTGTGTGGAGATACAGATGGAGGGCGTAGTTCGGTCAACACTCTGCAACTCATGACAAAACAATCGCAATTGAAAAACAGCGTTACAGTCACGAGGAAAAATATGTATTTTTGACTTTGGGATCAACTGTCTCTTTAAGTCACATATTAAGCAAAAATTATTTGCTTTTTGTTTATAATTTGAATACATTTGGGTTTTCGACTGTTGATCTGACAAAACAAGCATCGCCATGGCATCAGGTAAATTGTAATGGAGGATTTAATCAGTTCACAATACATTAATACAATTCATGCATGCCTATATGTAGCTTTAAGGCCATATTGATTCCTGTAATCTTCCCTTCTTGCCTTACTGGTTGTGAAAAAGTACCTTCCAAATGGGATTCCATGGTACGTGATAGAGGACAACATCTGCAGTCCAAGTTTTGTTCAGGTGAAGCTAATATGAGCCTTCAGCAGTCTGAGGTATTCAAATTAAGAGGTTAACAGTCTCTTTAGTGTGAAATTCTCTCTTTGTGATTCCCTGGACCTTGTTGCTGAGATGCAGCCAGGAATATCAGCTCCAGATTATTTGTTTTAAGTGATGGATCAGTCTTAACAGGAGAAGACAAACACATTATAAGTTGGGTCTAAACTTGTATTATGATAGGCAGGCAGATGCTTCTCAGGGGATGGGAGAGTAAGGGGGAGCCTTCATCCCAGGAACAGGCTGTAGGGATGACAGGAGTGGCAGCATTGGAAACAATGTCCTATTAACAGTTTAGAAGATCAGATATATGTATTAGAAAATTGGGAACCTTTGGGAGGCTCCTGACATGGCTCACACTCTGGGAGTGTTGTTGTTTGTGCATGGACAAAAATATGTATTTTTGTACTTCCTTGTTTAGCAGTGATTTAACCGTCTTGTTTTAAATATCTGCGGCCTCTGCGTTTTTATGTTGACAAAGCAAGGCAAGTTGTGTTTGTGGTGAAAAAACTGCAATGTACCCACTTGATTTGACAAACTCAGGCTGTTGGAGCTTCACATAGAGTTGGTTAAATTTTGTGGTGCATCTCTTCAGAGAAAGAGAACTGTGGATTTTGTTCCCATCTCTTACATCATTGGAGTTGCACCAGGATGAGACACTTTACAGCCAGAACAGAGAGGAAGAATTCTTTAGTCCTTCAATGTACATATGGGTATGAGAGAGTATTTAGACAGACTTAAAAATGTGAACCTATCCTTTAATCGATAAAACAATCATTAGTTGCAGCCCTGCAGTCAAATACATCCACTCATACATTTCACTCTTCGTCATTTTGCTGAAAGCAGCGCTCTGATGTTGCTCTAATCAATAGCTGCTCTTTCTTCCTATCTGCTGCCTGGCTTTGCGGGTCCTTTACTGTAAAATGAAATGCAGATTTAAATAGTGCTGAGGATTCCTGGGTGTCATTACCATCTGGTTGTAGATTCGCCATTGTTTTGTGCGTTTGAGTGTCTTGTCGGCATAACTGCATGCGCGTCTAAAGCGCCAGTATCCCCGGCGTGTCATGCATATTCTATAAAGCTGTGGTTTGTTCAGAAATCCTTAATACGAAGCCTTGTCACCTGTTGGAGATGTTTTCCCTTTAATACGCCGGGATTTTACCCTTGTCAGTGTCAGAAGAGAGAGCGATGCTCATTTTCTCAGCCGCACACCAGCACCTCAACACCTTGCCGTACATGCATAAAGACACACGGCGCTCTCGGAACATACACTCCACAACTGCACATAATCAGAAACGCTGCACTAATACAAATACCGATGCACCCACACAAGCTTATACACAGACACGAGCGTAAATACACACATTGGTGGTTCTCAGCCTCCTGCTGGTTTTAACAGCCCACCAGAGTCCAGTCTCAGCGTGTCGTAACATGCTGACTCCTGCCATATCCCTCAAATCCCTTTCAATTAGAAGCTCCTGCGCTGGTCCTTCGACTCTGTGCAAACCCAGGGTACGAAACCCGCCCACATACACACACACACACACACACACACACACACACACACACACACACACACACTGAGAACTTACGCACACACATCCACATGTGTGTGCACACAAATGAGGGCACATACTGTACGCGTACACACATATGCTTACACCCCTCTTGCATAAACCCTATTGCACACACACTCACAATGAGGATAAGACGCCTGTATCTGCCTATTATGCACATCCACGCTGTTGGCTCTCCCTGAATATTTAATGTTCTCTTTACAATGACTGCACCATTACCTAGAGCCCGGGAGCACCCAGCTTAGCTTACTGAAACACTGCAGACTAATACTGAAGGTTGTCCAGCATTAGCATGGCTTGTTTCAGCAACAGATACAGCCCACAGAGCGAGGTGTTCCAGGATATTGGCGTAATTTAACGAACATTTATTAACGCCACTCACGGCCGCTAAAGGCTCAGTTTTAGTTTACAAGCAGCTCCCAGTCCTCAAACTTTTGCTCCAAACCAGAACACTTTCTCTGCCTCAAAATGTTCCAGCAATTTGAAGAGTCTGAAGTGGTATTTTTCGGCTGTTCTTTCCCTGACGTTTGCGTGTGCATTTTTCTGGGTATTTGTCTGATAGAGAGTGGTGTGTTCTCCTGTAAGCTCTATCTGTTTTCTGTCTGTGTTCCCCGAGTGTGTTTTGATTGAATGTCTGTTGCGGAGCTGCGGTCGAAGTGCAGTCGAAATACTGTCATTGTTGCCACCTCCTCCTCTTCTCCCTGCCAGCGCTTGCATTACACAGACAGGCTGGCTGCCAAACTTTACATTACTATACTGGCCTGCTTAAGCACTCACATTCTTGGGTGTATTTTTTATGTGTGCGTGTGTCGACTTTATATCTTCATGTATTTCTGGATGCGTGTGCGTGAGCGTACAGTACGTGTGTGCACTTGCTTTTGTGCACGTTGCCTCAGATACACTTGTCATGACACTTAGACGAGACTTTTATCAGGCGATTGTGCCAAGATGTGTCAAATGATGCTGCGAGAGGAGGGTTCACAAACAACAAAACAAAAACAGGCAGCTCTGAATCTCCTTGGGTGTGGTTTTGCCTCGTGCCGCTTTCTGAAGTGTGAATATGCCAGGCACCAGCATCCAACACATCCAGAGAGCATATGCAAAGAGAAGGGGAAAACAATGATACAGCCAAAGGGATGCTTGACAGACATTTTCAGGTCAACAATGGACACAGAACAATGTGGTCTCACAACATCATCCCTGAACAGATTTTAGGAATCATAGTAAAATGACCAATTTGAAGGCATGAGGCTGCTCTCTGAACATGGGCTTTTTCAATGAATAAAAATGCTGTTTGGCCATAGCATGTCACATAAAAATCCCTCAAGTAAGATTAAACCTTAAAGGGACAGTTCACCCCCAGAATCAAAAATACACACCTTTTCTCTATACTGTAGTGCTATTTATCAATCTGGATTATTTTGGTGTGAGTTGTTGGAGATATCAGCCGTAGAGATGTTTGCCTTCTCTTGATATAATGGAACTAGTTGGCACTCAGCTTGTGGTGCTCAAAGTGCCAAAAAAAAAACATTTCAAAACTCAACAGCAATGTTTCTTTCTAGAAATCACGACCTGGTTACTCAAGATAATCCACAGACCTTTTTGTGAGCAGTTTCGTGTAGGAACTATTTTCTTTCTCACCCTCCATCCGTGCAGAAGGAGGTGTGCATCTACTCACTGAGGAGAGGCTCATGCTCTTAACAGTGTGAGTTGTAAACATTAATGGCGTCCTTCTCGGCTGAGCTGTAACGTTCGCTAGCTCAGTGGTGTTAGATGAGCAGTAGATACACACTACTGTCTGCATGGTGATACGGTTGGCAGGTGGTGGTCCTAGCCTCCCCAAAGTACTGCACATTTATTACCAAAAACAACCTAGCGAACAATAAAAACAAGATAAAATAGGATAAATATAGAAAAATATACACAAATATTTGCTAATTTGGTTTCAGCAACATGTTGTACATGTGTTATGATAATCAGTAATCAATAAAAAGAATTGCAGATAAACTTGTTCAGAAGAATAAACAATAAAATAATTTATGACATTTTAAGATAATGACAAAATGTACAAATTAACTTTGTAATTGAACTAGAGATGAGCTGATTTTGAAATTCTGGGCCGATACTGATACCAATATTTAAAATAACAATTTCACCAAAAGCTGATACTGATGTTTTTATATTGGTGTTTCTTTAATTTATTTGTTGTTATTTATTTTTCTTTATGTTCCAGGAAAACACGTAAATCTCCACTATAAAAAAAAGAAAAAATTGAACAGTTTTGAAGTCATTCATTCCTTCGTTACACTACATTTAAATAAGTACAAATTCAATAATACACATTTATGAAGCAGCCTTTAACATAACCCTCTTTCACAGAAAAAACATCAATAATAAGCAATAACCCTTTCTACTTTATATGATACCTCATAATTCCCTCTCTAATATCTATTTTATAGTGCTGTTAATACATGAACAAATTTCTTCTTCAGAAAGCTGTACTTATTTCAGTTTCTCGCCAAACACTACATTTTGCAAGACTACGTTTTAATTTACCTTCACCAAATACTAACTTTTACTGAACATAGCTTGAACCTCAGCGAGCTGTTCGTTACGGCCTCTGGCGCTCAGAGGTAACGATACCTAGCTCTCCTCCTGCTGATTTCATCTTCTCTTTTTTCACATACGCTCCTCTCAGTAGTGTAATGGTAGCGCAGTGGGCACCAGAGAGCTTTTGTCGTATTGACATGATTATGATACAGCGTGTTTCAGGGTTCACATGACATTGGATAACTTCCTCATCTCCCCCAGAGAGCAGATAAAGTGTGACGAGCTGGGGAGGGGGCCTCTCTGTTATTTAGTAGGCTTTGCTATGTAGTTATGTTGTTGTGGCCTTATTTAATAGTTAAAAAATAATAATAGTAATAGTATTTGTAAAGAATAGTAAAAGATAAAAAATTTTATTTTTTGTTCTTCTCCCATTTGTCGTGCCCCAGATGGACAATGGCGTCCTTAGCATTCGCCTACACTGCCCATGCCACAGGCTGGCACTGCTAGACATAAAATAGCTCTTACATGAACTGCTCACAACAAGGTCTGTAGTTTACCTTGAGAAACAGGGTCAGGATTTCTGGAGAGAGACATTGATATTGAGTTTCATTTTAATGGTATTTTCTATTATAGTCGTGAGAGGGCAGACATCTCTACAGCCGATATCTCCAACACTCAGCAACTCACATCAAAATAATCTAGACTGATAAACAGCTCTACAGGTAAGAAGAAAAATCTCTGTTTTTGATTTTAGGTTGAACTGTCCCTTTAAGTTCAGTCTCAGGCTATTAAAAGTCCTGAAGGTTAGAGATGTGGATTTCTGCCTGCTGCAGAAACACCTCTGTCACCATAGCTCCCTCAGTGAAGCCCATTGTTTGTGCAGGCATGATTCTGTGAGTTACTTGCCTCCATCCTACTCAAAGCCATTATATGTAATTACATGGCAATGTCTGGTTTGACAATGAAGTAGATGACTAGTACAAACAAATCTGGATAACCACTGTAACCCCATCAATCAGAGTAGCCTCTGCACATGCACAAACGGTTCAGGTAATTGCTCCCAGCCCACATCACAATGAATATTTAGGGCCTGGTGTTCTAAAAAATACAGTGAGTGGGCACAGTGTATAATACCTGTACCATATAATTCAAAGCGGCACCATAGTCCTGCAGTAAATACAACCTTTATGAAGCTTATTATATTCTGTTTTTATTGAGACTGTCAGGAGGGAGATGTCCATTCATCTCTGCAGTCATTTTGTGGTCCACAGTTTGTGATACAGTATTCCACAATTTATTTCCCTCCGTCTCTGTTATGCAGAGGTGAACAAAGACTGATACAGTGCTTATTACAGGGGCATGTGTACATGTATGAGACTGTATAATACTGTAAATGTGTTAATGTACCCTCTCTGTGTGAAAACTGATAAGGTTATGGTATGTTATCATTGTAAACAAAATAGGCTTATTTATTCTACTTAATGAACAGTTATTTTAGAATGAATTTAGAGTGGCTGCTTTTATTTTATAGTTTTATTCTGTGGCTTTCTTAAATTTCGTTTTTATAATGTGTGACAAATACAGTGTTTACAAGCGCATACTTATAATTAGAGTGAAAATTAAAGAGGTTGTAGGCAATGATATCAATTATTAGAATAAGCCAAACAATAAATCACAATACAAAACACTCCACTTAAAGTGTGTAAGTAATTCTATATTTAAACATTTCTGTTCTGTAGCATCAGATACACAGATCTATATCAGTACCTTGCATGTACACAAAACACATTTGTTTGAGCCTTGCAATCATACCTGCACCGCAGTGATGCAGTGGCTAGCATTGTCATCTCACAGCAAGAGGGTTCCTGGTTCCAGGGTGGGGGAGCCCTTCTGTGCAGAGTTTGCATGTTCTCCCCGTGTCAGCGTGGGTTTTCTCCAGGTACTCCAGCTTCCTCCCACAGTCCAAAGACATGCGGGTAACTTGTGACTCTAAATTGTCCGTAGGTGTGAATATGAACGTGAATGGTTGTCTGTCTCTATGTGTCAACCCTGTGATAGTCTGGTGACCTGTCCAGGGTGTACCCTGCCTCTCGCCCAGTGTCAGCTGGGATAGGCTCCAGCCCCCCCGGTGCCCCTAACAGGATAGGCGGTTACGGAAAATGTATGAATGACTATGTAATAACTGTCATTACAGCTTGCAGTGGTGCTTCAGTACACAATCTAATAATAAGGTTTTATTTAATCAACAGCAACAGTTATGGGCAACATTATACGTAGATACTCAGCCCAGCTTCAAGCCGTTACACAAGTGTAGACAAAACATGGCTGTGATTTAACAAATAGCATTTGCCAGCCTATGGTTAGAAGGCGTTCACTGACAATCAATAGCTCGCTAAGCTCTGGTAACTGCACATATTGCTCAAGAAGTCCTGTCCTTGAGTAAAGCTGCAGAGTTCAAACAACCTCTGAACAATATCAGGTTTTTCATTGATTTGGATTCGGAGGAAACGTAAATGAGGCAACTTGGAATCACCAGTAGCTGCCCAGTGTCAGCTGGGACAGGCTCCAGCCCCTTTGTGACCCCTAAATGGATGAATGAATGAATGGATATCAAGTTTTAACTTTGGTTTATATTGGAAAAGCTAAAACATACACAGCGAGTTTGTCCAAACATTCACAAAACCACTCACAACAAAAAAGACATAAATGTAACGTCACATACAGATCTAATCCTACATGAATTCAGATCAATAGAACAAAGTAAAGCAAAACAAGCATGAACATTTGGTGATTTCAGGGTGATTTTTTTTTAAAGGGGGGTTAGATATTGGATTGTTTATCTCCTATGGACATGATGATAACTTCTCCTGTCTTCAGAAAGAATTTAGCACTCAGCCAGTGCTACATTGTTATGTGTGCTGCAATTTGTAAATGTGTTCTTTGACAGTAGCCTTAGCCTTTCTGGGGTTATTGTGTGGTCAAATCAATGCATTTATTTCAAGAAAAAGAATTAGATTTTAGATTCAAAACATACAGTAACCAAAGAGATAATATCCCCTACTTTGGAGATAACATCCCAGAGATGATGTCTCAAACCCTAAGAGATAATCTTTGGCCAAAATTGCCCACCAAAAAAAAAAAAAAAAAAGAATTAAAAAAAATCACCTTGCCTCTCAGGGCTTTCGTACACAACATAAAACCCGAATCATGACAGGATGAAAACACTAAAAGTCAATGTAACTTATTTCCATAGTAGATAGCAGCATAGACTTCTGTGCCTCTGCTACATTGTACTCATAAGGAGGAGTTGTAACATGCAGATGTAATTATTACAATTATTACTCATACAGATCAGACTTTGAAACATTTTTACTAAAATACTAAATACATTCCCTGTTTCTACTAAAGACTAAGACAAAGAAAACGTGGGTTGACGTGTTTTGGTATTTGCTTCGTTCTCAATCAAAGGTGCTATCTGTTCAAAGAATAGAAATACAGATTGTGGTCGAAACGTGTGTGTGTGCTCCGTCTCGCTCTAATGTTCCTCTTGTCTGTTCCCTCAGGTAGGCTGGTGGGAGAATGGCGTGCTGAGGCTTCGGTACCCAGCCTGGTCCCGCTACGGGCCATTCCTTAAACCACCTGATGATGCCCAGCACCTGCGTGTTGTCACGCTGGAAGAAAGGCCATTTGTCATCGTGGAGCTGGCAGACGCCGCGTCCGGGACCTGCATCCGTGACTCAGTGCCCTGCAGACGACCCCTTAACGCCAGGTATAAGTCCTTTGGATTTAAGGTGATGTGTTTCATGGCGGATCTGATGACTTGTTTCACCCAAAACTGTGATTTTCACAAGTGGTTATAAAAACAAGTAAAGTAGTAGCCTCTCTACTTCAGTTATAACCATGTTATGAATGGAGTTCCTAAGCTCCCATGATGCCGTCCAATTGAGGTGACATCAATCACCTATCAGAACTGTGGTCTCTTCACTCCCTGGCCGTGATCAATAACAGACTGCACTCCAGAGGATCAGTGGAATGACTCAGGGGTCTGGAATCAGATATGACCACAGTGGAGCTTTATGGTTCATCAGCTTCTGAGGGGATGACAGCACCTATCCTACACTGGTCGATCAAACCTGTCACCAAGTGCTCGGCCACAACATTCCTCCTCTATGACCATTTCATTCTTCTTTCTTTCTCCTTTCCTTTCCTTTCCTTTCCTTTCCTTTCCTTTCCTTTCCTTTCCTTTCCTTTCCTAGCCCTCTTCTTCTCCCTCACCCTCTCATTTTCTTCCCTGTCCTTTCCTTTCTTATCCTTTTCCTTCTCTTTCCTTTCCTTTCCTTTCCTTTCCTTTCCTTTCCTTTCCTTTCCTTTCCTTTCCTAGCCCTCTCCTTCTCCCTCACCCTCCCACTTCCTTTCCTTTCCTTTCCTTTGCTTTCCTTCTCCTTTCCTTTCCTTTCCTTTCCTTTCCTTTCCTTTCCTTTCCTTTCCTTTCCTTTCCTTTCCTTTCCTTTCTTTCTCCCTCACCTTCTCTTTTCTTTTCCTTTCCTTTCCTTTGCTTTCCTTTGCTTTCCTTTCCTTTCCTTTCCTTTCCTTTCCTTTCCTTTCCTTTCCTTTCCTAGCCCTCTCCTTCTCCCTCACCTTCCCATTTCCTTTCCTTTCCTTTCCTTTCCTTTGCTTTCCTTCTCCTTTCATTTGCTTTCCTTTCCTTTCCTTTCCTTTCCTTTCTTTCTCCCTCACCTTCTCTTTTCCTTTCCTTTGCTTTCCTTTCCTTTCCTTTCCTTTCCTAGCCCCCTCCTTCTCCCTCACCCTCTCATTTTCTTTCCTGTTCTTTCCTTTCTTATCCTTTTCCTTCTCTCTCACCTTCTCCTTTCCTTTCCTTTCCTTTCCTTTCCTTTCCTTTCCTTTCCTTTCCTTTCCTAGCCCTCTTCTTCTCCCTCACCCTCTCATTTTCTTCCCTGTCCTTTCCTTTCTTATCCTTTTCCTTCTCTTTCCTTTCCTTTCCTTTCCTTTCCTTTCCTTTCCTTTCCTTTCCTTTCCTAGCCCTCTCCTTCTCCCTCACCCTCCCACTTCCTTTCCTTTCCTTTGCTTTCCTTTCCTTCTCCTTTCCTTTCCTTTCCTTTTCCTTTCCTTTCCTTTCTTATCCTTTTCCTTCTCTTTCCTTTCCTTTCCTTTCCTTTCCTAGCCCTCTCCTTCTCCCTCACCCTCCCATTTCCTTTCCTTTCCTTTCCTTTGCTTTGCTTTGCTTTGCTTTCCTTCTCCTTTCCTTTCCATTCCTTTCCTTTCTTTTTTCCTTTCCTTTTCCTTCCCTTTCCTTTTTTTCTCCCTCACCTTCTTTCTCCCTCACCTTCTCTTTTCCTTTCCTTTCCTTTCCTTTCCTTTCTTTCGCTCTGTTACACACCAACAGTTTTTAACGATTTTTCTTTGACACTTTTACTTTGATTTTTACCCGTTTCTTTTCCTCTCTCTGTGAATCACTCACAGTGCCATCCACGAGGGTGTGGCTCCCATGAAGCAGTGCTGCAAGGGCTTCTGCATTGACATCCTCAAGAGATTGGCCAAGATTGTCGGCTTCACCTACGACCTTTACTTAGTGACCAATGGGAAGCATGGGAAGAAAATTGATGGGGTTTGGAACGGCATGATTGGAGAGGCAAGTCTTTGTTTATGTGTGTGTGTATGTGTGTGGGTGCCCGTGGTTCTGCCTGTCTGCCTTTGTGAGAAATGTGTTCTCGATGTCGGTCCCATATCACTGGGGTATGTGTGAAAGGTGTGTGTGTGTGTGTGTGTGTGTGAGTTTTACATTTGTGCCTCTGCGTATTTTGTGTTGCATTTTTAGCCAACAAGCCGCATAGTAGCATTCCTCTGTGTGTGCTCCAGCGTCCTGGGTGAGCAGTTAAACGCTATGTGTCACATCAATCGCTGTGAGAGTTATGGCCACTTAACCACTGCCGGCAATCAGACAGCTGTCATTTATTACACACACACACACACACACACACACACACACACACTCAAACATGCACACACAAATGCGCAGACACACAAAATTGTAATAGAGGGCAAAAAATGCAGTTACACAAATTAGATGGACAAGCATGGTGTTAACACACGCAGCGAACACTCTTCCCTGCAAACACTTTCCTACAGTATGTTCATCTGCAGAGACACATCCCTTTTCACACACAGAAGCACAAAGACACACACATTGTCAGACGCCCCCCTGGCTAGTTGCGATTAGTCCTTGATATTTTCTCTGCAATACGCACTGAGGTCCATGATCCGCCATCAAGAAAGACACAGAGATGCTGGCAGAAAAAAAAACAGGTACAAACAAACAAGCGCACACATGCTCACACACATACTGAGATCGATACGGGGGCTGCTGTTTCATTGAAGCGCCCTGCTGTTTCTATCTTTGTCCCAGAGGGAACTTGCCAAACGCCAGTTGTCACGGGTTCCAAAACAGTTCCACCGCTCTCGCCTGCTCGATCATTTATAACTTGAGCCGGGGCCAGAGCTGTCTGTCGAGTCTATTTTCACATGCAAAAGGCCAAGTGAATTTTGTTTTCTCAAACTAATGTCTGTCTTTTGATCAGATGTTCCAAAGCCTGCCATTCTTTGATCAGGTAATCCAGAGACTTGGCAAAGTTGAGGGGAGGGTGCTCTGCTTTCCGCTCTGCTTCATTTTTCTGCTGATTTGCTCTGAAGAGCGGATGTGCCATGTCTAATGTAGATTAACATTTCACTTGTACAATCAGCAGACACAGCGGTTTTCAGGTTTTTCTAGATGGTGGCAGGGAGGAGAAGGGCCCTCGCTCATTTTGTATGCTAAAGAGATGCACAAGAGACACGTGTTCAGTATTTGTACCAGATTGAATCCCTGGCCTTTCTCACGCAGGCACATTTGAGAATGTACAAAGGGTCAGGGTGCAGAAATGTCACCATCTCACCTGGAAAGAAACCTTTGTGAACTGTAAAAGATTGGCTTTGTCTGTCTGTAACCACCACAGGAATTACCTATAATTAGATTTCTCTCTCAGCACTGATTCTTGTCCCCTTCAGGTGGTTTACAAGCGAGCCGACATGGCCATTGGCTCGCTGACTATAAATGAGGAGAGGTCAGAGGTCGTGGATTTCTCCGTCCCTTTTGTGGAGACGGGGATCAGTGTCATGGTCTCCCGTAGCAACGGAACTGTATCACCATCCGCTTTCTTAGGTAAGAAGCTGTGTTTGTGTGAGGCGTCGAGCTGATGTACAGAATCTAATCTAATTGTAAAGTGTTGAGTTTGCATAAAGAGCCTCAGTCTTTGGCTGCTGGTCCTTACATCTAGATTAGCCGTTACTTTTTCTTAGCCGCTCGTGTCTTCCCAACTTGTAGTTTCACTCTGTCAGCAGACTCAAGGCTCCAGCGGGAGAACAGTTATTGGCCTATAGACTGCATTGAGATGATTGTTAAAAAAGAGAAACAGTGTTTATGGACTTCTGGAGAATATGTTTTCTCCAATGGTTGCTACATTATTTTTTTCAGCATACAAGGCCCATCTCTGTGTATACAGTGCATAATGTGCCAGGAAACTCTCTTGTCCCCTCTATTGATAATAACGATAACAATGACAATGATTTAATAATGCAGTAAAACTGTTTATTATGCTGTTATTGTATGTGGTAATTTAAATCTTATTTTGTTTGCCTTCACAGAGCCCTACAGTCCAGCAGTGTGGGTGATGATGTTCGTCATGTGCCTGACCGTAGTGGCTGTGACCGTCTTCATTTTTGAGTTCTTCAGCCCTGTGGGCTACAACCGCAGTCTCCAGACCGGCAAGAGTGAGTGATGGATCTAAGCTGTCTGTCTTTCCCAGTCTGACAGATGGGCCTGCGTGCAGTCCATCACTGTTGCCACATGAATCAAATGGACAAACACTAAACACACTCCTGGACTGTGGTTAAAGGACTTCAAAGTCAAAATGTTTTTGACATTATATGATAATGAACTTTGTTGTCTCTAGTGAATTTATTTTCTTGCTCTCTGATTGGTCAGTCCCATTCACATTGAACCAGTTGACATTTTGGCTCGATCCCAGTACACCCCTTGCCCCCACCAGATAGCTCTTAACCCTCCATTTTGTGTGTTCATGTCTAGGGGTAGAGTGTCCTGATTGTTGTTGGGATAGAGAACTAGGGTGAAGTGTTTCGACTACATGGTCCTCCAAATAGAGTTGTTTTAGAGGCACACTTCAAACCTCAGTGTTATGTGAAATCATCTGCAAGATGGCTGCCCAACCAACAGAAGAAATCCCACGAATGTATTTTCTTTAGTGATAAAGATTATAAAACTATGATTGTTGTCGTACACACCCTTTTGTCAGTTTGTTATCTGGAGGCAAAACATGACTTGCCACCACAGGGCTGTAGGCTACATAGGAGTCTCAAAATGTCGTCTTGTTGTGTTATTGGGAGCCAGAACAGAAGGAGTCATGGCTCAAAACTTAAATTTGACCACATACCAGCTGCCACTGCCCGTCAACAAAAACAAAGACAATTATGGTTAAATGCAATAAGATGAAAAGACTGGATGGAGGCGACCATGAAAAATGCACGTATGTGCAGCGCACACTTCATATCAGGTTAGGGAAAAGTATTTCCTGTTGTAGGGATGAATAATGTTATGTGTATTAAGGGTTATCATGTCCATATCATCAGAAATTGAGAATGTATTAAGAGGAATACTGGACTTCTTTAATGCTAAATTTTTGGTGCATTAGCTAACATTAGCTTCTATAGCAAAACAAACGAAAAAAAAAACAAAGACATTCTCGTGTTATACTCCTTTGTGAGATTGGTAGAGTAATCAGCCACAAAGCTTCCTGTGAAATCATCCATCCAATGAGTGAGAGTATACAGGTCAGCAAGTCTGGTCCTGTTGGTCAGTAACACTTTCAAGTAACACTTGCGTCCCCGCACCTGACAGTGCGCTCTACACTAAAATGAGAGCCCTGCTGGTCAAAGAAACAGACCATTATATTTCTATATGAATTAATGAATGATTAAGTTAATCACACATTCACTTCTCTGCACTCTGTTGCTCCTCAGGCAAAGTGCCAAAACTGCGCTCAGCCACTCCGAGAGTTTGGTTCATTCAGACAGCGCTCCGAACTTACAAACAGTCCAGTTTGTGCCTAAGTGCATGCTGGCACTGGGAATAATTATTTCTAATGCAGCACTTGCATCATCTTCCTCCTTTGTCTAAAACAAGCCAACAGAACTCCCTAGCTAGCGCTAGCGAACGTTTGTGGAGTGTTGTCTTGGCTCCAGCTAAGCCCCGCCCACCAAAAAACGCCATACTGTTTACTAACAGTAAAACGATCTATTGTTTTAGTTTAATGCTGTTTTGATGTATTATGATCATTTTCTTTATAACAAGCATAACAAAGTAGTATGCTGATGTCATAGTAGCCAACAAGCTAGCTAGCTAACACTACATTGTCATTGCTGATTTGTGCATGACAGTCCCACTGCTGCTCTAATATCAGTGCAGGCTGGCAGGGTTGGAGCACAGGTTGCTAATCTTAGCCTACAGAGCATCACTAGTGGCCAAGTAATAGAGCGCTGCAGGGATGATGTTTATTTGTAGGCCAACATGGAAATGAACACAACCCAGTTTCCCACTACAAAAAGCACATGGTATTTTTCCATTGGATTTTGGATTAATGCAGAAAATAAGCTTTGTAGCCAATGAAAGCTTATGATACTCACACATTTTGTTCAGCAAGATAATCTTAACAGATTAACACCACTTTTATGATTTTTGAAGCACAAATGCAAACGCCAGAAATAAAAAGCTACACCATGTTGCATGACAGCTGTAAAGCCACAGACCACAGACACTATTTCGGGCATCTAACTATCGATTGATAGCATGAAACTTAAGTTGTGAACGAATTTCAAGTGTCCATGCTTTCCTATCTCCATCAGATAAATGGCAAATATAATTTTGATAATGTCATTATTGCCGTAGTTGAATCTGTTTACATAAATGCCATCGAAGATGACCGTTGACTTATCAGGGTCTTGAACGGTTGTCCCATTTCAAAGGGGAAGATTAGAACCACTCACGCTTTTAACTCTATTCTGAGGGGCAAACGGACACTCAAAAACGAGGAGTGGGGGTAAAAATAAGAAATGGGATTGGACTTTGAATGTGCTGCCCTGAATCCTTGTCTGTGAGTGAGGCGAAGTGGAAATTATACCTACAGTATGTTGAACTGCATCCAAGTATTCTCGATATTGAAGCAGCCATTTATTATTCAACAGCATAGTTTGTACCCCTGTGATACTCAGTATGCCTGATGCCTCGGTCCAATACCCAACCCGACTCGCCTCTTTTACTGCATGATTGCTGTGCTCTACATAATTTTACTTCTCTGTCATCCTCCCATATATCCCTCTCATTCACTCACATCTCTCTCCTTCCTTCCTCCTTTACTCCTGTTGTATAAAGGAAGGAGTGTTTGAGCCCTTTCAATGGTGATTTGCACCATGTGGTTTAATCATTTGTAAGATCACGTAGCAGCTGAATTGAAAGCTGCCGTCGTCCAAATGTATAGTCGACGCCTTATGAGCTTTGGTGTCAAAAAGCCTGCCAGGTATTTTCATATCCAGTAAACCCATTTTTACAAGATCATTCAGGGAAGTTTAATTTGAATCAGCTGCTTCATCTGCAGCCAGTCACTACTGAATAGACTATTGTGCTGTGTACTGGCTGGAAAAAAAAGTTAATGTTACAACCACTCATTACACTCTCTCTTTTTCATTCTGTCTTTTTCCCACTTCATCATTTTGGCCAGAGTCTGGAGGGTCTACTTTCACGATAGGAAAGTCTGTATGGCTTTTGTGGGCTATTGTCTTCAACAACTCCGTGCCAGTGGAGAACCCCAGAGGAACCACCAGCAAGATCATGGTGCTGATCTGGGCCTTCTTTGCTGTCATCTTTCTGGCCTCCTACACTGCTAACCTGGCTGCCTTTATGATCCAGGAGGAGTACATTGACACAGTGTCAGGCCTCTCGGACAAGAAGGTACCTCGTTGCTTGAATACTGATTAAGTAGGGAAAGCAGAAGGAGAATTAAAGTCTTAGAGTGAGCCAAATCCCATGCATTTGAATGTTAAATTGATTAAAGCACAGGAATTCAGAAATGAATAAAATCTCATTTAACGTAACTCAATTACCACAGTTCTTGAATACTTATAAGACAGTTCTAAATGCTACTTTAAGTCCACAGACTGCTCTCTTTTCAAAGATTTGACTGTGCATGGAGTGTTGTAAGTTAGTCTGGGAAGTGGACAGAAATAGGTCAGACAGATTGGTGCACAGCCTGGTGTGTCTCATGCCCCTTCCGTCTCCCTCCCTCGCCTCCCTTTGCTCTGCTAGTTTCAGCATCCCGAGGAGCAGTACCCACCTCTGAAGTTTGGCACGGTGCCCAACGGGAGCACAGAAAAAAACATCCGCTCCAACTACCCAGACATGCACCAGTACATGGGCAAATACAACCAGAGAGGAGTGGAGGACGCCATACTGAACCTCAAGACCGGGTCTGTCTGCTTTTATATGATTTTCATGCATCCTGCTAAGATCTTTTTTCTCTCTTCACATCTCGCTTTTTTAGTTTCCAGTAGCTGAGTTTCCATTGAAGCATACTGGCAAATTATTGTGTGTTAGATTTGGGCAAGTTGTTCAAATTGTTCAGACTTCCCTCAGGCAAATATAAAACTATATTGTTCTTTGCTTGAGACATAAAATCTATATATAAGCTTACAAGACAAATACAACCAAGATGCTCCCATCACAAATTATTATGTACTGATCCAATAGTTTTAACGCTGAAAGAGAAAAGTTTTTTTTTTTTGTTTTTTTTTTGTTTTTTGTTTTTTTTTTTTACTTTAAAGAAGTATTTCAAAGCTGGAAAGATTATTTTTTCACAAAACTGGGCTGTCTATGTCTATAACGTTGCAATACTGAAATTGGTAACATGACCAAAGAAAAAAGAGAAAAACAGCTTACAGAACAAACTGTGCCGCAGTGGATCAATGAATGCTTGATGATGTGAATATAGTTGCTAGGTTCTGAAGAAAACTGGAAGTGATCTGGTTGTCTTTGCGACAGTGGTGCTAGTAGTAATACCACTTGGAAATGCTAGGGGGAGGGAAAGTTGACTGCTTAGATTTCAAAAAGAAAACGTTTAAAAAGACCCAATTTACTTAACAGAATTCCCCGACTATGAAGGATACAAGATACTCTGTCTTAGTGACAATGCTTTCTTTTCTAATAAATCTAACCAAAACAAATATCTGCTTAGAATAAAGTCAACTCAGTGGATTGCCTTCCAACAACCATAACAAATCTGGATTCTCTTAATGATTTCTTTCTCAATTGGTGGACTCTAAACTACATTTGTCATGAAGTTCTGATAAATGCTTGTCATGGTTAAACTTAACGATTCAATAACAGTTGTTTAAAAATGACATCATCTACTGAAACATGACATTTCTCTCAGAGAGTGATCCCCATCAGTCTGTTTCTGACCTCATCCCTTTTGGTTTGAACAAATTTTGTCCCTCATGTTAACATATGTAGGAGAGTGTTAGAACATGGCTTGATTAACCAACCAGGAGTCAAGGGCCCTAAAATTTACCCATACTGGACCACCAATCCACCAAAAGATACAGATATCCTCTTCAAAATCAAACATATCTGAATCCATCCACAGATAGGTCGCAAGAGCAGCAGGCCAAGCAAAGCACCCCAGACGTCCCTCTCCCCAGCAACACTTTCCAGCTCCTCCTGGGGGACTCTAAAGGCCCGAACATACTTGGGCGGAACAGACTCCATGGAGGTCCGCGCGGACTCAAAGCGGACGTCCGCAAGGCCTGTGTGCGCAAAGCTCAGATTTTACGACCGCGCAGGCTCTACTCCGCGCACCAGTGACTGCTCGGCATGTATTTTTAACATCATGGGGATTTTTCACGGACATTTTTACAGGAAATTACAACGCGGAAGTGCGCTCGACTATGGAAGCCTGAATGACTTGGCGTCCGTTCCGCTTATAGTACGCCCGAGTATGTTCGGGCCTTAAGGCGTTCCCAGGCCAGATGAGATATGTAATCCCTCCAGCATGTTCTGGGTCTGCCCCGGGGCCTCCTACCAGTTGGACATGCTTGGAACACCTCTAACTGGAGGTGCCCAGGAGGCATCCTGATCAGATGCCTGAACCACCTCAAATGATACTTGATGAATGATACTCCTTCCGGATGTCCGAGCTCCTTACTCTCCTTACCCTATCTCTAAGGATGAGCCCAGCCACCCCATGGAAAAAACATATTTCAGCTGCTTGTATCTGAGATCTGAATGGTTCTCTGCCTGAAAGCTAAGAAACAGGGTTATCCATCATTCAGATACCTGTGGTTCAAATTAAATAAATATGCAAAAAGGTTAATTTTTTGTCCTTGTATGCTACATTTAGAGCGTTAATGTAGTAACAAGCCACTATTTGTGATGACTTCCCGAGCAGAGAATTAAGTCACACTCCCTCTGTATGTGCTGTTATCTGAGCTTCTCTGTGGTTTGTTTTGGTAAGCTAGTCCAGCCGTGCATGCTCGTTAGTACTATGGCTAGGTCATCATTGTGGCTTTGCAATGTACTCATACAGCTGATCATGCTGATACTGTGGTTGTTGCAGCATAGTGCCTATCCTCCGGTTCCCCCTGTTTAACACCGTTAGCTCTGTCAGCACTGTTGCTGTTGTTTAGCGCTTTTTATGGAGTTAGCATTGTTAGCTGCTAGCCGCAGGTTCAGCCACCTCCATGTTGAGAACCATTTCCAGACAACTCATACACTGTGAATTTTTTATAGAGCTCCTTTAATTAGCAAAAAAATGTGTAAACTTGTAAAACTTATTTTTTATACATATATATATATATATATATATATTACAGGTTTGACACTTCTTTACATCTTCTGAATTTTTTTAGGTTTTGCCTGCTCTGGATTGAGCAACAGCAGCCTTGTAACACTCTCATATAGGTGAACATGTAGGAGAAAAAAATCTGTTCAAGTGGAAACAGGTTGAGGTCAGAGAGTGATTGATTTCTGACAGAACGCTCCAGTTGTCTTCAGATGAAACATGGGCACCTTGAACTGATACTGACCACTCTTAGATACTGTACAATACAATCTCACAACAAAGTCAATTTAGTAGCTGTTTTGGAGCGATTGTATCACACCATCTTTATCGAGTAGGTGTTCAAATTGCCATTCCTCTCAGCACTTAAAGGATTTTTTGTCTACAGTATGTTTGCTTATAGTTGAGATTGAAACTTTGTTTTTTACATTGGAAACAGCAGTGAAACAAAACAGTCACAGTTCAAACACTATTCATTTTATTTCTGTCAGTTTGTTAAAGAGAAATCACCTAATATGGTTTATCATTTTATAATTTTGTTTTTGTTGGAGTCATACCTGCTGCCATTAATTTTGTGTGATTTTATTTCATGTTCTCACTGTCTCACTAGCAGGCCATCGTACACAGTAGCGTGCTTTTCAACTCCAACTAACATTTCACATCTTTTATCACACTCCTTGCCTTCCTGCACAGATTCTCTCACCTTTACTCCCTCTCTCTCTCCACCTTCAGCGCTATCTCCACCCGCCCACACAGTGCGAGCAGCATTTCCCCCTTCAGTTTCTCGTAGAATCTCTATCACCCGTCATGTGTTGGATAATCCCAGTTTACTTTATCCTAAGCCTCTGTCATCATTCCTCCCTCCCCATTGCCTTGACACCACAATTATAACTCCCAGTGTTAACATGCACAAAAAAATGAGAAACTCTTGCTTTTTTCCTGCTTGTCTTTTCTCCTCTTCCTCAGTACTTATCTTTTCTTCCTCTCATGTCTCATCTGGCCTCTTATCTTACCATTTCTCTCTTTTCTCCTTCTCTTCTTTGGTCCATTCTTTCCCCTCCCAGTGTGTTTTCTCGGTGTGTCTGTATTTAAACTTTATAATCCTCATCACTCTCTGGCTCTATCCCATGTCTTTCCCCCCTGAAGTGTGTAAATCTCCCCCCACCCTCCACTCTTTCCCTCTCTCCCTGTCACCGCGCTCTTCGCACCGTATAAATCCCCATCCTCCTCCTCCTCCCCTCCGCCTCCTCCTCCACCACCTTCCTGCTCCCTCTTACTCACACATCTTTCCCTGATCTCTGCCTTATTTTATTCTCCTTGTGTTTCCACTCTTTTCCGCCAAGCCTGCTTTACTATTCCACCCATCCTCCCTTTCTTCTTGTTATGATTTAACTTTTCATGCCCTCTCTATCATTCTGTGCGCCTGTCTGCCGAATATTTTTGCACCCTGACTCTCTTCCCAGGTACATTGTAGAGATCCACCTTTATGCCTCCTCCTCCTCCTCCTCTCCTGCCTCAGCTGCTCTCTCCATCCCTCTGCTCCCTCTCTCCCATTAAATGATGAATGAATTCTCTCTTGATCCCTTTACAGGAAACTGGATGCTTTTATTTATGATGCTGCAGTATTGAACTATATGGCCAGGAAGGACGAAGGTTGTAAGGTGAGGACTAACCCATACAGGCACTTTTGCTCACACACTAGATTCAACATCTTTGTCTCTTGTTCATTTTTTTTTTTTTTTGTTAATATCTGCGCATTGTCCTTTTTCCAAGGTGATGACCATAGGCTCGGGGAAGGTTTTTGCCACCACAGGCTACGGTATCGCCCTGCACAAAAACTCACGCTGGAAACGTCCTCTTGACCTGGCCCTGCTGCAGCTGGTGGGAGATGGTGAGAACTATGGGGAGGGGAGGGGAGGAGAGGGAAAATAATTAGGACAATGGAGGGGCAAAGAGAAGGTTATGCTTAAAATGACAAGACAGAGAAACGAGCGGCAGAATAGCACTAGCATGGGGGGTGAATGGAGGACGGGGGGGTAGATGAATGAGAGGACGTTGAAGTGGATGCAGGGAGTCAGAGGTGTGGAGAGAGCGATGGCTGTAAGGTGTTTCGATTGTGACGGAATAATGGTGTGTAGGAGAGGGCAAATGGTGATGGTTAAGAGGTTTGTAGGTCTTTTTATTGGCTATAAGAGAGGAGAGGAAATAAAGGGGGAGGTGGGCGCAGGAGGAATATTATTTGTTGGTTACAAGCATAGTCTGTGGGGTGGGTGTGAATTTTTTTTTCAAACCGGTTTGATGTTAAACCAAACAGCAACTTCTGAGTGGGCCATAATGACACTGGTCCCAGCAACAGCTAGCATGTGACTGTCGTGTACATAGCATCATGTAGCATCAAAGCTTGCTGGCCACACTGAATCCTTTACATACACACATCAACATCATCTGTGTGCTTCAGATCAGACTGGAGACATAACCAATTAGAAGATGGTGAATAGTCTACTTGATATCTTCTTGCATTTGTAACATTACTTTTAAAACAGAAAACATATTTTATATTGTGATATTTGCTGGAAATGACATAAAATCACCAACAGCAAGTAGCCTAGCTTGTTATTAGCGAAGGCCAACAGAAACTTTCAGCCCACTGGTGATCTCACTCGCGTCAGCTTCCACTGTGTTAAAGTTTATGTAGTGAAAGAAGGAGGTAATTCCTCATTTCAACTTCATGCAGGCTTCAAATCCAAAATCTTGTCATATAGGTGCAGTTTTACAATAGCTTCTTGTAGTTTCTTGAGAGACTAACTCTGCCATGTCTCTCGTCACCCCAAAAAACACATGAACTGCTGAAATATGATTTCCTTCATCTTGCTGGTGCTTTGGCCACAGCCTGTAAGACAGTAGTGGCTCCGTTGGACAGTTTATAAACATAAATTGTGTTAATCACGTTGCCATATTGCTTTTTATTAATCCAATACACGTTTGAATTAGTGTTGTGACGCTGTCAACACAGGTTGCTAATGTAGGCCACTGACAAAAGTCAGTTAAGCTGGTTTGCGTAAAATCAAAGCTTGTACACCGGATTGGACTGGCAAAACCGGAAATTGACCTAGTTCTACCTGCCCATACACCCGTCCAACCAATCTCGAGCAGCGCCATTCATCATAAGCACAACAGTTGGCACACATAGCTGTCAGTCAGGATGTCACAACACCTTTTTAAACCATCAAACAACTAATGAAAAAGAAGCACGAACCTACATCAGGGTGATAAGGACTACGTAATATGACAGAAACCATCTTTGTTAAGAATCAATTTGATGAGTTCTTTGACTTCTTAACGCGCCCCATGTCCCATCCGTTAACGTTGAGGGGGAGGGGTTTATGACCTGTACTGCAGCCAGCCACCAGGGGGTGATCAAGATGTTTTGGCCTTTTTTTGGGGAGCTTCCATATTGTCTGTCTTCATTATACAGTCTGTAGTTTCAAGCATTGCAGAAATGACTTGATTCTGTTGGTGAAAGTGCCCCCCCCCCACCCACCCCCCAGTTTTCACTCCTCTCAACCTACCCGACTTTCACTCTCTTTCTCCTTCCTCCTGCTCGGGCTGGTAAAAGAAAAAAAAAAGGGATTTACTTGTGTGAGTCAGTGTAAAAAAAGATCATCACAACTTGTGCTGTGACAGATTTACACTCATTACAGATTAGCTGATGCTGACACGTGGAGTGAGGAAGTGTAAGGAAAAAAGGAACACCTGAAAATACCCTGAACATGAGATGAGCCCGATGAAGCAAAAAGAGAGATATGAAAAAAACAAACAAAAAAACAGATCAGATAATTGGATAATTGATAGCTATGGCAGAGTTATTAGTATGCTGCACACATTTGTGTCTAAAATTAATCCATTGGAGGACGGTTCCTTGTTACTGACAGAGAGAATCTGTTTTTAGCAATAGTTGTCAGTACACTAATGCTTGATTGTCATTTTACACAGGCCGCCACACGCATTTATTGTCTCAATCGGATGCTGCTTGTTTGGCTTTTCCTCGTGCTTTAAATCAGCTTTGCTTATGGCGTGGCGGACAAAGCCCTTTAGCTGTTTCTGGCACGCAGACACTTTAGCTGCTTACACACTGATAATGCCAATTTGGTGCCAAGATCTATTAAATAAGAACGGCGTCTGGAGCTGAATAGTTGGACCTGGGAAAGGGTGTGTGTGTGTGTGTGTGTGTGTGTGTGTGTGTGTGAGTGAGTGAGAAAAACAGAGAGCCCAGACAGCCTTGACATGCTATGTCTGTTGTTTCTGTTAGTTCCTGGTATGTTCCCTTGTCCTTGCTCCTGCTCTGCGCAGCAAAAAGCCCTTAGCATCAGTTGTGTACACTGGATGGATATAGTAAAAGGGTGGTGTTGAATGCTGAGGGTTCTAGTTGTAGGCAGGCATTATTGGAGTGGATTACTAAGGAAGAGGATTAGTTTGTTTGGATGTGGAGGGAGGGAGGGGGGGCCGGGGGGGGGGGCTCACATTCAAAGTGCCCTCAAAGGCTGCATCTCAACAATCGCCCTCCGGCTCAAGGACTCCGCATCACACCTTCAGCCGGGCTAAATCATGTCACAGTGTTACATCATTATTGTACCATGCCGTGTTGAGTCATATCATTTTACAACTGCATTAGAGGGGCACTAGAGAAGTCCGACACTGCTTTGTCAACCCCGTGAGTGTATTGTTCTCCTTGTTGCTGCCTCTGGTGATTCATACCACGGCTTTAAGAGAAGGTCCATTGATCTCGCTACAACTTGTATCCTGATAAAGGCAAAACTGCTGAGTAGGAAGATTTCCTTTTTTCCCCCCTCTTATCAGATCCACTTCTATTTTTTGCATAGTATCAGGATTTTGATTCCAAGAATATATTATTCAGTGAGTAGATATTAAAAAAAATGTGAGAAGCTGGGTTTGCAGCTCTTGGCAGGGAGAGTGTGTTTTTTTTCCGGTAGCAATCTTGCAATGAATGCCGAGAGGTTTGTCGTGTTGTGATAAAAGCACAGGATTGTACGGGTCATGGTTTACTGCTCAACAACTGTGGAGCTCAGCGGCTCTGGACATGTTTGGCACGGTGCCACATCTGGCAAAAATGCAAGCATGCACGCAGGCACTTGCACATTTACATAAGCACGCAGACACACACTGATACACACACGCTAAGACACACGAATACAGTTTCCTTTATTAAATAATGTCTTTGTGGTGCATGCCAGCTCTGTGTTTGCAGCGTGCCAGCTCTACCTGACCTGACCTGCCAGAAACGACAGAGGTGGAGTGTGGATTTGACACACCTGTCAGATTTGGCAGGCCTGAGCTGGCTGCGACTGAGAGGTAGAGACAACTGCCATCACAAAGGCCTAAGGGAGGGAAGAAACCGGCGCGGTGAGAAAGAGTCAGATTGTAAAAGAGGGAGACGAAGAAGCGGAAGATGAATCACTGGAAGTCAAATGGCAAGGAAAGCCAGGAGATGAGACTTAGAGCTTAGAGAAAGGATTCAAACGGGGCTTGTGAAGTGGAGGACAGACATGAGACTACCTGTTTATCTGTACCCTTCACTAAGACACTTGCTGTTTTCACAACAGGCTCCTGTTTGGTGACACAGCTGCTACTGAAGGTCATTGACACCGATAAATCCTCTTCAGTGGGGCTCTGCTCTGGAGTTAAAAACAGACCTTTGTGCCTTGGAATGCATCATCGTAGATGTCAGGCAGGATAAAGGGGACGTGCCCTCCTTAATATTTAAAACATGTGCATTTGTTCCCCCAAAAAACATACATTGATGCATAAAAAAATCACCAGAATGATCGAAATTAAGTGTGTGAGATCTCTTCACATGTGTCCCCTCCAGTGTTGAAGTGTACCTACGCCCTTGTTGGAGTGTATGTATGTATGTATGTATCTATGTATGTATGTATGTATGTATGTATGTATGTATGTATGAATGAATCAGAGACAGGGAGTTGTTACCTGAGTCTGCCAGTGGGCTGCAGTAGCACTGTGTCCATCTGTTGCTGTAGCTGGAGGCCACGGCTGATTGGCTAATGATGTTCTACAGGAGACACATTAGCCAGATCACACAGATGACTGAGTCGGCTTCATCTAAGCTACGCAAGCACGGCTAATGATGGCACAAATGAAAAGCCAGAGCTTGAGTTTTCTCAGAGCAGTGTACTGTAGTGGCGCGAGTGGATGCGTTGACTTGTCGGCTTTTAAACCCTGCTTTGGCACTTAGAAATAGTTCACAGACTGTAATATGCAGTAAAATACAACCTTCAGACTTGGTTATTGCAGCGCTGCTCATCCCGCCATTGCTATTAGTGTAACAGAAAGCTCTCATTATGAGTTCTGTTGGAGAATACGCCTCTTTAATTTCATCATGAATCATTCGCTGCGTTTTCAGGCTGTCCATCACTATGGTTACACCAGCAACCCCCGCAGCCAATCATAGGTTTCGCAGGGCAGCTCGGATTCGTTAGGCCAGCGAGATCATAAATGAAAAGGTAGAGGAGGAGGTAAAACGGTCCTGCTTGGTTCCTGGTAGGTTAACAGATGGGAATCTCGAATCCCCCAGAGCTTACCACCTTGATGGAGATTCGGACCATCCCTCCAGCACAATTAAATGATTATGATCTCCTCCCTCTGCCTCTGTCTCTGTCTCCGTCTCTGTCTCTGTCCCTTCCCATCCTCTCTCTCTCTCTCTCTCTCTCTCTCTCTCTCTCTTCACATTTTTTCTCTCCTCTCATCCTCTTCAAGCTGAGGAGTGTTCCCGCTGTTTGTCATAATGACACAATCTCAGCCTCTCGTCCTCCATCTCTGCTTCCCTTGTTCCAGCCCCCTCTAACTCCCTCTGTCTCTCTGTCTGTCTCATTTCCCCTGATGCGTTCGTGGACAGAGAAAGAATGCTGCTCCTTCCCTCTCTCTCTCTTCCTTTGTAAAACATTCTTCCCAACTCTCTCATTACCCCTCTCCCTCTCCTCTATGCTTGTTTCAACCTATCCAACCATCTCACCGTGGCTCCTGGTCGCCCCCTTCTTCTCCTCTACTCATTTACTCCGGGTTACAATGTTGAGATTAGGTTGTCGCTGCCATTTTACTTCTCAGTGCTACTTCATTGTTTTGGACTCTCTCTCTCTGTGTCTCAGGCTGCTTCCTCTTTGTTACTTCGGACACAGTGCTGCTTTTTGTATTCTGACCTCTGACCTTGAGAAGTCACCTTGGATAATGGGCAAACAGCAAGCAATACTGTAGACCTGTACTTTAGTGCTTATTATTAGCCTTTCTGTCTCCCTGTGTGTCCCTTTCACTATCTATTGCTCCTTGTCTCTATCTATCTGACTGTTTGTCTGTCTGACTGAATGTCTCTACAACCTTGAATTAACCCCAACCCCCCCGGCCATAATTCTTCTCGTATCCAACACGATCCCCTCTTTCATCTCTTAACCCCTTTATGTCTTGTCCCGTCTTACTTTTCTTTCTATTATGCATTCCCCTCCCTCCACGTTCTCTCTCTTTTCTTTCCTTCTCTACTGTTAACCTCATCCATTTCCCTTTCCCTGCTTCTCTTCCTCATCCTTGCCAACCCCACCCCATCCCCTTTCCAGATGAGATTGAGATGCTGGAGCGCCTCTGGCTGTCAGGTATCTGCCATAATGACAAAATTGAGGTGATGAGCAGCAAACTGGATATTGACAACATGGCCGGGGTCTTCTACATGCTGCTGGTGGCCATGGGCCTCAGTCTGCTGGTGTTTGCCTGGGAACACTTGGTCTACTGGAAGCTGCGCCACTGCATGGCCACCAGTTCTGGCAAATTGGACTTTCTCCTGGCAATCAGCAGGGTAAGTGTTTTTGTCTGTGTGTGTCTGCAGTGTTTTTCTGCACCGGTACATGAAATGTCTCACTGTTTTACAGACCTTCTGAGAAATGTTTTAGTGTCTCAATATTTTATACCCACATTTCCATTGCTGATGTTTTAACTTCACCTCGTTAAATCTCTTTTTTTTGTGGCAACAACAAGGGGTTCCTACAATTTAGTGCACTTAAACTATGCTGCGCTAAAACAGGACAACATGATTGGATCCTAAATGCTGTACACGTAACCGTATGCACACACATGTGCTAGAACATGTGTGTTCTTGTCTGTGTGTGCCCTTATCTGTTACTGGGTGCGAGTGTTAGAAAGTGTGAGGTCCAGGGGTCAATTCAATTCCACTCAGTCAATTCGGGAGATTAATTGAAATTCAATTCCGCTCACACCCTGGATATCCTGTTCCTCTGACAGTGACCTTGACAGAAGCAGCCCACACCATATGCATGTGATCATTGTCGCTTTACTGATAATAATTTATCCTTTTTTTCCACCACTGCAGTTGTAATTTATGCATTTATGTATGCAATTCCATTAACCAAACAATGCACTACTGTACTATAAATAGGAATGGATGTTTATCTGAAAAACAGCAATCTTGCATTTCTTTTGAAAACTGGAACTTATTTGGATTGCTGCTTTATGATTTCCACCCTCATCCACTCCCCTCTTTCTCTGTCCCTTTATCTCTCATGCACATACAGTAATACAGTTTCCTTTGGACATGTGTGGTGTGAAATCTGCATCTGTGTTGTACCTATTTTTACATTATCACAAAAACAGCATTTAATTGGTTGAATTTTTCATCTCAGGATATATTGTTTGTTCTATTTTCATGTTACTCTGCGATTAAAGGTTCAGTGTGTGGCATTGAGGTGGATATATTACCAAAAATAAAACATATAAGCATGTTTTCTTTAGTGTATAATCACCTGAAAATAGGAATCGTCATGTTTTCGTTATCTTAGAATGAGCTGTTTATATCTACATAGGCAGCGGGACCTCGTCTACAGAGTCCCCCATGTTACACTGCCATGTTTCTACAGTAGCCCAGAGTGAACAAACCAAACATTAGCTCTAGACAGGGGCCATTTGTGTTTTCATGTCGGCCACTGTAGCGACAAGCAGCATTGTAAAAACACTGATTTTTTTAATGTGAAACTGCTCTATCCAGTGTTTTTACTGCTTTAAATTACTGGACCTGTTTGTTTTGGAGAGGAGGAGATGTCTGCGGATAATTTGGCTTCTGGTGAAAACCTCCTGGAAGTCTGGACCTTCAGTTATTAGGAAAAAAAATTACCAAACATTAGCAGGTGCTGGGCTAGCAGTTTGTCTGCAATGAGCTAAACAGCATCTGAGAAACACTGATTTGTTACAGGAAACTGCTTTATTTTAGCATTTTTATCGGTTTATATCACCGGGTCTGTTTGTTTTGGAGAGGAGGAGACCGCTGAGGATAATTTGGCTCCTGGTAAAAACCTCCTGAACAGTGAACACTAAAGGAATCCTTATCCATAAGTTCATGCTTGGCACATTGTAGAAGTTTTAGCTGGTTGCAATCTGTAGTCGTCACCTCTAGATGCCACTAAATCCTACACACTGTTCCATTAAACTCTGACTCTGTGGTCTTTATTTGTGCTCTCTTCTCCACAGGGCATGTATAGCTGCTGTAGCTTTGAGGATGAAACAGCGCCAGGTGGATCTAAATCTTTGCCTGCTCACCATCACACTGCGATGGTAACAGTCCCCTCGCAGCCACATGTTGTCTCAACATCTATGACCAACCCAGTCATGGCCATGGCGCAACAGCAGCAACCACCACAACAGCAGCAACCACAGCCCGTCTACAAAACACCTCTACCGGGCTCTCCTCCCACCGTGGTGCATTCTGGGACAGCACTGGGTCCCTCCAACACCCCCATTGCCGGTGCACCCCTCCCTTGCTCCACCTTCCTGCCCCGGCCAGACCGCAGACTGGCTGTGGTGGATCGCTGGAGGCTGCCCAAATCTGCTACAGCCACTAATCCACTGGCTGTAAGGGGGGCCATCACTGACATGGGACCCTTTGCTCAGAAAGTGCCACCAAACTGGGCTTCAACTGCTGGAGGGGGTGGGGGACTTGATGGCTATAAGAGATATTATGGTCCCATTGACCCTGAGGGACTGGGGCCCTGCATGGAGCAGCAGGCAGGGTCCCAGACCCCCAAGACTATGCCTAGGGGCCACCCCCAGCCCCCTCCAGCTAGTGTGGCCTTCTATTCAGAGAAGGGCATGGACCACGGGGTGGGGAAGAGGGCGGTGGGAGGTGGCAGCGGAGGTCAGGGGAAAGGGGCCAGTAAACCTCTGGGCACTCCGAGACTGCCTCCTAAGAGTCAGGCCCCTCTGCCTCCTACACCCCCGCTGCCACACCCCTCTCCCCCTCTCCCCTCATCCTTCTGGAGGAAGCGGAGGCCCAAGAAGCCCAAAGAGCCTGGAGGGCCACTGTATGAGAACATTCTGCCCCTGGGGCGGAGGGGAGGAGCACGAGATGGAGTGAGGGAGGGAGGAGGGAGGCGGGCACGCCCCCTCTCTCCCCCGCTCTCACTTCCTGTGCCAGTACCCCTCAGCCCCTCTTACACCCCTCCTTCGCCCTCTGCATCTTTGCACTATACATCCTCCTCTTCTTCGTCGACCACCTCATCCACATCCACGTCCTCATCTGCTTCATCTTCTCGCTCCACCTCTCCCACCTACTCTTACAGCTCCTCCAGGAGCACACGAGACAGGACTGGAGGACTAGATGGAGAGGATGACGATGACGATGAGGAGCTGACGGAAGAGTCAAGCCTCCTCCTCGGCAGGGGGAGGGAGAGGGAACGCTCAATCATCCGGCCTCGTTCCCTCAGCCACGGGCGCCTGCCACCACCCATACCCCCCAGGAAACCACGCACATCCTGGGGTGACAGAGAAAGGGAACGAGAGAGGGAAAGAGGGGGAAGCCAACTGTCCCAGCTCCAAGAGTGGTGGGCAAGCTGGAGCGAGAGAGAGCGGGGCGGAGCGGGTGGAGATGCTGAGAGGCAAAAAAGGGAAAAGAAGAGGAGAAAAGAGAAGGAGAAAGAGAAGAAGAAGAAGAAAAAGAACAAAAAGAGGAAAAAGAGGGAAGAGAGGGAAAGAGAGCGGGAGAGAGAAAGGAAGCGGCGAAAGGTGAAAAAGAAGAAGAAAAAGGAGCTAAAGACAAAGAAGAGGAAGAAATCAATTGGGGGAAGACGCTCCGAGCCAGAGGAGGGAGATGTAGAGCCAGAAAGGGAAGGGGAGGCAGAAGGAGACAGGGAAGGAGGGATACAAGACTACTCTTCCTTCTCTACCCAGTATCGGAGTTCATTTGCGGAGAAGGGAAGGGATTCATGGGAAGGAGAGAGGGACAGAGGTAGGAGAGAAGGAGGAGATGAGGGCAATGACAGGGAACAGGAGGACAGTGGCAGGAGCAGGGAGAGGCGTCCCAAATCCTCACGCTCTCATTCCAGACATCGTATCCCTAATAAGCGCTACCCTAACCTCCACAAACTCCCTGCATCAGTCAAATTTTGGGTAAATGGCAGAGGAGATGATTCTAATACTCCTCCAACATCACTCCACCCTCTCCTTCCATCCTCCAAGAGGAGAAGAAGTGGAGGGATTGACAGAGACGACAGCGGGAGGGTCGGAGAGCGGCGCCCTTTGTTAATGCATTACGAAAAAGAGAAAGCACAGACAAGAGAAGGGCTTTCCTTCCCTGAATGGGACTCTGAGGATGACGAGGATGATGATGAGGAGGAAGAGGAGGAGAGGGATAGAGTGAGGGACCGGGTGGAGGAGAGGGGAAGGAGAGCAGGTAGGGGGGCAGTGTCTGAGTCAGAGAGGGATAGGGTCAGGGCGGAGGACAGCTATTCAGATGAGGGTTCGTCAGGGGAGTTTGGCCGTTTTGAAAGATACTGGGAGGGAGGTACAGGGGGGAGCAGCTCTGGAATCGGAGGCATAGGTGGAGGAGGCTGGTTTTTCGGCACCTACCCCTCCAGAGAGAAAGGGGGCAGTATCAACAGTCGAGATGATTCTTTGCTAGGAACTCGGGCAGAGGGATGGATTGGTGCTGATTTCTGGGGTTCAGGGCCAGGAGTAGGTTGGGGCTCAGGGGGAGGGAGTGGAGGGCTCGGCTCACAGTGGCCGCCACCCCCCGCAGCGTTCCCTCCACCCAGGAGATACTGGTCCATGGACAAGATCCCTGTGAAGGGAGAGAAAAAGTGGAAAAGTGGAGGAGGGAAGAGCAAGGGGCGAGCTAGGGACAGAGGGGAAGAATCAGGACGGGCAACCATGTGTTCCTGTAGCCTTTACCCCCAGCCCCACCCGTACCCACACCCCCACAGCCGCTCGCACACCTCCCACTCCAAGAGAGGAGCCACGGCACTTTCCCATAGCCAGGAAGAGCTTCTCCCCCACTGCCACAGCTTCAGCGGGGGTTCTCGCCCCAAGCCTCTGCCCCCCAAACCAGATTCCAGTCAGGCCAAATCAGGCAGCCAATCTAACCTCAGCCTCAGCACACAGCCCACAGACCATCCACCTCAGCCCTCACCGTCGCCACCCCAGCAGCCGTCCATGTCTCCCACCTCCCTCCCGATGCCCATCCCGCCTCCGCCCTCCTCATCCTCCGTCTCACCACCAGCAGGGGTAGGGATGGTGGGCCAGGGCCAGGCTCAGGCTTCGGCCAGTGCCAAACTCCAGTATCAGAGACTGCGCTCGGTGCCACAGCCACGGAGGTTCTACTCTCCCCACCTGCCACTCAAAGCCAAGAGCCTGTGCTCACGCCGAGGGTCGGCCCACTTCTCCAGCCTGGAGAGCGAGGTATGACAGGGGGAGAGGAGAGAGGGAGACGTGGGAGCGAGCACCACAGCTGTTGAGAACCGTGGTGCCATGGCAGCTGGAGCCAGGGATGACACCAGAGATATAGCTGCCTTGGTGACCATAGGTAATCAACTAGCGACCATCACTGCGGGAACTAACATGGACAGTAGTTCTACTGCAAACATTGCTCTGTGTGAGAGCAACGCTACCGCCACCCGCTCCATTGTACGCGTTCTCGTGAGGGCGACAGTGAGACGCCACACCAGGGTGAGCTACATCCGTTTGGATGGTTCCCATGACGACGAGAGTGAAGGCGAGGCTGCATCACCGGGGACAGCAGCTCCTGAACTTCTCCTCCGCTCAGAATTGAGCTTTGTGATGTCATCTTCGGTTCTCCTCCCCTCCCCGAGTCACAACTATGGATAAGAGTAGTCTCCAACTTGTGAGTAATGATGTCATATTTGTACACACAGACACACACATGCACGAGTGCACACACACACGTACAGACACAGATATATGCTCAAAACGTCTCCCTCCCTCTGGCTTTGAAAACACACCTTGGTGGGATGTGGAGAGACCCACCCTCTCCCAAAAGATGCCAGTGATGGGTCAATAGACTCTGGCTCCGTGTCCTCATTGGCTGTTGGCTTTTGAACTGGATTGGTGGACTGCTTCTTGGTGTTGGAGAGACTGCCCCCTCTTCTTCCCTTTTGTAAATCAGTTGATATGAAAAGCAATGCAGTCAGCTCTCTCATGCACTCTGCCTGATCACCTTTCATTGGGCAGTGAGGACAGTGCTATTTATTTGCCCTTTGACCTCCTTTGACACCATCAGGCCCATCTAGCTCTACCCCAGGACCATCTACGTGATGTCATGTTTTACTAGAAACCCTTTTAACCAATCAGATTGAACAGGAACCATTTCTCCTCCTCCCTGTTGGAGCTTGTCATGTCACCGCTGGTCCAACCAGAGCTCGAACACAGTTGAGCGTCAAAGTATTTGAACAACAAACTGAACTGTAAAAGAGAAATAACAATAAGAAACAAAAAAGACATGTAGCAAATTTTTCTTTTATGTCCGTCTTTTTCTTTTCTTTCTTACTCAGACTTTTCTCCCCATGGCCCTCTTTTTTATTCTATCAATATATTTCTCTCACTGTGTTAGTGTTTTAATAAAGAGGAGGCTGGATGTGGCTAGTGTTGGAAGTGGGAATGATTCAATAGCAGCGCCAAATTTTCACTCAACAGCTTTTAAGCAAGATTGGTTTCCGAGTATTTTGTTTTTTGTAGATATAGCCCCATCTTTTCTTTCCACATGTGAGCATAATTCACCATCATGTTAGTGGATCAAGGGGATGCTTGGTGCAATATCTGTAATTGGCACTAGATGGCTGCATAATATTCAAATAAGCTGTGGAGACATTTGTGCAGGAGGCTTGGTGGTAAGTTTAATAATTGTAGCTACATGATACAGAACAATGGTGTGCAGCTATGAACTTTATTATTTTTTATTAAAGTGGCCAGTCAGGATTTATTCAGAGGAAGTAAGGGGAAATTAAACCAAGTGCAGCACATTGTAAAAGCTCTCTTAGGATATTATTATATTTCACTACTGTCCTGTTAGGCAGAGTTTGTAGATGATGGATTATATGAAGCACAATTCTTCATTGTATTTTTCAGACATGTGTGCCACAGTTGTAACTGCACAATCTACAGGTAATATATTTTGCTGATATGTGGAAAACTACTCACTTGATGTTTATTCATGTTGCTATTATGGACAATAAAATTCATCGTTACTGAGATTCAAATAACAAACAGACACTTGTGCTAAGGAAATGATCTCGTAGGTACTTTGACTATTGTTTCCTTTCGGCAAATAAGACTGAACGATATACTGTGAATGTTTTAAACTCCAATTTGAGGTGCATATACAATAGCTGAGACTTCACTGAATGCAGTCAGTAATAACTCCTGTAATCAAGATTATCAGATGACTGTTTGACTTTGAGCAATATTCCCACCTTCAATGTGACGGCGATGCAATGGCACATCTGTTTGCATCTGAGACATTGTAATTGTTTTTCCTCTAGATCATTTGTTTCAGCCAGAGTCAGATGCTCCACATCTCCGCTGATTTCCTTATAGGTAGGATGGGTTTAATCTAATTTGGTCCAATGTGATTGTAATAAATGAGTTAAAATCTGCCGCACCTGGCTCTGGCTGACCAATATGAATACGAAATGCTATGTGTTCAGGGGGAGAGTAGTGAACGGTAGCATTGTACCTTCTGTGAGCTGTGCCAAAAGCCATCTACTGTGTAAACTGTGCCAACATTGCAATGCGTACACTCTCCATTTTCATAAGGTCAACGTATCCACCTCATTTCTCACACTAAGACCAGCCACAGCCCAGCTCTTCTTCTATTGTAGTTGAATGTAGCTTTGACATGATGTAGCAAAAGAACACCTACTTTTAGACTTTGTAGCTTTTTGGATGCTGTTGATAATGGCTCGAAGGAGGGGAGGGGGGGAGGGAGTTGACCTGCTATATGAGGGACTGTGCGTTGTGTTTGTGCATGTCGTCACAGATCGAAGGGTTAGTTGACCTTCTCAATTCCCCTTTTGACTCCTTTGCCTTTCGACGAGGGCAGACTGTACCTTTTATCTGCACATGGATTGCTTTTTTTCTAGGTCTGCTTGGGGCAAATTTTTTAAAACAATCTGTCTTTGTTTTTAGAGAAATGCTTTTGGCATTTCCCCGTCCTTTGGAAAGCCCCGGAATCATTGCATGTTTAGCTGAATGAAATCTCAAAGGTTTGTGGTGGGAGAGTTGTGTAGTTCAATTGTAGCAAATGCTTAGGACCCAGGGCAGCCACCTTTCCGTGAGGTAGTAAGCTCGCTCTACTCTGCACCCCAACAGTGGAAACCACGGCAACAGTTCGACTGCTTCCTGTGTAGTAGAACACAGTCATTTTCAACCAATCGACAGGGCTTAAACCTGGTATGTCATTGAGCATTATTGATTTCTATTGAGGCGCTAATACTTAAGTCTGTGACTGCATGAACAGAAGTGACTCTTAAAAACCCTCTGGCTTATTTTTGTTTCATTTATTTTATTTTATGCTGAGAAAAAAGAATATATTAAAATATACTATGTTTTTGAGAATGTACCATGTTATACTGTGATTTAACTGAGATATTTTATTGTATTCAATTATCATTTGAATTCTATCATTTATCTATAAAGAAATATATATGTACAAATAAATATATACATATATATACATACAGGTATATATATATATTAGTTAAGTTTGGTATATTTGGAGGAAGTGTTAGATGAAATAGTTTTAAATGTTTTAGCTTTGTAGCGATTCTAGACACTGAAATCATTTTTGAATTTCGATTCCTCCTATATGACTGTGAAGACATTAGTGCCTGTGACAAAAAAGACAAGTAAAAGTCTAAACTCTCTATTCATCTGTATCTACTATAGCTATCAGTCTGTCACTCCTCTCGTACTACCTAACATTACTTTTCGACACTCGCTGCTTTTACACATCAGTATGTTTCTCTCACACAGTCTGCTGTCTCGTTTGCTTTCTCCTGCTCTCCTCTGCCGTTCTTTCTCCTGGTTTTCATTAACAAGCTATGAACATTCTCCACCTCTCCTCTTTTAAAGTTTCATCACATGATGGTCACATCTCTTTGTTAATTAACCCATCCATTGACCTTCTGCTTTTTTCCTTTGATCACTTTGGGTTTAAATCAGCTCATTCCTCTGTCTGTCTCTCACTTAGCAAAAAACAGAGACCAGTAGATACTGTGTTCTTGCTCCTTTTGACTGATTGTTGATGATGATGATGATCAATTAATTGATTGATGAAATAATTAATGAATAATGTTACTATTACTGATGTGACTGAAGTGTGTATCTGACGACCATGCCACTGTAGCAAGTCTGGGCTGTACCACACCACCAGCGAGCAAATGAGGCCACAGTTGCTATGGTGTTGCCATGGCATTTTCATGGCGTTGCCATGGTGTCCTCTGCACCGCCACCACCTGGTGCCTGCTGGGTAATATAGCATAATGTCCTTCACTTTCCCCAAAGCACTGGTCAAAGATCTGCTATGCTCCCCTCTGCTCAGTCCTGACCTTAATCAGTGGGAGGTGAAATATTCAAAAGCTCACTTTGGAAGAGTGCTGAGGGGCAGCATGGCGGTGAAGTGTCTGCTGTCTATGCTGATCTAGACTGGACTGGTTTGGCTTAAAGTGGCTATGAGAAAGTGTTGATATCATGTTGATCACCTAATCTTTAAATCATTAGTTTGTGCTGCCCCTGCATGTAATCCATATCACTGATAGCCTCAAACCAGTCAGGACAGGAGTGTGTGTCCGTGTCCTCACTTGTGTTTCCCCAGTATTGAATGTCTTTTATGTTGAGAGGGTACATGCCATTCATTGTATGTGTACTGCATGTGCACTTGTCATTTGTGTGAGCCCACTGCATCATGATTCTGTAGTACTCTCCTCCTGTTTTTTCCTCTCCTGCTATTTCTGAAAAACACACACACACACATTTTGCTGTGCATGCATATTTAACACACAATGCGTACATCACTCCGCCAATGATCCTCATCTTCCTCTAGCCCTCGCTAAGCTGCAGTCTAAAGCATCGCCTCAAGTCGTCCGATCATCCCACACAGGCGCACGTGTGGCTTCACTTCACTTCACTCTCACAGAATGCATACACACACACACACACACACACACACACACAGTAACGACTCTAATTTCTTGAGTCTTTTGTGTTAAATTTGGTTCAGAGATTTGGTTACCAGAGGAAGTTAAACACATTCACTGTTCTGCCTGTTTTGAGCTGTATCTGTCAGAGTTTTCTGTAAAGTCCTGCTTTGCACTGTCCTGCCTAGTCTGATCCATCACTTCCTGTTTAGCGTCGTCTGATTCAATTTGTTTTACTTTCCTGACTTGCTCGTCTTTTGATTTACCTTGTCGTCCGAACCTGTGTTGATTTATCAAATCTACTGTCTGGTCAGATTGTATGTAATGAGCAGTCCAGTCCAGCCTAGTGCAGCGTGCTCCAGGCCAGTCTAGTGCCTGACTTTGTAAGAGATCCTGGTGCAGCCTCAAGCTCATCTCCTCTCTCTATTGGCCCGTTACCTGGGAAGCAATACGTGTGGTGCTCCAGCATTCAAACAGGGTCTTCATCGGCTTAATCGGCCATGAATTATATCAAGGAAACACAGGAGTGCCACACGTTGTACTCACCAGGTCTGGGGTCTGCATGTTGCACCATGAAAAGCTTGTCCTACATCAGTGACAGGGCACATATACCCACAGAAACCAGTGTGTGTGTGTTTTCAGCATTGTACAAAGGCCCAGTTCTGCTCTAGTAACCTCGCCAACACTATAGGCCTACTTACGGGTTGCTAAGGCGGGTTGCTAGTAGGGTGATGTTGCTCCTAGCCCAGACTGGTCTGGTCTATGCCCTAATTTAAATGTGTTAGTTTATTTGACATTGTCTGTCTGGGGTGGGGCTGGAGGGTCAGTGCTGCACTTACTTCCTGAGAATTGCTTCATAAAATATGATTCTCTTTAATTAATGCCAGTGGTGCTGTGTTTCCTTCCAATTCTTTTGTCACGAATGCGATTATAAATAAGGGGCTTTGAGATTGTGTTTGTGCCATGCGGGCATGTGTGTGTGTGTTTGTGTGTGTTTTCTCTTGTGACAGTATTTTCCATACAAGCTATTACCCAGTCAGAACTCCTTCAAAGCAAATTTATGGAGAGCTCAAAGAGTAGTTTCTTTGGCATTCTGACAGGCAGTCCTCTGCCAAAATGTGTGTGTGTGTGTGTGTGTGTGTGTGTGTGTGTGTGGTATTTGTGTATGTGTGTGTGTGTGCGTGCTTGCTTGCATGCATATATTTCTCAGAGGTTTCTCGGTTCTTGTCAGACTTTTGCTTTGATCTGGCCGGAGCTGACCTAACATAATCCACTTCTTTCACTTCCTCAAAGAGAGCAACACTCTGCCTCAACTCTCAACCTCAGCCAGCAGCGGCCGCGGCCGAGCCACCTGACCAGCTCTAGTCCTACTACAACAAACATGTGTTTCTGCTGATCAGAACAGAATTTTAAACAGATCTGACCCTGATGCAGCTTCCTGGGAATTCATCCATAGACCCGTGTTGAATGATACTTGCATCGATAGCCTTTAGTTGTTTCTTTTTTTCTTTTTTTTGTGCGTGTGTGTGTTTTTTTTTAACCTTCATGAACAGAATTCATTATATCAGGAATAGATAGAGTCAAAAAGGGTGGCGAACACAGTAAGAAACTGAATTTGAAATAGTTTTAACTTTCATCGTCTCTCGCCTGGCTGGTTTTAAATTTATTCACAAATATCTTCTTTAAAAACGCAGCTCAGCCAAGCGTGACAGAACATCTAAACAGTACCTGACACATGATATTCTGCAAGAGTGTTGATGGGGATATTAAATATGTTTTGTTCTGCTCCCTGTGCGCCTGCGATCTGCTAATTAGCCATGCTTTGTCAGTGTGATGGGCTAATGGCTAATTGCATTGTGAGGCCTCTGTGTGTACATGCAGTAATGACTTAACGCTCTAATAAGATTGAGTTACAGGCAGTTGGATCATGGTGTCCCCAAACACTGATCTGAGGTCAGTGTTATGCTTTTCTCTCTAATGGCTATGATGGGAGAGTGGAGGGGATAAACTGATCCTTGATCTCCCACGTGGGATTTCTATCACTCTCATTGTGTTCTGTCATTTATCTTAGAGCCGGGTACAGTGAGATGCCAGCGGTGATGTATTTGCTTTTGAGCGTTTTTATGCATATAAGATACAGTAATGCAATTTTTATTTGATTAAATATGCATTATATTTAGTGAATGCTGCTTTTATGTTGGAGTTGTAAAATATGCATGGCATGGATTGGTCAGTTGATGAATATCTGCACCCAACACAGCTATCTATCTCTGTTCAGCTTCCCACCCGCTCCACTCTTTTCCCCTCCATCTCCCTTCTCATCCTTCCTGCTACAACACCTCCCAGTCACTTCTTCATGCTCACACACACAGTGCGGTGACACACACATGCTCATGAATGGTGTGTGGGAATGGAAGGAGTGTGCTGCGTCCCTGCTGAGGTGCAGCAGATTGATCCTGTACTGATCTGCCACCAGGTCCCTGGGGATTTGTAACGCATGTCTGTGGTGCAGGGCTTAACACTTTCTCTCACTCTCGTCCCGTCTTTGTCTCTCCGTCATTCCGTCTCCCTCTCTCTAGCGACACTGGCGTCGTCTCTTGCTATGCAGTGCAGCGGCCCTTACTCTCCTACACCTCTCACCCTCCATCTCTCTCAGTATTCTGCCAATAACAGGTTCCCTTCGTCTCTCTGTTTTGATTTTCTTTCAATTCTATTTCCCCTGACTGACTCTGTCATTTCATTTATTCTCTGCTCTACTCTATCTCTGGTTATCCGTCCCTTAAAATCATTCTGTCCTCCCTGTGGATTTCCCTTTCTACTGCATTTTATTGATAATTTCTCTGTTGTTTTTTTGCTACTCTTTTGCTGACACTTATGTTTCTTACATATGTTACATGTATGTTTTCAGAGATGTATATCTACTGAATAACTAAATCAGTGTATATTATCGGCACACGCTGTACTCACACACGTACACTACATGTGGAAGGAGAGGGCTGTTTCCCTTTCATCATGCGTGCAGCGCCGCAGGGTTCTACAACCCATCGGCTTGATCTCTGAAGTTGAAAAAAAAAAAAACAACCCAAGCACCCTTTCATCTCGTGCTTTTTTTTTTTCCCCAAGATACACAGCCAATCTCTCGCTTCCGCCATTTTCACATGAGCCACACTGGCCCACGACGAGGGACAAATGAGCTAACTGACCCACAGTTAATGCCACACTGTTTGTCTGTGTGTTTATGTGTGAGTGTGTGTGTGTGTTAGAGATGATGCACACAAACATATGTCTTCTGTTTATGTTGCATGTGTGTCTGTTTGTTTGTACGTTAGCATGGCTGCATGCTTTTTATCATTGCAGGCAGTAGCAGCAGCAGTGGCTGTTTGATGAGTTATAATGGTAATGAACACAGAGTATGTTTACACAATAATGCAAATACCATTTTAATGCAAATTCTTCCACTTAATTTGGTTCACCAGGATCTTTGTGGATGAGATGTTTGAACTCAAGCTATTAAACACACTGAAGCAGCTTCTTGTTCCTGTTGTTGTACTGCACTGTGCCGACACTGGTCCATCTTGCTCCAGCAAAAGAGATGTTGTCTACAGGTTTAACTAAGGATTACTGTCAGTATTGACTTATTGGATAGGTATTTTTTTCAATTAATTGTTTTTTGTTTTCTATAAACGTCAGAAAAATTGTGAAAAAATGCTGATCACAATCTTCTTGATCGGCAACAAACAGTACAAAACTCATCTATATTCCATTCATACAATCTCGACCACTGGCTATCCGTCTGATGACAATTAAGCCTCTCCTGGGCAACAAATAGTATTTCAGGGATTCTGGTGTAGCTAACAGATATCAGGACAATGACTATCGGGCAGAGACTTCCTCTTCTGTGTGCCAGTCATTGTTCACAGTCTAATTAGCAACTTGAGATGCAAGAATGGAGTTGTAGCTGTTGTTATAGCTAATCTCTAGAAACAGATATCTGCAGATAAAAATGAAAAAAAAAAAAAAAAAAAAGCTAATTGAAAGCTCAGTCGTTGTCAAATGTTAGCCGGTGGGTTTTGAGATTCCATTTCGGCCAGTGCATTCTGCCTCTTTTGCTTTCCGTGTAGACTGTATACCTGCATGCAACCAAAGCCTGCTCAGATGTGATTGGTTGCTAATACTCAGACTGCAAACAGAAACCAGAACACTTCAGATACTAAAATCTTGACTCGTAAAGATTCTGCATTCACCTGCAGATATTTGTTCAGGGAGCCAACACATTTTCACTCCCAACTCGCCAAATACGACACTTGGTCAGTGGCCCTACATGTTAATATACGACGCACTAGGTACCCCTCCTGCATCAGTTTTGGATATGCTTGTTACATGCATTGTGTCTTTTTAAAATATACTCACATTTTCACAGGGAATATAAAGTTTGTGTTCGTCAAACACATACAGTGTCCTTTAGAAAGAAAACTGAACATAAATAAAACATTTTGTTTTTAAGGTTTACTTCCTTTGGTTCAGACAACAAAAGAATCTGATAAGGTTCAGAAAAAACAAAGTTTGGCTTGAAATAAGAATGTTTGTTACAAACCCAATGTAACACCATGTGACAAACATCACTGGCCCATGTGGGTAGTAAATGGGCTGGAAAATGGGTCATATATTGGATTGTCCACCTGTTCCATATTGGCCCCATGACAGTTGCCCGCATGGGTGGGTTTGTCCAAGTGGGTCATGCTGGGGCTACCTGGGTACCAAGTGGGTATGCGGCCAAATTGGGCATTTTATCTGCGACCCACTTGGGTAAACCCAACCATGTGGGCAAGTGCCATGGGGCCAATATGGAACATGTGGACAGTCCCATATAGGGCCCATTTTCAGCCCATTTACTGCCCACAAGGGCCCCACATATAAATGTTGGCTGGGATGCTAGCACACTACATTGTCATTAAAATAACTTAATTGACTTTTGGTTTTACAGTGGACACAAACAGCGGGCTCCTGGGTTAAAGTCCGGAGTTTGTTTGACCCTATGTGGAGTTAGGTGGGCAAACTCAGTCTTTATGCACAGTAGTTGTCAAAAACGGAGCATCAAAAAATGCCACTACCTAGTTTGTCCCATAATGCCACCAAAGGGTGCCTCGTAAAGAGTGGACCAGAATCTGACACTGAGGAGCACTGGCTAAGTGTCAGTATTTAACAAGCTGAGAGTGAGACCGGGTTGGTAAAGCACACAAACACATTTGAGTAGCTGAAGCCGGATATTGTTTGGCACTTTTGCTTAAAAACAGAATAAATAATTTATTATCTATATTGCTGATTATTTTCAGGATTATCTGAACAATTAAGGGATTAATCAGCTCAGCTCTAATGTATGTCGCCTTTGTGTCTACTTTATGTCATTTTGGTATTTTGATGCTTGAGGATTTGTTTGTATCTATTGTCCTATTGTCAGAATGTAAAGTGGAAAAAATTAATAGCTTTGTGTGCTAACAGTCCTGAAGATAGTGCGGTAACATCAATGGAAACACAGGTTTGCAGTGTGCTGTGGCCACTATGTTTGAAGCGACATCACCACCACATCTAGGACACAATAATTATTCACACTACATCCTTGTTTGCCTCTGTGTGTGTGTGTGTGTGTGTGTGTGCCTGTGTGTGTGTAAAACGCCACCTACCCAAAGGGAATTCATCCTAGAAAACTGGGATGGAGATTAAGATATCCTCAGACTTTACCTTGTTCTCCCCTTGCCTCATTATCCAATCGCCCCTCTTACCCTGAATCTGCTGCCCTCCTGCTTTCATCCTTCCCCCTGAGCACATTTTGTTCACAACCTTCTCTTCCCCCCTGCAGCAGTAAGAAAGGTTTTGCAGTCCACAGCTGAGGCTCTGGGTTCTTGTTAGTATTTTGCACATACTGTGAATAGTAATACGTTTCGGCTCACATGCCTGTGTTGCTCATGTTAGTAGATGATCTATTAGCTTGGCCATGATCCCAAACTCATTATACTCACGGCCTCGACCTTGGTAGAGACGGGATCTGCCAAACACAATACTTTGTTTTTCTGGGTAAAAAATAACAGACAGATTACAGACAGGTAAAACTAAATTATGTTGTTACTTGACTAGGCAGAAAAATATGCAAAATCATCAAATATTGATATTGTCTTGTTTAAAGCAGCCATAATCAGTATTTTTATATTAATAATGGATCGCATGAACTTGAACCCAAAGAGTTTTATCACCTGAACACAGTTCCCCTGAGCTCTACAGAGTGTTTTAGTTTCTTTCAGCCAGGTTGGGTTTTACGGCCTTCAGCTTAACTATTTTGATTCACTGTCACTGCTCTACAGGTGTTGTTTTCGGCAGCAGCTGGCAGGTGTTCTCTGTGAAAAACAGTCACTGTACACTACCTGCCCAGCACTGAACAACACACAGACACCATTAGCAACTAGCTGGTAGTGGAGGATTTAGCAGCTAAAGAGACACATATTTCCCTCAGGAGTTGGTGGAGACAAAACCGGAGATAAAAGGAAAGTCAATATTGGACTAACATTCATCAGGTGGCCTGAAACACGACTCCAGAATAAATGGTAATCTTCCTCAGTGAGTGCGTTTACATGGACATGAGTATACTGCTTATGAGGCTTATCACAGTTATGATCATACTCGGGATATAGTGTGAACATGAACACATTGAAAGGTAACACACATGGATGGATTATTGAACAGGTCTACGGATACAGGCCCAGGGGTCCAAAGTGTCAGCCTCCCTCACCCGTCACTGGCAAAATGTCACTCAAATTTATGGGCACTGACCAGGAAGAGAATTAAAATGACCTCAAAGAGACACAAAACAACCACAAAGAGATTTGTTTGTGACCAAAAAAGTTACAAAGTTACTTCAAAGTCGCACAAACCACACAAAAGCTAGCAAAACCAGTAGAAGGTCTGTTTGTCTTGCTCTTGTGTAGGAGAGGTAGTAGGACCTTTTGCATATCTGTGCCCAGGGACCCATTGTCTCATTATCTGGCCATAGAAATCTAGTTACTTTCTCTTTCTCTTTTCTTTCTGTTTCAACCAGACACACATTCCATACTAAGTTAACGTTATTTCTGAAAGCAGCTACACCACTCTCATACTGTCCTTCACACTGGTCCCAGCCTGCCACTGTCACTTTGTATAGGACAAGGGAGCAGTGGATGAAGATTTGCGGCCTCTTTCATTACCAAAAGACAAAACTTTGATTCTTCATTGCTTCAGACGGGAGACGCTGTCGCTGCCGCCTTGTTTGAATATCGGTTACATCACTTTGCTGAAGCTGCACCTGTCTATATAGTTGGTGCTGCTAAATAAGTGGGATCAGGTGTATACATACAACAGCGTCCTAGTTTCTTTACGAACACTCCAGGTAGCATAGTTGGGTTTTCTCAGAAACCGCTAAGGGCATATCCAGGTTTCTGAAAACAGGTATGGCAAGGGTGTAAATATAGGCAGTGCAGGGAGTGTGGTTTGCACTGGGATCTGTGGGGAGGAGGGGGCCCTTGCAAATGATTTATACTGCCACCTCAGAACTACATCTGTGTTCGAAGAAGAACGCACATTTTATTAAAAATGGTGCCAATATGGTGCTATTCGCTATAGGCTATATGCTCTCAAAAATACAAACCCACCTCTGTAATGATTTTCTTTTCCTTTGTTTATTTTTTTTGATAAATAGTCAGTAGCAATCTGTAACAAAATGACATGCTTATTCTACATGAACTAGAAAAACCATGAATAAATAGGTATGCAGCGATGATTGTTGGGTAACATGTATAGTGATGTTGCCTAATGCCAAGTCTCTATTTGATCATGTGACAAGATGGTATGATTCAGTAGCTAGGTTAGGCGCAAAATCTGTCCAGACTGACAAGCTGAGCACATCTCCAAATCCAGAGAGCAGTCACACCTTTTAAACATAGAAGTGGTAGTAAGAAAGAACAAAAGAAAAACGAACAGGAGGATAAAGAAGCAAAGCTCCCTAAATTGGATTCCCTTGGCTTTTTTGTTAACTATAACCAGTGGTGTGTGTGCTTTATAATGAGTACAGCCAGCCAGGCAGCCTGCAAGCCAGCCAGGTTGAAGCCGGTGCTTGATGTGAGTGAGCACTCGTTAGGCGATAATGGATGCGTGTAATTGGTGAAGTGCTGATTGCTCCCCCAAAAAAGATTCCATCGGAGGAGAATTTTCTGTTTCATTAAGCCATGGTCAGAAATAATAAGATAGCCATCTGTAGACTGAGAGAGAACAAGAGAGGGGGGCTGGGGTGTCTGAAAGGTGCTCATAATCAGAAATAGCAACAGCTTCCAGTGCTGTCATATTTTAGTAATTATTGTAAAGATGACTAAGAGACAGGTTGTGGCTTTGGGGATTGTCTTTTTCATTGATCTGTCCTCATTTTTCTTTTTTCTGTTGTCATCTCTTTCCTTTAATCTTCACTTCAGTCTGTGTTTTATGGCATTTTTCCTTCTGCTCTTAATCATACAGGCCGAATCTGTGTGTTTTTCACTCTGCTGTGTGTGTGTCTGTCTATTTAGTTTACAGCCTTCATGTATCATTGGCTGGCTGCACATCAGCTCGCTTTTATGGCCCGGGATCAAACACTGTAAAGCATGCTCCGATAGGCATGCAAACGCACACTGATACAGACACTTTAGAGCCACAAGTGCTTACTCATCACACTGCATGGAGGGAAAGCATTGTGAGCCGTTTATGTGCTTTGTTTTTCAATGCACTGATTACTGAGGAGTGCATGGTTTACTGCTCATATTTCTGTGCCCCCCTCCTCTCTTTCTTATTACGCGAGGACATCTTCCTCATTTATTTGTGACAACAGAACAAGAACATGACTCATCCAAGATAAGAGCGATGAGGAGTGGGAGTCTTATGGGCCAGAAAATGAAGACAGTAATGGCAGTTCTATAGAGAAAGGTCTGGTGACGTCTTGTGTGAAGGAAAAGCCCTCCTATCATTTCCAATCAGCTGCCAGTTCTGCATGACTAATGCTGAAATGACATATATCATTGTCAGATAGGGCATGTTCACACAGCTTTTTTTTTTAACACATACAGTAATAATGACAGTGTCCAACACACACACACTGTCCATGCACACTAGCTCACTCTTATCTCGCTGGCTGACACCATTTTGCTCTCTAACAATCTTGCTAATTATAATTGTTAATTAATTCTCTGCCAGTGTCCTCATCAGGAGACTAATAACCTACATTTCCATTAATTAGACCTTCAACCCTTCGCTCCCTCTCTCATTCTCTGCGTCCCACTCCAATCCACCCCTTCGTCCTCTGCCTGCCTGCATCCCTGCTCCCGCCTGCTGCTCTCTTCTCCCAAGATTGTCCATAGATCACGTGCACACATGGAGTGTGATTAATTGTGTGTGTGAGTACTTGTATTACTCACATTGTGGGGACAAAGACTTGCTCACACAACTACCTTATGGAAACTCAGCTATCATTTAGGGAGAAAAAGCTGGTACCCACGAGGGAAGCCATGAGGTATAGTGTCAGAGGGATAGTCTGACATTTTGGGAAATCCGCTTATTCGCTTTCCATCTGAAAGTCAGATAAGAAGATCGGTATCGTTCTTACGTCTGTACGGTAAATATGAAGCTGGAGCCAGCAGCTGGTTAGCTTAGCATAGCATAAAGACTACAAGCAGGGGGTTAAAAGCTAGCCTGGCTCTGTCAAAGGGAGAAAGAAGTCTACCAGCAACCCAAAAGCTCACTAATTAACACGTTATAGTAGTCCAAGTCTTTGCTGGTTGCCTGGCAACTGGTCCAGGCCAAGAAATAATCTGGCACATAACCTGCTGAAAAACAGCAAACTGTTGTTTTCACACTTTGATTTTTGTAAGGACAAAACAAACAGGATATAACATGTTAGTTAGAAGTGTTATGTTGTCACTTCTAATATGTTGTCATGTTAGAAGTGCTGGCTGGCGTTTTTGGATCACATTCAGACTGAGCCAGGCTAGCTGTTTCCACCTGTTTGTAGTCTTTATGCTAAGCTAAGCTAATCAGCTGCTGACACATGTCAGTTACAGACGTGAGTCTTGGCAAGAAAGCAAATAAGGCAATCTCCCAAAATGTTGTAACTGTTCCTTAAGGCTTGCTTTGTATTTTCTTAATGAATTCCAGCCAGTTCAACACAAGTTTGTGTGTGTGTGTGTGTGTGTGTGTGTGTGTGTATTACTCACCTTCTGGAGACAAACATTTGTTCATACAGCAGCTTTTTGGGGACTCAGCTACCATCTGGGGACACAAAGCTGGTCCCTGCAAGGGAAGCCATTGAGGTGTAGGGTACCAGGGACAGTTTGACATTTCAGGAAATACCGTTTTTTGGCTTTCAACCTCAAAACTGGATGAGAAGATTGATATAATTCTCATGTCTGTTCAGTAAATATGAAGCTGGCAGCTGGTGCGCTTAGCTTATCATAAAGACTACAAACGGGTAAACAGCTAGTCTGGCTCTGTCTTAAGGAAAAAAAACTGTCTGCCAGCACCCCTAAAGCTCACTAATTAACACATTATAGTCATGCAGTAATCCAGGTCTCTGTTGGTTGCCTGGCAGCTGATCTTGGCCAAGAAATAGTCTGGCACATAGAATTAGGCAAATTGTTGTATTTACATGTTGATTTTTTTTTTTAGGATGAAACAAACACGATATAACATATTAATCTATGAGCTTTTGAGGTGCTGGCTGGCATTTTTTTTGTCACTTTCAGACAGAGCCAGATTAGCTGTTTCCACCTGTTTGTATTCTTTATGCTAAGCTATGCTAACCAGCTGCTGGCAATAATTACACAGACCAGTTACAGATGTCAAGAAAGCCAATAAATCAGTTTCTTGAAATGTTGTAATTGTTCCTTAAGGGCTTGGTTTCTATTTTATTAATGAATTTAAGCAAGTTTCTGTATGTGAGTGCTTGCTTGTACTTGTATTACTTACCTTCTGGGGACAAATATTTGTTCATGCAGCACCTTTGTGGGGACTCAGCTACCATATGGGGACACAAAGCTGGTCCCCACAAGGGAAGCTATTGAGGTTTAGGAATGTGCTTATTTGCTTTCTACATGAAAGTTAGATGAAAAGATTGATATTCTCATGTCTGTGTGGTAAATATGAAGCTGGCAGCTGGTGCTCTTAGCTTAGCATAAAGACTACAAATGGGTAAACAGCTAGCCTGGCTATGTCCTGAGGCAAAAATGAAAAAAGCAGCACCCCTAAAGGTCACTAATTAACACATTATAGTGGTGTGGTAATCGAGGTCTCTGTTGGTTGCCTGGCAGCTGATCTGGGTGAAGAAACTGTCACATTAAAACAGGCCACATTTTGATTTTCGTAAGAACAAAACAAAGAGGATATAACATGTTAATCTTGATCTTTTGAGGCGCTGGCTATCATTTGTTTTGTCACACTCAGACAGATCCAGACTAGCTGTTTCCACCTGTTTTATGCTAAGCTAAGCTAACCAGCTGCTGGCACTAAATACACATAACAGCTACAGACGAGTCTTGGCAAGAAAGCAAATAAGTAAATCTCCCACAATGTTGTAACTGTCCCTTAAGGCTTGGTCTGTAGTTTATTCATGAATTTAATTAAGTTTCAGTATGTGTGTGTATAGATACTTGTATTGCTGACCTTCTAGGGACAAACAGTTATTCTTATAGCAGCTTTATGGGGACTTAGCTACCATATGGGGACAAAAAACTGTCACCACAAGGGAAGCCATTGAGGATTAGGGTAACACGGACAGTTTGACATTTTAGGAAATACACTTACTCACTTTCTACATGAAAGTTACACGAGAAGATTGATATTGTTATGTCTGTGTGGTAAATATGAAGCTGGTTAGCTTAGCTTAGGATAAAGACTAGAAACAGGGGTAAATGGATAGTCCGGCTCAGTCCAAAGGGTAAAAAAAAACAACAACTGTTAATCAGCATCCTTAAAGCTCAGTAATTAACACATTGTAGTCGTGTCTCTGTTGCCTGGCAGCTGATCTGGGCCAAGAAATAGTCTGGCACATAAAAAAGGCAAATTGTTTTTTTTTTTTTATGAGGATAAAAAAAAAAAAAAACAGGATATAATATGTAGAGGTGCTGGCTGGCAATTTTTTTGTCACACACAGATCCAGACCAGCTGTGTCCACCTGTTTCTGGTCTTTATGCTAAGCTAAGCTAACCAGCTGCTGGCTCTAATTACACATACCAGCTACAGACATCAAGAAAGCAAATAAGTCAGTCTCCTGAAATGTTGTAAATATTCCTTAAGGCTTGGTTTGTATTTTATTAATGAATTCAAGCCAATTCCTAACATGTTTCTGTGTGTGTGTGCATGTGTGTGTCCTTGACAGTGTGTGGGCAATCAATGGACAAACAGCCCCTCTCTCTTGGAAACTACTCTTCCCATCAGGCTTAGCTGACCTGGTTTCAGTGCACAGTGGAGCAGTGTTATCGTGTCACCACTCGCTCTGATCTCAGAACAAATTTCAGATGCAGTGAACGTACTGTTAACGGCACTGTTGCAGAAAAGATTAACAGGGTTGTTTATTGCACAGGCCTGTTGATCCCTCAGTCATTTGAATCTGCTGCCGTGACTTTTAACTCTTTTTTTCCCGTGTCAGCTGTGTCTAACTGACCATTTGTTGGACTCTCCACCTCTGAAACTCTCTGCTCTTTTCTTCCAGATTGGATACGCTCTCTCCTCTTCCTCTTCCTCCCTCCGTCTGGCACTAGAGGAAGTGAGAGACAGTTGGCGCTTGCTTGTCCATACTGTATTGGTGGTGGCAAAATGGCAGCTTCTGTCTCAGCCGTCCTCCTTCCTCTACCTCCCTCACCCTCTCCTGAGAGAAGTAACCCAGATTTCCAAATGAATCGCTGCCTGTTCCCCTCAATCTTTCTTCTCTCTCTCTCTCTCTCTCTCTCTCTGTCTCTCCGTCTCTCTCTCTTTCTCTCTCTCCATCTCTCGTCCTCTTCTTAGTAAAAACAGAATCAATCTTGGAAAGAGAATACCACCTCTCTATCTCGTCCTCCTCCTCACCCTGCCGCTGGGTTAACGGATATATACCACTTCACTCCTCTATCTTTGGTTCCTAGAAAGCTTGAGTCTCTTGAAACGCTTGTTGCTTTTTGTCGTAATAGGTTTTTCTTTTTTTTCCCTTTTTTTTTTTTTAAAATTAAATCTCGGCTGATTCTTTTCTACTCGCCACAGCACTACTTCTCTTGGTCTCTTCTTTCCATCTTTCTTTTTTTTTGTGAGGTGACCAGCTACAGGTGTGACACATTAGTCTGTCTTTTGAAGTGAGCCAAACGAGGAGAAGAGAAGGGGAAGAGGAAGAGAAGAAAGCTGACCTTTAGTCGAGCCTTTCCTCCGAAAACACCACAAATTCAGGTATTGTTATCTCCGCCATATGGGTGTGCGCCCGTTTTCAGAACATATTTTTCATCTTGTCATTATTTTACTAATTTCTTAGCACTGTGCCATTTTTCTCGCCATTCTCCTTGTTCACCCCTTTTGATTGATTTGCTTCTGCTTCTTTGCTGAGACACCATCATTTCATCACTTTTTTCTGCCTTGTTTTTTTTTTTTTGCTATGGGGTTATTTATTTATTCATTAAATCTCTGTTGGTGTTTCATTTATCATTTAGTAGCGTGCAACCTCTTGCACCACAATCTCTTACATTTGCCGTTTTGCACTTTTTCCAGCGTTTCTCATTCCCTGTAGACGTGTACATGTTATTCTGTTCTAAACTTTACTTCAGAAATGGGACTAATTGCTAATAAGGGCAGGCAGGAAGTCGAGTTAGGATACTGACTCTAATATTGGAGCAGGTGGTGGGGGTGTTGTTGACATGGCAACAGGAGGTAGAGTTGACATGACGACCAGGGGGCGGGGGGAGGGGGGGGGGGGCAATCATAGCTGCCAGGGAGATGAAGATATCAGGGGTACAGTGAGAGGGAGATGGAGGTAGAATGGACAGGCCGTATGTGGGACACACAGTGAGTCGCACTAATCGTTTAGTGTCTCGGAGTCTCTTAGGAGAGTTCTGTCTCTGTATGTGAATTAACCTCCCTGTCTCCCTCATTACACCTCTCTTTTCTCCATCATTCTCACTCTTGTCGTTTTCCCTCCATCTTCTTCTGCACTTCCGGTCCGTTCTCGATCTTTCTCTCCATCGCGTCACTCCTTCGCTGCTCCCTATATCCCTTGTGCCATTAATACAACTCTTGTCGCTACCATGACCCAGTACACTCTCCATCCCTCCTCCTCCCACTCCTCCTCCTCCCCGTCCTTGCCTCCTCCCATCCTCCCTCTCGCATGTTCAAGGTCTTTTGCCTGTGCAACTCTATACCCTCCTTACTGACACTCATCATCCATTCCCCCTTCTCCCTCCCTCTCTCTATCCACTGTATCCTCCAGGCATCATGTCGACCCCGGTCTCCCCTTCCCCCTCCCTGTCACCTTTGACACTGGCCTCCCCTGCATCGGCGACCTCCCCGGGTGCCTCCCCTCTACCCTCGCCCCTCTCCCCCCCAGCCAGGGTGCCTGTGTTCCAGAGGAAGGGAGCGCTCAAACACAAGAGAATTGTCGAGGTGAAAGACCATCAGTTCACGGCTCGCTTCTTCAAACAGCCCACCTTCTGCAGCCACTGCACCGACTTCATCTGGTACCACACACACTCACACAGTCTCACACACACACACAGAGCTGCACATTTACACAGAAACCAACCCGGCAGTTCATAAGCCGCCTCCTCAGACATCCCACTACTCCATCTGACTCTCAATTCCTCTGCACTTTTTTTTTGTCTTTTACAAGATCCAGCTGCCTGCTGGAGAAACAGCCTACACTCCGTAGCCACCACACTGACCCGATCTGATCATATAACCTCACCTCCACACTGCAGCCCACACAATATGGGAGCTACTTGAGGAACTTGTGCTTACACACATGCAGACGCACATACAGTATGCACACAAGCAAGAACCTAATTAGCACACAGATTTTTTTTTCCAGGATGAATTCTTGCACACAGAAGAAGAGTAAATTTAAACATGCACAAACACACACAGGTGAAATTATTCAGATCTAAAAGGAACACTCTTTAGTGTGTCACTCCCAGAGATTTGGGAAACTCACTAACCTGGCATCGCCAGTCTTGAACCTTCCAGTTCATTTTTGATTTCCAGAGGGCGTCATCAACGGGCACAGACCAGAATACCTCTCGATGCCATTGGATAGAGCTACAACTAGTCAAATCAATGCAATGTGACCTACAGTACAACCAATCAGAGCAACAAAATGGGTGACGTAGTGCTGAGCGACACACGCAAGATTGGGCAGTGTGGACTAGAGCATGGCTCGGGCCGCATTTTCCTGACTGAACCCAACCCGAGTCCAAACCGGTTATAACTGAGCCTGGCCCGACCCCGACAGCCTTTCTGAGTTTTAAGTCCGAACCCGACCCGAGCTCGACATAGTTATTGTTATCATGGTAACAGCTTGTCTGTTTACCATGATCACATGTGGACAGTGTGTAAATGACCATCAAAAGGCTGCTGTTACGCGCAGTCAATCAAGCGGCATGCACAGCAGCGCAGCACAGCACACACTCTCAGTTGGAGCAGAGCCTGTGTTGCTTTCAGGCGTTGTCACGTAAATAACAAATTCCAGCATTTGAATATGCCATAGCACAACACAGCAGCATGTCAAGTGGGCCAAACCCAAGCAAAATTTCTGTTTTGTTATCCAAACCCGGCCTGACCCATTGGGTTCTGACGATCCCGTCGGGCTCGGGTCGGGTAACCACACTCTGGTGTGGGCTTATTTTCAAGCAAAAAATGGTGGCTTGGTCTCAAACTTTCTCAAATTACAGCTAACAGTACGCTAAAATGTGTTTCTGTAAACATTTGAGATGGAAAATAGGCAGTGCAGTAACTGAATCTTGATTCATATTTGATCAGCGCTGCCGAGTTTGACAGTTTCATCCGAGATTTGTAAGCCTGGTGTGTTGCACTGGATGGAGCAGACTGGACAGAATTACAACCAATCAGAGCAACAAAAAGTGTGACATGTGACTTTTCAAATCTGGACTGGTGACGCTCCTCTGTCAAACTCACCCCTTATGAGATTAATGGTTGTGATTGGCCTGGCCCAAAATGGGGGACCAGGCGCACCTGCTAGAGCACATGAAACATGTGCTCCAGATTTGTCCTCTGCCCAGGCTAAGAACTCACGAGGGACAGAATAAAACAAGAATAGTTAAGATTAACCGAGATATTCTGACCTTTAGTCTGTAGTGTGTGCCAGTCTCCAAGCATGCTTGTTACTGCAAGTCCCATAATGCAACTCAGTGGCCACTTTCATGTGGTCCCGCCATCCCACCATGATTAGGGTTATTTTTCAGTCTTTTGAGAAAACTGTTTTCAGAGATTGAGTCGTACTTCTTCTAACTGGTAAACTGCACTTCATGCATAAAATTCACAGAGTTCACCTTTAGTGTGAATACCACAACATAAAATAATGCTTCATCAGAAAGAATCAGAAGCATTCAGAAATACTCCAGAGTACTTTAAGAATTCAGATCTTTAATAAGCATAAGCAGTTAAATGAACTCAGGTACCAACAGAACAATTTCTAAAATTTAATGTGTTTTGTAGTGTTTGATTTTTAATGTGTTTATATATAATTAGTATTTAATTAGATCTACAGTAACTATTTTATAAACTGCTGGAGTTTGTGCTTGTCGTTGTCCAGTAAAAACTAAATTTCTCCAAATTTGGTGAATTTTTCAGATGAGCTAAAAGTGCTTCTTTATTGGTTTGGAAAATTCTCTTTCTTCTTACGCTGCAAAAAACATTAGATAGTGTGGGGATAAATTAGGACAAAAATGGAAGACGAGGCAGTCTGAAGGCTGAAAAAGGGCTGTTTTTCTCATGAAATTATCTTTTGGAGATACAGTAGGGCAGGGATGATTTTTTTTTTTAGCATTTACAGGTGAATGCAGAGGAACAAAATATTCTGGATAAGAGTGGAGAGGCAGCATAAACAAGAGACAAAAGAAAGAAAAGAAAAGGAAATGTAAAGTACCAGTGTCTTAAAACTGTACTGGAGTACAGTACTTTAGTAGATGTATGACCTCTGTGACATGCAGGCATATGGGTATTCATGTAATAAATGCCCATACAGACAACCATGCAGAGAGCTTGTTCTGTCCAATGAAGCTGTGAGTCATTGTGTGTGTAAGTGGTTGTGTGATTCTGTGTGTGAGTGTGTGTGTGACATATGGTGGTGGTGTATGTCGGATGCAGAGCGGTGCTTGTGCCAGCAGCCTCTGGGTAGCTTTCAGGACATTTCTCCAACTGGCTTGTGTCTTGGCCGTGGTAGCAGCACTTAGTTCAGGGTGAAAACTCTTTTCCTTCACACAGGATGTCGGAGCAGCAGCTCTCAACCTGGGCGCCGAAGCCCCTGGGGGGGATTGGTACATTAATTAAAGACTAAGAAAAGATTCTAATTTTGAAATGTAAATATCTGGTTTATTAAGTCAGGTTCTGAAAGGGAATGGGTTGTACCTTGTACGGCACCTTCAATTATCATCAATTAAGTGAAATTTTCTCAAAAGGGAAAAAGTGTCACACAGTTCAATGTGTGTTTGGAGTCCTGCTGCTCTAATGGGTCCTAAATTAAGAACACTGCTTACACTAAAAGTCTCTGAATAACTCCAGATAACAGTATGCTTTAAACTGATATGGGAACAGATCCAACAGGCATTTTTCCACAGTAGATATTTTGACTTGTCACAGAAGAAAATTACAGGTGTTACAAAATTTAGGCTGTAACAATGGCTTTGTTTTATTTAAGTGTCCCATTAACTCATGACTCTGTGACTGAGCCAGCATGTACACCTTAAGTTAAGATTTTTCTAAAAGTCCATGTTAAGACTTGAAACCAGTCAAATCATTAATGTGCACCTCCTCCTGTACTGCCTTAATATGCACATTCAGCACATCCAGTGCATCAAAACTTTTTTTCTAGTTGGAGCTGTGTCTCGTTTTTAAACTGTATGGTTTGACTAAAATGAACAATGACAGCAATATAGTCCACGATGAGCAGCGTTGAAAGTGTTGCATTTATCTTGCAAGTGTGCTCTTCTTTAACGTTTTGTTTACTTCCTGGATTTTTCCTGCATGGAAATTCTGACCAATCAAGAGCAGCTCTCTTGTGTAATACATTTGATCTGGTCCGCTTGTAAATGCTGCCATGAGAACACGAACTAACTAGGCAATTATGCAACTTTGTAACAAAGTTAGTCTCTGATTCAGACCAAAGCAAGACAACTCTAGGTCTGAAAGCACCCATAGTTAAACCATTGAACAACAGACTATATGTATCACAAGCTTGAGCGCAAGCATACAAATGGTTATCATGGAAACTGTAGTATTTTACCACTGTGAAATCTCTTTCAATGCAGTAAATGCCTTAACATTGTTACTTAACTAAGGAGACCCTCTAAGGGATTCTGTGCAACACCCTTAAGTAAGTCCCTCAGCTTAGGAAAAATTAAGTCTGAAGCGCCACAGGTAAGGAGAAAACCTGAGGTGTTTTGTACAACTGGCTCAGGACCTTGAAACTGAAGCAGCTAAATGGAATTCAGCCATCACTAAGGTCTTCCTAAGTCCCGCCCCTTTTTGCTCCGTGCTCCAATAACAGTTGAGCAAGCATAGAACCCAGCTGAACCTTGGTCAGCTTTTACAAATTTCTAAGATGGCTAAAAGATGTGAGAGTGGGACTGTAAGGGCCCATTTATGCTCCCTTTACGTACAAAAATGTATATGTCCGTTTCAAACGATGTTACCGTCACTTCCCACATACTTCCATGCGCCCTTTACATTGGCATGGATGTTAACCAATATATCCACCAGGAGGCAGCCCAATGTCAAAAGTTTATGACAGCAACAAACTCAAAAACAAACATGGCGACTGTGGAGGAGATATTGATAATGTACCTCTTGCATAAAAGACAAAAACAGGCAGCGTTGTAGGAGGTGGTGGTCGGTGAGGCCGTTAAATACAAAGCGACTGGAGGACGGAGAATTCTTTTCTCTAGTACTGCTGATGAGAGAAATTGAATTGTTATTTCTTCTTCTTCGTGTCTCACTAGAGCTACGTATTGGGTAGTGACAGCAACACTACCCCCACGGTTCCCGGTGGTACTACTCCGTTTGGCCTGTATCCGTAAGCTTTATGGAAACGTACAGAAATACGGATGAAATGAACGCAGAGAACGGACAGAAGGCTCCGTCCGTATCTGGATCCGTATTTAACGTTGAGCATAAATGGGCCCTTACAGTCTTGATGGACACATCACATTATGTATAGTCACATCTTAAGTTAGCTAATGTTAGCAGATTGCTAGCTAATTAGCTTAGGAGGAGTTAGCCTATAAATTAGATCATCAGCCAGGCTTCGTCCTTATTTATGGCGTAATATGACAGGGTGGCCACGGGTCCTAAAAAAGTCTAGAAATGTCTAAAATACATGTTTACTACTAAAAGCATTATTAAATTGTCTTAAATTCTGATTGAATGGTTCTTGAATGTTTTTCGTCACATCACCAATGTTATTTTTGGTGTTGGTGCTACAGGAAAAGATAATCCTAACAGGAGGGAAACACTGTTTGACTCAGTTCCAAACTTCGACACAACAACTGTACCTGAGCAATGCCCCTATTTTTGCTCCCTCACACAGTAATATCGAGCAATGAGTCTGCATTTTTATTTATTAATTATTTATTTGAGAAAAGGGACAGTGTGCTTTAATCAACATTTTAACAAAAGTAAATGCACCAGAATTAGCTGGAAGGCTAGTTTTTATCGACACTCCCTTCAACTGCTGTAAAAATCAGCATCCTAGAAAAATCAAAAACGACAATGAAATACAGCATGTGAAACCAGTCAGAACATATTGTGTTATAGCAAAAAACACATCACATAGTTACAGACAATCCATCACATTTTACAGTTGAAGTTAAACCATGACCTTGCAAGCTATGGAAAAATAGGAAAGTGCAAGTGTAAGGACAAATAGCTTAAACGAATAACAACAATTACTCGTGATCATTAAACCCAGAGCCTGGAAATGTGTACGAAGCAAACTGTGCTGTATGTCGAAAATATTTCAGATGCAGTAAAATGGGGATCAGGGCTGTAAGCACAGAAAGTATCAGGGTCATTTTTACTGTTCATTTTGAACTGACATCAATGTGTTCACTTGGAAAGACTATATTTTCACTTCAGTGTGTCTTTCCATTACAAATTTGGTCTTAGATTTCTTTGACAGTGGTCTTTAAAAGGTCTTAAGGAGTCTTAACTTTAACTTGTGTATACCTGCAGACACCCTGTGTCAAAGAGATTTGGAAAAGAACAGGTGTGTTGCTGACACATCTTAAAGATGGCATGAATTATTGTTAGCCAGAAAAGATCAAGGCTTACGTTCCTTCATTTATATTTTCTCTGTAAAGCTATGTGCCGACCCAAAGTAACTAACATAACTTACTACTGTATAGAGACTGATGTGAGGTCTGTATTCAGTAATGAATACATAGACACTAGTATAACACTGATCCCCAGAAGGGGAAAGGGGGCCGCATACCCAACAGTGCAGGAGCAATATTGACTGATTGTCTTGTCATCCTTGGTCTCGACTTCTCCCTTTTGTTCGTCGAGACCGGAAGCATCAGTATGCATTGTTTATAAAAGTTAACATCGTCAACATATCCTTCCATCGCATACTGTAGTCCTTGATGTCAGGTTCTTGAAGCTATATTGTCTGACACCCAGAAAGTTTCAAATAAACACTGTGGCACCGGCTGGATGTAGCAGGCGCCGCCATGTTTCTTTTAGTCAAGCTTGTCCGACTTAGCAACAGTAACTAAGGAGGGCAGCACGTAGGATTGAGCAATTGTGTACTGTCACAATGTCTTCATTGAAAAAGACCTTTTACAGAGACAAAGTCCTGTTTTTCCCTCTTAGAATGTATTTTAATTTCTCTTTAATAGATTATTTGTAATTTGAAATGAATACTCAATAGTCCAGCATGTTTATAAATAGTCGGGTCAGTTTCATATAGTTCTTCTAGTGGTTTTTAATGGCAGCTTTTTATGTATTTGCATATGTTTTTCAGTGTGTCATTACATTTAAAATGCAGTGAATTCCCTGTGATATCTGCCCAGGATGCAACACTGTCATTCCTCTCCAGATCCATACCTGGCTCTCTCATGCTCTCTGCTGGTCAAAAAGCAGAACTGAATTTAACACACTCAAGACTGCTGCAGACAGAGACTTCAGCTGAATGCTGATCAAGGATCAGATTACCCTCTGCAACCCCATCTTTAATTATTACCCAGCCAGATGGTGAACTGATTTTAGATCAGTGATTATGGTCAGTTTCCTATGAACCCCTGGGCCTTTCCAGTATGATTGTGGAGGAGCTCTCGGCGGTGTCTTGTTCGTCTGCCTTTCTAATCAAAACTTGATTCACAGCAGGCAAGCCGCTGAGTGGACTCTTTAGTCAATCAATGGCTTTAATTATTCAATTAAAGCTCTGAGGAGACGCTGGAAACGAGCCAACACCGCAGTTCTGGAAACAGGAGAATTGTGTTTGTGTGTGCATGTGTGTCTGTGTGTGTGTGTGTGTGTGTCTGTGACGATGATTGACACCACTTGACCTGGTCAGCAGTGTGGCTTAGAGAAGAGAGACACACATAATGACTTTGTTTATCACGTCGGTAGCCTCTAACACAGCTAGTGGTGTTTGTTTTTTGATGAGACAGAGTTTGTTCTCAACTTGTGCCTGCATGTCTGCTGGTCTTAAAACAGGACGGAATAATGCAACAGCACTATCTCGGTCTCTGCACTGTTATCTTTTCTCCTCTGGCTGAGGAAACAGTCTCAGAAAAAGCAAAATATTTCACCTTAAAGAAGAGTAAGAGAAGATTGTATTTGTGTCTTAATCCATGTGCCTTTTTTTCACTCAGGGGCATCGGCAAACAGGGATTCCAATGTCAAGGTAAAGATAAACTTGGTGTTATTGTCTTTTTTTCCTAAGTATTTAATCTTCTCAGATGATTTTCTCAGTGTGACCGAGTCATTTCTGAGGATATTTCTTTCTTTGTGATTCCTCTAGTCTGCAGTTTTGTGGTCCACAAAAGATGTCACGAGTTTGTGACCTTCACTTGTCCCGGCTCTGTGGCGGCCCCCAGACCAGATGTAAGCAGAATATATCCGTTACTTTGATGTCTGCCTTCCTCTCACTTTCTCTCTTTCATTTTTTTGTCAAGACCCAGCCCGTCATCATCATATTTAGCCATCCGCTCCGTGCCAGGAACACGTGTGTGTGACTCATTCGTCAATCCATACATCCTTCTTGTCGCGCAGCCTTGTCCCATCTATGACGTCTGCACTCATGTCATGTCATGTCATCCTACAAGGCCTCAGAGATGCAGCGGGTTGGAGATAGAGAGTGAGGGAGATGCAGGTGGAGGGGCTGATAAGAGGGAGAATTAGAGGAGGGGAGCGAGAGCAACAGACTGCTCAGTCCTCCTCTCTGTGGCATTTTCAGGATTTCAAGGAGATTTGTCTTTTCTTCACGTGTTTTTTTTTTCTGCCAGCCAAATAAACTGCCTCAGAAATTAGGTCAAGGGGAACATGTGTATGACTGTGTGTGTGTTGGAGTGGAAAAAATGGATGAGAGAGTGAAAGGAACACACACAGAGGAGAAACAGGGTGACGGTGTTTTTAAATAGCAGCTCAGAGGGAAAACAGTTTCAGAGAAGGTGGTGTGTGGAGAGTGGTGGTGGGGTCTGATGAGCTGTAGAGAGATAAAAATGATTCATCCCTCTCTGCACAGTATACACACACACACACACACACACACACACACACACACAGCCTTGCCTAGATGCACTCTCATTTATATGTCCTCTCCCAGTGGAGAAATCTAATTGGCTTGTTCATGAATACCCCACTCAACATCTCTCCACTAATCATACTCTGCATGTATGTGTGTAAATGTGTGTGTGTTCACAGGTTCTTCCATGGTCACGCTCTGTGTGTGTGTGTGTGTGTGTGTGTGTGTGTGTGTGTGTGTGTGTGTGTGTGTGTGTTTTCTCAATGCTGAATTTCTGTTATTTTTTCAGGACCTGAAGAGTCAGCACACATTTAAGGTCCACACTTACTCCAGTCCCACCTTCTGCGACCACTGTGGCTCACTGCTGTACGGCCTCATACACCAGGGCATGAAATGCGGCAGTGAGTTTCATCACATATAACTAACCTTACAAATCAGTTCACACAGGCACATTATTGGGACTCACCTCCCAGCTGGGTAAAGCTAGTCCCAGCAAAATTAGCCTCCAAAATTTAGAGTTGACTCGATTAAGCTTATGTTTAGGGTATGTTACACGCTTCTTGCTGATGAGATTAGCAACTCAGCCTGGTCTCACTCCCAGGGCGTCAAAATACATCGCTTGGACAGTGTCTCCAGCATTGCTGTTATAATGCCGAGAGCACGCTTTAGCATATGTATAAGACACAACAGGCCTTCAACCGACCAAACCCATCCACATTATTAGAGGTTCAGAGTCACAGATAGAGTGTCAAGAGCACAAAAGTCCCCTTGGAGTTGGTCTGAGGGGACATGGATGGGCCCAACATGTACAGGACTTTGACCTAGGAGACCAGTGTTTGTGTCCTGTGTCAAACTAAACGTCAGTGTTGTTAGTCATGTTAGTCACTAGTCATGTGAGTCTACTGATGTGACTAACATCAACCACGATCTTTTCCAAAATCTACCCAAGTGGTTTTGTTGCCTAAACCTAACTGTCGACCCCCTAGGCATGTGATTAGACTCATGTGACTTACCACTGACCCCTTCTGCATGAGGATACATGCAAATGCTGCCCCTGGTGCCATCATAATAACACTGGGGGCTTCTGCCCAAGTGTCAAAATATGACGAGTAGGGATGAGATCACGTTGGGCAACCAGCTCAAGAAGAGCTTATCAAGAGATTATCAAGAAATAATCCAGTACATAACCAGCTGTAAAACCATGGTTCATTTTAACACTTACAAAACATGTTAAAGGTCTGGAGTGTAGGATTTAGCGACACCTAGTGGAGAGGTTGCTGATAACCACCAACTGAAACTTCTCCATGTACCAAGCATGTAGAAGAACTACAATTGCCGACATGAAAACGCAAATGGTCCTATCTGGAGCCAGTGTCTTGTCCACTCTGGGAAACAACATTGCAGACTTTGTGGAAGAAGACACACTCCATATGTAGATATAAAACAAAATGATTCTTAGTTTCAGGTGATTAAACACTAATGAAAACATAGGTATGAATATTATGTACCATTTCTGCTCATAGATGCCCCTAAATCCTACAAACTGAGCTTTAGAGTTACTGCAAATTTTGTCATCCTCAGTTCGAGCCAGGCCCTCTCTTTCCCCCCCAGTCTTTATGCTGAGCTAAGCTAACCAGCTACTGGCAATAGACCCATAGTTACAGTAAAGACATAACAGTTGTATCAGATTTCCTATTAGACGCTCGACAAGAAAGCAAATAAGTGCATTACCAAAAATGTTGACATGTTCCTTTAAGTTAGGATCAGGGTTAGATATACGGTATATTAAGCATTTGTCTGACACTCAATGTGATATACAAGAAACATTTTATAATTTTTAAGCTTCTTATTTATCTATTTACTGTTTGTTCTGCATGTGTTTGTTTATACTTGTTTATCTTTGTATCGTGAGGTTGTGACATGAACGTGCATCGACGATGTGAGACCAGCGTTCCCAGTCTCTGTGGCCAGGACCACACAGAGAAGAGAGGGAGGATCCACCTGACTGTCCGAGGAGAGAAGGAGGACGTCTTTGTCACAGGTGAGAGACACAGCTGGATCACAGAAAGTGTTTTAAAACCAACAGTAGGATTACGCAGGTAATAAAGGATTTCTCTCTCCCTCTCTGCGCTCTCTATTATTCTACTCTCTCTTCAGTGCGGGAGGCTCGTAACCTGATGCCCATGGATCCAAACGGCCTGTCAGACCCGTATGTTAAACTGAAATTGATTCCGGACCCGAAGAGCCACAGCAAACAGAAGACCAAGACCATCCGCTCAACACTCAATCCCGTCTGGAATGAGAGTTTCACCTTGTGAGTCCTTGTGTGCTTTAATCGAAGGTGGAAAATGTAAACCTGTCGGGGATCAAAAAAGTCCCTGAAACTGGAATTACTGAGTCATAAAAAGCACCATGAAAGAAAAAGATGAGAGGGTAGAATATAAGTTTAATATATGCAGCTTATATACATGAACAGTGTGTCCTTAATACCTTTATGTTTGCATTTTTTCTGATTTTCAGTAGAATTAAAGCTTCAGTGTGAAGGATTTAGGAGGATATAGTGGCAGAAATGGAATATAATATACCAAGTAGCTATAATGTCTTGAAAGTATAATCACTTGAAAATGAGAACTGTATTTTTTTTTGTTAACTTAGAAGGAGACATATTTGTTTACGTAGAGAGCTAGTCCTCATCCACCGAGATCACCATGTTGCACAGCCAGAAGCCCAGAACAGACAAACCAAACACTGGCTCCAGATAGGGCCATTTGCTTTTTTAGCAGCTTCTCTGCGACAGGCAGACAGATTTTTAATGTGAGAATGCTTAATGCAGTGTTTTTTTTACTGGTTTATTTCACTGGGTCCATTTGTTTTGGAGAGAAAGAGACCTCTGTGGATAATTTGACTACTGGTAAAAACCTCCTGAACATCTGACTCTTAAGCTAATGGAGAAAAAAAGTTGAGCACATATTAGCAGGTGTTGGGCTAGCGGCCTGTCTGCTACGAGCTGAACAGTGTTGGAGAAACAATTTTTTCGTAGGTGAAACTGCTTTATTCAGTGTTTGTATCAGTTTAAATAACCTGGTCTTGTTTGTTCTGGAGAGAAAGAGACCTCTGCAGATAATTCGGCTCCTGGTAAAAACCGCCTGAACAATGAGCACTGAAGGAATCCAAACCAGGAGAAGTTTTAATCTGCAATCCCCACTGCTAGATGCCACTAAATCCTGCACACTACCTCTTTAAGATGTTAGAAAATTGCCTTAGAAATCTGAAAAACGTCCCAAAAGTGAAACAAAAACAACAGAAACAATAATTTCCTTCTGTGTCTCTGTGTGTTGTTGTTTTGCTAACGCAGTGAGCTAACTCCCCCCCAGTGATTTTGAGTTTCTGTGTTTGTCTCTCCAGCTCAGTGCGCGGTCACCAGTGGGACAGGCGTCTGTCTGTGGAGGTGTGGGACTGGGACCGCACGTCCAGGAACGATTTCATGGGAGCGCTGTCATTTGGAGTGAGTGAGATCTTCAGGCGTCCTATCAGTGGCTGGTTTAAACTGCTGGCCCAGGATGAGGGAGAGTACTACAACATTCCTGTGCCAGACCCGGACCTGCAGGTAGGAAGCTTATTGCAGTACGGACAAAGAAAGCCATCAGTTGGTCCTCATGTTGAATGAAAGCAACAGGGGAAATATTTATGTACCTGTATTCACCAGAGTGGAGCAGCCCTTTCTGTTTAATGAGCATTTATCCTACAGTCTGGGCATAACCTTTATCAGCTCATAATTACCTACATCTAATAAATACCAGCTGCCAATGCTCACACTGGGTCAGGATTTTAACCTGTCCCTCCCTATTCTATCTGAGGAAAAAAAAACAGGGAAGATTTATGCCTGGTGTTGTAGCTGAATAATTAGATAATAAATTATATAGATCCACTCCCATCCCTGTTACACTCCGTCTCCACCAGGGTGCAGGATTGTTCTGCCTGACTGTAATCCACAACTCGGGGTAGGAAGGAGTTTGTTTGTCAGGTTTTGTTTGTGTGCTGGACTCCATCCAAGCATTCATCTCTCAACCCTCCCACTGCGATTCTCCAGGAGCCCCAGCCAGACGGCACGACACCCTCGCTGCCTCAAGCACTACCTGCTGCGCTGTCTGAACCGTTCCCCACGGCCCTGTCCCCGACCCCTGTACCATCCTGCCCGGTCATCCACACTCCCGGCCCTGCCAAAGTCAGAGTGGGCATCCACGACTTCAACTTCCTCATGGTGCTGGGCAAAGGCAGCTTTGGCAAGGTAAACACAGCAGAGACGAAATGTCAGCTTTTCTACATACAATCAGCGCCTGTGATCCAGCAGCTGTAAGTGATATCAAAGAGGCCGTTCATGCTGCAAACAACAAAGATTTAAATAATTTCCTCTATTGATGGACTTGACCTTCAAGTGGCATTTCATACAGCAGCTCCCCGGTGGAATTTCTTTCAAGAAAAAAAAAACCTTTTCTTACTAACATGCTCATTGTCTCTCCCACCACTGCCAAGTGATTCATTTAACCCTTAGCTTCTTTTGTGCTGTCAGCAGTCGTGAGCTCGGGCTGGCTGTCTTCCTACATGTCACACAGTCCTCCTGGAGGTGTTCATTTCAAGGGAGCCTCTGCTCTTCATTTTCTCTTTAATTCCCCAGTAGATGAGGCATAATGAAGAGAGTGGAGTTTTGAGTCCTTCTTCCTCCTCTGAAATCCCCCTGTGCTGTTTCATAACTGTCAGAGGAGAGTCTACAGAGGACAGGAGAAATAGACTCGACTTACGTAAGATGTGAGAAAAAAAACGACCCAAGAAAGGAGAGACAGACCCCGGGGCTGCTGAGTGAGGGAAAGTGAGACAGAGATAGAGAGGAGGAGGAGAGGATTACTGTGCTGCAGAAAGTGACAAAATGACCAAAAGGAAGTGGGATAACAAGAGCGGAGAGGAGAGAGGAAAAAAGTACGTGTGATTTTAGTGAGATTTGTAATATTCTGAAGTGTGATGAGTTCCAATTTTAAAAGACCACGGGGGAAGAGCAGGAAACAAGATCACAGAGGACAGCAGGATTTCTCTCAGTGACTGACAGTTCATCAATAGCACACACACACCCAGCACATGCACGCACACCCCTTCTCCACAGGCACCTGTGTGTAGTCACATTGATTTCTGAAAAATGACACCCTGTAATTTTCTCCACTAGTCCCCACTATTTGAAAGTTAAATGAGATCCTTTTCCCCCGCTAGCCGGCAGCCATTATGGCACACACTGCAGGCTGGCCAGCCAATTTGAAACAGTGTTGTTGTCAGCACTTCCCGGCGCTCTTCTTGACCGTATCTTTCAGTGGACCACGGTAAAGTTCGGGTCACGTGACGCTCATTGTAGAAAATTATAGTATCATTAGCTTTCAGAGCAACCTGCTCGCAGCCAATTTCGCAGGAGTGAGAAGATAGCCGCCGAATGTGTTTTTAATGTCTGATAAAAACACGAGAGCCACTTCGCTTTTTCATTTATGACACGAACGTGTCTTGAAATCTTAGGCGTAGGTGCAGTTAGTTCACCATGTCGGGGGAAATGTGCACAGTAATGAACTTGGTAGAGCATCTTTCCATATAATGTGATAACTTTTCTTTTTTCTCTTGCACTGTGTTATATTCTTACCAGAATGTGCATTTTTCAGTGCTGGACACTTTATGTAACAGAGTGTCTGCCTTCCTTATAAAGTCTTCAAACTAAAATAAATTCAATTTTGTAAATATCAAGCTTCACAAATCCTACTTTTAACTGTGAATATTTGAGGTCTTTATTTCCACAAACTTTTTATCTAATTTCATTTGTCCATCTTTTAATTTCAAGGAAAAGAAGAAGATGATATACTTTATTGATCACAGAGGGGAAATCCAATTTATATGCACACTACACAAATACATAAATATGCACAAACAGGACCTATACATGCATTTAATGGAGAGATGTCAGAGCAAGGGGGCTGCCCTGAGCGGTTGGGGGTTCGGTGCCTTACTTAGGGGCACCTCAACAGTGCCCAGGAGGTGAACCGGCACCTCTCCAGCTACCAGTCCAAAATCCATATTTGGTCCAGAGAGGGACTTAAACCAGTGACCCTCTGGTTTCCGATCCAAGTCCCTATTTACTGAGTAACTCCCACCCAAGTTCTTCGACATGAAAGTCCACATTTCTGATGTACCAAATCTTTAAATGTTGGTGAAGATTCTCAGTCATGCAGGTCATGGTGATCTTCAGTGCCATATCATAGGCAGCTGGACTTTATTGCGTTTCTTGAAGACTTTTCACCTCTCATCCAAGAGGCTTCTTCAATTCTAACGGACTGGTGAAGAGTTGCATGCTTTAAACTATGTGGGTGTGAGCCCTTACGGAGTCGTTAAGGTCACATGTGAGTCGTTGACCCACCTGGCCATTAGGGTTAGATGGGACCAGGTGTGAATGGCTGTTAAGTCGTCCCAGGAGGGATCCCCAGACTGCATTGTAGGTTGGTGATAATTGTTGTCATAGGCCACCTCCTCTGTTTGACGATGGTCGTTCCAGCTTGACGTAGACGGCTTCTTTCACGCCTCTATCAAACCATCGTTCTCATATTGGATGAGAGGCGAAACGTCTTCAAGAAATGCAATCAATTACATTTGCCTACGATATAGCACTTTCAAATCTTTAAATGTAAACCTGTTACTGTCTTTTTACTTCATATGTGCACTTGATGCAAAATGTAGATAAACCTAAATCCCTCTGATAATCTCATTCCTACATAAAACCTTACTCTGCACAGGAGCACATGCATATATGCTACTTACTTTTATACTCAACCTGCAGTGCTTGAGTAAGAAAAAGATGATTTGTCCAATAATCAGTCTGAAATTTGGTTAAAAAATGATCTTCAGAAAACATTAAATCTAAGTGTCTGGTACCTGTGGACACCCTGTACGAGCCCTGGCTAAGCATGACTCTTAATTTCATGCACAGAATATTACAAATGTGCCTCAAAAGCACATAATGTTTAATAAAAACAGTAGAACTAGTTTTCGCCTAACTAGAGCACCATGTCACTCATAACACAATGACCTAAAAAATGTTCAGTACTGGCAGCATTACAGCACATGCATAATTCTATTGAGAGCCTGATGGAATTCAAGACTTTGTTGCATAGACTCAGTTAACTGTGGGGGGAGTTTTTAAAAAGTGAATTTGGAATAAAAAACACAGTTTTATATGATAGTGGGTGTAGTGTTGTCTATAAATACACACTGTGTTTATCTTTGGACCTCAGCAGGTGGAAGACGTGCAGGAGCTGCTTTAGAATTCTTGGTCTTGTTTGTTCTTACTCTCCTCTCTGTCTGTGCAGGTGCTGCTGGCAGAGGAGCGAGGCAGCGAGCGTCTGTTCGCAGTGAAAGTGTTGAAGAAAGACGTTCTCTTCCAGGACGAGGACACGGAGAGCGCCATGGTGGAGAGGAGGGTTCTGGCGCTCTCCTCTCGCCCTCACTTCCTTACATCGCTCTACTGCGCCTTCCAGACTGAGGTGTGTGTGTGTGTCTGTCCTTAGCGGGTATACAGGTTACTAAACGAACCACATCATTTTCATTAAACTGTCCATAAACCCGCCTGACATTTGGCTGCGTAGTTCTCCCTGGAGTTGTTTCAGTAACGGCTGCCTGAGAATTTCGATTAATAAATTAAATAATTAGTTTGCTTTCTTTAACAAGGTCCTTGGTCCTGGAGGAGGGTTTAACAGATTGCTTTTTAATTTGGACAAGAAGTGATTATGTATGGAGTGTGCATATGTGTGTGTGTTCATGTGTGCATGCATTGGTGGAAAATGAGACAGTGGGGCCCCTGGGCACCGACATACAGAAGGCCCCACCACCTTTAAGACTCTAGTTGTTTAGCCTCTTTTTGTTGTTGTTCTGCTTCTTTTTGTAGTTATTACACATCTCTCTGTGGTTTTGCATCCTCTTATGGTTGCTTTGCATCTCTTTGTAGTCATTTTGTGTCTCTTTGTGGCCACTTTGAGTCTCTTTTTGGTCATTTTTCAACTCTTTGTAGTCAATTTGAGTCTCGTTGTTGTTTTGTGTCTCTTTGTGGTTGTTTTTCCCCTTTTTGTAGTCGTGATGAGACTCTTTTTGTCTATTTGCAGCTATTTTGCAGTCACTTTGTATGTGTTTGTGGTCATTTCTGGTCTCTTTGTTGTCAATTTGAACCTCTTTGTGGTCATTTTGTCCCTTATTGTAGTCTCCATGAGTCTCTTTGTGGTCATTTTTTCCTTTTTGGTGGTCATCACAAGTCTCTTTGTTTTTCTTTGTAGGTGTTTTGCCCCTTTTGTAGTCATTTCTTGTCTCTTTGTAGTAATTTGTATCTTTGCGGCCATTTTGAGTCTCTCCCTGGTCACTACATGTCTCTTCACGTGCCTTTTTGCAGGTAAAGGCCCAGAAGGGTCTCTGACACTTCTGGCCCCTGGGCCTGTGCCCGGTAGGCCCGTTCAGTAATTCATCCATTTGTGCTTGTGTTTTGTTTCTGCAGGATCGTCTGTATTATGTGATGGAATACGTCAACGGTGGAGACCTGATGTTTCACATTCAGATAGTTGGCAAGTTCAAAGAGCCTCACGCAGCGTATGTAGACGAAAAGCTCCTTTCTTTCACCTTTAATCACAGTCTTCATCTACACCATCTCATTTCCTGCCTTTCTTTTATCCTCTGTTCCTTTACATCCACACTCATCTCTTAGCTTTGTTCATTATACCTGGAGACTCATATAAAGTCATCGACTCAAGTGCCGGCCCTCTTCCCTTTCCCCAGTCCTTCTCCTCCCACTAATTTCATCTTTTCATCTACATTTTCCCTCCTTCTGGCTGTTCATCTAATCAATAATCTTTGATCAATCATCTAAAACTAATTCTTACCCTGTTGCTCATTTCCAGCTCTCTTTCTTCATCTCCCTGCCTTTCATCTGTTTGGTTTCTATCCCTTTCATCACCCTCTTGAGTTCCCGTTCCTCTCTTCTCACTGAAAACCTTTGCCAATCCCCCCCCACCCTTCTTTCTCCCTCCAGGTTTTATGCAGCGGAGATAGCGGTCGGCCTCTTCTTCCTCCACAGCAAAGGCATCATCTACAGGTAGAGAAGTGGGCTGCTCATCTAACATGGCCTGGTTTGGCGCTGACACTGCTCCTCTCGCTGCAGCACACACACAGCCGTGGCACAGATTTATCATCTCTTTTGTAGCTAATGACTGTTATAAAGATGTTATCTATCAAAATGATTCATACCTGTGTGATCTGTCCCCTCCTTTCTCAGGGATCTAAAGCTGGATAACGTGCTGCTCGACAGCGAGGGCCACATAAAGATAGCAGACTTTGGGATGTGCAGGGAGGGTATGTTTGAGGGCGACACCACGCGCACCTTCTGCGGCACCCCTGACTACATCGCCCCGGAGGTACACCCACCCCTGCTCTCACTTCATGGTCCAGACTAACTCCTGAACTTCCCTCATTTGCTCCTTAGATCCCTCATTTCCCCTCGTTTCACCCCTGTCTTCCCCTCTTCATCTGCTTGACCTGTTTCTGCAGTGCTGCTGTGAGACGGTGAGTTGCTTCGCTGCAGCTCCTCTCATCTCCTCCGTCCTCTCTGACCTTGTCAGCATTTTTGAATAATTAACTTCACATGATTCAATTAGCGGCGGTGTGTGCTTGTGCTATGAGAACGTCACATAGAAACCACGGCTGTCCTTCAGAGACCTTGTAGTACCAGTTTCCTTCCACTTACTGCAATTGACTTGAGGTGGTTAACTCCCCCGAGAGTGATGCAAACCACTGCAAACTAACTGAAGCAGGATTTAATCGATGACAATGCAAATTTCAGGCTGAAAACAGTGGAGGTGGTTTTGCCTGACACCCTTTTAAAATGCAAAATATCATAACTGTACGCTTTATAATGTTTAGCTTACAAATTGTTTGAAAAATGTGTGTGTGCATTTTCGTGTTAAGCAAAGAGTGAAGGATATATCCAGCTTGCTTGGTGTTTGGACTTGTAGAAAATAGAGCCAGCAGAGAAAGAAAGGGAAGATGTGACTGTTGTGCACGTCTTTGATATTGTAAACCTTGCTATGGTACCCCTGGGTATTGACTCTCTTATGTAAACACCCATTGATTCTTCTGCATCTGCCATTTTGGATGTGATACAATATATTTCCCCAGGGGCTGGGAATTGTTCCCTTGTGCCCCCCCCCCCCTCCCTGCACACACACACACACACACACACACACACACACACATAGACACACACACAGTAGGGAAACAAACAAACACCCACACACGTGCAGACAAACAAGCACTCTCACACACACATGTGCAGACAAACACCAACACACAAATCCAGAGTCATGTGTTGATTATTTCTGAGCTCATTCATACACTCACCCTCCCTAATGCCGTACGTTGTCTCTCTGCTTCCCTGATACTGTGGCTGTGTATCATCCGGCTGCTACAACTCCGCTTTCTCTCACTCTCCCCGTCTTTTTTTCTACTTTCTTATCTCAGCACTGCCATTATCTCCTCTCCTGTTCTCTCCATCCTTTTTCAGATTGTGGCATATCAGCCCTATGATAAAGCAGTGGACTGGTGGTCCTATGGAGTACTGTTGTATGAAATGCTGGCAGGACAGGTAACACTCAGCTTAATCCCAACAATAGAGCCATGTGCTCAGACACTTAAGCCTCCAGTACTCGTCCTTTGTAATCACTTCAAAAGACTTTCAAGAGAACTTTAATTTCAATATATTTGCTTTCAATTTGCTCACAGGTCCTCGTGGTTAATCTCTCTTTTTTCTTCTCTCTCTGTCTTTCCCTTCCAGCCACCGTTTGATGGTATTGACGAGGAGGAGCTGTTTCAGTCCATCATGGAGCAGAGTGTCGTATACCCCAAAAGTCTCACTCGTGAAGCTGTCGCAATCTGCAAGGGAGTAAGACACCATTCTTCTTACTCATATAACTTTTAGCGCACAGACAATTAAGATAAATGTATGAATCAAAAAAAGAAATGAAATGACTTCATATTACATTTCTAAAAAATATATTTAAATGAATGCAGCAAACCATGAACACTGTTGAATACTTAAAGGAGCTCTGTACGATATTCAGAGATTCAGAGTCTAAATCAGATCATCTGCACATGGTTCTCAACATGGAGGTGGCTGATACGCTGGAGGTGTCGCCCGGTATGGGGACACCAGTAATGGTGGTGACAGAGCTAACGGTGTTAACTGGGGGATGGGCGCTACATATCTGCAATGATGCCATCACAATATCCACGGTAACCGCTGTATAAGCGCAGTGCAAAGCGTCAGCTAGCTAGTGGGATACACACACAGGACTCACATGCAGGTACAGCCGGACTGACTACCACAACAAACAACAGAGAAGCTCAGATTACAACACACAGAGGTAGTGTTACATCATCATCATCTGCTCAGGACGCCATTACTCCACTGTATCTGTACATAGCAAATAGAGGTTTGCTGCTGTATGAATGCTCTGAGTGTCATATAGAGTCCTTTAAAGGAATAGTTCAACAGTTTAGGAAATACGCTTATTTGCTGTCCTGCCAAAAGTCTGATAAGTAGATCGATACCACTCTCATATGTTTATTCAATATGAAGCTTAGCTTTGCTCAAAGACTGAAATCAGGGGGAAACAGCTAGCCTGGCTCTGTCTGAAGGTAACAGTTATATCTTATTTGTTTAATCAGGGTTCTCACAGATCCTAAAAAGTCTTAAAAGACATGGAATTCATTAATCTAAAATTAAAGCTTTAATTGTCATTAAGATGTATTAGATTAATATTTCAGGAGTTTTAAAAATGTTAGCACATGCTAGCTAGCTGTCACTGCACCCTGGATTATTAGGGAAAGTGCAAAGTAACAAAACCGTGCTTTATAGCCAAGATTTTGTGGCTTGTTGTCAAAGTGGGTTTTTTTCTGCAATTTTCGTTTTGTAAAATTGTTCTTAAATTTCAAGTGGCATTAAAAAGTCTTTAAAAGTCTCAAATTTAATTTGCCTTACACTGAAGGAATCCTGTGACTATGTGCAGAAAATTTGTGGTCTTAGGGCTCATTTATGCTCAATGTTAAATACGGATCCGAATACGGACGGAGCCTTCTGTCCGTTCTCTGCGTTCATTTCGTCCGTATTTCTGCACGTTTCCATAAAGCTTATGGATACGGGCCAAACGGAGCAGTACCACCGGGAACCGTGGGGGCAGTGTTGCTGTCACTACCCGATACGTAGCTCTAGTGAGACACGAAGAAGAAGAAATAACAATTCAGTTTCTCTCATCGGCAGTACTAGAGAGAAGAATTCTCTGTCCTCCAGTCGCGATGTATTTAACGGCCTCACCGACCACTGCCTCCCACAACGCTACCTGTTTTTGTCTTTTATGCAAGAGGTACATTATCAATATCTCCTCCACAGTCACCATGCTTGTTTTTGAGTTTGTTGCTGTCATAAACTTATGACGTTGGGCTGCCCCCTGGTGGATATATTGGTTAACACCCATGCCAATGTAAAGGGCGCATGGAAGTATGTGGGAAGTGACAGTAACATCGTTTGAAACGGACGTATACATTTTCGTACGTAAAGGGAGCATAAATGAGCCCTTACAGGGGGGTTGTGTGCCAAACTACTTCTTGGCTGGGTGCGGTGACCTTCCTGAAGTCTTGTTGCTATGAAATACTCCCACACGTAACCCCCCCTAAAACCACAAATAGTAATTTCTGCACTTTGACTATTGTATGGGTTAAACAAAAAGATATGACATGGTAATTAGTGATCTTTAGAAATACTGGTACGCAAATGCCGTTAGAGCCCTGCTAGCTGTTTCCCCTTGTTTCCAGTCTTTATGCTAACAGGCCGCTGGCTGTAGCTTCATACTTAGCATACAGGCAAGACTGGTATCAATCTTCTCATCTAACTCGCAACAAGAAAGCAAATAAGTGCAAACACAGCAATTATGTAATATAACATTTAATACACACCTGAATAATATTTAAAGCTTATTGCACATTGTTGACTAAGAAAAGCAGAGCAGATGTAATTCACCGTTTATGACTTTTCCACTGATTCCTTCCTTTTCTTCACTCTCTCTCAAGCTCCTGACGAAACACCCGGCCAAGCGTCTGGGTGGAGGAGAGGATGCAGAGAGAGAAATCAGAGAGCATCCATTCTTCCGCTGGATTGACTGGGACCGTCTGGAGAGACTGGAGATCCAGGCGCCCTTCAAACCCAGAACTGTCAGTTGAACAGATGGACTACAGACTCTACAGACTCATCTGTCTTTCTTTCTTTACTTCTTTCCTTCTTCCCATCTTTCTTTCTTTCTCTCTCATTCCTCTCCTCCCCCTCTCTTCCGTCCTCCTTCTCTCTGTCTCTGTCTCTCTGAGGACACTTTTAGGGAATTGAAGCTGTCACTTTCTTCCATCTGTCTCCTCTCTCTCAGACTCCCACGCCTTCCCTCATTCCCCTGCATGCTTCCTCTCTTGGCTGTTCTCACTGTGTTGGCCATTTCATCCCCTCTTCTTCTTCACTCTCTTCAGATGTCTCTGTCCCTCCCTCCCTCTTTCTTCCCCATTCCCGTCTCTTCTCTGTCTTTTCAACACCTCTGCTGACTCCTAGAAATGGGCTTTGAGCGCTGGGGAACAGACAGTCCAGTCATAACAGACAGGACCCCCTGACCTTGGGGTCCTGCCTACTCCTCCCATATGCAAATGTATGTCATCATTAGCCTGCCACACGCCAGTTTGCGGCCCCGCTGGCCGACGGTGAGGTGCGCCTGGAGTGAGCTGAGAATGCTCAGGGGTTAGAGGCCAGGCCCATTAGCCAAATGAGATTCAAATCATCTAGCAGAACGGCTGTCAGGGAGCAGGAAAAGAGACGTGAGCAGCTTTCTTCCAACAGTAGGTGTGATAGAGAGTTCCTCGGAGAGAAAACGAGGGTGTGGGTGAGAAACAGAGAAACGTAGGTGGAGTCCGTTTATAACTCAGCTTCTCTTTTTATTTTCAAGAGGACGATAATGGTGTGTGTTCAGTCTGTATTTATCACAAACGTGTGGTGCTAATCTTCTGCTGTCCTTCCTCAGGGTGGAAGAAAAGGCGAAAATTTCGACAAGTTCTTCACAGCGGCTCCGTCAGCGCTCACCCCCTCCGACCCAGATGTACTAGCAGCCATCACCCAGGAGGACTTCCAGGGCTTCACCTTCCAAAACCCAGACTTTGCCCCTTCGCCTCTCACCGCTGTTTGAAAACGGCTCCCACACCTGCTCCAAAATCTACCTTATCAATCCCCTTAATAGTAGTTTTATAACAGAGAATTTGAGCTAGCGAGTATTAAAGACACCTCTCATAACCAAATTCTGACGTTTACATGAAAATGCCAAGACACCTTTATATTCATGCACTCTCTTTGTTGTATGTATAATATCTTGATAGTCACAGAATATGTTGCAGCAATACAAACAGAGCCAGTATTGTACTGTAGACTTCCATCTTAGAGGTTTTTTTTGTAAGACATCCCTTAACTTGATATAAGAGTACTGTAGTATGGAGTGGAGAAATGAGTCTCTTTTGCATGCAGTGTTTTTAGAATGAATTGCTTCGACACACTAGTTTTCTAGAGTTATAGATTATCCAGGAAGATATTCCCTGTGTGACTTTACAACCAATTTATTTCAAACTTTTTCCATTACTCTGATTAGAATCATCTTTTGTGGCGAGAAGCCGTATTTTACGAAACAATTACAAGGTCAGGTTTTCTCATACAGCTACACAGGCCACATAGCAGGTCACTTTTTAAAACACTTTGCAGCTCATACACATGATTAAAAATGTTTCTTAGCAGGTATATTCCAGTCGAATATTACATCTTTACACAGCACTGTTATTCAGCATCAGAAGCACGATTATGTGTCTTTCTAAATATCTCTCTCACTCTATTTGTATGTGAGTGTTGACACTTTGACTGTGATGCAAACTGAGCGAGTAGCCTTTATATATCAGACTGGCGGCCTGTGGAAGAGCTCAGTCAGGTTCCTCTGGCCTGGCCCGAACTCTCAGTTTAACGTCACACCGGTGACCTCAGATGATCCACTGAGATGCTGAAACAACGCAGCGGGCGCAATGTGACAGTTAATGTGCAGTGCCACCCCCCCAGCTCATGCCCACTCAGCCTGACTCAGTGGGAGGAAGTCCTCACGTCACTGCCACAGTTTGGGCTTCATAATTTTTCATTCACGTGATTGTTTTCTCTTATTATTCCTGAGCGAGCTGTAATCCTATCAGCACTGCAATATACAGTATCTCTGCTCCTTAATGACATCCGACAACTGCACTGAAATATGCATTCACAGTCTCAGAAAATATGCCTCTTAATAAAGACGCTTGTGCAGATACAAGCACTTTATTATTTTTGTGGTGTATACCATAAAGCTTTTTGCTGTGTAATGACGTACTCACAGCATTGATCAGGCGTAATTAAAAGTGAGGCTCACTGGGACTGTTCAATACATGGAAAAAATAATAGCAGTGCTGTCATTAAACACTATCTGAGCGGGGCAGGTGGCTGCAAACATTCAGTTTAATTATCCCATTTCAGTGCTCTTATCTCACAAGCCAGCTCCCACAGAAATCTGGTTTTCTTTAATGCATCTTTATGACTTTTTCAATCTACATAATATTTTAGCAGACTAATAATTATAACCATCATCCAGAGGAGCACAATCCTACAGATTTGCTTCAGAGGAACAGTGTGTACGATTTAGGGGGATTTAGTAGTATCTAGCAGTGAGGATTACAGATGGAAACTTCTCCTGGTTAGGATTCCTTACCAGGAGCTGAATTATCCACAGAGGTCTCTTCCTCTCCAAAACAGGACCAGGAACAGGCCATTAAAACTCGTACAGACACTAAATAAACCAGTTTCAGGTTTAAAATCAGTGTTTTTCCTACGCTATTTGGCACGTTGTAGGCAGACAGCTTGCCCAGCACCTGTTATTGTGTGCTCACCTACTTTCTCTTATAACCTAAGATCCAAATGTTTAGGAGGTTTTTACCAGGAGCCAAATTATCCTTAGAGGTGTCTTCTTATCCAAAACAAATGGACCAGGTGATTTAAACCCATTAATACACTGAATGAAGCAGTTTCACTTTATAAATCAGTGTTTTACCGATGCTGTTCAGCATGTCAGAGACGGGTCGCTAGCTCACCTACTAATGTGTGCTTGCTTTTTTCTGATCCCGGTGTTCAGGAGGTTTTTAGCGTGAGCCGAATTATCCACAGAGGTCGCATCCTCTACAAAACAAACTGATGCATTTAAACCAGTAAAAACGCAAAATAAAGCAGTTTCACATGAATAAAATCAGCGTTATTTTGTCCTGATGAAAAAAAAGGGGTTGCTAATTACGATGGCTGATGTGAAAATGCGAGTGGCCCTATCTAGAGCCAGTGTTTGGTTTGTCTTTTTTGGGCTATTGTAGAAACATGGCGATCTCCGTAGACGAGGACCTGATAACCTATGGTCCAGACGTTCAGGCAGTTTTTACTGGGAGCCAAATTATCCGCAGAGGTTTCTTCCCAACAATTTCTCATCCCAAGTCATCACATATTGCGGCTTTGTTAGTGGCCTTTCACATCTACATATTAAGCACTAGGTATCCTTCTGCGTTTGATGTTGACGTTTCAGGACGCCTCAACCAATGCTGGGATGTCAGAAAAGCAGAAAAGCACCAGGCTCCTGGGTGAAAGTCCGGGGTTTGTTGAGTCAGATGTCTGACTTGACTCAACGACTTCGGTCTGTCTAAACACCGAAGTCACTGACAAAGCCACAGTGTTTGATGACTTCAGAATGAGAATGGGCTGAACACACAGACCAGGGGTCTCGTTTATAAAACAGTGCATAGGATCCATACTAGAAATGTACATATGGACCACAGCCAAAAATGGCATGCACCAAAAAATAGCTCTTCAATCTACAACCAGGCTTCCACCTCACCATCTGCGTCGCCAATTTCACGTCTCAAAAATGTCCGTAAGCATGGGTCAAAGTTTCTCTCATCAAGTCTGTTTTTATAGATCACAACTTTTCTCTTGTAAATGGCGTATGCTTCTTTCAGGCCTTGTACGCAATGTTTATACATGAGACCCCAGGTGAATTAAACCTGTAAAAAAATTAATGAAGCAGTTTTATTTATTTATTTTTTTTATTTATCTCAGTGCATAGGGGCTGCTAACTACATTGGCCAGTGCGAAAATGGAAAATTGCCCTATCTAGAGCCAGTGTTTGGTTTGTCCATTCTGGGCTACTGTAGAAACATGGCAGTAAAACATGGCAATCTCCATAGATAAGGACCCACTCGCTATGTAGATATACACTGCTTTTTGTGAGGTAACAAGATTATAAACTAATAGAAAATGTACTTATTATATTATATTCCATTTCTGGTAATATATCCCCCTCATTCCTACACACTGGACCTTTAAATGCTCATGTGTGTGTCCCTTTAAACGTGGCCGGCAGTAAAAGGTCGGAGAAGTTCATCCGATCGCCTCAGCTCAGTTTGATTCGAGGTCAAATGTCCCAACACAAGCAATACTTCAATACGATAGAGAATGCAATCAATAATTAATGATACAATAGATAATTTATGGATTGATGTATCTGTTAGTTGAGTTAACTTCTGTTTTTATCTGCTGGAAAAAAAAGAACATCGAAATAAACTCACTGAAAAAAAGAACTCATGAAACAAGAACCAGTGAAGTGTTTCATTCTGTGATTTTTTTTTTATGTGCGAAGCTGCCGAGAAACAAACATGCACAACCTCTCGCTTTGTCTCCTCCTCACGCCTCTCTGTCACGCTTACTCCCTCTCCCTCACTTTCACACATACTCACACTCAAAAGTGCAATCTCAAGCATGTGCGCGCACACACAGACACTCGTACGCACTCACACACGCAGAGAAGATGCTGACCCCTCTATTTACTCTGATTCTGTAGTTGTCGAACCAGCAAAACCACCTCTCAGGCATCTCACTTTCACTCCCTCCTCCTCCTCTTTCTCCTCTGAAGCAGCCTCACACTCCCACCTCCTCCACCCTTCAGCCCCGCCCCCTCTTCCAGCCCCTCCAGCATCATGATGGGACTAATATCCCCATAGAGATCTGAGTTATAACAAGTTGACCTTCACATTAAAATCTCATCAACTTCCCATCTCCCTCTCTGCCTCCGTCTCTTCCTCTCTATCTGTCCTTCATCTCTCTTCCTCTCTGTTGGTCTCTTCTGTCAGCGCCGCACTGTAAATGCTTCGATGCACTGTTTATGTCATTCTCTGTAAATCATAATGTCAGAAATCACTGTTGTTGCTGTTATCTCTTTGATACACCCCCCCAAATGTTGTCTCTTGATACCAGTATCGTGTCTTATCTTGTCCCGGCCTCTGCATCACCAGTGTGACCTGTTTTACGCTCTAACAATGGTGTTAAGGAAGTGTCCTCACATTTGATTTGACAGATATCAAAACATTGCATCCCAATTTTCAAAATGAAATGATGTGTGGCTATAACCCCATAAAAATGTCACAAATCGTGTCAAGAAATGTAACTTTTATTTTTATATGTATGATGTCTGATTCCTGTGATGAAAATAATTAATGTAGACTTTTTTGCAGTGGCACACGCAGCTCTTTAATAGTCTGTGATGTGTGTCTGACCTGTAATATAGTGGTGAAGGAGTTTCACACTTGAGTATTTTAAAGAAAATGTGTGCTGGCAGCTTTCTGGAAAGGTAAATCTTCCTCAGTTTGATGTGCTCCTGATGTCGACTGCCTGATTTTAAACTCCTCCACCACAACCTTTACTCCAACCTTGACAGTATCTGCCTTCGTGTAACTGAACCTCCTGCGCTCTCCGGTCAGACTCGTGTGTGCACACCATCATTCACTGTCACTTTGACATGATATCATCCCTCTTCTTCACCGCCGCTGCCTCCTCTTCCTCTGTCTCTACCTCTCTGTCTCTTTCTGTTCTCTTTCTATCTTCTCTTAATCTCTCATTCCTACCCACCCCTCCTCTTCCTCCTCCTCCTCCTCCTCCTCCTCCTCCTCCTCTGTCCTGCCCTGAGGTCAGAGTGTGCTGTAGACTATTGATATCGTTACTAAAAATATAGGATTCCTCCACCAGCCAGCTAAAAATAGACCAAGGGACATGGACCATGGGAGACAAAGGAGGAGGGGGCAAGAGGAAGAGGAGGAGAGGGAGACAGAGGTTACTACAATAGCTGTGCAGCTTATTCATCTGCACTCATGATGTGGTTTGAAATGAATGTGTGACCAGATCTTGAATGAGATACAGCTACGACACAGGGCAGGTGAACCACTATGTTTTCTATTTGATATTTAACTCTGTAAATTTGTGTCATGTTTGTGAATTCACTGAAGCGAAATTTTGCTTTATGAGCATGCTCAAGTACAGCATTGCAATATGATATTAGAAAACAATTTAAAAGGTGTACCTACAAGTTAGTGCAACATTGTGTTTGACACATGACTGACATGCTGATAATAAGACAACATATACAAATGTGAGTGTGACACCTGGCCATCATCACTGTTACCCCTCTTGTACATATTCCTGTACCTGTATTACACTGGGAACTTTTACATCCCCCAGACAATAACTGCACAACTTTTTAAAAACAGTTACATTAATAATATTCAATTCAATTTTATTTATAAAGCCCAATATCACAAATCACAATTTGCCTCAGTGGGCTTTACAGCACACAACATCCCTCTGTCCTTTGGACCCTCACAACGGATAAGGGAAAAACTCCCCCCCAAAAAACCTTTAACGGGGGAAAAAATGGTAGAAATCACAGGAGGAGGATTATATTATTTAATTTTATTTATTTATTTAACCAGAAAAAAATATTTTTTTTAAATACCATTTTTCAGTAGTGCCCTGGCCAAGACAGGCAGCAACATAAGTTACAGACAGATAACACAGAACAAAAATACAAAATAAAAATGTGCAGCTCTAAAACAAGCAATATAAAACACAAAGTAAGACTACTGCAAAGAAGAACCAAAAGGTATGTAAAATTATACTAGAAGTGAACATATTTTTTAATCAATAAATATATATTTATATTTTTATAAAAAAAAAAAAAATTTCTTAAAGCATTCTATTATATTTTATTTATTTATTTTTTGGCACTGTGTTTAAATGGTATGCCCCAACCCATCATCAAGTCAAATTCCTTGTTAAGTGCAAAGCTACTTGGCAACATGTCTGATCCTAAACCTGGGGGTAAATGGACACAAGAGGGGGAAAAATTATAAAAAATATAATAATAAAACCACCTGATAAAAATGTGCTTGCACTTTACACTGCAACAGCACATTATGCAACAACTGTATTACTGCATACACATAGAAACATTATTTAAAAAAGGACACATAAGATGAGAAATTGTATTTTAACATGACCTCCCTCCCTCCCTCCCTCCTCCCCTCTCTCACTCTCACTATCTCCCTCCCTCTCCAGCACTCCTCTCCCTCCTGCTCCGCTATGTCTCTTCTGTAGCCAAAGTAGCTTGCTGAACCAATCCACCGCAGTGCCTGGGACAGATTGAGTGAAAGAGAGAGTGAGGGATTTAGAGGATGGGTAAGGGGGCTTAAGGGAAAACACACAGAACACGGAGAGAGAGAGAGAGAGAGAGGAAGGAGAAGGAGGAAAAAGAGGAGGACCAACATCCACCAAGCCTCCCTGGTGTGAGGTTTCTTGGCTACTGACGTGTGCGCACGACTCTCGTGGCAGGGTGAGTACATTTTCTCCCCTTTATTAAAATAACTACAGTTGTGTGTGTGTTGGCAATAGTTGTGACGATGACGCCTTTTCCCAAACCTGAGTCAGTAATTTATAAAATATATGTGTGTGTGTTGTGTGTGTGTATGTGATGACAGCTGTGAGAAGCGCAGCGTTCATAACGTGTAGCGTGGAGACAGCCGCTCATCTTTTACTGGAGGTATCACTCTTTAATGGTACCTGGAGCAGCTCTTCATCTCACCCCAAATGTGTGTGTGCGCGTGTGTGTGAGTGGCTCACATGTTCCCTGCTCTGTGTTTATCATCTCCAAACTCCGCGTGTGAGTGTGTGTGACAGTAAAAGAGGAGGAGGAGGAGGGGGGTTTCTAAACAATCCTATGCGCACATCAGTGCCTCAGTCAGCCCTGTGCCGGGATCCACATCCCGCTTTGCACGCGTCCAGTTTACAGAGAATAATGATCTGCGTGAAAATGGTGCGAGTTTCAGCGGAGTGTGGCCGCGCAGCTCTGAGACATCATGAGCAAACCCACCCATTGAGTCACGATATGTACGTTTATGAAGTCATTTATGCTCCACTCAGTGACTCCGTCCTCCTCTCGGGCTGATTTTGGAGACGCTGCACAGTCAAGGTTGGTTAGTTTAGCACAGGTGTAGGCGCATCCCCGTGGTGCGCGTCCATGTTGGGTACTCCTTCCATTTTTTGGGCCAAGGTCTTTCCCTGTGTTAACCTATATCTGCTACATGTACCCGCGCTGTTCCTGCCTCAAACACTCCCTCCTCTCCTCTCTCCTCTCTCCTTCAGCACATCTCCTCTCCCTACCCATCACTCCCTCTTTCTCTTTCCTTCCTGTGAGTCTTAGAGGTGATGTCAGTCTGCAGATTGTGACAGATTAGAGAGAATTAAACCTTTTGTCCCCCTTGTGGCTCCTATCTAACCAATTCAAGTGGCTCATTACTTTCTGGGTGATGGAGCTGAGGGGCCTGTCTCACAGCGCTAAAATAGGATTGTTATCACAAATCTAACAGGGATTTTTTTTCCCACTCAATCTCAATCCCAAATCCACAATGCCTGTTCCTGTTTCTCCAAAAGCTGCAACAGCTCTTTAGAGGATTTTTTTATTCTGGGAGGGGGGGTGATGTGAGCACAATACATGGGCGGTGAAGAGGTGAATTTGTTCCCTTCGTTTTTTGTGTCCAAATCCATTATGAACCAGCAGGATGATTTCATGCAGTCTATGAGAGAGGGATGAGGGTGCTGTCCGCGGTGCTGAACGAGTCTGGAAGAGCCACTCAGGCACATCCACTCATTTCTGCTGGGTTGCAACTCCAATTGATTCTCACTCATTCCTGAACACTCTGGCACGTCCTCCAACCGCTGGAAGGTGTGACTGTTCATCTCCTCTCCTCTCTGCTCCTCTCTGCTCCTCTTTGTAACTTGCCTTCAGTTATTTCATCTGTCATTTCAGTGAGTTGTTTTTGATTTTTGTGGAGACGTTCCTCGAATTCTCTGTATCACACTGGCTCATACTCTGTGTCAACAGCAGTGATGGCAACTTCTGGGCCTGTTGTAAGATCCACAACCTCTGATTGAAGACTGAAAATTAAAGAAACTTTGGTGTTAAAAGGTCCAGTGTGTGGGATTTAGGGGGATGTATTAGCAGAACTAGAATATAATATGATAAGTATGTTTTCTCTAGTGTATGATCACCTGAAAGTAGGAATCTTTGGATTTTCGTTACCTTAGTATGAGCTGTTTTGATCTACATAGGGAGCAGGGTCTCATCCACAGAGTTTGCTATGTTGCACTGCCATGTTTCTACAGTAACCCAGAATGGACAAACCAAACACTGGCTCTAGATATGGCCATTTGTGATTTTGCATAGGCCACCGTAGTTAGCAACACTTGAGCGTTGGAAAAACAGATTTTTTTAAACATAAAACCTGGTCTGTGTGTTCAGCCCATTCTCATTCTGAAATCGTCAAATACTGCGGCTTTGTCAGGGATTTCACCATCAGACACCTGACTCAACAAACCCCGGACTTTCACCCGGGAGCCTGGTGCTTTTATGCTTTTCTGACATCCCAGCATTGTTAGAGACGTCCTGGAATGTCAACAGCGGATGTAGGATACCGAGCGCTTAACCATAGAGGTGTCTTCTTCTCCAGAAGAAATGGAAAGGTATTTAAACTGGTTAAAACACTGAATGAAGCAGTTTCACTTCACAAATCAGTGTTTCTCCGATGCTGTTCGGTATGTTGGAGATGGGTCACTAGCTCACCTGCTAATGTGTGCTTGCTTATTTCTGATCCAGACGTTCAGGAGGTTTTTACTGGGAGCCGAATTATCTGCAGAGGTCTCTTTCTATCCAAAATAAACTGACAGATTTAAACCAGTAAAAAAAAAACTGAACAAAACAGGTTCACGTGAATAAAATCAGTCTGCTAACTATGGTGGCCGGTGCGAAAATGCTATCTAGAGCCAGTGTTTGGTTTTTCCGCTCTTGACTACTGTAAAACATGGCAATCTCTGTAGACACGGACCTGATAACTTAGGATCCAGACGTTCAGGTGGTTTTTACGGGGAGCCAAATTATCCACAGAGGTTTCTTCCCAACAATTACTCATCCCAAGTTGTCACATTATGTAAATGCTTTGTTAGTGGTGTTTCACATCTACATAATAATTCGGCTCAGGGTAAAAACCCCCTGAACATCTGGATCTTAGGTTATAAGAGAAAATAGGTGCACACACATTAACAGGTGCTGGGCTAGCTGCCCATCTGCGACATGTAAAACAGCGAAGGTGAAACACTGATTTGTAAAGTGAAACTACTTTATTAGTATTTTCACCGGCTTTAATCACCTGGTCAGTTTGGTGGAGGTGTCCTGGAACATGAACAAGAGATGCAGAAGGATACCTAGCGCTTGGTTAAAACCTCCTGAACGTCTGGATCTTAAGTTATCTGAGAAAACATTTGAGCACACATTAGCATGTGCTGGGCTCAACTCAAATGTATTCATAAAGCATACTTAAAAACAACTCACACTGACCAAAGTGCTGTACAAAAGGAACACACGAGAGGCAACATAACTATCAGGCACTAATATGCACGTATGCACGTGTCAGAGAAAGCTTCATCAGGGGGACTCAAACACTAATGAGTAAAAGTAGGTTTTGAGCCTGGACTTAAATGAGTCAATGGTGGGGGCAGATCTGATTCGAAGGGGGGGATGCTGTTCAACGCTTTGGGGGCAGACATAGCAAAGGCACGATCACCCTTGAGCTCGAATCTGGAGCATGTAACACCCAGGAGCCCTGGGTCAGCTGACCTGAGGGACCTTGGTGTAGAATGAAGAGTTAGGAGGTCTACAGTAGTCCAAATGGGTGGAGATAAGAGCATGGGTGGCTATTTCCAGGCCTGGGCTAGTGGCCTGAATGCGACGTGCTGAACAGCATCAGAGAAACACCGACTTGTAATGTGAAACTGCCTTTTTCAGTGATTTCACCATTTTTAAATCACCATGTCCCTTTGTTTTTGAGAGGAAGAAACCTCTGCGGATAATTTGGCTCCCAGTAAAAACCTCCTGAGCAGTTAACATTGAAGGAATCCTAACCAGGGAAAGTTTCAGCTGGTTGCAATCTGCAAGCCTCACCTCTAGATGCCACCAAATCCCCTTAAATCTTACACACTGCTTCTTTAAGAATTCCCACAAATCTTAAGTTGTGCCCTTGTGTCTGAAAATCTTTTACCTTTCCCCCTGTTTTTCCATCTTTAATCCATCGTGTTTGTGCGACTGGATTGTTCGCAGTCCATACTTGTCCCCCTCACATCTGTCTGTCTTGTTAGTAACTCACTCTGTGCTTCTTTCAGCCTCGACACGGCCTAACTTGTCATTTTTCGGAGGATTTCTCTGATGCGTACCCTTTACCAGCAGTCAGCTCTGTTCTTACACACACGCCATGCTCACAAAAGAAGCTCTATTCATCCCCGGTGCTGCACAGAAACTAAAGCAACTTCTATAGTGGTCACGTCTCGCACAATGGCTGTCGAGATAAGATGAGGCCAGGCTTAATCTTTAAGAGTTTATTCCCCAGCAGAGTGACTGTCTCTGTCAGAACTCTGCTCTTTAAAGACTCAAAGGTTTGTCATACAAAGAAAGAGCAGAAGAAGAATAATGTGCTTCTCATGTTCAAGTTAATAATTGGGCATTCATTTCCTGTCCTCAAAGTCGTCTCTTAAGTACCTGATAAATGGTCAGTGTTGAATTAATTAGTCAGACTAAACATGATGTATTTTACTGTACATTAGTATGCAAATAGTTCACTCCAAAGACAGTGACACAGAAGTTCAGTGTTTGTTAGGTATATAATAATTTGGCTTTTTGTGCACCATGTGACTGAGACTGACACCAAAGCTTCTGGTGAGCTGCAGCACTGTGAACATTTCATTAATAACACTCAAACAGGCCGGACACAAGTATGCAGATAACAGCTCAGCACGACAGCGATGCACGGAGGTAAAACCTCAAACACACATCTCCAGAAACCTTGAAGCAGCAGCTGTGTTACATCAGCAGAAGAACATGCCTGATTTCACTCCTGTCACTGAGTGCAGGAGTGAGAGTGTGAAGCTCGAGTACACTGCACAGGAGAGGAGTGAAAAACATTTCCTGTTACAGCTAATATCAATTATTTTGTGACAGTAAGGGTCAGACGTTTGGTGTAAAAGCTCCCTTCTGCCTCTGGTCGACAGTTCAGGCTGCAAACAGCACTGTGTGTGTGTAATGATGTCGGATAAGTTTTCTCTGTGCACATCAGGGCGGCTGTTGCAGTTCTGAATGACTGAGGATTGAGTGTCAGTGTGTGTTTACTCGTTGTTGCAGAGCAGGTGCATCGCTTCGTGCCCATAATTGGGCTCTTCCAGATAGTTATTACAATGTCACATCTCATTTAAAGTGACTGAGGTGGACTTTAATGGCCTGCACAGTCAGAGTGAGACACAATGTGATGCTCACAGCACACATGCACCAGCAAAAGAAATAGACCAAGCTCCTGCTGAAAGCTGTTATGGTGTTCTTGCTCATTTGGATGCAACATATTGACATATATAGATAAATAAAAATACGAAAAATATTGGCATTATCCATGAAAAAGGTACTACAATAAACCACTGAAGTTTCCTTACACTTTATTGTAGCAGAATATATCTATATTTTTCTTACTGTAATATTGTATGGGCCAGAATATTTGTCCCCTCCTATCAAGCCACTCTTTCCTTCCTGGAAACAAAACATTAGGGATGCCACATTTTCTCGTTTCAGTTTTCAGTTTTTCAGTTTTCTAGTTTCTGTGTCACTGTTTCATGAACTGAAAATCGTATCCATTTATGACATTAATACAGGGATAAGCAACCTGAGGCTCTGGAGCCACATGCAGCTCTTTAACCCTTCTCCAGTGGCTCCCTGTGGCTTTGACAAAAAAAACTATATGTAAATTAACAACTCTTTTTTTTTTAACATTTTATTTTCAAATTCTATATTTTGCTAATTTTTTCCTAACCAGACTATCTATGGATTCCAAAGTCTTGGAGGAAAATGGAGAATTTAATAGTGCGTGGACAGATTTGTTTGCTTACTCTGTGAATGCTGCAAAATGAAAGTGCCAAATTATTATAAATAGGCCACTGCAGATTAGTCACCCTGTAGTTAAACATTCCAATGACTGATTTTTTTGGCCAAAATGGCTCTCTTGCAAGAGAGTTCCCGGTGCAATCCCGGGTGTGGGAGCCCCTCTGTGTGGAGTTTGCATGTTGTCCCCATGTCAGCGTGGGTTCTCTCTGGGTACTCCAGCTTCCTCCCACAGTCCAAAGACATGCAGGTTTATTGGTGACTCTAAATTGTCCGTAGGTGTGAATGTGAGAGTGAATGGTTGTCTGTCTCTATGTGTCAGCCCTGTGATAGTCTGGTGACCTGTCCAGGGTGTGCCCTGCCTCTCACCCAATGACAGCTGGGATAGGCTCCAGCCCCCCGCGACCCTCAAGAGGATGAAGCAGTTAGAAGATGGATGGATGGCTCTCTTGACTGTAAAGGTTGCCGACCCCTGCATTCATAGACTGCAAATCTGTGAATTTGTTTACAAAGCTGTCAATGAACTGGAGAGCTTACCGCAATTTCAACTCTGATCTTCACTCTTATCAAACTTATGTCACCATCACATTCCCCTTTTTAAAACCCACCTAAGTCAATTTTCTGTAAAATATTTAGGACCTATAATAAAGAACAGTGATAATCAGCTTCCAGGTCAGTATTTCATAAATAAAATAATTTCTTAGAAAATACTAGAACTTGTGTTTAGGTTATGTACAGTCTTTGCTAATTTTCTTGTGAGTCACTTGTTTTGATCTGTTTCTAATTATTTAGGTTCAAATTACTTTTCTTATCAGTATGACTTTTTGTGTAAGAATAATGACTTACTAACATATTAAAAATTATATTCAGCTTACATTTCTTTTACGTGACAGCTCAACTCAAAATTAAGGGATACTTGTGTTAAGCCATTGCATATTCTGTTATTATTTATAGCTACTTGTTTTTATTCATCACCGCTGGCAAACGCCATGGCTGAAGGCATTACGTTTTAGGATTATCAGTCTCTCTGAAATGAATTATTTCAAGAACGCCTTGAGGGGAATTCTACAAATTTGGCACAAACGTCCCCTTGAACTTAATGATGAACTGATAAGATTTTGGTGGTCAAAGGTCACTATGACCTCACAGAATCCAATTTTTGGCCATAACATAATTATGACAAAACTTCACACAAATGTCTAATAGGATAAAATAATGAAATGATGACATGTTAATATCCAAGGTCAACTTTACTGTGACATCATAATGTTCTTGGGTGTCCATCTTGAAACTGTGCTGGGTTGAGATGTGTGTGAAGCCTTCATGTTTTAGAATATGTAGCTTCTGTGCAGCAACATCCACATTTGAAGCATCATCAACTGCCATATGAGTCTGATCAGACATGGTTGTAAAATGTAAGTTGACCGGCTCACAGAGGCATAAAACTACGGTAATCCTAGTTTGTTAATGTTCCTTTTTATGTGCTATTAAAAAAATCTATCAATTAAAGGTGGTGCTGTTAGTACTCCCAAATAAATGACCACCAGGTGTATAGACCTGGATAAATTAACTAAAGTGTAAATTAGAATAAAAGAGAAATGCAAAAACAAAGTCTGAATAATGAAGGTACGAGGTCAGCTGCATCACGGTAATGATCCTCCCAGTGTAACGCATAATGTGCTGAATAACTCAACAAAATGAGGGTGATTATAGTAAACACAAACCCACTCTGTGTTCTCCACATTCTCCATGACTTGTCAAGCTGATGATACTGAACAGTGGTCCAGATTAAGCAGAGGCTAGTGGCTGAACAATAACACATACATACACACGAAAACTCACAAATGCATACAGACAGTGTGCTCAAAGGATTTGCAGTGAAGTCTTCCCCAGTCAACCAGAACTAAGTCACAGAAAGACCATGTGTGAGTCACACAGGACCTCTCCTCCCTGTCCTGATCTGTGTGTGTGTTTCTGTCACTCAGTTTTTTAAGTCCTGGCTTAAGTTCAGTGTTTCGCCGTGAAATCTTCATCTGTTGCGTTGACTCCTCGCTGACCTTTAACAGGATTGGTCGCCACTGGATGTGTCGCTAACTCATCTTTAGCTGTAACAAGGCCAGACAGGAAGATGGCCAGTAGCTGTTTGCATGTGTGCACGTCACGTCTGTCTCAGTGTGTCCCCCTGCTCCTAACGACCTCCCTCCACGATCCCATCCAAATTTACCTACATTTGTGTTATGCAGTTTTGACATGTAATTCTTCCTCTCCTCTAACACCCTTCCCTCCCTTGTTCCGCCCTCCAGATGAGTTCGTGCAGCAGCCGTGCGTTGACCATCCTGTCCACAGTGTTCGGAGCCTGCGGGCTGCTGCTGGTGGGGGTGGCCGTGTCCACAGACTACTGGCTGATCATGGTGGAGGGCATCATCCTGCAGCAGAACCAGAGCATGGAGGTGAAGATGGCGCTGCATTCAGGCCTGTGGAGAGTTTGCTTTGTGGCGGGTAGGCAGATACGAAAATATGTTTGAATATTCACATTCAGAAATTAAAAGGCTGACTTTAAAACACACATACACACACACACACACCATTCAAACAGCGCTGCTGTGTGTGTGTGCATATGTCCACATCATCACAGTGACAAACACACAGAAACCAGCAGAGTGTGAGAGCAGTGAGGAGAGAAAAGAGAGAGGAGAGCTTCTGGCCTCCAGAGTCATAGCTGTCACAAAACATGATCGTTACCTGTGAGCAGCACTGCAGAGACCCACATGCTTTTTTTTTTCTCTTTTTTTTTTGGATTTGTTTTGTTTCCTCATGCAACACTGACTTTGAACCTAAAAGCAGAGCCCAACTTGTTTCTTGTTTTGTTTGATGCGTTTTCTCTCAGGAACAGAAAACGGGAGATGTGTTGCATCCGAGTACTTCACTGAACCCGAGATAGAGATCACCACCGAAAACACTGCAAACATCCTCAGTGAGTAAAACATGCAACAGCCCGGTGACATTACACAGTTATCTGCTGTATGAGAGGCTCTGCAGAGTCCCCCTGCTGATTGATTGAGGGTACTGAAGTTTGAACAGATCATTAGAGCTGCACCTATTACTGGATAAAGAGAAAACTGATTATTGATTTAGAGCAGTGGTTCCCAACTTTTTCTCTTGTCAAGGACCCCTAAATTGCTACACATTAGGTCAAGGTCCCCCATTCGATAAGATTTTGCTTCAGGGACCTCCATCTGAAAAGGTCTGAGTTGACAGATATGATTAAGACCAGAATTCTACAGTTATCAACCACAGTTGAGGAGTTAACTGTGGAGGAAGTGAAATCTATGATCACTTTTATGACTCTTATTCACATTGGGCTCACTTCTATAGTGAATTGAATAGTGAAAAATAAATTACTGTACTGTAAACTGAACATTTTGTATTTTTGGCTTTTTGAAGATGTCACCTCTGACTCTTGGAAACTGTGGTGGACATTTTGACACTGATTTTATAATAATCAAGAAAATAATTGTCAGATTAATCGATGAAAATGGTCATCAGTCCGTTTCAGCCTCTGTTCTCTAACAGTAATCAGATGAACTACACTGACGTGATTCAGAAAAGATCATCTTCATAAACAAAAATATGGCTTTAACAGAAATACCTGGTTGAAGTAAACGTAAATGGTGAATTCTTGTAGGCCGTGATGACATTTGTGCATGGTAAACAGAGCATCTCAAAAACTTCCAACATGGACTTGAGGTGTGACCACGAGTGATCTGGTGGGCAATCTTTATCTCCATCTGCTGTGGTAACCATAGTAATACCGCAAAACCAAACCAAGTGCCCCAGGAGGCTAGAGAGGTATGAAATATATATGTAACTTTATATTTTCCTTGACTTTAACCCAGAAATGAGCTGGCATTTTACGACTGACTGGGTTTTTTGAATGGGTTTTGGGTTAAGTGCCTGAAATAAGGTCTGTGGTTCACACAAGCGTAAGAGACTTTCACGTTTTGTTCTACAACATAAAATATGTCTGGTGATACCCCACTCATGAACTTTGAAGCTTCTGTATGTCTTTAAAAAAGGCAGTTGCTTACAAGTGGATAAATGAAACTACAGAATGTCATCACACCGAGCTGTACCAAACACAGCTTTACAGTGTCGTTATGATGGTACTTCGTGCAATTGCATTTAGGCTTTAATAGTCATGAAAGTGGTGTTTATTTGTGAAGATTATCTTGCTGAGCAAAAAGTGCGAGTATCATAAACCTTTGTTTCCCACAGAGCTTATTTTTGTCAATAATCAAAAATCCAATGGAAAAATCCCATAGGCTGTTTGACAAGGGAACCAGTGCAATGCTAACTTTCATGTCGGCCTACAGAAAAACGTCATACAACCGCTGATGACCTCTCCTTTCTACCTCTCTCTACCGATGAGCTGACCAATCTGAGTAGCACAGAACTGCATGATCACAGTTTATAGACTTCTGTATTTAAAAAAAATAATAAAAATCATCCGCAGACTTCAAAGCAAGTGTAAGGACAGCCTTCGTAAAAATGTAGTGGAGTTAAGAAGACAAAATTTGTCTTTCAAATAAGCTGGAGTCCAAGTAATACATTTCCAAAAAGTAATACTCTAATACTCAAGTATTAGCACACGACTCCCGACCCCCGGTGTTGACTCCATGGCTACGGCCTTGGATTAAACATTTAGTGTAAAGCTGATGTTTCTCTGTGATCTCACAGGTTTACAATCATGTAGCTGTGTTCTGTTGTAACATCCTAACACCTTAACTCTGTTTAGTTAAAAAGCAACAAGATGCTTCACTGGAAACACTAAATCTGAGATATGTCCATACCCTGTGAAATGTAAACCATTATAAGAAAGGAAGAAATTTTCCCATCTCACCATTTAAAAGATGAAAGTCACGACATCTCCACATAACTGGCTTTATATTCCAGACTCTACTGCCTCAGATTATATTAACTAACACTTTCAGAGCTCCAGAGACATTAACATTCACCTTTCCCAGCAGTGTAAGGACACATTACATCAGCTGTGTTTAACACTGTGACCTCTCCTCCCTACAGAGATGGTGCGGACAGCCACTCCCTTCCCGATGGTGTCGCTGCTCTTTGTCTTCACCGCCTTTGTCATCAGTAACATTGGACACATCCGGCCTCAGCGAACCATCCTGGCCTTTGTGTCCGGCATCTTCTTCATCCTCTCAGGTGGGAGCCATTACTCATGTCCCGCTGTCACTGCACCTTCACTGCGTGATTGATTACAGCAGCCTGGTGTGTCCTGTGTCACACATGGACACACTCCATCACGGCTCTATTTTGGGTGCGTGTTGCAGGTGTGTAGGCTGTCAGGAGAGCAGGTGACGATTAGTTTTCAGTGTGGGAGTTTCTTGCTCCTCTGACTTTGCATTACTTTGGATTAAACAGGCTTTATGTGAGAAATTATGAGCTAGGGATTGTGAAAACTCTGACAAGACTGAAATACTCTCACAGCATCATGGACAGGCCTTTCAGCTTCATTTCCTGCATTAGTGCAGTTAACCCTCTTGAACAGCAGGTGGCTGTAATGCTCCCATCTCTCATCCTCAGTGTGTAGTAAAGACAGTCAGGAGCCAAATTGGAACTCATGTTCTCTGAAGGCTGTTTCACATGACACGTTTTAGAAGGAAGCAGCGCTGCAGAGCTCAGAGGAGCATCAAACGTGGGCCGCAGCGACAGCTCCTGACTTTGCTGTGGCGGGGACATGCTGATAAAGGGTGGAGCAGAATAATAGGTGTTATGTAACGGGGGTTATGTAATGTTTATAGCCTGCGCTGGAAGTGTTGCAGTGTTTTACTTTATGAGGTATTTTGATAATAGGGTGATAATAAGGGGCAAGTGTATCAAATTGCTTTTCAGCGGTTAGATTCTCTGCAGCACTGAGCCTCACTCTCTTTCCACACACTGCCTTCCCTACTCCCCCCCCCCTCCCTCCGCCTCCCCCTCCTCTCTTGTTCACTCAGCTTCTTAGATTTCTTTGCTTTTTCTGTTTCTCCCTTCTCTCAGTCACTCTCCTTCCTGCTCACACCTTCATTCACAGTATAGTCTTTCAGTAGTCACAGTGGATGTGGTGGTGTTGATGTGAGCATATTCTGCTGGTATCACCGACATGCTGGTCTGGTAAATATTGTAGTCTGGGTCATGTTCTGGGTGATATTACAGAATTCATAGTGAAAAAGCACAGCATGTAGCCACAGCTGTTCAAGCATGGTTAGAGCTTTATATTCTTACCCCACAGACATCCTGCATATGCATGTGTACTCGTAGACGCATAATTTACCTCTACGTCTTCTTCCTTTTGTCTCGCCCACATGCACACCCTTTCTTTTCCTTCCTCTGCTCTTAGCGTGCACATGCATGTGTGTGTTTCCTACAATTTCCTGGTGTTACTTATTTAGATAGAGATGTACTTCCTGTGCAGGATTGGCAGCAGCATGGTTTCTGCATTTTCAATGCTTTTCAATTTTAACCCAACAACACAGCCTCTTAAACAAGCCGTTCATTGCAAAGGACATAACTACTCGACAGCCTCGTGGTACATTTGAATTTTGCAGTGAAAGCTAAAAATACTCGTATTTGCTATTTACAGCATGTAGCTTTCTTTGAATATTGATTCTTCGATGTTGGCCATATGTTGCGCCTCATGCATTTAACATGTTGGAGGCAGAGTGGAGAGCGCGTGGGTGTTCTCGGAGGAGGGGGTTTTAATGTTGTATGTGTTGCTTCTGGGGGAAAACGGTCATTGAAAGCTGATTCTGGTTTTCCATACGGTATATGAAAAGTTTACAGTGTATGCTGCATGTAGCTTCTTAGTAATGGACTTGAAGGCGTGTCAATCTGCTTTCATGTTTTTACTTCCTTTCAGTCTTTATCTGTCTTTTTTTGAAACATGTCTTTATCATGATTTTCAAGAAGAACCAAATTATACAATTACAAGCTCAGCCGTTAATCAATATGACGTTACATTGAAATTAAAAGTACTTTGCTCCTGGGATAAGTAAAGGAAAGAAAATTAGTTTCTTATGAACGCAGATCTGCAGGCAGTCCTGTCCCCTAGAAATTACATTTATATGCTATTAAGTTTTTTTGACCCGACGAGAATCTGACTGGGATCAAAATGTTGTCTCTTTACTTCAAAGAATGTATCTACACAATCACAATATCTGTATCTGCAATATGTTCACTGACATTTCTGATTTTCCTTCATTTTTCTTTGCCACAACCTGCAGTGCAACATCTGCTCATAGCAACTAAAGCATGAATAAACTCTTTTGAGGGTTACATTTAGGCACTTAAAGCATGTAGTTAAGGTTTGGGAAAGATCATGGTTATATGATTAGAAAGTCAACAATGACTTTAAGCACAAGAAAAGAGGAGTTTACTTTATTTACAGTTAACCGTAAACCCAGTGTTTCATTAAGCTGAAAGTGAAAATGACTAACTTTTTTTAACTGTCTCCTTTCCCCAGTGTTTCAAAGTGGTATTGTTTTTGGTGTCGCTGTCGCAAAGACAACCTCATTTCGCTTTCTGTTTTTCCTCAAAGCCTAACAGTGAGTCTCTTTTTATTTTGGTGGGTAGAGTTTCCTTTGCAAAGAACTCATATTGATACACTTTGGTGACTAGCGAGAGCTACCAGGAGCTACCAGGAAAACAAAAGCACTGTCCTCTTTCTGTTTTCATTGCGCAATTGTTGACACACTTCTTAGATCGAGTCTTCATTTTCCACTGAGATTGTACCTGGTGGCTGACAGACTTGAATAACGAAAGCGAGGCTTATAGGGAACCAACATAAACACAAATGATGTTATTATTTATGCAATCAAGATTTATTTCATAATGAAATGCTTTAACTTATAAAGCAAAAAGTTTATCTGTGTCCTTATTAACTAGAGTACTTATATCTCCTAAACCTAACAGCACACTGAATAAAAAGTATCACTTCCTGCACTTGGAAACTCTGCCAAATACAATCTGTATGAAATTGTGTTTCCCTCCAAACTAATTTTGGCAAAACAATTTAGTAGTGTGGAAATGTGATTTTGCATGAGACAGGGTTGCTGCAGGCGAGGAACAAAGCCACTTTCAGAGTCCTTCCCAATACACACACACTCTCACACACACACATCCTTGTACTTGTATTTTTGTGAGAACCCTCGTTGACATGATGCATTCCCTAGCCCCTTACCTTAACCTTAACCATCACAACTAAATCCCTAACCTAACCCTAACCTAAAAGTTATTCTAATCTGAATCCTAAAAAAGGCTTAACCCTCAAACAGGCCTTTGGAAAAGTGAAGACTGATTAAAATGTCCTCACTTTGCAAAAATGTCCTCACTCTCTTGCTAAAATACATCTTTGGTCCTCACTGTGTAGCATGTACAAGTATACACACACACGCAAATTCTGTACTTCTATCTTTGTGAGGACCCTGACTAACATGATGCCTTCCCTAGCCCCTTACCTTAACCTTCACAACTAAATGCCTAACCTAATTCTGACTTGAATCTTAAAACCAAGTCTTAACCCTCAAGCAGGCCTGTGAAGATGTGAGGACCGACCAAAATGTCTTTCTCTCAGAAATGCCCTTACTTTGTTTGTTAAATGTGTTTCAGTCCTGACCATGTAGCAGAGACACACACACACACTAAGAACACAGGATACAACAAGAGGAGAAATCAGAAGGTCATCCAATTGCCTCCATAAATGCTTTAGTTATTGTTCTTCAGAGTGTTGTGTGCAGAATTTTTGGAAACTTATCAGATTTATAAAGTAGCTCATCTTTTGTTTGGGAACTCATTTTTTCCATGAATAAAGTCTACATTGTTTTGCTTCTATGAGTCATTCTTTTCATCTCTGCAGGTCATTATTTTTTTTATCTCTTTATCTATCATTATAATACATACACACCCTCTCTGGTCTCTCTCCCATCTCTTTATTAAAGTTGGAATTTTTGAGGCTAATTGCTTGGTGTGGTCACTCCACATCCCATTGCTCTCTCTCAGTCTCTCTCTGTCTGTTAAACTCTCGCCACGCTGGTGCAGCTGTCTCTATTGGATTATAATGACCTCCTGGGTCTCTCTGTCTCTCTCTGACTCAGTGTCATTGTTAATGTGCTGTGTGCAGGCCTCAGTCTGGTGGTGGGTCTGGTGCTCTACATCTCCAGTATTAATGACGAGGTGATGAACCGGCCCAGAGAGCCCGAGCAGTTCTTCAACTACCACTATGGCTGGTCCTTCGCCTTCGCTGCCTCTTCCTTCTTACTCAAAGAGGTCGGTCTGGGCTGTGTGTGTGTGTGTGTGTGTGTGTGTGTGTGTGGTAGTGATAAAAAATATATGAAAGAGTGTGAGAGAATGTGTGTCTGTCTGAAGGGCATCAAATTTGGTAGGGACATTAGGGACATGTCCCCATAAATATCAAGTGACTACTGAATCGTCCCCGGCAATAGAGTGCTGCAGGAATGAGTCCTAAAACCAGGAAATGAGTTTGCATTTTACCGCTCCCAGTTCCCTCATCTCCAAGTCAATTGGTTTTTTCACTGGGTTTTTGGTGAGATGGCTGAAATAAGGTCTATGGTTACCACAAGCTTAACAAACTTTCACATTTTATTCTATAAAATAAAATACGTCAGTAAAAAAACGAGCTTGTACCGAGGCTGTAGGTTTCATTTGGGGGTTTGGGGGCCCTCTTCCAGGAAATTTCATGCGCCAGTTTATGATGGAAATGTCTTTATTTATTGTAAAGAAAAACACAAATTTCAAGCCATAGATGACAATTCAAAATATAGAAATAGGCTACAATAGAATATAACACAGTGAGTTTCTCTGTTTCTCTGTTATCTCTGCTGATTCAGCACATGTCACTTTCCCATCCTCCATTGTGTCTTCTGTTCGGGGAAGTACCCTCTTTAAATGTACATGTAACACCTATTCACTATGAGAAGTCAGTTCATTTTAATTTATTCATAAATCCCTGGACTTCAATAGCTCATGTGTGTTTCAGCAAGATATTTACTAATGTTCAGAACTTTCTGCACGGTCAAATCATGTCCCAGACATCTGTGTTCTCTAAGAAGTTGAGAATCAAGTCGTAATATTACAAAAATGAACTTTTATATTAATGAGAATAAAGCCAGAATGTTTCAAGAACGAAAATCTACCTGCTGTTTTGTCTGCTGGGCGTTACACTTTTGTTCTGTTGATTCGGTAGTTTCCCCTTCAGACCGTCTGACAGACACACAACCCTGTTTGGGACTCTCTCTATATGAGGCAAAGTTTAAGCGGCTGTGCACTGCTCTTCATTGGAGGTGGAATACCAAAACTAGCTGACAACACCTCTGATCAGACATAATAACATAAATGGACATGATTTGTCCTGTATTTTCATGTACAGAACGGTTAGTATGAGGATAATATAAATGAGTTTGCCGAAATATCGGTAGGGACATGTCCCTACTGTCCATATGCAAACCTATGCTCTTGACTCGTAGCCTATATTTTGAAATTTTAGAAAAGACAGTTCTTAACAAGTGGCTAAATGAGACCACAAAATGTCATCGCGCCGAACACGGCTTTACAGCCTCGTAGTGGCGAAGTTAATCATGTGACCGTGGTGCAGTTTGTTTATAGCCTTACATTAATGTTTGTAAACCTACGCCCTTGAATCGTAGCCTATATTTTGAAGTTTTTACGCATCTTATAAAAGACAGTTCTTAACAAGTGGCTAAATGAGGCCACAAAATGTCACCACGCCTAACTCGGTTTCACAGCCTTGTTGTGGTGGTCGTGGTGTGGTTTGTTTATTGCCTAACGTTAGCTTTTTACTTCTGGTGATTGCATTTATGCTTAAAGAATCCTAAGAATATTATCTTGCTGAGCAAAACATATCTAAATTTCTGGTTGCCACAGATGTTATATTCTGCAATAATCCAAAAACCAATGAAAATATCACATAGACTTTTTTTTTATAAGGGAACCAGGGCAAAGCTAATTTCCGCATCGGCCTACCGAATAAAACGTCGAGACTGCAGCTCCGTCACATAGATATACAGTATATAAAGGCTAAGTGAAGGAGACACCATCTTTACCTTAACTGTTCTGTGCACAAAGACACTGAACAATTTGCATCTTGTATTGATTTAGTAAGGGGCAGTGCATTTTATTTTTTCAGTACAAGATGATTAAGGCACCCTGGTCCACATTTGTTATAAGTTGTAGATTGGCGTAGCGAAAGGCAAAAATTAATGCCTAAAAATGACCAGTATACAGGAAATGAAGTGTTTGACGCTTCAAATTTCCTCAGGGGGGGACCTCCAGACGCCCCCTTTAATATGTGTTCCCCGAAGTGTTAAAATGAAATCTGTGCTCTTGGTCTGCGTGCATACATATGTTACACACAGATAATATATTTTCATTTCTATGGTATGAGTGTTTTTTTCCTGGAGTGTTGCATGCTGAGTGTGCAGGAAGGTAAGGTGATTGGTTTTCTGTAGATATGGTGAGGCATCAGTGGTTTGTGTGAGTCTGTGTGTTCATTTGTGCATCCATGCGTGGTGATGTCTCATATGAATCCTCTGCTCATACCCCCCACCACCACTTCTCCTCCTGCTGCTTTCCCATCATCAGCAGCACTGCTCTTAATGTGGTGCAGTGGACACTAACCTCCTCCCTCCCTCATCTGTTCTCCACACACTTGTCTCCGTTCTTTCTTTTCCAATCTGTTTTATGGGCTTCAAGCGTACCCTCATCTTTCTAAATCAAAAGCACACACTTACACCTCTCTACTTTGTACATTCCTTTTAACACTTCTCACCTTTCAGTCACTTTTAATCTAATTTCCCCAGCCATCACTTGTTACTGCGTCTTTGAAATTTGTCTCTGAACTCAATTTATTTACGCGACTAAATTCCTCTCTCCCTGTCGCATCTTATCACCCCCTCATCTCCTCCTGCTTCCTCTTCTCACTCACTGTCTCAGGGGGCTGGGGTGATGTCAGTCTATCTGTTTATGAAGCGCTACGCCGAGGAAGAGATGTACCGCCCCCACCCTGCGCTCTACCGCCCCCGCCTGTCCGAGAGCAGTGACTACAGCGGCCAGTTCCTCCACCCAGAATCCTCCTGGCCTCAACCGAAGCGAGGCCGCAGCACCTCTGAAGCCTCCAGTGACATCTCCATCCAGCTCAACCAGGCACCACCAGCACCCCCCAAAAGCAGCCTCCAAGGGCAGGGCAGCCCACCTTCTGGGTCGTCCTCCGCAGGGAGCTACCAGATGCCTCCACAGTCTGCTGGCTACCCCACCACGCACACCCTCACCAGGTCGCACTCCTCACACCCCCAAGGCCAGGCTCTCCCCATGGCAATGCCTCCGTCACCCGTACCTCCCCCTCACTATCACACACACATGCACATGAGCGCCTCCCCCTGTTAGGAAGCAGGAGCACTGGGGAGGGAAGAGACACTGACTCCTCATAATCACGTACACTGTACATTTAGCTGTGGATGAGAGTTAATGCTGAGCTTAGAGCACAGATCATGTGAGATGAAGTGGAGGGAGAGGTGATCAAACATAATAAAATGTAGCTTTGGAACAATATGAACCAAGAACAGAGGAGGTGTTGGAGAGTAAAAGGAAAGGTTTAACAGGATTGCGGGGGATTTGACAGAAACCGTGATGGACACAGAACAGTAGAAACAGGAGAAAAAGAAAAAGGAATTTCGGGTTGTCATAATGGAAAGAGGCAAAAAGAGTTTCCTAGAAAGACTTTAGAGGTTAGGTTGAGTGACAGAGGAGATATAGGAGAGGGAGTGTGAGGCAGGGAGAGCGAGGGGCTGCGGTATAATACAAGATACTGCAGTGCTGCAGGAAATTTGTATGCACTTGGAAATGTACAATGCAAAACACTGATCACAAAGACTGAGGATGCACATAGTTTTATACATACATAATTCATAAAAATACACAGAAAAAGGTACCTTTTTTTACCAAAAGGTAAATGTGGTTATATTCTTGTCTTCTCTGAATTTCTTACATCATCAGTCCAGTTTCATAACTCACAATGTCAAAATAATATTAATGATATTATTAATTAAAAAAACATTAGTTAAACAATAGAGTAATTCTTAAATGAGAACACTGTATGTGAATGTTGTTAATCTTTGTAAAAAAAAAAAATACAGACAGACAGAAGTGGATGATGTTCTGAAATATCATAAGAGCAAATCTTCATGTTTTACATATTTGTTTAAGATACAAATTTATAAAATTCTTGTATATAAAATTGCACATGAGGAGTTCTATATAGCTGTTGTAAATTATGAATGAAGCTTTGGCACAAGTCACATCAAGAAAATGTCTGACTCATTCTGCTTTGGATGAAGACTCTGCAACAGGCGCACTACAACCAACAACGCACCCTGTGGATGCAGCGCACACTGGTTTAAAGGAGGAACCACCCGGCGCTGACACGGTGGTCTGATGCCCTCTACTGGCCACTGCTCCGCACTGACCCTGGATCAGCTCTGGGGCCCAGGTCACTACTTTTTCATGCACTCTTCCTTCCTCACTGGTCTGCACTGTGTGTCAGGTGATGGTGCAGCACAGATGAGTCAACGGTGAATGTCAGGAGCAAGGAGACATTTTGAACTGCACATGGATCAAGATTTATGCTTTAAAGACTGGTTAGATGTATTTTTTAAAAGCTTCAAAGCTGTTTATATATATCTGGAAATCTCACATGGTGAAAGTATTAATTGCATTTGCACTTACTGCTCAAAGGATGATACCACTGTTAGTGAAATACAGGTCCTCACTACGTAGACAAAGTATTTAAAATGTTTTTGGTGACAGTGCATCCTGCTAAAGGTTTCTAGACTACCTGAAAATATGTTTTGCGCTCTCTTGTAACTGATACAGCTAATGATTAATTTTATTTTCTGTTAATCTGCTGATTACTTTCTAGACTGATCATTTTGTCTATTAAATGTCAGATAATAGTGAAAAATGCCAAGTTGATGTATTTAAACAGCTAGTTTTATTTGATCTGTTATCCAAAAGCAAAAGATAGTCCTTATTCCACCCTGTGACAAAGGAATGCACCGAATACTTGCAGTTGAAAATCTGGCACAAGCAAGAGTTTAGTATTTTGCTTTGAAACTGACTGAAATGGTTGTTTTGCTATTATTTATTTATGTTGATGGACTTACAGTAATTGATAAATCAGGTATTTTCAGACGATCCCACATGGGTCACAGTAGCACTTCCTTCAACATCACAATGTAGCAGACTGTGTAGGACGTTGTAGGATGTTTTAGCCAAGCACTTTAACCAAATACAGTTATATTGTGGGCATGAATGGATCAATAAATGAGCTTGCAGGCTCAGGAGTCAAGAGTGCAGGGCACCCCCTTGGCCTTCACCTGCAAAGTGTCACTAAAATTAACACATGTGGAGCAAGAAGAGACTCTAAATGACTGCAAATAGACACAGGGAGGCTCACAAAGATAACAAAAGGGGTCAAAACAACCACAAAGAGACACAGAATGACAACAGAGAGAGACACAAAACAACTTAAATGAATTAAAACAACTACAAACAGGCATAAAAAGACTGCAAAAAGACACAAGGAGGCTCAAAACGACAACGAAAAGGGTCAAAATAACCTCAAAGAGACACAAAATGACAAGAAAGAGATGCAAAACAAATTCAGTTAGATTCAAACAACTACAAACAGGCATAAAAAGACTGCAAAGAGACCCAAAACAACTTCAAACAGATTCAAATGACTACATAGACACAAAATGGCCACAAACAAAAAAGTAAAAAACTACAAAGGAACATAAAAGACTACAAAGAGATGCAAAACAACAACAAAAAGAGGCTAAACAACTATCAAGTTTATCTGTGGTGGGGCCTTCGGCGTGTCTGTGCCCGGGGGCCCATTGTCTTGTAATCTATAATAATTGTTTTTGTTGTACATAATGTATTTTCAGATGCTCTAGAACATTAATGCACTTCAATACTATACCAGTATCTTTATCTTTAGACAAGCAGGACCTGCATATCAGAAACAGTCGTATCTTAATTTAGAATAGTTTGTTTGTCTTTGAGGCACATCATGCACAGGGATACGTTAAAAACAATATATCTCTGTATTGAGAATTAAACCACCGTGTCATTGTGTAATGGCTGGTTTTCATTATCACTGTGATGCTGGAGAGAGGGAAACACACAGATGTCGTACAGAGGATGTGTGGAAGAGAAATCTTGAAGATGTACAGGGGAGTATGTGAAGTGAGATCATGGAGATATCATCATATTTTGGCCTTTTGCAGGGTTTTGTTGTGCAGGTGCGCCGCTCCTCAGCACCACCCTGCTTTTTGTTTATGCAGTTGTACAAATTCACACTGAGGTGAAGCCTACTGTAACTGCAGCGTTCTGTTGTTGGCTCTGCTGTTACAGTTAGGGGGTTAAGTGCCTTGCTCAAGGGCACCTCAGCAGTAGCTGCTGAAGAAGATCAAAGTATTTCCCTTTATAGATTTTTCCCAACCAACAGGCATCTAAACCCTGCGGTTAAAATCCAGCTATCTAACCTTTAGACTGCTGCTGACCCCGTCATGACCTTAGTGACTGTGCACAGCTGCCCTGTTTCTCCCCTCACATCACTAATTTCCATTTTAATTTGTAGAACCGTTCGATAATCCTTCACTGCATCTTAAACTGCGGCACTTCTTTCCCTTTTCATCTCTGTACCTCTTTGTTTTTCCCTCTCTACTACCCCCAGCTTCTCTCTTTGCCTCTACATGATTACATAAAAGGGTGTAGCTGTGCTTGCTTCCGCATAAAGCCCGGACTTCTTGCACATGACTGTCTTTGCAAAGAAAAAGAAATGGGTAAAACAAATGCTTTTCAGTGCTTCAATGGAACTGACGCTGTATAATCTTGAGTTACATAGCAGTTGTTGAGTCAATAGCAGTTGTGATTAAGATCACTGTTCTCGAAAGTGTTGACGTCTGTCACTCACTTTCTTTAAACATGAATAAAACTTTCAACTTGGGTTCATTTCACACTGTTCGCCCTCTCTGCTTATCTGCTGAAGTTATGTATTTTTATATATTTTTTTCTACTTTTTTTTTTTGTTAAATTTTGCTATGAAAGTGTTCGGACAGAACTGAAAAATATTCCCTCATTTTGACATTAAATGTAGTGATACAAGCCCAGCATGCACTTATAATAGTATGATACATAAAGACTGTTACTCTGGCTGGTCCCTGTGATGGAGGAAACCGTTGTAAGTGAATGCACACTGCACTGCGGTGAACCACTGGGTGTTAACCAGGCTCCCTCCTCAGTCACGGCAAGCCACCACAGCCTGAGGGCAACAATTGATCAGAGCGTTGTATGTGTGCATGCATTTGTGCCTGACTGTGTTTGTTGGCATATGTGGTTGCGTATGTATGAAGGATTGTAATTGTTTATTATAAACAGCCTGAGACTAAAAATCACAGCATTTAAGATATTTCAATGTATTATAACATAAAGTAAGAGAAGTGACACTTAAATTAAATCACCGTCTCTAAAATTTAGTCTGTGTGACATAAATTTAAGAAGAACTTGTTTTTGGTCAAGGTCAGAAACAGAGTGGAGTTAATGGAATGAGCCATGTAGGTGAACTAATAATATATCTGGAGTGAGAGCCAGTTTGCAAAATTAAATAGAGACAAAATACAATCAGACATCTCTCAGAAAGTATAATATAATCCAGAACTAGACAGAATTTGAATGCTAGATGCAAATTTCAGGGGAGACTGGGGTTGACTGGCACCCTTTTCACATTCTGCCACCTTTCTCTGGCATAATTTATGTTAGAATATTCTAACCAGCAGCGACTGCAAGGTTAAGGTCTCAGCTTTAAATATATATGTTTCAATGTAAACAAATGTCACCTAAAATCAGGTGATTTGAGATTAAAGTCACCTTGTCCATTTGAACCAACCAGCCCCATCAGGGTGTTGGAGGGCACAGTGTTAAAATGCTATAGCGACAAAAAAAGAAGCAATCAGTAATAACAATTTGAACATTCAACTCAAAAAAGAACCAGACAATATGAACATTTCATAGAATATTTACTTATTTTAAAGACAAGTATTTCATCAGTAGAAATGTCTGATCGTAGATAATTTGCGTATATGAGTACACAGATCGTAACCTCTCCTCTCTGATAAATGTCCTAATCTCTACTGACTATCTTTTCACAACCCGGTCTCGCTCCACAGTCGTCGAAATCCGGCGCTTGGGCAATGACTTCCTGCGTCAGTTGCGATAAAAAAGGCGTCCTTTCACGTCAGCATGATACGCAACTTAGTCATTATAGTTTAACGGTTGGCGGCATCATTTCCTAAACCTAACCACAGTTGTTAGTTGAAGAGAAAAAATGTCAATTTGCGATGTTGTACTGACATAAAGTGTTTATTTTGAAAGAGACTGTATGTAAACAATACATTTCCTGTGAAAGCAGAAGTGTATCTTGAAAGAAGACAATCCATGTAACAGGCAGAAGTTGACACGACGTCCCAGAACGTCAATAACCAATGCACCCAGGGTATCACATGTCGTATGTGGACGTGGAAAGTCCATGACCAAACGTTGATATGTGACGAGATTGGAGTGAGAATGTGTTGCCAGAAAATATAAACATTTAAAAGAACATCTGCCAATTTTTAAAACAACATTTTTAAGCAATTTATCGGTAGGAATGTCTTTAGACTTAACTTCTTAGACTAGTGTCCAAATCTCTATGGACTGTCTTTTTACGACCTGGTCTTCCTCCGAAGTCATTGAAATCTGGCGCTTGAGCAGTGACTTCCAGCTTCAGACACTGACGAAAAAAGCCATCCTTTCATGTTGGCATGATACGTGGCCAGTAGCTGTTATAGCTTAACAGCACCCAGTGATGTCAGAGGGAAACGCAGTGGGACAACATTGAAAGTTAAGGCGACGAAAGTTTGAATAGGGCAGGTGGGAGGGGCGGTGGATGGGTCCAACAACCAATGACCATCAATCAGGAGGGCAGTGTTTGCTTACACATTAAGACTGTAAGGTCAAACCCTGTTCTTTTTTCCTAAACCCCACCAAATGCTTTTGTTGCCTAAACTAAACCACGTGTGTGTTGGCAAAATGTAACCATGTGCCTTTGTTGCTGAAGGAAAAGAAAAAACGTCAGTTTGCCTGGTACTGACATAGTGCGTTTATTTTGAAAGAGACTGTATGTAAACGGCACCTTTCATGTGAAAACTTAAGTGTATTTTGAAAGACGATAATGCATGTAACAGGCAGAACTTGACCCGGCATCGCAGAACGTCAACAACCAACGTATCCAGGGTACCTTGCACTTCATATTTGGACGTGGACAGTCCATGACCAAACGTTGATATGTGACGAGACTGGAGTGAGAATGTATTTTGTACCGCCTCGTATATGGGAGTCTGAAACTAAAATTTATTTTAATTGATCTATTTATCCATTTAACTACTTTTACTATAGACTATTCAGAATAACTATTAAAAATTAACAACATAACTCTGTTTTTAATCTTTCAAAATAGTTATAATCTGTCAAAATACAGGTAAAGTTAGAACTCTTAATTTTACACTTCAGTAAAATCAACCAGCCCTCCTCACATTTGACCCAACGTTGTAATTAAATTATGTGAGCCAGCTGCCATCACTCATCACAGACTTTCAAATCTTCTATCAAAATTTAGCTGCTTCCTTTGTTTAATAACTAAAAGTGTCTCTGTCTAATGCAGTTTTATACCACATTCCGTCCACAGACCACTTTTTACCTTTGATACTATAATATTAAATGGTACCCTTACAAAATTAGTAAGCGGCTTCCAGATGTTTTAACACAGTAGATGAGTGCAGGTGAATGAAACAAACATTTTGATGTCACATTTTTGTCTCTGTGACCTTCACATGACCAGAAAACAGCTGTGTGCCAACTAACCCCGGCCTCTCCTAAACAGTAATGTGTCTGTGTGTAACAGAAAGAGAGTGAGAGGTGGTACATTAGGAAGTCAAACATCAAACATCCACAGGTCAATAAAACTAAAAAGCGTGAGCACACTCGGCTGCCTGACTTCCAGGACTGCGAGCTGAGTGTGTGTAGTTGTGTGTGCGTGTGCGTGTGAGCGTCTCTCCTGATGAATGAAGCCTGACTGCTAGTGTAAACAATTGAGATTAAATTGTGGCTTGTGGTTGTTGTGTGGCCACTTTTCTGTAATAATGTGCTTTTCACTGAGCTCGTGTGCATGTGTGTGTGCCTGTGTGTGCATGTGTGTGTGTATTTGCTTCCTTTTGTTTGTCTGCTGTGTGCGTGTGTTTGACTTTATGTGTGTGGCAGTGTGGGTTGAGTGGATCTCTCTTTTCACCATCACCATTACTGCATGAAAGACCTGTCACTCTGTATTAGCTCTCTTCAGCTCTCCCTCTCCCCTCTGTGTGTGTGTGTATGTGTGTGTTTGCATGTGTGTGTGACAGAGAGACATAGAGAGAGGGGTGAACTGGGCAGCAAAGCCATTTTAAAGCTATTGAAGGTCATTGTCCGCTCAGTTTTGTGCAGCAGCTCCAGCCACTGGCTCCATTGTTATAGATCTATGACATAATTCAGTCTGCATGACACTTACTGGAGACTGAATATTTTTTTACAATCACAGTCAGTCATCACTTTTATTTTAGGGATGCTGCTGAATTTCTGTCCACACTGATGCATGAGTATTGACCTGTAGATATTTCATGATCTCTCTGTCTCTCTCTGCAGGGCTGCGCTCGTGCTGCATTTCCCAGAACTACCAGCGCGGCCCCCATCATCATCATCATCATCACCACAGAGGAAAAGTGTCCCAGTGGCGCTCCATCGAGTCACTCTCCACCATAAAAAGGGAAAAAATCGACATCAATAACACTCACACACATACACACACAGATATAGTATATATATAGCTATATAACCTGGCCATGGCTGGTAGGCTACTTACAACCGCACAGCAGTGCGCGCGTGCCACACGCTCCAATAAGCACATCCAGACCAATTCTCTCAATATGAGAGAGAAGAGACACAGAGGGAGGGAGGGAGGGGAGATGATGATGATGATGGGGGGCTTTAAAACCCTCCGCCGTGCTCTTGCAGCGCAGCATACTGTCGTAGATTTCATCTTGTGTCGATTCTGACATTATCCGTCACCACTCACATCACTGAGGAGTTTTGGTGGGATGCGACAAGTTGCTTGCGTCGGGCTCGGTGTGGGAGAAATAGATAGAGGAGCAGACAGGCAGGCAGGCAGGCAGGAGAGCGCTCGTCCAACCGGAGGGGAGGGGGGAGACGCATTCTCCCCGAGTACACACACAAGCAGCGGCCACATCCACTGTAGACAAATCCGTGTTCAGTGACGTGTTTTGTATCAGCCTTTTTTTTTTTTTTAATGCAACCCTTTTTCCATCACTGGCTGATTTAAATTTAACCAGGAATTGAGAACCAAGTCCCTCGCGTGCTTCTTATTTATCAACTCTATTCATCCCCCTTTTCTATTTATTTATTTTTGCCTCGATAGACCCGTTATTCAGCTCATCCACCGTCCACCCCCTGTCTTCTTTTTCCCTCCATCTCCTCGCTGGGAGCGCGACGCGCTGCGAATATCTGAAATTAAAAAAAAAAAAGCCTGCAGGTAAGACCTCTCCAAGCTTCTTTGTATCATCACAATAACACTGTTGTTTGTTACTTTGCAGCTTAATGGATACACAGTTCATTCAGTGTCATTTACACGCCACATTGATTTGTTTCACGTTGCCTGCAACTTAGCCCACTCCTGACAGTGTGGACTACGGAATTTACTGGCAAAAAAATTAATAATGATAATAATTCTCAGACTTGTGCCACTTCTCTGATTAAATGCTGATTGATAATTTTCCCACCTATTTCCGCGGGCCTATAATTAGCGACGGCAACGTCTATTATGCAAATGAAAGCCTTATAATAGCTCGTTTGAAGCTCTCCCTGCATCCGCACCGCAGGTGTGGGGACTAAAATATCTGTTGTATGCGCCGAAATGGACGCACACTGAGGAGTGATTTCTGCGGATGTGGATGTCTTAATGTGTCCCAGTCCACTGACTTTTCTCTGTACCGGCCGCTTGATGCTAGGCGTCCATTTTCCACCGTGTAGCCTATGCAAGCAGGGTGATGTGTGTAGCCTACTCTATTAATGAATGCACCGCAGTCCGCATCACTATACTTGAGCTTTGCACGCTCTCAGCACCGAGCTTGTAGCCTATGTGTCTAATCAGTGGTCTGCACAGCTTCTGCCGCTCTGCTGCTGCTGGACTCCTCACAGCGCAGGGCCAGCATCTTAGCTTCGTGTTGGACCTGGGCCACATCATGTTATCTGATGCGTTATGAGATTCGTTTTCCTCTCAGCCACACTGTCTGCTCTCACTGAGCTCTGACAGATCCAGAGGTAAAGGGCACCAAACATCTGGCACCTTATCAATCATTCATTTTTCATCAGAGCTCAGATCACATCTGGGCTAAAGGTGGAGTGAAATGTCTTGTGATTTGGAGATGCTAAAGGAGTGTGTGCACTGCAGCATTCAGGAGTCACCATGCACTGATAGAAAAAACAAGGTAGTGAGTGAATGAGTTATACCTGTCTCCACTGAGGCTGCAGCCCATGACAGGTGCAGCTCTGAGTGATTATCGTCATCTGAGGTGAAACAACCAAATGTGGTCACTTGTAGTTATCGTACAATCTTTTTCCCCTCTGAGCTGAGCTTTTGATTTAGGTGCTGCATCTCCTCAGCACAGGGACTGGCCTTTTTTGCAGCAGCACAAGTGTCTATCAGCAGCACCTGCTCCTTCGTGGTTGTGATGCAGATCTAACTTGTGTAGCTCTCAGTGTCGCAGGGATGAAGCTGAACTTCTTACATTTACATCACACTTACCTGTAAAGTTCTGGTGTTGATATGTGGGTGGTGATTGATAGTTAAATAGTAGTTTTTGTTTATTATTTTAATAATTACATGAAATTAGTGAGCATATAGTTGTTAATGAGAACCTTAAAGATGATTCTGGAGAAACACTGTTGATATTTAAACTCAAAACCCGAACAAAGACACCCCTCCTTTCAGTGCTCGCTCCACTCATATCTAACACATTATCATCCCATCCCGCCAAATACGGATGCTTGGTCAGTGGCCCTACATGTCAAAATATGGGGTGCTGGTTAACTTCCTGGATGTCCAGGAAGTTCCTCTCAATTTAGACTCGATACGTGCATTGTGCCTTTTCAAAATGCGCTTCCGTTTTCGCAGGAAATGTCCAGTTTCTGCTTGTTAAACCCGTAGTTTTTAGGTTTACTTCCTTAAGTTCAGGCAGCAAAAGTCTGTGGTTAGGTTAAGAAATAAACATCATGGTTTGGCTTAAAATAAGTACAGTTGTTACCAGTGTAGTGTAACGTCACGTAACATACGTCATTAGCATATCACGCTACTAACACTACACACTTCACACAGGAGAAAAACAGCAGTCTCTCGGGTCAAAGTCCGGAATTTGTTTGACACATCCACCTGAGCTCCTGACCACCCTAGATGGACTTTCTTGCACTTTATACTAGGGTAGTTGACTGCTACATCAGAAATACCACCACCTAGTGTGCATGATGCCACGGCTAAGAGTGCCTATGTGTTTCAGGGTATGCTGCTGAGGGCCAATGTCCAAGTGTTGCTATGTTAAAGTTGGGAATAAGAATGGTCTTTAATACCTCCGATGTTACTTACGTTTCATTACTATCATGACGTAGCACTGTTCTTTGTGGGCAAAGACGTGGAAGATGTGTAGCTCAGTCCAAGCCACTTTGTTTGTTTCCAATTTACATAGCCAGAACTGTGTATGGACACATTTTGTTTCAGCGCACACACACACAACATAAAGCTAGCGGCCTGTGAGGAGATTATCCGCTGAAGAAGTGTACTGGATTAGAATTGCAGACTGCACCTTTAATTGCACATCTAATTAATCCTCATTCTGAACAACTCAGCAGACATATCATAAAACGTGGAGTTCATAAAAGTTATTTGAACTCTAATTCGCAAAATTACGACAGAATTCCGACTTTTCATGGTGGTATAAATAATAAGTTTAATGCTTACACATTATTGCACCTCAAAGGGCACGTTCGTCCAACTTATGTGCAGCGATACATCAAATATGTTCCAAACAGGGATGTGTAATTTTTTTTGTATCATAGTGCTGTCATTGGCAGCCGGCGGCTCCATCAATCATTGCCAAATCTTTCATTGAGGTATGGTTGGTCCCGCCATCTGTGGGTCACACCCCCTCAGCCCCTCCTCCCACGTGGTAAACACCGTCTGTACTATGTGTGTTACGTGTGTGTGTGGCCTTGATGATTGCCTCTGTGCATTTTGGATTACATTCAAAACCCCTCAGCCGCCTCTAAGATCTGCTGTTTACGCTGTAAGGTGACTCATTGCAGTCAATACTTGTGTGTAGCCCACACAGGCTCTAGTTGTTTTTTATTGCCGGCCAAATCATAATCATCTAATGCATGAGCGGTCCAGAACAATCGGAAGGAACGTCTGCAACTTCTGAATGTTTCGGCTTGTTTCGCCTCGCTATTTCTCTCTTATTTCATAGCTGGTTGGCCGTTAGCTGTTCATCTCCCTCTTACTCTCTGTTCCTCTCTCTGAGGAGAAGCGATTCTGCAACCATCATCACATCTGTCATGTAGCTATTGTTCAGAGGATCAATGCCTTTGCTGCAATTTTCTTGATGGTCTACAGGCTTCACAATGTTCCCTCCTCTCTTCAGGGAGCTCAGGAGGATACCCTGCATTGTAAGAGAGGAACAGACTCAGATGGCTCAATTTAAATATGATGTCAGTGTCCCAGAACGGTCTAATTATCAAAAAACAACTGTTCAATCACATAAATGTGCAGCTTCTGTTCCTGCACCAATGTCAGTAAGACAAACCCCTTTATATTTACCGTGCTTGGTAAGTCAAGTAAATTTGAACCGACGATTGTACTTGCAAATTAAACACGGGCTTCCTGTATTTGCTGATTCAGTACACAACCTTGCTTATAATTCCAGAGAGCAGAGGCTTTTATCCGAGGCTTTCTAATTGACTCCTGTCTCAATGGCTGTGACCCATGCATCAATTAACCTCCAGCTTTGGTGTTTTTAAGAGCTTCGCTCAAGTTAGCGCAGCCTCTAAGAGCAGGGTTGTAAGAGCCTGCGATTGAACCATATCGTGTCAGTGATACATTCTATGCAACCTGTCTGTGCAGGGGCATGCAGTGTAAACATACAGCAGACACACAGTGTTAGCATGTCTGACAGGCGAGCGATTTCAATGGACCGGAGAGACACAACATGAGACCTTTTCATTCACTACAACAGGCTGTAGGTGTGTGTGTACACTGTATACTATACAGCAGGGACACTGAACTTACTTTGCCTGGGGGCCACTTTTGCAAAAATGACTGGAGGCCAGGGACTAGTTAATAAACAAACATGAATAATATATAAACAGTTAAATAGTTAGAAAAGCTAGCCTCAACCTCTGCTGCAGGTCCTGTGAACCCTTCACTGGCACTTTTTTGATGAACAACCTCTATTTTGAGGCTTTTTGTTGCATTCAAGCACCTTAATCACATTAACAGTACAAAAAAAGCCCAGTGTCAATCAATTTAATGTCACTGTGAAATCAAAAATGGTCGTCAGGCCACCCAGCACCACTCGTGAGTATCACTGCTGCTATACAGTATTACAAATATATATATAACTTTAAAAAATGAACAAATAAAAATAGGCTAAAGCTCATCAGACAACTGCATCAGCATTTTTACAGTTTCAAGGATTTATGCCAAATAAACCAACAGAGAAGGTCATGTATCACTTTAATATTTAGCTGATGAATAAATGAATTAAGAAATGAAATAGGATTGACCTAAAATACTGGGAAGAAAAGTATTCACAACTGACATAAATAAACTCTATTCAATATGAAGACCACGTGATGGAGTTGAAATAATGATATTGAAATAAACTTTATTTTTATAGCGCCTTTCAAAACACAGTTGCAGAGTGCTGTGCAATAAAACTAAACAAAATTTAAACACAAGAAGAATAAAACAAATAATATGTCATAAAATGTATTCCAGTAAAAGATAAAATAAGGAAGGCCAAAACTAAAATCAAGATAAAAAATGGGAAGTAGAAAAAATAAGATAGCGATAAAATAGACAGCTCAGATAAAGTCAGGATATGCTTCCCGATAGAAGTATGTTTTTAGGAGAGACTAAAACGAAGCCAGTGACTCCGACAGCCTTATGTCCATGGGCAGGTCGCTCCAGAGCGTCGGCACCTTGGTGGCCGTTGAATAAGCTAATAAGTGGACCTTGAGTTGGAGCAATAATTTTACACTTTTAAAAACTTGTTTCCTTGCTGAGAGTTGGATGAGACGATTGATACCACTTTCTGTAGGCTAAATATCAAGCTAAAGCCTGGAGTCGGGTAGCTTAGCTTAGGATAAAGAATGGAAATAGGGGTAAAGAGCTAGCCAAGCTCTGCATAAAGGTCTAAACCTATGAAGTTCATGCTTTTACAGGAAGTTACATGCTGAAACTACTTTAAGAAATGGCGCCAAATGGCAGCTAACTTAGTTTAGCATGAAGACTGAGAGTGGTACAAAGTGGCTCGGGAATGAGTCCTACAACCTGGAAATGATTTAGCATTTTAGCACTCCAGGTGCCCTCGTATTGAAGGCCATGGGTTTTGGTTGGATGCCTGAAATAAGGTCTGTGGTTAACACAAGCTTCAGAGACTTTCATGATTTGTTCTGCGACATAAAATCATCAGTAAATGGTTGCTAACAAGTGGCTAAATGAGAGCGTCATCATGTAGACCACGACATTACAGCCTGGCGACTTCAAGTCATGCAACCAAAGTGTAGCATGTTTGTAGCCTAGCGTTAGCTTTGTATTTCTGGCAATTGCACTTAGAGTTCAGATATAGTGGTGTTCATTTGTGAAGATTATCTTGCTAAACAAAACATGTAAGTAACCTATCATAAACTTTGTTCGTCATAGAACTTAACAATCCAAAATCCAATGGAAAAATCCCTTAGCCTGTTTGCCAGGGGAACCAGGGAAATGCTAACTTCTGCACAGGCCTACAAATACTGTCATCCCTGCAGCACTTTATCGATCTTATCATCTTTTCTCAACAAGTAAATGAGTTAGCCTATTTTCTAACATTCATTTATTTATATTATCTTTAGTTAAGCAAAACTGCTGAACAATTGCCTTCTCACTTTGAGAATTAACATTATTTTCTCAGTTTTAGGCTATATCATTGTAAATTCCATATGTTTGGGTTTTGGAATGTTTGTCGTACAAAACAAGCAACTTGAGGACATCACCTTGGACTCAGTTTAAGTGTGATAGGTATTTTTTATGACATCTAAAGCACAACATCATTAATCATTAATGAAAATAATCTGTAGCTGCAGGTAGCGTGTTGTCTCTTTTCAGGGCGACTGCCTTTTTCGAGTAGCTTTGATATATGCAAATATTCACTTCTCTTCCTACCTTAAGTCTTTCACCTCCGCTGCACATATTGCAGGGTAATGAATTAACATCACACTTCTCTCTGTAAAAAAACCAGGAATTGAGTTAGATCTGCTGTCACTTTACTCAGTGAAGAGTGTCGTCCTTATGCATGTGCATGGTTGCACGTGCGCATGTGTTTAAGCATATGTTCATGGGTTCATGAGCGTCAGGTCATCCAGAGACACTTTATTTTGGGAGCCTCTTAGACCAAGGTGTTACTGTCACTGCCTCCTCGGGCTGTTCTGCTCAGACAGGCAGAGACTCGGTCACATGCACTCTGAGGATCGTGGTGGACTCTTCACATGGGCTTAATGGCAATTCTGCTACGCTTTGAAGTGTCTTTTAAAGATGACCTATTTTATGATTTTATTGTCATCATTTTGACAGTTGTGGGGGTTTGAGGCTGCATATGTGCTTGCATGCCAAGGGTTTGTTTGCGTGTTGATCTTTTTCTGTGCACCTGCGTGTGTGTCTGTGCTGGCATGCATGTGAGTGTTTGGAGATGTAAATGTGTGTGTTTTCGCCAGCTGTGGGATCTCAGCAATGAGCTCAGGTGTGTTGCTTTTTCTCATGATTAAGGAGAGAAATCATCTTGGCTAGCAAGAGTCACCGCTCTGAATATTTAGGCATGTTTGCATCAAGCACTCAGAATAGAATACGCTGCTTGTATTTTTAGAGCTGTCATCATAAGTAGGCCTAGTGCATTTTTTTTCTCTTGGTCAAGCAATCAGTATTAGCTTATGTCATTTTTACTAACTACATCCCAGATTCCCTCTCGTGGACGTGCAACAGTCAACGCAGTGTGACTTGCTGTTGAGTCACTGTTGTGTATTTACACTGAAAATGCTCTCACATGCCCACACAGGATCACTGCCTTGCACATGTGTGGAAAAACTTATTACAGATGTCATCATTTATTCAACAAGCAGTTTGGTAGTTGATTTATGCAATGAATAGCTGATGGAGCAGCTGCTACAAATTTCAAATCTCCTGTGTGATTTATGGCTGCATTATTGGAGCCACAACTCATTGAGCGTGCTTATATTTTATACGAGGTATTCTGTCATGCTGGGAATGAGTCAGGCAGGTAGATCTGATTACATCTGAAGTTTTCTGACAAGTGAGTGCCTGGTTCCATAATGATCCCTGTAGCAGCTAGCTCCCAAAGCTAAGCCCTTGGCCTTTGTTGCTGCAGTACATCCTGCTGCAGCTAATTGGCCTCTGGCTGGCCCGGAGTCCTCGGAGTGCTGCAAACATACTATAAAAGCTTCACTGTAAGAGTAAGTTAGCTCTGGGAAGCTCAGAATTGTGGACAACGCAAACATCATTGTATGTTTTACGTCAACCCATATTCGTAATTTAAAATCACCCCCAAATTTTCTCCTCTCTTTAGAATATGCTGCCATCAGAGACTGTACTAACATTATTTAAGTGGTGAGGAGGGCTGAACCTGATGTTTCACTTTGTAAAAGACTCAAATTGATGCAGCACAACCAGATATGGGCTCTTTATTCCTCCCATGTATCTTCCTTTTCAATACCTGGCCCCTACATTTCCCACAAAGCTACCAACTGTTTGGTCTGAGATATTCGGATGTGTTATGCTAGCTGCGACTAATGTAGCCTTGAGCTGCTAGTTTCAAGTAGAGATGAGGAGCACCATGTACCCTAGTTTAAATCTTAATGCCTTTTAAGGTCCAGTGTGTCAGATTTAGGGGGATGTATTGGCAGAAGTGGAATTAAGTATAATAAGTATGTTTTATTTAGTGCATAAACCCTTGAAAATAAGAATCATAGTGTTTCCGTTACCTTAGAATAAGCTGTGTTTGTGTCTTCAGTGATGGAGATCACCATCAAGATTCAAGATTCTATCTACATTTCTATCTATATATTCTATCTAGATTAATCTACAAGATTTATTCTTCTTTTCCCTCTCCTGTGCACCTGTTTGGAAATACATGTGTCAAGTATTCCTTTGTTTTTAATCTCCTGTACAAAGAGAACTGAGGGTATTCTAACCAGAAGTTTCAGCTGGTTGCAATCTGCAGTCCTCACCTCTCGATGTCACTCAATCCCCCTAAATCAGGGGTCAGCAACTTTTACTACCACAATGAATGTGGCTCTGGAGAGGCGGCTTGCCAACCCCTGCCCTAAATCATGCATACTGGACCTTTAAACAACCTTTATTGTGGGTCACCAATGTTAACATTGATAAAACCTTGATACAAAGACAACACAGTTATTCTCTGCCAGCTCTGTCTTCTAGAAGTTATGTTTACAACTATATTGAAACAGCTAATACCCTTTATGGGAAACATAATGCCAAGGGAATTATACTTAAAATAATGAGGGTTGTTGCTAATTAATGTACCTGGCAAATTGCACATTTGTTGATACAGAACATACCAGCATAATGTTCACTAACAATATATTTCAGTTGGTTTTTAACCAAAATAGCGAATTTTGCAATACAGTATTCCCTCATCATGCCCATAGCATTATGGTTTTATTACCTGTTTTATTAACATTTAACCAAAATCACAATCTTTCTCTAATCTTAACCAAAGTGTTTTTGTTGGTTAAACCTAAGACATGAGTCTGGACGCAAACTTGAAGTTCTGGTGTCAACGTATTGCCCTTTGTACACCCATCATCCTCCCCAACCACCTCCTGCCGAGGCCTGTACAGTGCATGAATGTAGTGTTTTATTACCTGAAAGAATCGTTGTCTCTGAACATAGGCTACCATAGGCAGTGATAACATTGTCACAACAGCGTAATTGAGAAAGCAGTTTGGTAACATACAAACATGATTCGTCTGAGACGGTGTTGTGTCCCCATATGGCAAAGTGCACCCATAAGGTGTCTTTGTTGTAACCATTAACTATACTGCATTAACGTATGAATTTAAGACAAAAATAAAAAATAAATAAATAAAATCCACACTACTGTACCTTGAGCAAAAAGAAAAATTCCAATACCCCTTCCCTCCCTTTTTTGACCCCATCCCCTGCCAATAATTTTTGCACCGTCCCTTACTCTCATCCATTTATTCAACTCTCACACTTTCTTTTCTCTCGCCCTCTTGTTCTTTCACGCTCTCCTGCGTTCGTTCCCCTCATTCCCTTCTTTCTTAATTATTGGTGGAAAATAGAAATTACAGATAATTAAATGACAATTATGATCTCCTACTCAGGGGAGTTTTTGCTGAGGGGAATAACTTAGTAGGTTATTGCTAAGGTCATTCATTAAATACTGGAGTCAAAGACCACACACACACACACACACACACACACACACACGTTAGATACTGCATTTTCAGGCCTTGGAGATAGTGTAATCCCTTCTGGCCATGTATTTTCCTTAGGGAGACGCAGTATGTTGATAAGGTTGGAAGGTCATACTACACACACGCACGCACGCACACAATCACACTCACTTGTTTGCTTGCACATATGAACCCATGATGTATAATAAGCCACACTGTGGTGGTGTCATTTGATAGTTTACATAATAAGGAGCCTGAACGCAGAGATACGAGGCTAACTGTCTAACTGAGGGGAGCTGAGGGGAACATTACTGGGATTCAATAAGATTGGACTAGACCCATCCTCAGATGCACTGGAGAGGAAATGTGCACATACACACACGCGCACACACACACACACACACAACACACCATCTCTCCTTCCATCTCTCCTTCTGTCTCTGAGGCAGCTCTGTTTTGGGTCTCACAATGCAAACAGGATGTAACCTATTTTGATCACGGTGCCATATTGCATCATCAAATATTAACAGACTTGACTGCACTGCATTATGTCTGCTAAATAATGTTTGTTGAATGTGTGCCACTTCGTTGTATCCTCTTTTTTTTGGCGGTTATTCCTAAAGAAAAGACACTGACAGAGTGGTTGCTTCTCATTCTCTTTTCAGCAACTGATGTTTTGTCTTTATTCATGTGTTACTGTGTGTGTGCACGTGCGTGTGTGTGTCTGGGAGCATCTGTGTCACCGTGGTCACACACACGCACACAAATCTATTGATAGAGCATTAGCGCACTGGTCCGTCTGTGTCTGTCTGGGTTTCACAGTCAACACTCATGTTACTGATTTGAAATATCCCCCCTCGTTTCTGCCTCTTTATTTCCCATCTCTGCCCTCTCCCTGCTTTGCTCTCTCTGCCTCTTTCTCCCTCTATCTCTTGCCTGCCCCACTACCCCCCCACCACCCCACCCCCCCTCGCTCTATGCTGATCCAGACTTTGGAATTCAATGTTGCTATGGTAACAATGTCGGGTTGGTCCTCTCTGCCTCCCCCTCTTGCTCCTCTTATTCAGGCTAGATGCAGTACAACTAGCTCTGGAGTGATTCTGTCTTTAGCCCGTAACACTGTCACTTATAATTAACCTAATCTGTGTGAGCATCGCTCCAATATGGTCCTACAATATTTAAATAAAACATCTGTAGTGCAGAATGTGGAGGTGGTTCGTGATTAGTCAATCAACAGAAGATTAATCTGCAACAAGAGAATACAGTCCTGCTGGCAGCTCTGTGAGGCTGTGGTTAGGTACAGCAGTGCTTTGAGCTAAATGCTAACATAAGCATACTAACATGCTCATGTTTACTATGTTCACCATTTTTGTTTAGCCTGCTAGCATGCTAACATTTGCTAATTAGCACAAAACACAACTGAGGCTGATGGGAATGTCATTACTTTTGCAGATATTTGGTCTTGAATCAAAGACAGATGTGATTTTGATCTGGTGATGACGGTGGATGAAAAGTCAGAGCATCACTGAAGTTACTGTGCTGACAGGATGACGTTGTATTGTAGGCTGTCGTGGAAGTTAGCGTTGTCCTATTCCCTCGACAAACTATGAGTGACATATTGTATATGCACGCAACCCCCTCCATTTTATGTAGCCTTGATTCAGTATACCATGCAGCTACATTTTATTACAAATGCAAAGTCACTTACTCATGACTGCATTCTTCATGATTTCGTGGGTTGGACATCACTGACCATTCGCAGACAACAGCACTGGTGTATTTTTATCTATAAATCGATATTGGGCAAACTTCCGGCCTACCTCTGTACCCTTCTGTGCATCAGCTCTGGTCATCGATGAATTTAAAGGCATCATAAAGAATGTGGTGATAGAGACATGTGCTTGTTTTTCTTGAGAGGCCACTTTGTTTGAAAAGTAGTTGTTTTATTTATATTACATGTTGTAGTAGTTGCATTTTAATGTGTTTTGATAGCAATCTTTCCAGCAGTTGTATATTTATTTCACCAAAAGTCAAACATGTCAAGGTAATGGTAGCAAAATCACAGGGATTAAACCTCTGATGACCATGAACGTCTGCACAAAACTTCCATTGCAATCTATTAAATTGGTGTTGAGATATTTCAGTCTGACAGAGCGACACTGTCATGGCTACAAATAAAAACTCCTCCCCAAAATCCCCCAGTGCCAGCTTTTCAGTTGTGGAGCTTCACTGCTATTTTTTTTTTTTGTCTTTCAGGATATTAGGCATAAATTAAAGATATAGAGGTTCTGAAGTGTTAGTTGGACAAAAAGTAAAATTAAAGACACCATCTCAGGCGTCCTCAAAGTGGATCTGGCAGTATAGTTTCAGTGTTTTCTGAAATTTTACAGATCAAAGATTAGTTGATTAACAGTAAAGGGTTGTTCTCATTCAGTTAACCTTTTGTTATGCACAGCAAACCAAGAAGTGCAGTTTACTTTCTTTTGCATGGGAGCTCTGTATACAGAGAACATTTACTAGGAATGCACCTAACATTTATTTTCATTATCAGTTAATCATCATGACTCATGATTAATCATTTGGTCTATGTAATTTGATTAATTGGTAGAAAAATGTTAATTACAATTTCCTAAAGACCAAGGTGACATCTTTAACTACCTAAAATACATGACCCAATTAGTTATCTACTGAAAAAGCTAATGAGATTTGAATGTAGTTAAACTGTTAATTTAACTACATGTACTGAACTTACATACTCAACCGTCTCATTTTTCAGTGACAGAGCACAGAGAATTAAATGCACCAGTATTAGAGTATATTGATGAACTATTAATTTACCATTCCTGTAAAATTAGCCTATATACCCATTCAAGGCTTACAGAGAGTAAATTAAAACCTGTTTTTGACTGCATGTGGAGTACATGGAGTCTGCTAATTTAAAATGATGCAACAGCAGTCTGTTAATTTCGTAGCCCACTTGTTTGTTTGTTGGTGGTCTGACGGAGGCATTGATTGTATCTGCTGTTGTGATTGTTGGGCAGGTGGATGGGCCGTGGGAATTTTAGAGGTTAAATTGCTAGTTTGGTCCAACTAATTTTTCAAGACTTACTTTTTTTTACTTAGATTAGATTTTTTACTTAGATTTATTTACTTAGATTAGCTCAATTGGCTATCACACCAGACAAAGAAAAGTAAATCCTAAGGCAGAATTTATACTTATGCATTGAATTGACGCTGTAGCTACGTAACCTACGCTGAAGCCTGTGGTGGACCTCCCCAGAAATGTAACTATACATTGCGACGGCGCAGACCTTTATTTTTGTTGCTTAAACCATTTCCCTCAGTGGAAACAAAGCTTTTACTTTAATTTCACAGATAATAAACAATAAATTGTGAAGAAAGCCTCCATAAAAATATTATTTTAAGTCTTGTGTGTGATTTATCCTGGCTTCATATGAGCATAGGAAATCTCTGCTCGTCGTTAAGCTAATTTATACAATGTAAAATGCCACAGGCTTGTGCTAATAACGTTAGCATGTTATATTTGTTTGAAAAACATGTTTAGTATAAGACAGTTGTTTTGTCAGTGAACCTTGTGAGTTGTAATGGAGCCGAATTTTGTAACATTAGTTTTGTTAAATGTTGCTGTTGTCCCTGGTTTTATATGAGAGGTGGAAAAGTTTGCTAGATGCTAGGATAATTTATACAATGTAAAAAGCTATTGTGCTAATAACGTTAGCATGTTGCATTTGTGGGAAAAATGTGTCCAGATAAAGACAAGTGCTTTGTCTGTGAATGCTGCGAGTTATAATGAAGCTGATTTGTGTACTTGTGTTTGAAATTGTCTCCATTAAGCCATGTTTAATGTGTGTTTAATGTGTGTTTTGAATCAACTAAACTTTACAGAACTTCACAGAACCCCCGCTGCTGACTAGTGTTTTGGAGGTGTAACTGCAGAGTGGAGTGACACGTGTACGCCACGTTTGTAGGCTACGGCGTATCCCGCTTTACTAAGAGAAAATGGAACTAATGTCCTAATGTTTGTTTGTTTTTTGCTTCAAAAATTACTTAAACAATTAATCAAATATCTAAAGAGTTGCTAGGTAATTTTCTGTTGATTGACCAACTGCAAATAAAGGATGAGGATGAAATTAAGGAAGACAGACATCTAATCAGCTTTGAATAAAATATGAAAACAACAATATGAAATAACATAATTTTATTGATATTGATTAGTTGCAGCTCTTACAGAATGATTAGCCTATATGTCTAATTATTCACTAAACATGTTTATCTTTTTGTGATCATGCCTCTTTTCTTTTCATCTGTAGATTTATGGCCTAATATACTACCACATGAACCAATAAAATGCTGTCCTGTGCTTTATTTTATGTGCTGCAGCAGCAGAGCGGTGACCATGGTGCAAGTTTTCTGCTAGCAGAGGACGGACGGAGAGCGGGACAGCCGTCCAAGATACAACCTCCACCAGCAACAGCTTTCCAGTGAGAAAGAAAGACAGAGAGAGAGAGAGAGCAAGAGAAAGAGGCAAAAAGAGAGCACAAGTGCAAGAAGGAGAGAGGGGAGCGGGTGAAAACAGTCGATGGATGCTGTCCGGATTGAGGGGACAGCACGTTCTTCACTGACGAGGAAAAGAAAGATTTCAAAATTGAGTCGAAGGATAGAAACTCGCCGTCAGGTAAGTTTTGAGTGGCTGAGACTTTGCTTCAGTCTTTTTAAATATTTGTTAGAATCAGTTTTACCTGCTGAACAGAGCAGAGAATATCTACAGCAGCATTTATAGGCCACTGAGGCAACTTTACTGCAGCTCACACATGCACTTGTCAATGTGACAAGTGCATGTGTGAGCTGCACTTGTCAATGTGACGAACTGTATGAAGCTTGATGTGTATGTATAAGCTGAACCTACATTTCCTTTCTAATAAAGACTGTGACAGGTACAAGGTGATCTCATGTTAGATCTGATGTATGTGTGTGTGTGTGTGCGCATGTGTGTGTATTTCTGTATTCATCTCTGGCCCTGCTGATACTGAGGGGAAATGGTGTCAGGGTCATGAATATGGAGTACACTGAGATTGGGAGGGTGTGATCTGTTGTGTTTCACATCAGTTCTGTCTTGTTAAGCGAAGTCAGCAGAGTCATCCAACTCTCCTCCAAGGACACATCATAGATCCACTTATGCACCTCCCACATCCACCTCCTCATCTTTTCTCATCGCCCCCCCTCTCTGCCCCTCACCTCCTCTTGCCCCCTCATCATCTCGCCTGAATGTTCACCGTCTTTCTCAATAAACTGCACTTTATGTGTGATTGTAAACACCCTCCTGCTTGGTTATTCCATCCTTCCTTGTTATCTAACTCCTCTTCCTCCTACTATCTCCTCTCTCTGAAGGCATGGTGTGTGAGAAGGGGATCCAGATCCTCCTCACCACCGTGGGGGCATTCGCTGCCTTCGGCCTGATGACGGTGGCAATAGGGACGGACTACTGGCTGTACTCCCGTGCCCTCATCTGCAACAGCACAGCCAATGTTACCCAGGATGACCCCCATAACAAGGACAAGAAGGATCCTGGGGCGCTCACCCACTCTGGACTGTGGAGGATATGCTGCCTGGAAGGTAAAGAAGAAGATGTGGGAGACATTTCAGGTCTATGGGTGGGATTTGGACCGAAGGGGATACACGCAGGAGCAAGTTTGCTGTGGTTGGGGCTGTTGTTTTCAGTGAAAAGGGTGCAGGGAAAGCTGATAAATGGCAGCACAGCTCCGGTTACTTCCTAGCCATTTAGCATTTAATGCAGATCCGAATTTAGTCACACTACCTTCTTGCTTTCACCCTCAGCACTCAGGACCTGAGGGTGAGCAGGGAAAATAAGGCTCAACCTAAGACTGAAGACATTTTGGGAAATGCTCTTGTTCACTTTGTTGCTGAAAGTTAGATGACAAGATTGATACGCTATATGACGCAAAAGCCAGCAGCTGATTTTGGTGACCAACTGTCCCATAAAAAATGGAATCATCCCGTAAATAAAAACTAAATGTGTTCCATATTGAACTGATACAGGACACCCGTCTGATTTGTATTTTTGAGAAACAATTACACACAAATCCATGGGAGAGAAATATCACAGGTTAGACCAATGATACTCAACTTGTGGCCTGTGGGACAAATGAAAGGGTGACAGGTGGCCCACTTTTTATTTGTAGTTTGAGTGTCAATAAGTTGACAGAGTTCATAAAAAGCATCAAAATAGAGCTTTTTTTTTTTTTTTTAATTATATTCAGAAAGGGTGTCAGGGATACCCTGGACCAGTGGTTCCCAACTGGTCAACTGGTGGGTTGTGGTCCAAAAGTGGGTCACAGACCCATTCTGAATGAACTACAAGTGACTCACAAACATGTCAAGTTTGTAAAAAACAATTTATTTTTAAGTACAGTGAATTTCCAGCACACAGTTTATATTTTTAAGTGTCATTTCCTGCTATAGAGTGAGTGAATAACGGACAGCTACTTGACAGATACAGTAAAGTAGCTTAACAGCATGGCCAACCTTAAAGCCACAGTGTGTAGGAATTTCTCCCATCTAACATTGAAATCATATATTGCAGCGCACTCTAGCGCACTCTAGCGCCTCACTGTTTCAAACGCGTATTGCAACAATGGTAGCTGCTATGTACCAAAAAGCTATGATAACATTTATGAAACCATGTTATCCGATACTTCATGGAGTACTCATTCAGGCTCCTACACAGACACATGCAACGCAAGTTGACAACTGACTAGTGGCTCAACCTCACACATCCCTGTCCTCACATCACTGCACCGCTGACAGCTGTTAGCCGCGGGGTAGTAGTGGCCAGCGCCACTACCCAGCACTACTGCAGCATAACAAAGTCCCACTCTTTGAGCAAAATGCAGGATCATGCATATGCAGCATCACGGGAGACGGAATAGTTGTCGCCAAGAAAGTGCAAAAGGGAATCAAAAAGGCAACATGACCAGCAAATTCAAAAAACGAGGGTCAACATCGGGGTAGCCTTTTCCAGGTGGAGGGAGCTGCTGAAGGAGAAAGGTAATGCAATCACAGGCCAGCGCCGCTGTTTGTTGTGCTGCAGTAGTGCCAGGGTAGTAGCGAAGCGCCTCTTGCTTCTCTCCTTCGATTTCTCAGTCACTCAACGCTGGCCTGGCTCTCAACGAAAACGCCAAAGGCGGGGCTGCATGTCCCTTGCTGGCAGATGTATTCTCAGGATGGCAAAACATTATGGAACCCTCGAGATGACTTACTCGCAAAATGTACAAACAAATCCGAAATTCTCCTTTTACGAGAATAAGTCAGATTATTGGTGGAGGTAATAATACACCAGTGATGATATATTTATAAATGCAGACATCATTTTTTGCTAATAAACAACTGAAAATGTTACACAATGTCCCTTTAAGTATGACACTGAATGTATTCAACGGCGTGGACCTTGAACTAATGATTAAGGAGGAATCTGGACCTCGTTGCAGGACAAGTTGGGAACCACTGGCCTGGACAACAGAGATCGAGCTAGGCTTCAAATATACTCAATCCTAAAAACACCCCTGTGTACACCTGACCTATGCAAGGCTGCTGTGATTGGATTTGCCTGAGTGAAGACAGCAAACATCGAAAAGTTGAATACAGGCGATTCATTTATTATATATAACGATAAATATAATTAATGTTTGTTTATTGACTGGCTCCTGCCTCGTGCATTTTGCAAAAGTTGCCTCCGGGCAAAGCAATTTGAGCATCCCTGGGTTATATTTTTAAAAAATGGTAGTTTTCTTTGTTACGTACATTAGAGACAGTCAGGAAGATTTAGATGGCGACAGGGACGTTGTTGAGGATAAAACAGGCCCACCTGATTGCAAATGCAGTGATCGACAGGAAGAAGACATCACAGATGAAGGAGATACCCTGGTAGTTTAGCATCAGATGAGACAGTGCTCAGTGTCGCCCCACAGTTTCAGCTTTTGGTGAAGGAGAGCCTTTGTTACCTCGTTGTTTTGGAACAGTCACGTGGGATTGCATTAATAGATGTTGCTTGTGGACTGAAAAATGCAGTTATATTTAGATTTGTCTTAAATGTGGTCAGATGTGTACCTGAATACCTCTGGAGGTGATTTGGCTAATTAGATCACAACCTGTCCTCAATGTGTTTTGGGTGCATTTACACTTGTACTTCCATGTAGTCAAGCACTAACTGACTGCAGTCCAATCACCCAAAATGCATTTTAATAAAAGGTGTAAACGGGGTCAATCTTCTCAAGTAACTCTCGGCAAGAAAGCAAATAACTTTCCCAAAATGTTGAACTATTCCTTTAAGTGGTCTTCCTAGTCTTAGTTTTCCTCTGTGAGGTAGGAGCTATTGTGTAACATTTGCCAATTTGTCTGCAGAATAATTCAAACACATTAATGTAGAGATGTCTGTACTTAGTCTTTGTTTGTAATCACAAACCCGTCTTCCTTCCTCCGCTGTGATTTGACTATTTAACACTCGCCAAAATCGAGTGGGTGGCACTGGACGCTGGAGGTAGTGATGAATCCAACTGAAATGAACTCATTACAGTGGAATGAAAATCTCTTGGCCATGTCAAAGCTTTTAATTGGAAACATATTTTCCGTCAGTCACCATGTGTTGTTGTTTTTTCATTTCGTGTGTTGTTTATTCTGCAAAGCGGGATCAGTGTAAACATTTTTTCAGCAGCGCCCGGCGCCTTTCACTTGACCTTTTGTTGAGAGAGCTGCAGCGTGGCTGTGATATCAGTAATCATATCAGCACCAACATATACTGTGCACATTCTATTCGTACTTGTTAGGCTGCACCACAGCGACAAGAAAACAAGTTTGCATAATTGCAGTATAATTACAAGATACTGAAGCGTAACCCTCACTCAAAATAATCCATTAATCATTGTGTTTGATTCAGGCTGCAGTAATTTAATTCAACTGCTGAAACAAAAGGCCTGCGCTCACCCCGACGCCAATCGTCTTCTCACTCCAAGTGGCGGAAGCTACAGAAACTGGCAGTGGCCATCTCTCAATCTTCGGCTTGTCACCGCAACACAAGCTGCTAATTCATTATACATTACACTGCCTGGCTGACACTCAGCAGCAAAGGCTGGGATGGAGTTAACAGTGAAGCAGCTCCAGCCAAAGGGGTGGTGTGAGTTAGCGATCTGTGCTCACATACAGACTTCTGTCTCCAGGAAAAACCTCTTGGCTCTCCTTATAAAGCATCCCCGGCCCATCCCGGGCTTGGTCATTGTACAAAGCTAATTTGTCCTCATCTCTAAGCTTCCTGATAGCAAAGCAGCCAATTAGAGATAAGCTCTAGCCCTTGCAGCACTGCTGCAGTGAACCCCCACCCACTCCCTCCGTTGCCTCACTCTTTCAGTTTCTCCACTTGCTATCCCTCAGTCTCACTCCCCCAAACACTGAATTTAATCTTTCACTGGTTTCTCCTCCTCTTCCCCTCCGTGTAGTTTCCTCTCTTTCAGTCTTTTCTCTCACATTGTGGTGCAGTAAAGCTGACAGTGTCTTGGCATGGCTTAGAGGTCAAGTATCCTTGATGTCTGTGGAGTATTCAGCCAAGATAGATGCTCAGTAGTCGTGCAGTGATGCAGTGAGGTGTAGCTGGGGTGGAAATGCAGGACATGCTAGCTCTAAAAGATTTATGCCTGTGGGTGGGTGGCACATTATGCTGTGGATAGAGACGTGTCCTGTCCTCCTCTCCAGCCCTTCTGCAGGTTTACTGAAGGTGGGGTGGCGCTGAATTACCCGTCAATCATTACTTCCTCTTATGTGTAGGATTGTTTATACAGATAGTGGGAAAGGGGCTTTTAGGTATTCCGCACCCTATGACTGAAATTCATTGTTGAATATTTTAAACTCATTTGATTTCTTTGATGCTTTTAAATCAATTTTGAAAAGACCTGGAGACAGAATCGTTGGGGTGTTGGTCAGGGATGCAACCAAACATTGATCTGGATCAATATACAGATTCAGTGATCAACAGTCCAATATTATCTGTGCAATATTAATACATATTGTCATCTTTAAGATATGCATTTTTTTTACATTCACATGATTTGTATGACTATTTCTCTCTAAGTGCACCTTCACATTCAAACAGTGCTAGCAGCTTAGCATCAGGCAGATAATGACAAGCAGCCAAGAAGAATACTGTAAAGATATTTACTGATATCATCTCATATTGAAGGCAGTACCCTATATTGAATCGAATTGTATCATGGCAGACATTGTGCTATCAGTAAATATTAAATTGTTGTCTGAAGAATCAATGTCATATCATATCATGATGAAACCTGTAATTTACACCCCTAGTGCTGGTGGATACATGTGGCTTGTTCTGCACTTTGTCCACTGTTTTATATTGTAGTATAGTCAGTTATTCTGTCTTGTGTCTGTTTATATGTTTTATCTTGTGCTCCTGTCTATCTTGGACTCCCTTGAAAAAAAGATTTTTTAACCTCAGTGGGACCTATCCTGGTTAAATAAAGGGTAAATAAATGAAAATATATAGCACTTAAATAACCTCCTCTCACAGCTCTGTCAGCTGAACGCAGGTACCCCTTCATCAACAACATAGATGTGCTAACTGAACTGATTATAAAGCCAAATATTATGTGATACCATTCATTATATAAAGTGGGTATTGTTCTTGTGCACTTCTCATACAATTGCACTCTGAATGTTGGGGTCACATTTGTTCTACTACTTTTGCTTGGAGTGGAGCTCAGCCACGTATCTGCTACCTTCAGTTATCTATTTTAACAATTCTTTAGTTAGTTTCAGCTTCCTGTTCAACTCTTTCATCCATTACTTGTTGCTAACAGTTTTTACTTTTCTGCTCACTTGCTACATTTTCACACTCTATCTATCACAGCATGTGATGTTCATGTGTTAAAGCTGACTCAGTATGTGAATTGCTTTTTATCATTTTAAGTCCTAATTATCTTTGAATTAGCTGAGCCACTCAAAATCTTTCCTTGTACCCCCTGGGGTCAACTAGTCGTTAGAATAAATTTTGGTGTTGTGCAGTTCTGTAAACCATGGATAGGTTACATTTGAACATTATTATGTAGTCAGTATTTTGAAACTTAACATTTCTTTTCCTTTGAACATTGCTGTGGTCAACAAGTGGTTAAGCTTAGACTCAAAAACCACTCATTTCTGGTTAGAAAAAGATCATATTTTGGCCATAAATACCTGCTTTTGGTGGCACAATCTTGGCTGGTACGCAGCAATGTCTCAGTAAAAAACACTGCTTTTGGTGGCACTATCTCTGGTGAAAACACGGTGACAGGTCACTAAAAAACACCCACGTTTGGTGGCTGAAAGGCCGCTGGAAATGCAGCGATAACTTGCTAAAATACCACTGTTTCTGTTGTTTGTTGGTCTCAAACAGTATTCTACAGCTTGGCAGCCATCATGCCTGAGTGACACACCATCCACCCACAACCAAAGTTAACTCATACTATGTCACTTTAGAAATGTTGATGCGATACATATAAAACATTTAAATGTGAAGAACATGTGGTTTGCAGAAAGTCACAATGCCACCATTTTCTTCTAGCGACTATAAGACAAGACAAGATAGATTTATCATGAGGAAAATTGTTGTGCAGCAGTCGCAGAACAAACAATGCAATATAAAGTATAGAATATCCGTGAGGTTCAAATCCAAAATATACACAATGCCAAAAATATATCCAGGATAAAAGAAGGATCATAGACGTGTATGAGAAGTGGCACGCAGCTTAGTCTATACAATACAAAATACAAAGTACAGGTGAGTGTATATGGTTAGTTCATCCATGATTATGTTCATGATATTGCACATTATGTCCCATTATGCTGCATGTACAACACTGGAACCAGTACAGGGTTATTGTCAGAAGTGGGATTGGAACCCACACCTCCGGGGATAACTGCAACCTTGACGCAGTGCCATAGACCACTCCTTCATCCTGACATCCTCAAGTTATGAGGATGACAACACAGAAAAAGCCAGCTGATCAGACACTTAGTAGAATTTTATGTCCTAAAGAAGAGCTGGTAGAGACGCAATGTTTAATGTGCAGTAAGTCATTCAGGAAATCACTGATCGGTCTGAAGGAAATCTGAAAGCTTACCCTAATGTCTAAACAATGACTGTATGAACACCACCTGAACACCACCTGTGCCTGTGTCCGATGACACTGACCTGTGTGGCTCAACTGATGTACCTCCGTTTCTTTACAGACCAACCTGTGGAAATATAAGAGCTGTGAGAAAGAGACCAGCTCATCCCACATCTGTCCGTCTCTCCCTCCGTCTGTCTCTTCATTCCATCACCTCCATTCATCTTTCTCACAATCCATCCATCAGCAACAGTGATGTGCTGTCATCATCGTGCGTGCATCCCTCCGTTCGTCTGTCTGTCTACATGCAAGACCCCGGCGGAAGGTTATCTGTCTGCCTATGTGTCTGTATACTCATGTATTTACACGTGTGTGTGTGTGTGTGTGTGTGTGTGTGTGCTGTGCATGTGTGTGATGTTACTAACATGCATTTAGAAGAACCTGTGTGATGCTGTGATCAGTATGTTGAGGTTTATCATCTGGCTCATATGCCTGGATTCAGCAAAAAGAGATTTTCAAAGATATGACTGTGTTCAGGTGTCAGTTTGTCCCTCAGGAGGATATTTGCTGTTCTCTTTTCTTGAGGTTACAGTTATGAGTTCCTGTCTTTTGTTGTGTCTGGTCACCTCTGTCTCCTCTCATATCTCAGGAGTAAAGCGAGGAGTGTGTTCTCAGATCAACCACTTCCCAGAAGATGCAGACTTTGACCATGACGGGGCAGAGTACGTCCTACGTAAGTCAGCACTACCATTACTAGACATGGATGAATGAATGAGAGCGAAGCCTGGTTATAAATAAAACATAGGAGGAAAATAATGTGCACTGCTTTATTTGAACGTGGTGTTTTTATTGCTGATTCCTCAGAAGATGATCTTGGCAAGAAATAAACATGTGGCATTGTATACAGAAAGTCAGGGGAGTGAGGGTGCCCTAGTTCGTCCTCAGTGCCCTGCAGTAATGTCTTTCTGCTCCATGTTATGCTACATGTGTGCCTGCGTGCATACATAAAGAAAAGCTTGTGTTCTGTTTACAATGTTGCAGAGGCATTTTGCTGGCATTTAGGTGGCATTTCCTCTCCTGTGGCCTAGTTGTCCTAGATGAGAGAAGAGTGTTAATGTGTGTGTGTGTGTGTGTGTGTGTGTGTGTGTGTGTGTGTGTGTGTGTGTGTGTGTGTGTGTGTGTTTGGCAGACCTGCTGAAAGCACTGAAGGCCACATGGGAAGGGTTTGATTCAGTTGTGTGTCTAGGACTGAGTAATTAATTTCCTCACCAAGTATTATGTGTTTATTTTTAATGAAGCAGCATTAACCCTTTTTATTTTCTCTGTTAATCTCCGTTATTTTTCATCCGTGTATCGTCCAAATCTGAATTAAGTAGCATCAGTTTGTGTTTATTAGTTGTTTTACACTGCTTGCAGTAGCTGCAGCACCAGTTTTTGTAAAGTTGTAATTCTTAGTATCTCATTTCGTGGTTGATTTGGTGACAAACGTGTTACCGTAGTAACAGCTAACACAGTTTAATACTACACTTAACACTTGCTCAGCAGCTGCTGTGTCAGCAATAACACAATCTGATGCATGCTGTGCACAGTGGTCGTTTTCACAGAACAATACAGTAAAAGTAAAAAGTACAATAAATGGACTTGTTGCCCAAAGAGACAGTTGTCTTATTTTGTAGATGCATTTCTAATGAACGATGACACTCAGCAACACCCACATTGCATTTCCTTTGACTCTTTCACAATAAAATCCTTCTGTGTTTTGACAAGGCAAATATTTATCTGGGATAAACAAAAAATTGGTTCTTGGTGTAAAGATAAATGCAAATTGTTTTGCAATTCTGTGTTTAGTGAGGCTTTTTTGCTGTAAATAATGAAATGGTTTGTTTATAGAATCTGTGTTTGCCAAGGACAATGGCCAGTGGTCTGATGGTATATGGACTAAACCAAAACTGCGTATTTTTACAATGATAAAAACTGAGTACATTACAGAGAATTGTGTTGGATATAATTTGTCTAAAAACCAAAGATCTCTATGCGCTCAGATGAGATCTGGTATTTTACCTCTGACTGTTGAACAGTATGTTAAAGCCCTCACACACCAAGCTGATGGTCAGCTGTTGGTCAAAGTTGGACCACTGGTAAGCTTCTACCACCCTGTGGTGTGTCCCACCCCATTGCCCCTCGTAGGCTGGAATTGGTGTTGGCAACAGCAGCGCCTGTTTGTGTATGAAATCACTCTGATTGGTATACAGCTCAGCGCACGAAAAGAGAAACAGAAGTGAGGAAAGTAAACAAAGAGCTAAAGTCAAGTCAAGAGGCAGTGAGACCAAAACACACTTGTTACATAGGGTAAGATAATTATTATTATTTTGCCACTGAGCTCTTAAGCTGAAATGTTTGATGATAGTTTGTGTTACTGTTCACTGGCGCACAGTAAAAATGCTTTGTTTTTTAACACTGGATTGTGTTGTTAATGTGCTAAGTGGCTAAATAGCATCAAGGAGGTCTTCTGGTTTCCCTTTTTGAATGATGAATACAGACGACCGCCATCTGCTTGTGTGGAGAGTTATTTCCTCTCACACAGATCGTATGCACTGGTTGACCGTCGGCTGTGGTCTTTGTGGTGTATCCATGTGCAACTTTTTTGGCCAAGACATGGCGACGTCAGGTGACACAGCAGGGGGCTTTTGTTGTCACAAGGTCTCTGAAGTCAGTTTGGTGTGTCTGGGCCTTTAATTAATCTAGCACAGGAAGATGGATCTGTCCACTTTGCTGTCTAAATGATATAGAAAAGTTCCATTTTGCTTTCTGCTGTCCTTTTTATTATGAACTGCACAATGCTTTGTTTGGTGAGATAAAATTAGTTATTGATTTTGTAAATATGGAAGATTCAAGACTGAAATATCTGTTCACATCTGAAACATACAAATTAACCAGTTATCTGGAGAAAGGCTGGGAGAAAAGAAAGATGGCTCTTTAACGAAATAACATGTAAATGTTTGGTATTTTCTAATGTGTTTATTTTTAATTATTTGTTTGTGTGTTTTTTGTGTTTGATTCATTTCTTTTGTTTTCCTTTCCTTTTTGCACGTGTTTTGTTTTGTACATTCATGACTGGAAGATGGTTGTGAAATAGCAGTGTCTTGTAATCCCATATGGGGTGGGCAAAGAAGGCACGACACTAAAATAAAAATGGATGAATAATGCAGGAAAAGTTCTGTTCTGACTTTAAGAGAGTCAACAGTAAACAGTGAGACTGATATCAGTGAGATGAAATTAAAAATACATGCATACATTGGTATGGTGCCTAGGCAGTTTGAATCCAGTGGCTGGGAATGGCGGACTCCGCCACGAAGAATGAAAACAACTATCACTATTACAATACTTTGGATGGCTGTTGCTGGAAAAAAAAATGACAACCACAAAAAATATCAAAAACAGGATTTTATGTCATAATCATCAATCAGAACCTGAAGACAATTCAGATTTTGTCCACTGTTGTATTACACATATCTATGTTTCTAGTTCCTGCTGTTCACCATTCTTCTCTCCTCTGTTTAGGGGTAGTCAGGGCTTCCAACATTTTCCCGATCCTCAGTGCCATCCTGCTGCTGATGGGAGGGGTTTGTATCGCTGCTAGTCGTTTCTATAAGAGTAAAAGGAACATCATCCTGGGGGCGGGAATTCTCTTTGTGGCTGCAGGTAACTTATGAATACTGTATGTGTATCTGTGTGTGGGTATATTTGCTTATATGCATGTGACTGTCTGTATGAGTGCTGGTCTGATGACAGTTTTTATTTTGTCAGTTTAATAGATGTTTTTACTTTCAACCTTCATCTTGCCAGTTGTCTTAATTGAGAATGTCACAAGTCATCATGTCAAATAAATGTGTTTATTAGTACTGTAAGTTGGTCTGTCTGAGTTTATTTAGCTCCTTTGTAAATACCGTGTCTATGTGCTCCCTCAGGTCTGAGTAACATAATTGGAGTGATCGTGTACATCTCGGCCGCACTGGGGGACATCTCTCCTAAGAAGGACGAGGATAAGAAGTGGCAGTACTCCTACGGTTGGTCCTTTTACTTCGGAGGCCTGTCCTTCATCATGGCCGAGATGGTGGGGGTGCTAGCTGTCAACATCTACATCGAGAAGAACAAGGAGCTGCGCTGCCGCTCGCGCACCGATATTTTCAAGAGCACCACGCACGCCATGCTCCGCCTGCCCAGCTACCGCTTCCGTCGCCGCTCCCGCTCTTCGTCCCGCTCCACTGACCCTTCCCGCTCCCGAGACCCCTCACCTGTAGGGGGAGGTGGGGGCAAGAACTTTGGCCTGCCCCCCTCTGCGCTGCTCTCCCAGGGCCCCATTTCAGTATCCACTTTACCGAACCCCCACTCTCGCTCCCACACGGCCCTGGCTGGAGGTGACATCTCTCTCTATACGTTGTCCCGCGACCCCAAACTGGGGGGTTTGCCACCCATGTATGGAACGGTGGACAGGGCCACGCTCTACCAGCTCCACAACTGCTTCCCAAAGGATGGAGGGGGAGGGGGGGTGATGATGAGTGGTACACTTCCCTCACTGAAGTCCCACAACCCTTCCAATTCTTCCAACTCCAACGCGCCGATGCCCAACTCAGTGGGCTCCGGCCCTCCACCCTTCACCTCATCCACAGTAGACAGGGAGCGAGGGATGGGGACTCTGGACAGGCTGAAGGGAGACAGGGAGAGCAACTCTAACACCCTTAATAGGAAGACGACGCCTGTGTAGAGAAAAGGGTGTGAGAGGTGGAGGCGAGAAGGAAGGGAGAGAAGGAGGCTGGGTCGTAATGAAAGAAGGAAGATAGAGAGGTGCACTTTGTTTGTGTGGCTCAACAGGAAATAGAAAGTCAGTCAGACAGACAGACAGACAGACAGGTGAAATGCTAAATCTCTCCCTCCATGTTCACTGTTATTTAGTCTGCTCAATCTCACTGAGAACAAAAAGAAGAAGAGTAATAACAGAGCGATAATAACAACAACAATGAACTTTCACAATAAAACTATTTTGATATTTTAACGTGCTAGAAATGATTTATTTTGTTAATGATCAAACGCAATTAACCTTGGGCTATTATGAAAATGTTAAACATATTTTTTTGTGCAATATTCCTGCTAATTAACCAGATCATCATTAATGTAAAATTGTTGTTGTGATTATTCTTAGCGTTATTACAGGCTAGCCGTATTTGCAAAACACTATAGTTTGGAATGAGAAATTTTGATTTTACTTTCACTCTGATTTTAGATCTCGACGACTTTTACTGTGAATTTCTTCCATGCAGAGCCGCTGGGACTGTCAGTGAGCTGTGTGTAACTGTGTCAAAGTGTCAAGCATGAGTGTGCACAATATGTGGGAGAATGAGGGCCTGTATTATTTTTTTTAACCCCCATATGATATGATTTTCATTTATAACATGAAGTCAGATTTGAATACTGTAAATTGTCTTCCAATATTGAAAGAAATGCAACAATAATGTGAGTGACTGAGACAAGCGACCAACTTCATTGTTATTATAAGTCTGAGTTTCCTATGGGCCTCTGTTAGTCTTATTTCCATTCTAATCAGTGTTAACAGTAGTACTTGTAGCTATAGTCGTGTTGAAGATGTTTGTTCTTGGGCATTAACAGAAACCTCTGACTGGAGGAAGAAGAAAAAAAAGAGAAATAGAATATTACATTTGTACAGATTCAGGTAAAGGTTACTGCCTGAGCAGAAAATAAAAAAAACCTAATCATTTTTTCTATGAAGAGTCCCAAAGTGAGACATGCAACTCATCATTTTCAGTGGCAAAAAAAGACAATATGTATATGTGGGCTCAGAGGGTTTAAAAAAACACTACAGAGAAAAAATTTTGAAAAGATACATGTACATTGTAATTTACGCATACGTATATTTGTAAAGTCTATAGATACGTTTTTTCGGGACCACTGTTCAAACTGGGTATGCATTTTGGGCTGTTTTGTTCCCGGTGCCCCCCTTGGACTCTTGTTAGGTGGTTTCATCCGCCAGCCCTTCGCCGCCTGCTCCCTGTGTCCCCCCGCCCACATATTTGGCCACATGATGAGCGTCCCTCAACTTAGTCACATGATCAACAACAGATTGACCACAGAGACGACCCCTTAAACCTCCCCAAAGATTCTTTTCACTGTGCTTCCCCCCTGTGACCGCTGAGTCTGAACTCTGATCTGTTTATGTTGATGAGAATGTAAACACATGTTAACCCCCACCACCCGCCACCACCACCCGTTACTCTGTCTTCTAAACTGTCCCGAGTGACTGCAGATCCGGGTCGAAACCATGGACACACCGCTACGTGATTTAATGAAGAAGCAAAACAAAACAACCAGACGCTTCCAGATTCTTTACGTTTTTCGTTTCTTTGATTTCATTTCAGAAAAAGAATAATGTGATAAAAAACTGCACACAGATAGCATTTATGTGGGCAATATGAATAGTATGTAGTTGAGAATAGATATATCTAGACAAATGATTATGGTTTATCTAAATGTGTGATAAACTTAAACACTGTATTGCACGAAGTTTATAAAAAAAACAATAACAGACATATTCACAGACTGCTGTCTTTTGTTTCTTTTTTGCTAAGAGAGAGGAGCGAGCATATACCTGTGTTTAAAGTGTCCCTCAGCATCTATAGACAATCTATAAGTATTCAGATCTTTCACTTAAAGCGACTGCAATCAGTATTTTTGTAATAACAGTGTATCTAATGATAATTTGAAAACAATGTGAACAACCTGAATTTTTTTTTGCATTGTACGTTCCCACAGATAAGTGGTGCCATGTCATAATTCTGACATCCCATTATCTCGACATCCCATTATTCTGAAAATTACCCATTTTTCTGAAATCTCAATGTTTCAACATCCCATTGGTCCGACCATATTAAACTCATTGTTCCGAAGTCCCGTTGTTCCGAAATCTCAATGTTGCAATGCAAAAAGTTGAAAAAGCAAGCAGCAAGGGAAAGCAGCAAGAGACCGTGTTGTCATGTTGTTTACTGTTGCCGTGATGACAACAGTTGCCCTGTTTTGAGGAAGTAGAAACAATGTTGAAAGTTATAATTTTAACCCAAACCATGATCTTTTCCTAACCTTAGCCAAGTAGTTCTTTTTTTTTTTTTTTTTTTAGAATATTTTATTTTCAGCTTTCAATTCAATAAGATATACATGAAAACACAAACACACAACTCCAAACCCCTTCCCCAACCCATCCACAAACTGAAAGAGAGAGAGAGGAGAAAAAATAAATAAATAGATAAATAAAATTAATAAATAATGAAAATAATATTAATAAAGATTTAAAAAAAAACACAACGGTCAAGAGGCAAGGAAGACAACAGTAAGCACTGACAACAAAGAGCTTGCAAAAACTACAACCCGTCCACCATAGAAGCTGGCAATGTGTCCATATATGCTAAATAGGGCTGCCACATCTCTGTAAAAGTATTATAGTCATTCCTGGGTGTATATGTAATTTTTCAAGTGGAGCACAGCTATTGATTTCTGAAATCCATCTTCCTATAGAAAGTTGGGAGTCAGACTTCCACGTGATGGCGATGCACTTCCTGGCAACGCACAAGGCCAGTGAGAGGAACTTCTTTTGAGCTTTTCTTAATCGTGCATCAATATTTGTAGTATCTCCCAATAAGCAGGTTTGAGGATCTAATGGGAGATGCAGTTCTAGCAGTTTTATAATGATGTCAGAAAAATCATGCCAGAATGTGTTAAGTTTTGTGCATAACCAAGTGCAGTGTAGGAATGAACCCTCTTCTATACTACATCTAAAACACAGGTTGGATATCTCAGGTTTATATTTATGTAATTTCTGTGGCGTAAGATAGGTTTGATGAAGAAAATTATAATAAGTCAGCCTGTATCTGGAATTAAGAGAGCCAAGTAGTTCTTGTGCCTAAACCTAACCAGACCTTAACCATGAAACAGTTATTTTGTTACAATGAAAAATGAGATTTCGGAACAACAGGACTTCGTAACAATGGGTTTAATATGGTTGGAACAATGGGATGTCGAAATATTGAGATTTCGGAACAATGGGTCATTTTCGGAACAATGGGATGTCGGAATAATGGGATGTCGGAATTATGGGCGAACCCCCAGATAAGTTACATTTTCATGTTTTTATGAGGAGGACACATTGAAGCTTAATGTGTGAACAATGTTGTAGTTAATGTGTGGTTTGGTTTAGGCAAAAAAACCACTTGGTTATGGTTAGGATAAGATTATTTTTGGCCTGGTTTTAGGGACAAATTCCCCATTGGAAATGCAGCAATGTCTGGCACCATCCTTAGAGGAAAAACAACAGTGGGTCGCAAAAAAACACCCATGTTTGGTGCCTTAAAAGCTGCAGGAAACACAGCTATGACTCACGAAATGACAAATGATGTTGTTGTTTGTTGGTCTCAGGCTGTGTGGTTTCCAGTGAGCTGCAGCTTGGCAGGCGTCTTGCGAAAGTGTCGTACCATCCATCATCTCCTTAACCTCTGAATGACCTATATCACTTTAGAAACAATGATATGATACATCTAAAATGTGCAAATGAAACATATTCATGTTTGTAGAAATGTGCAGTGCCAACATTGTCCTGTGATGACTGGGCTGATTTGAAAGTCTGCAGCTCCTCTTGGATTTATGGAGCCTTATAGGGAGTTTCTGCTCACTGTTTAGCTGTCCTGCAACAACTTTACTGTTTTGGTTCACTCTAACTTTTCTCGTAGTGTTGTTGCCAGCCGCAGCAGGCAGCTGTTTTCAGAAAAGAAAAGCTCTGAAAACCTCCTTGAACATCCTCTTTGGTCTCTTTGCCTCTCCCATAATGTCCATACTGAGAATACCAAGCTAGCTTCTTCAACATACGTAGTATCAAAAGATGATGAACACAGATGAAGCAGTAAAGCTGTCAGATAAATGTTAGTGCAAATTATAATATTCCCCTCAGAGATGCGGAGTGAAAGTACAAAGCTGCAACTGAAATGCTAAAGTATAACTACATTCAGCTTAAGTACAGTACTTGAGTAAATGCACTTTCACCACTAGGCGATAACGCTGTTCATCATCGGAGAGCAAACATTGCTCTTAGTAGCTGCTCTCTCAGCTAATCTTTGGTGTGCTGTGATCCTAAAAACATTCGACCTTCGCTGTCAGACCTGAGGCTCATAATATTTGCAAATATATGGGTAGCACCAGATGGGTGGTATTTGTCAAATAGGATAATGAGAAAAGCGACTGAAAGTTAATTCAGTACACTTTTCTGTGACCACCACCCTACCTGAGCTCATCATCTTTTTTCCCTGATGGGCCCATCTGGTGCCTCATGCATGTTTTTGCATTATCAGTTATAAAGTTTTGTGAAGGTCTGTTTTGGTCCCTTCAGGCCCCCTGGGCAGGTTGTGCTTGACCTCAAAGTGTTTATCACTGGTAGAGAGGACAGTGGGAATATGTCCATTGAGGATCAAGTTGCAAGAGTCCCTTCAGAGACAAGAGATGACACTTCAGATGCATTTGAGTAGAGGGAAGCAGTGTCACATCTTTGACAAGGAGCCTGAGATTCCTAGCAGTGCTCCTGGACCCTGAGGATTAGTTATCTGGAGTGTGTTCCTCTGCTAGTATCATACCTACATTCTAGTTTTAGTCACAGTGATACAGCTGAGATTTAGAAGGAAGGATGAGAGGCTGCCAAAGCAAACTAATGTCATCTGTCACACAGGCGTCATGCCTTATCACAGTTTAGTGTAGCTTAAGATACATATACAGTACAGGCCAAAAGTTTGGACACACTTTCTCATTCAATGCGTTTTCTTTATTTTCATGACTATTTACATTGTAGATTCTCACTGAAGGCATCAAAACTATGAATGAACACATGTGGAGTTATGTACTTAACAAAAAAAGGTGAAATAACTGAAAACATGTTTTATATTCTAGTTTCTTCAAAATAGCCACCCTTTGCTCTGATTACTGCTTTGCACACTCTTGGCATTCTCTCCATGAGCTTCAAGAGATAGTCACCTGAAATGGTTTTCCAACAGTCTTGAAGGAGTTCCCAGAGGTGTTTAGCACTTGTTGGCCCCTTTGCCTTCACTCTGCGGTCCAGCTCACCCCAAACCATCTCGATAGGATTCAGGTCTGGTGACTGTGGAGGCCAGGTCATCTGCCGCAGCACTCCATCACTCTCCTTCTTGGTCAAATAGCCCTTACACAGCCTGGAGGTGTGTTTGGGGTCATTGTCCTGTTGAAAAATAAATGCTCGTCCAACTAAACGCAAACCGGATGGGATGGCATGTCGCTGCAGGATGCTGTGGTAGCCATGCTGGTTCCGTGTGCCTTCAATTTTGAATAAATCCCCAACAGTGTCACCAGCAAAACACCCCCACACCATCACACCTCCTCCTCCATGCTTCACAGTGGGAACCAGGCATGTGGAATCCATCCGTTCACCTTTTCTGCGTCTCACAAAGACACGGCGGTTGGAACCAAAGATCTCAAATTTGGACTCATCAGACCAAAGCACAGATTTCCACTGGTCTAATGTCCATTCCTTGTGTTTCTTGGCCCAAACAAATCTCTTCTGCTTGTTGCCTCTCCTTAGCAGTGGTTTCCTAGCAGCTATTTGACCATGAAGGCCTGATTCGTACAGTCTTCTCTTAACAGTTGTTCTAGAGATGGGTCTGCTGCTAGAACTCTGTGTGGCATTCATCTGGTCTCTGATCTGAGCTGCTGTTAACTTGCGATTTCTGAGGCTGGTGACTCGGATGAACTTATCCTCAGAAGCAGAGGTGACTCTTGGTCTTCCTTTCCTGGGTCGGTCCTCATGTGTGCCAGTTTCGTTGTAGCGCTTGATGGTTTTTGCGACTCCACTTGGGGACACATTTAAAGTTTTTGTAATTTTCCGGACTGACTGACCTTCATTTCTTAAAGTAATGACGGCCACTTGTTTTTCTTTAGTTAGCTGATTGGTTCTTGCCATAATATGAATTTTAACAGTTGTCCAATAGGGCTGTCGGCTGTGTATTAACCTGACTTCTGCACAACACAACTGATGGTCCCAACCCCATTGATAAAGCAAGAAATTCCACTAATTAACCCTGATAAGGCACACCTGTGAAGTGGAAACCATTTCAGGTGACTACCTCTTGAAGCTCATGGAGAGAATGCCAAGAGTGTGCAAAGCAGTAATCAGAGCAAAGGGTGGCTATTTTGAAGAAACTAGAATATAAAACATGTTTTCAGTTGTTTCACCTTTTTTTGTTAAGTACATAACTCCACATGTGTTCATTCATAGTTTTGATGCCTTCAGTGAGAATCTACAATGTAAATAGTCATGAAAATAAAGAAAACGCATTGAATGAGAAGGTGTGTCCAAACTTTTGGCCTGTACTGTACATTACACTGGCATTATGTACAACAGTCTTGGCTAATTTTACTTTTGATAGCCTGACACTCATCCAACAGTAACAAACCAGTTAATGTTTAAGAAAAGAAAAACACAAAATGACGTGACATACAAGAGGCCTTTCCTTTTAGTGCGGTGCTCCACTAACTGAGTGAGCTTTAGCACCACATTTCAAAGCACTATCTATTTAGAGGTGGCCAAGTTTTAATGTGTTGTGATGTCAATGTCTTGCCTTTTATTTTCTGCTGGGTTTGTTGACAGCCTGTCAGCTCACCATGTTCACATACAGAAACATAATGCCCACTGCCCACCCTCTGGTCTCCACTGGTTAGCTAATGTTAGCCTTGGCTGCTCTGCACTGCACACCAGCCAGGTAAGGTATAGCTGGTTAGTGGCACCACTCATTTGTGTCTACTGCTGGTAACGCCATGCTGGTGGTGGGATGATGCCCTCTGGTCTCCCCCCAGGTAGAGCAGCAAAACCCCTTTAGCATTGTTAATTATGTTACCAACGTTAGCATGTCAGCAGAGCTAATCAGTGCTGAGGGGGGTTTGTGGCTCAAAATTGAACTTCTTACTTATCGGGGTGACCTGGCAGGAGACCAGAGGGTGGGCACAATATTTTCACAGCAATGCTGTTGGGTCAAGACAGTGTCACCAAATACTGAATGAGCAGTGTCGCTAGCTAGCTCCCACCTGACTGAGCTGGTGCGAATGTGGATGTATTCGGAGAACTGGATACAGCATTGGTGGCAGAGCTCAGTTCATTCCTTTGAGTTGCTCAGTGGCGCCAGAAGCCAAAATGGTTCAACTGCTGTGTAAAAAAATACCCGAATGATCAGCACTGCTTCTGCATTGTGCGGCACACTAGAGACTTACAGGGGACAAGCACGACCAAGTGCAGCCAAGCATCTTACTTCCACCGGCCAAACAGCTAACTTCCAGTTTAGCGCTCCACTAACTTAAATGGGAATAAATTTATATAATCTTGTGGCTTTTCTAGACTTTTGAAATGCTATCAGACCAAATGGATCAAATCCTGACAGTGTATCGAGTCATTTGGGGGTGCATTACTTAAGAAAATATTTCCACTGATTTACAGATGTCTCTTTCCCAGTGTAAGTCGATGGGAAAAAGTCATTTTGGGCTGCAGGGCTTCACATGACAGACCCCTGAAATTGCAGTGCAACCGTTTGGCCACTACGAAAGTTGTCTTCAAAGCCTGGTGCACTTTCTTGGGGGCCTGGGTGCAAAGTGCAGAGAGGCCAAGGCTAGCTAACCAGTGGAGACAGGAAGGTGGGTAGTGGGCATGTTTCTGCATGTCAACACAGATAGCCAGCTGACTGTCTCCCACCAGGTCGGGTTGGTGCACATTGCAGTAAACTGAAGAGTAGCAAAATTAACCTAAAGACAGACATGTATTACCAGTAAAAATATTCTCGGCAGTTAACCAATAAATAGTTAACCACTGACATCCAGGTATAGACAAGTGTAGACAAGTATATCAGTAATAACAGCTGATGTTATTTGTTTATCTGTCAAGAAGTCTATGAAGTCAATTTCCATTTACAAACATGCAGCTAGTGGCTGTGCACTGCTTGCCACAGAGTCTCAGTAGAAGTATTAACAGCTATATATACAACCAGGATAGTGTGTCATGTGGATTGAGTTTCTGCCCACTGAGAGTTAAAAGCATGTGTGAAAGTGTGAGTGTGTGTGCAGGTGTCTGGATGCCACCCACTTCCCAGCAGGCTTAGTGTGAGTAGCTATCGGGACATCTCTGATCCAATCGGTCGGTTGTCCTTGTGTGTGCGTGTGGTGCAGAGGGGTTGGTGGAGGTGGAGTGGAGGAGTAGCGACCGCCGAGGTCACCTGGCAACAGCAGGGAAAGTGACGCACTGGGGTCAGGGGTGGAGAAGGAGAGGAGAGATTACAGGGGTATGAGGATAGGCTGGTAATGGGGGTGGGGGTGGGTGGTGTTGGGTCGTGCATAGTTGAAATTCAAGGATAAGGTTTCCCAACCTCTGCAGTGAAATGCATTGCGATGAGCTCTGGCCTAATTATAGAGGAGCGGTTTGGGGGAGGGGGATGTTTGGCGGAGAGGTTAGGAGTCACACTGTGAAGTGGTGAAAATGGGTGAATGTCAAGAGCAGACAGGGTGTCATGTCAGCAAACAAAAGGGTGGCAATTATTTTAGTTAAATCCCTTTAATGAAAAGCAAACCTGGTGCCACATACTGTACACATACATGAGTAGAAATGAGCATATATTCTGTAAAATAGCATTTCCTGATAGAGAGACAAGGTGAGCATCCTACAACAAAAATAAAGTGTATTTACTACCTTAGTATCGCAAATAAAGTGACTGAAGACAGCACCACAAACAGTGACCATTCATACAATATAAACACATATATTCAATTTATGTACAAAGTTGAGCTTATAAAGTGAGTCCATACAATTCTCTGATATACAAAATGGTATTTTAACCACTTCTCACAGTTGATTTCATTCAGCGCACATTCATACCCAAGCAGCATTCACCTAATAGTTGAAAAACACACATCTGTAATAAATAACGACTTGAAGCCTCTTTTTTTAAATCAAGTATTAAGTAATAAAAAGCTTCATATGACTTATTGCTAGAATATTAAGGACACTCACTGACTGTTGATCAGGCAACATGTAGCAGATATGACAAGTAACTTCTCTGAAAGTAATCAGGACTTCCTCCTCGCTGACTGTTAGCATGTTGCTACAATGATGGTGATACATTATGATGGTGGTTTAGGAGTTTTAAACTATGGAAGCTCATTTCTGCCTGAAAAAACACTAAAAGTTAAGCATATTAAAAATAAGAAATACTCAGGGTAAGTCTAATTATGTGATGCTAAGTCCAAATTTCTGACTTGCTAGTCATCATTTTGACATTTGATTTACAATCTACAGTGATTTACTTTTTAATTTTTGTTATGTAACTTTGAGACTACCCTAAGAAGATAACTGCATCAGTGCTTGCCTGATATCAGACAAAACTGTTGTCTTGTTACAGTCTGTTTCCACCTTCAGTCTGACATAGAGTGCTCCAGGGACGACATTTTTCTGTAGGCCGACATGGAAGTTAGTGTCGCCCTGGTTCCCTCGTCAATACGCCTATGAGATTTTTCCTTTGGATTTTGAATCATTGCAGAAAATAAGCTCAGAGGAAAACAAACCTTTATGATACTTATATGTTTTGTTCAGCAAGATAATCTTCTTCCAGTCTAAATGATTTCTATGGGGGATTTGATTTTCCCTAACTAATCACCAGAGATCAACGTAGTGATATTAAGAAGACAATTTGCCCTGTCCATCTTGTCTATAGCGGCCACCATTGTTGTTATTACTTCTTACTGGTTCTGTTGCACCATTTGAATACTTAACAATAGCATTAGTCCAGCATATAACACAGATTGGCTGATCGTATCCCTTGCGGCACTTACTGTTTTACATGTTTTACACTTACATTTTTATTTTAACCAAGAAACCGCCATGATGACAGATGAATCAGTCAACTCAAACTCAATGGAGTGGGTGGATTCAAGGGTCTTAACCAAGGTTACGTCAGTGCCCTCCAAGGGACAGAGCCTTCTAGCAGCTGTAGTAATTATGATAGGAGCAAAATGTTAGTCAGTTGCTATTGTAGAGCGACAAAGGTCATATAGGGAAGAGATCAGAGTGCAAAGATAGGTCAGCAAAATAGTTCCTCAAAAATCATGACCATGCTCATCCCCTAACCTTAACCATGTGTTTATTATTGTAACCATAAAGAAGATGGTCCCATAACCTTAACAAAGCAGTCATTTAATCCAAACCATGAACTTTCCCTGACCCTAACCAAGTTGCGTTTGCGCTTAAATCTAATCAAAACTTTAACCAACGGCATTGTCACAACATAAAACAGGCTTAAGGTTCTGTATGTGACTTTCAGGGTATTTAGAACAGCAAACAATTATTTGCTATGTACAGATATAGCGGAGTCATGGCGTCCTGAGCAGAGAATTAAGTCATGATACCTCTGTGTTTTGTAATCCGAGCTTCTCTGTGGTTTGTTGTTGTAAGCCAGTTGGTGCATGTATTCCATGAGATAGCTGTTACAAACCCATAGTCATCACAACTCCTACTACGGTTATCACTGGTATCGGGATGACATCATTGCGGAAGCACCCACCCTCCCTGGATTACACCATTAGCTCTGTCAGCACTGTTGTTGCTGTTTAGCACTGTTTATGGAGTTAGCACTGTAGCTGCCAGCCGCTGGTTTAGCCATCTCCATGTTGAGAACTGTGTGCAGACAACTCACACGCTCTGAATTTTGCATTGGGCCTCTTCAAGTAGTGATTTCTAAAAGTTCTGAAAAAATTCTGCCAATAAAGGCGTCATTCTGTTGCTTAATTTGGAGGACGTGTTGCTAACTTTCCATGTTTTTTAAATGATCTTGGTAGAAATGGGCTTCCATGTTAAACTGACTACAAAAAGTTTAAAAATAGAAAAATGTCTTGGCGTTAAAGAAGTTTTTTTTACTCCCCTTATGCTAGCAAAAGACCAGATTTATGTTTGAATGTACAGCGACAGGCAGGCTAACAAGCCTATTTGTGACACTTGTTTAAGTAAACACAACACAGAGCTGAAAAAAAAAACAGTCAGCAGTAACCCTGTTGCTCCTTCTGTCTATTTTCTACTAAAAACACTAAAACATTTTTATTGCAAGTTCTGGAGGCCTCACAGATGTGTGGCTGACTTCTCTTCATACATTTGATTAAGACCTTGTACGATGTCTGTGACAAATGCTAAGAACAAGCAAAGTGACAGCCCTTGTGAACTGGACATCTCTGCTTGCTCTCAAACAAGACATCAAGAATACTAAATGTGTATTTTATTATCATTCAAGTGCTAGGTGGCGCTATTCTTCTGTGGCAGGCATTTCTGCCAGGGGCTGAAAGGAAGGGAGAGGATGATGAACAGGAAACCTCCGAAAATAAGAATGGCTCCCGCTGAACCCACGCAGGCCACAGACCAGGACAGCTCATGGTGTAAAGGTATGGAGTGGTCACTGGACAGCAGGGCCAGCACGGACTGGTGGAATATCAGGACAGAGATAAGCACCAGTACACCTGCACAAAGAGAAGAATTTGGGGCATAAAGGCCATTGCACACCAAGGCTGAATTTTTCATCCTGATTGTCACTTGTTTAAAAATAAATATGACCCCACATCTAGTCAACTGTGTTGCGCACTGACTCCGAAACTTTTGTCATTAGAAATTTCCTGAATGGGTTCGATTTAAAATCCTAGAGACTAAGTTTGACCAAGAAGCAGTGACAACGACAAAACACATCGGACAAAGGTTTCTCTGTGTACCGTTTTTATGTCTCAATGTCAGCAATAGCCCTGGCTGGGGGCATTATGTTTTCGGGTTGTCCTTCCATGTACGTACGCCCCATTTGCGTGAACACAATATCTAACTGATTTCATTTTGGTGCCCAAAGGTAAAAGGACAACGTCAATGTGACCTTGCATCTGTATCTTTCATGTGAGCACACCATCTCAAGTAAAGCCTTAAGGGAACTTCCTCAAATTTGGCAAAAACATCGACTTGGACTCAGCGATTAACTGATACGATTTCAGTGAACAAAGGTCAAGGCCATTGTTACCTTGCATTAGTCTCATTCTCGAGGATGGAATATTGAGGGAATTTCTTCAAATTTGGCTCAAACATCAACTTGGGTTTAACGATGGACTGATTAGATTTTGGTGGTCAAAGATCACGGGACAAGGTCAATGTGACTTTGCATCTGTCTCATTCTTGTGGACACAGTATTTTGAGAAGGCTTCAAGGGAATTTCCTCAAATTTGGCACAAATGTCCACTTGGAAGTAAGAATGAACTGATTATAATTTGGGGGTCATAGACAGAAGGCAAGGTTACTGTGATCTTGCATCCATCTCATTCTCGTGAACGCAATATCACAAAAATGCCTGAAGGGAACGTTTTCAATTTTGGCAGAACCATCCACTTGAACTCAGTGATGAACTGATTAAAATTTGATGGTCAAAGGGACAAGGTCACTGTGACCTCATGTCTGTCTCATTCTGGTAAATGTGAAAGCTCAAGAATGCCTTGAGGAAACTTCCTCAAATTTGACAAAAACATCCTCTTAGAGTAAACAGTGAACTGCATAGATTTTGTTGGTCAAAGGTCAAGGTCACTGTGACCTTTCATTTGTCTCATTCTTGAGAATGCAATATCTCAAGAACGCCCTCAAAGGAATTTCTTTCAGTTTAAGTGAAACGTCCCCTAGACTCAACAATGAATTTATTAGATTTTGGTGGTCGAAGGTCAAACATCAAGATCATTTAACCTTGTGTCTGTCTCATTCTCACAAATGCAATATCTCAAGAAGGCAGTAAGAGAATTTCCTAAAATTTGACAGCATCAGCAGCTACAACCCATACCGGCTGTGGTGTGGTGAAGTCGACCGTGGTGTTTTTGACTTAGTTGGCTGTTAAGAGTGCCAAGATGTCACCAAAGCTTTGAAGGTATGGCTATACTAACCCCCCCCCCCTCCATTTCCATTATGGGTATTACGTGAAGTCCTCTCTTGGGGTCAGCATCATTTTAAGGGTACTGGTATCATTGTTCTTTTAAACGATACCCAGCTCTTGAAAATAACTTAATAATCTCCACAAACAACTGCTCATAAAGACAGAATAAACATCATTTTGCCAAACATCAGTCAATTAGTGACATTGCCACAGTTGAACATTATATAATAGTGAGGTCCCACCTGATAGGATGAAACAGAAGGAGGCTGGCTTGAGAAAGAAGGGCACTCCTTTGCTGAGAGACATGGCGATACAGATGGAGCCCATCACCATCATGGTCAGACTCAAAAGGGCCAAGATAGCTGCAGCTAGATTCAGCTCTGTGAAGGAGAGCAGAGAGAAAATCAAGGAGGAAAGGGAACTGAGTGTACAAATGCATAGCCTATGCAAGAATTTGAGTAAAGAAGTCGAAATCTTTAATTTCATGCAGCAAGAAATATTCAGCAAAGATGGCAAAGGTATTGTGAAATCAGACATTACATCAGCTCACAAAGTTTGATTCTACTGGGGCTATAATTGTTTATACTTCTGAAAATACAAACATGGTGTGAATTGTACCACTTCCCATACTGGCTCTGTTTTAAACAGATTTTTCTGGCATTAGAAACCTGAACAGGTGCAACCCAAAAAGCTGCTCAACATTCCACAATAGCCAGTGCCAATTTTGTGTTTTTTGACACTCGACCACGCAGATATTATTATTATTTTATTAATTAAACCAGGGCAGATACAAGCTTTAGGGATGGGTTTTGTTGTTGAGAGAGAGAAGCCAAAAAGGAGGTGATAGATAACAATGAAAGCAACAAAAACAGCAGTTTTGTTTTTGCCCAGCTACATTTTATAGCTTTTAGGTTGATTCATGTATTTTTCTTATCCTCCATGGAAACCATCTGTGCAAGGCTTTGTCCATTAGATTTTTAAATGGATCTGCAGAGACTTGGATTTTGCTTGACGTGAATCAGTCATCACAGTGAACACATTTTGTTAATATAGTTGGCACCACAGGGTGCTTTGAAGAGTCTTTGTTGTTGGTGCCTGGCATCTATGAGCTGGCTGCCATACAGCCACCAGTTTCAGGAAAGAGGACACTGGAGTGTAACGTCATGCAGGCAGCTCTGTGAGGCTCTACATATGTACCCTTGTTAACATGCTCACAGTCACAACAGTAACATGCTGATGTTCAGCAGGCGTAATGTTCAACATGTAGCATGTACACCATCTTAGAGTCCTTTCAGATCTTGAGTTGTGTTGCTTTGGTCTGAAGCAGGAACTAAATTTCTTTGTAGTTGTATAATCGCCTGGATTTGGTTCATGCTCCAGGAAGTAAACAAAACGTTGAAGCAGAGTACACTTGCAAGATAAATGTGACACTTTCTAATGTCACAATGGAGGGACAACTATGCAGGTTGATTTTAGCGCTGCTCATCGTGGACTATATTGCTGTCATTGTTCATTTTAGTCAAACCATACAGTTTGAAAACGAGGCGCGGCTCCAACTAGAAAACAATGTTTTGATGCATTGGATGTGCTGAATGTGCATATTAAGGCAGTACAGGAGGAGAAGCACATTAATAATCCTCCAGGACTGTAACATGCTCATGTTTAACCCAAACAATGTGTCATGTGACTGCAGTTGGTTCAGATAGAGGCCGGAACACGTTCTCACCAACGAACAGCACCAGAGTTCGTTTGTAACCAGACCGAAACCACCTCTTCAAGTAAGGTCTCGGTCCAGTTGTTTTGGTGCACACCTGAGTGCGATTGCTGTGTTCACACCTGCCCGAACGAACTGCACTGAGGGGGTAAATCAAGATGTCATATCCCACTGAAAACTGTGATTTACACACCCACATATTATCCCTCTAATAAAATCAGTGTTTGCTGAGTCAGTCCCTCCAGGATGTTGTGATGTTGCAACCGCAACAATTAACGTAAATTCAGTCGATTCCCATAAATTATACGCTACCTTGTAATTTTGTCCAGTCACCGCAATTTCACGGCAAATCTGACAATCCAAAATGGATAAAATCTCATTTCATGGTAGAACTGTGTTTGGTGTATTGATTCTCTCAGCCCATCTCTCTCACTGTTTATCATGAGCCTACTGTGGGACTGGAGCTCTGTGCCTGAGATAGTTTCACACACACAGTGACAGTGCTAACTGTTAGCATCACATGGCTAATGTTACCCCAAGGGATTACGACATGTTTAATGATGAAGTCGTGCCGTTCCAGTGTTCGGTGTCGGATGTTAATCTCTGCTTCGGAGCCTCGGCCCAACCGACAAAATATGTGGTGTGTTAGGTCTTGGTAACCGTGCAGAGAAAGCAGGAGGAGAGCGGCTCACGAAGACCGTCCGTCAGTGCTGCGTCCAACGGCAGCAACAGCTGTTGCTGACCTATCCCCCATACCCTCACAAGTAGATTCTAATTTTGCGGGAAACACTTAATGCTGGTAATAATAAGCTCCGAATCCAGATTTTTACTTGCCCCCTGTATTTTCTTTGCAAAAATACACCTATAAACATTGCAACATGCATTGCAATGTTTTAGAAAAGCTGCCGTGAAATCAGGCGTTTCAGGTTGCAGCAATCCCAAAAACAGCTTGTGAAATCCTGGAGGGACTGCTTAGTGTATATCCTCTGGGTTTAAGAACGCCAACAACGCACCTTCTGTGCTCACAGCTCTTATATTTTAAATGTCCTAACTTCCTTGGATGCATCAAAACAGTCCCTGCTCAAAACTTTTGACTAAAAGCTAAAGTTGACTTTATGTTCTACGTGATGTGAGTATCAGTTCTCAGCCAGCTGATCTTCAAACTATACTGAAACCAGCAGCTGCCCGGACAGTGCGTTAAACACATTCATCAGTCTAATAGCTCATGGTTTTTCTTTGGAAAATGGGTGGCAGCAGAAGTTAATGGGCTGAAACATGCAAAAACCACCAGCACGGCCCTCTGAGCACCCCAGTGAACATCTTTATTGATAGTAGCTGCTCTGTGACTGTTAGTGTGCATCTGCATGTGTAGCAGAAAACGCAGGGAGGAAAGTATGATGTCTCACTCTTGTTAGTTGTCTTCTTGAATATGACTGCGTTCTCCCCAGAGGTGAAGAATTTGAAGTAGGTGCAGTTGGATTCTGTGGGCAAAGAGAAAAAAAAGATCAGATACACACACACACACACACACACACACACACACACACACACACACTCCTATGGATGGCTGCTGGTCTTCTGTTATGTGCCTCCTATGCATCCATGCACTCTGTCCTTCCAGGCATCATTCCTATTTATATCCAAGTGTCAAGCATTAGCTGGAATACCCAGAGACACACGCACACACACACACACACACACACACACACACACACTGCCCAGCACTGCACATATGGTGCCGCCAGAGAGGGTGAGAGACAGCAAAACACTGAAGGTGGATGGCAGAGGGGAGAAAGAGAGGTGGACAGAGAGAAGGGGGCAGATGGAGGATAGAAATGGAGAGGTGTGGCTGCAGAAGAAGAAGAAGGAGTGAGGGGAAGGGGATATGTTGGCTGAGCGAATGATGAGGGGGGATGCAGAAAATATGGATAGAGGCTCAGAGGATGAGATGGCAGGGAAAAGGAGGAGTGAGTCGAGGGCAGATGGAAGGGGTGGTGAGTGAAGGGGAAAAGAGAAGGGAGCCACAGATGGAGAAGGAGGTGAGGGGAGCAGGAGATGTCAAGAGGGGGAGGAAGCACAGAGGGGTTGGTTAATACTGCATTAGACATACACTCTCCCTCAGTCCCTGTCTGTCCCTCTTCCTCGTTTCCCCCTCTCTATATTTAGACAAAAACTGTGAAGTAGTCAGATTCCACTTGACTTCACAAGCGCATAGTGATGACTTTCACCCACTGAATATCATGTGCTCCAAGATGACCACATGCACACACACACACACTCACAGATTTCCTCACACACAAATATGTTTGGGCAAACATTTTTTAACCGAGGCAGACACGCCATTTATCAGCTTACTGATTTTTTAACACATTACGCTATCACAGTCAACTGGTTCTGCTCTCGCTACCCCTGCTGAGGCTATAATTATTGAGCTGTCATGTCCCTCTCCAGCAGGCTGCGAAGATGGATAGCTGGTCTTGAGATGACAGGCGCGGCATCAGCGGGGCCGCACTTTGCTCGGGACGGGAGCCAAAGGCATGTAAACAGCGACGTGAAACAGAGAAGCAGAGATGGCAAAAACAGTTGTTTTCCTCCAAACATGACAAGCCCACGGCCATCTGCGACAGGCGGCGTGGGCCAACACTGTTAGGACGTGTGAGAAAGATTGTCAGAAGCATACTGGCTGCTCTCGCACACCAACAGACCATCTCGAAGGCACAGATAAATAACAGCTAGATAGAAGCAGCCAGGATTTTTTGACAGGGGAGATGAATTAGCTGTGATGACTGAATAGAAAAACGACACATCATTCAAGGTGCTGCATGTTAATAGTATTTATGTATATATTATCCATGTGTATCTCTCCTGGATGAGAAATCTCTTTTGGTTTCTTCAGAGCTCTGCTGTGTCTCAGCGGATCCTTCTGATTCCAGGAGCAGCACCTTCCAAAGCCTGCCTTGCCCATCTCTTTTCTCCCAGTACCTGCCTCTCTCCGTCTCCAGACTCACTTTTCAGACAGAAGTAGGTCATTGTGCGGATAATCAACGCACTCTGGAGAACCTAACCATGGTCAAGTTGAATAAAGCGCTTTTCGAAAGGAGCCGTCACAACTCTAAACACGGATGTTCGTCAGCACAATAAACCCGTGGTCTGCCCCTCATCACCTGTCTGTACTGTGTGTACAACAGGAGATGATTAGGTACCCAGTCAAGGGAAAACTTGAAATCGATGCTTCATTACACTGACAATGTTGTGAATCACAGACACTTTACTGTGTAATGCTCCTGCGTGCTGCTTTGTGTTTGTTACAATAGCACAGGAGTTGAAAGCAGCTTTACTGTGGTCTGTTTCCGAGCATCATATTTCTTTAATGATTCAATTTGCACATTATCTGTAGGATGACCTAGATACATATGTATGCAGGCAGCTTCACATACACAGCTACCCTCTCTCCATTGCTTTAAAAGGTTACAGTGGATGCACACGCAGTGTATATAAATATATACGCATGGAGAAATGATGTTAAGTGTTTATCAAAAAACATAAATATGTCGCTCAGAAATCTGGAGGTTGTTAGTGGGATGACATTTATTTTTATTAAAATGAAGTGTTGGCAAAGCTCTCCTCAGTCCCTTATGGGCTCAGATAAAAGACCTACAGATGTAAGCATATTCCCAGAGGGCATACATCGTATTAGTTATGCCTGCTCCCTCTGTTTTCACATCAGTGGTGATGGCAAAGAAAAATTGCGGCGATTAAGTGTATACATTTTTTTCCCTCAATGATGTCAACAACGTGCAACCTCTCCGAAACATCCTTTGACCCTTTTCTGTTAAAGAAGAATTTCACTGCTGGAGAGATGGTCTGTCTGTGTAGTAGAAAAAACAAATGCTTTTGAAACTGATCAGAGAAAATAGAGGAAAAGGCTGTGGCATTTGCTTTTGCTAAAGAGGAAGAAAACCTACAGCTACCAGAATGCACTGCACCAGACTTGACTAATAAACGCTCTAGTGAGTGACACAATGTGAGCTTTGCCATTTTTCCACAAGAAACAATCTGGTTGGTAGTCAGCTGGTAACAACTGATCTTGAATTAAGCTAAAATATATTTCTAAAGAGACTGTAGATGAGAAATCAGCGATACAGGAAACAATATGGTGCCCACTTCCTGTTCACAAATTCTTTTATCAGAATCAAACAGAGCACTAAAATATAGCTGTGTCTTAATACAGAGGCTGCAGCCTTTGAAGCACGCAGCCTTCGCAGTCTACCTCGGTCCTGTCCTTCGAAGACCGCATCAGCCAAACCGAATGGTCTCCGAAATAGGACGGTCTGGTCTGCGGATGATTTCTTGGTTGTGTCACGTTGTTCCCGCCCCGACCTGTTCCTGTCACCTAGCAACCAGGTGCGCTTGATGAGAAGGTGAAAGCTAGTAAATTAGTTAGATGTTAGTTACCTGTAAATCATGGACCCAGGGCTTGGCATTTTATTTTTCGGAAATTTTATTCAGTGCTTGAGGACATAGAATTATCTTCTTGGAAATGATAGTGATTGTTAGAGCGATGCCAAAGAATCTTAGTTTATATTTGATCAGCACTACCTAGTGTTACTGTCTGATCCATGTTTGATCTGCTTTCTGAGCCCAGTGTCACTCTGAAGGCGTCAAAATACCGCACTTGGGCAGTGACTTGCAGCGTCGGAAACCAACAAAAAAAAGCGTCCTTGTGTGGCTGTTTGGTGTTATATTTTATCAGCACCTGGTCACAGCAAGGGGAAACTTGGCGAGACAAGGAAGTTAAGGCGGCAGGTTTGTCTGCATGTATTTTTGTGGATAGGTGCTCCTTTTATTTTCCTTGGAAACGGACAGATTCAAAAAACATTTATTTTATGTTGTTCTCCATTGCATAGGCTGGAAGTGCTTGATGTTGTGTACCACAAACAGGCTGTAATAATGAATATGTTAATAAAAACAAACCTTTAAAAAAAAAAAAAAAAAAAAAAAAGTTAAGGCGGCGAAAGTCCGAGTGGGACAGGGAGGAGAGGTGGTTGATGCGTCCAAGTAACGCCGACTTAGACCCAAGAGAGGAGCAGTGTTCACATCCTGTAAGATTCTAAAGCCAAACCCTGTTGTTTTTCCCAAAACCTAACCACATGCTTTTGTGTGTTTGTTGTTGAAGGAAAAAAAAGGTCACTCTGCTGTGTTGTGCTGACGTAAATTTCCTGTGAAAATGGAAGTGTATTTTGAAAGAAGACAACACATGTAACAGACAGAACTTGACATAGTGTCCCAGAATGTCAACAACCAATGCACCCAGGGTACCTTGCAAGTCGTATGTGGACGTGGAAAGTCCATGACCAAAACATTGATATGTGACGAGGTCGGAGTGATAATGTGTTGGCTCTTTGTGTTTGTGGTGGTGAGTATATGGAAATGCAGAGGTACAATCTGTAGTTGGAGCAACAGCCCTAGATGCAGGGAATATTTGTTGGATGGCACGTTTTTGAGCTGAGAGATGAGCATCGAGATCTGGGCGCTGATAAGATGGAGGGATGTTTACCACCGTTCATTTACACATACTACCCACAATGTCATGATACAAAGCTTGGCGAATATCAGCCAAGTATCCCTTTAATTCACTTTCATACTGAGGTGCATACTGTAGCATAGAGGCAGCCTCAAGCTACACTTGCATGGCTGGGCAATTTAGTTTGCAGAGAAGCAGACACGAGCAGACAGTCGCAGAAACAAAACAGACACATGCCCTCCAGAAAGCTCACCTGCTCACCTCCTAGACAGCACAGACAGACAGATGAACTCAAACTCACACAGACACACAGGCGCACTCCAGCCAGAGGTCTCACCTCCAGGTAGTTCAGCAGGGCCACAGCTCGTCCTCTCCGGGTCTATGTCAGCCACCCATAGGGTGCGGATGCAGCCCTTCCACAGGCCATAATGGGCCATCTGGCAGGTCTGGTTGCCACTGAAATTCTTTGGTTGGGCCAGCTCCACCCAAAACTCTGTCCCCATGCCCAGCACCGTCAGGGTCACACCAATGATAGCCACAAAGAAGGCCAGCTTGATCTTTCCCTCCTGACTGTCGCTCATCTTGTGGATCCTCCTCCTTCCACCTTTCACTCCACCCAAACCCCCACCTTGTCCAGCCCCTGCCACTCCGATCCGACCGTCCTCATCCTGCTGTACGAAAAAGTTGGACCACATGTTGATCTCAACTGGCCCGAGGAAGATTGGGGTAAAGAGTAGTGCACTTTGGCTAAAGAGTAGAGGAGGAAGTAATAGATGAAAAAATGGAGGGGTGGTGTAGGAGAATGGGGCGAGGTTAAATGTGAAGAAAGTGGAGGTTTGGAAGTTTTAAAATAGTATGAAGACAAAGCTATTAACTAGCCTGTGATGGATGGGTACATTGAGCAAAATCAGTCATAGCGAACAAAGGATCAAGGGCGAAACAATTAAATTAGACAGAGAGATGTTAAAAAGCTACAGTGAGGTGGGTGGGGTGGATGAAGCAAGGAAATGACAAAATGGAAGGTGATGGAGGCGAGGACCAGGAGAGCAAATTTCTGTTGTCCGTCCAGTCCCCTGAAATAGAGAGATGAAACAGAGAGATGAAAGAGCAGCCGGCATATGCTTCACAAGAGCAAAATCCTTTCATCACCAGCGTAATATTTAATTTCCAAGAGCTTTATCAGCATCTACAGTATTCCCTCCCTAAAAGCCATATGACATGCTCTCAGCCAACAATAGATAAGCCATATGGCGTTTCCCTGAAAGGCAGATTTTGCTGCAGATGAAGAAACAATTGGGCTGGGTGAGCCGGTGAAGTCGGACGGTGCGGGTTCAAGGTGAGAGATAACACCACAGCGCCAGACTGGACCACCCATCTTCTATTTTCCCAGAGGAGTTGACAACAGAGCTCTTCCCCGAGCAGTTACACTATCTGTGGCTTAGATGCAGATCCCCTTTGATCGGAGGGGATAATGGGTTGCCACAAATACCTCCCATCCTGCATTACGTGTACCAGCAAACACTCGGAATCTGCAGCCATGACTCTCTTTTTGAGCGCGCATGTGGATGTGTGTGTGTGCGTTTCAGAGTGTGGCATATGCGCTCTAAGTGGGGCCAGGCTTATGGAGTTGTTTCTGTTATTCCAGACTGTGAGCAAGGGACCTTTGGAGCAGTTTAAACAACGTGAGTGACGGGGCACGGCGGTGTCGCCGCTCTGCGCAGGGTGCATGAGAGGTGATAATTCATGCCTGAACCCTCTGACAGAGAGGGGGCAGCAGTAATTAACTCTGCTGTGCAGTCCAACAGGTCACATAGTGGAGGCAGGAGGCCCAGCCAGTTAGGAAGACAGCACCAACAGGCCACACACAGTTGGTGGATCACTTAATTCAGAGTTTTGCGCTGACAGCATCAGAGATTTTATATAGGCGACGCACCACATGAACTCACTGAGTGCAGGTCCTTTGTGTACAATATTTTGCAGTGTATAAATATGAAGAGAAGTTTGAAATATGTGAATTTAAATTTATGGTTTGCAGCATATAAAGTTCTATTATTAAGACAAAAAAAAACTTTGGTTGCTGTCAGCACATTTATTAATCTTAAACGAGTAATTTAGTTAGTTAATTGGACAGAAAATTAACCTGCAACTACTTTGATACTTTATTAGTAGCAGAATTTTTTTAATCAAAAACTCCGACTGTGATAGATTTTTGTTGCTTTTCTTTTTTAACATGCTCAAACAAAAGGATTTTTTTAATGTTAACTTTTTTCCATATAATTTTGAATACCAGAAATTATGCTATAATACCTTTATCATATCATTCAGCTTTTTTTATATAATTCAATTTTTTTTATCCATCAATTCAGTCAAATCTGAACAAACTGTCAGTGCTGTTATTGAAACTTGACATATCCGCAGGCACGTGATAGCTACACATATATCGTATACCCCATAATTTTGCAACCACAGAGGTACAACTAAACACCACATCGTATTACATTGTATTATATTACACACAAAAAAGCCCATGACCTCTTAAAGCTTTCAGCTTCATTGCTCACCCTCGTTAACATGTGTTCATATGACACAATTTCTAGCATAGACTCCTTCCACTTTTCAGAATCTGGAGGTGATGTACTCTTCCAGAAGGATCACTCGAGCAGCTGTGACGACCCCTACATTTATCACAACAAGGTCATATTTTGATGCATTCTGTAATTCTGTTTGGTCCTCCATAAAGCATAACCTTGGTGAGTTAGGTACAATTATACCCTAACACTTCCCTATGTGAGCTTTTTTTTCAAAATGTGTTAACCAGATTTCATGTAGAAATGTTCCTGTTTCTGTCTGACATTTCCAACATAAATTATAAGCCAGTAAACTCATCCTGTACAACTCAGAAGGAGTAAAGTAGAACCTAAAATAACTGTATATTGAGTAAATTTCCCCTTTGCCACCTTTATATGTTTCCCAGTATCTGATAGTAATTTCGACCATTCCTCATTGTTTAATTCACACCCTAGGTCCTTCTGCCAAATGATCCTGAGATTTGTGCAAACATCTTTTGTTGCTTTTAAATTATAGTTTGATGAATTCAGAAAATACTCTGCAGATTAACCAACAATGAAAAGAATAGTTAGTTGCAGCCCTAAACTCATTATCACAATATTTGTAAAGGTAATCTCTGGCGTAGATTATACATTACGAATAGCAAATGTCTGCAGAATCATAATGTCACATGAAACATAGTGTTGTTTTTGTACATGAACAACATTATCTGAGGTATCTTTCTTTCCAACTGGTGCTCAGTAATATAGATTTATTCTTCTCTTTACTGCAGCTTGACTGGATGCTGTCGGACAGTTCAGACAAAGTAAATCTGGGGAATTAAGTGTGAACTTGTTGGGAATGAATAGCTTTAGTGTGAGTGGATTTAGGAAATGATTGACGATCCATTTATGGCACACTTCTTAAATGTAATATGTTTTGATTTTTGGGCTTGAGGGAAAGTTTAGGTGGAGTCATGAGTCTTTGGTGTTTAAACCCAAATCACATTGCAAGTCTTTTTTGATTTTGTCAAGTCGATTCAAAAGTCATCAAATTTGTAACTTGATTCTGACTTGAGTTCACACCTCTGATAATCTGTGTTTCACTGATATGTACTACATGTCACCAGACACTTCATATGTTTAAAAAAAGAACTTAAATAACAAATAGCATCAGTTAAAAATGACAAAGCCAACTCTATCTGAAAGAGTAAACTCCACTATCAGAGGAAAATCATGTGGACCTTGTGATGAGATTATTTTTGATGCCTAATTGAGTTTGATTTTTTTTTTTTTTAAACAAGTGTGTTCATCGGATTTTTAATATACTTCAAATATTACTTTAAACAACAACAACAACAAAAAAAAAGTAAGGTCCAAAACTGTTATGACAGGACAATACAAAACTAAACTAAACTAAATAATCAGAAATGCTACCTACTGCACATAATTATGTCGCATTCAACAAATTAAGACAAGTAGACTTATGTAGTCTTCTCCCCCCTCTAGAAATGTCATAAAACATTTCCATATCTCATCAAAAGTAGAATATTTACCCTGAATCATACAAGTTTCTCAAGGGCAACAGAGTGTGACAGTCCAGTCAGCCAAGCCAGTAAAGATGGTCTGATAGTAGTAGCCAGAATTTGGCTTTGGTGTGTTGAATTAGGTTTTAATCACAACTAACTTGATGACATTAATTTGGACAACAAATATGAGCAAAACAACAACATGATAAGATTATATCATCATGATATTATTCTGCAAAAAGTCAGTGACGATAATATCAATTTGTCGCCCGATCCTGACCCACAGCAGGCTCCCCAAAGGCATATAATCTCCTAATATTAAAAGCTAAACAAATCTATGCATGTCTCTAATGATCCAAAAGTTTGGAATAGCAGCCATGCATCTGAATCCTCCTCCAGCATTAACTGTAATAAAGGATATCAAGACTGCAGCTGCTGACAGCCAAGTTAGTAGTCATTGAGTTACAAACCTTGATCACATTACATCCATATTAACCACAGGATGATCGGAGGGGTCAGAGCATGCCAGGCTCCTCTACTGGAGGGATAACACACACAAATGCACACTTTGTACTAAAACATTATCCTGAGCTGTGTGTGTTTTGAAGTTGATGAAGCAACAGCTATGCTGCGCTGACTTTAAGTTTGGTAGCAGCTGAGCAGATGATAAGCTTGTAAACACGGGTGCGTTTCACACGAGGAAAACAAGGAACTCTTTACAGTTTCACCAAAGACTGCCCCAGTAACCTGTGTGACCTGTGGGCACAAGAAAGCAACAACTGTACTTGAGTGAAAATAAGAATATAACTCTGACCTGTTTGGTGTGTGTTGTTCAGTTCAGGAGGAAGAGACGCTTGAAACTTAATAGAGGGGGAGAGTGGTGATGGGAGAGTTAGTGAGAAAGCGAGAGGGAGGTACATAAGGGTTATGGAAAGTGAGTGTAACAGGGGAGGGGGCTGCAGCCTGGTTGGTTCACACTGCTGATGATCAAATGTGTGTGTCTGCACTGCTGTTTGCTCCTCAGACTGCACCCGGCAATCTCACCAGCACCCGTTCACTCAACGCACATGTTCGACTCTTAAATCACAGAGCAGGGGTGCTGCAGGGTGGTCGGCTCACATGACGACAGCCATGCCTGCATGATTAAAAACATGTCTCTATCTGTGTCAGCCTCGCTGTTTGTGTGTATGTGTGCGTCTATTTTGGACAGCCACCTGTTAATGACATTAAGTAAGGGTGAAGGAGGAGCCTGTGTTTATATGAGAGGGGCCAGGGTAGCATTTTATAGCAACACAGTATAGTGTGAGGAAAGTGAAAATGTGACACAGAGACGGAGAGTGAAAGTGAAACGGAGAGAGCAGCAGAGAGGGACACATATGGAGAAGGGAAAAAATAAGTGTGAGAAAAGACGGAGAGATAGGAAAAGGAGGGATAAAAAGGTAAAGGAGCACTAATGTCTAAAGGTAGATGCAGATATGGACTACACTGTATGAAAGTGAAATGGTTCAGAGAGGAAAATGAGAATGTGCAGCCCCATTTCATTCCTCACTGAACAAGGTCCAGGGAGACTTCAGAGACTCAGCCTGGTCTTGTGGAAAGCTTTGCTCGTGGCCCAGCCCTGCTTGGCTCCTGCACGGTTTAGGTTACATACGTGGCACAGCGAGAGAGAGGCCAACCCCAGCGGCCAGCTACTCTCAGTGAGGGCAGAAAGGAGGGAAAGGGGAGAGGGTAGAGGGGAAAGGGGGGGCTGAGGGGGTGATGCAAACTCAGAGTGAGTTGGGGAACGACAGAACAGGAGAGAATCGGAGAAAAGGGACGAAACAGGCTGTAGGCTGTGACAGGAAAATAAACACCTACAATGTCCAAAACAGTCAGGTTCATGTTCGTCTTCAGGACAGACTGCTGCTGAAGCCACAGTGCAGTTTGCAGATTGACTTTCACAGAGAGAAAAGAATATGTTGGACACATGACAGCTGTGATAAATTGATTCGTCTGGAGTACAACTATCTGTTTTAACGCACATATGTGTGTCTGTTCTTTAAAATGACTTTGCTTCTAATTATGCAGCCTATCGCTGCTCCTCCATCATATGAGATTGATAGAAAGTGTCCACTGGCAATCTGAGGCCATTAATAATCTACAGTATGCTGATGTGAACAATCTTGTCTCTACATCACTCAAGAATTCTTGTTAGCAGTGCTGATGTATGCTTGAACACACTGAACTGCACATATGTGTGCTCATGCATGCAGCCATGCGCACACTGACCACACATGTGCACATTACAGCTGCAACCATCTCTCACTTTAAAGTTGTTAAGTAATTTTGACGAAAAATATTTGTCTGATTAAGACATAGGTCTAGTGATATCGTATATTTTTATGTATTGTCAACAAATTCCATGATAAGACAAAATCCATTTATCTGTTCTCTGTTGTTGTCCAAAAACTATTAAAATACATCAAAAAGCTACAACATGGGCTCTGTGGTTTGTTTAACTCAATCCTGCATGCATGATTCTTGTGGCATTTACAACCTAGTTCACCAGATCCGCAGCCGAAAATACAGCCCCCATAAAACAGGCAATTTACTCCATTTGAATCTATATCTGATAAAACCTACAACATTTGAGTAAATGATTTACATTTAAATTGTATGTGTATGACCTGTATTTAAAACTTCATAGTATGACATAAAAAGGCAATGAAAAAAAAGAAATAGTAAACAGTGTCTTAAAAGTAATCAAAAAATCATAGTGAAGTATTTAAAACAAAGAAGGTAAAAGTAAAGAATCTCAAAAACGTGACAAAAATTTCATATTGTAGAATGTCAAAAAATGTGGAAAAAAAACATAGAATGATATATGAAAAAAAAATCACAAAAAGGTCATAGTATAGTATGTCGTCAAAAATCGTGGAAAAAAAAGAACGTCATAGTATAGTACGTAGTCAACAGTCATGGAAAATGAGTCATAGTAGGCCTATAGTAAGTACTCAAAAATCATGAAAAAAAATCATAGTAAAAGAAAGTTATATTATAGGATGTAGTAGTAACGTCATAGTATACTGTGTCGTCCAACATCATGAAAAAAACATAATATAGTATGTCGTCAAAAAACACGAAAAAACGTCATAGTATAGTATGTGGTTCAGAATAATGAAAGAACATCATAGTATAGTACATAGACCAAAATCGTGAAAAAAGTCATAGTATAGTATGTATTCCAGAATAATCAAAAAACGTCGTAGGATAGTATGTTTTCCAGTTTCGTGAAAAAAGTCATATTATTGTATGTCATCCAAAATCATGACAAAACGTCATAGTATAGTAAGTCGTCAAAAATCATGAAAAAACGTCATAATATTGTATGCGGTCCAGAATAATGAAAAAACTTCATAGTATAATATGTCGTCAGAAATCATTAAAAAAAGTCATAGGATTGTATGTCATCCAAAATCATGAAAAAACCTCATAGTATAGTATGTCGTCAAAAATCATGAAAAAATGTTATAGTATTGTATGTGGTCCAGAATAATGAAAAAAACATCATTGTATAGTATGTCATCCAAAATAGTGAAAAAAAGTCATAGTATAGTATGCCGTCAAAAATCATGAAAAAACGTCATAGCATAGTATGCCGTCAAAAATCATGAAAAAACGTCATAGCATAGTATGTCATCCAAAGTCATGAAAAAAGTCATTGTACAGGATGTTGTCTAAAATCACAAAAAAACATCATAGTACAGTGTGTCGTCCAAAATAATTTTAAAAAGTCATAACATGGGATGTCATCCAAAATCACAACAAAATGTCATAGTATAGTATGTCCTCCAAAATCACGAAAAAACGTCATAGTATAGTGTCCAAAATCATGAAAACACGTCATAGTATAGTATGTTGTCCAGAATAATGAAAAAAACGTCATAGTATAGTATGTTGTCCAAAATCATGAAAAAAGTCGTAGTATTGTTCATTCATTCATCTTCTAACCGCTTCATCCTCTTGGGGGTCGCGGGGGGGGGGGGGGGGGGGAGCCTATCCCAGCTGACATCGGGCGAAAGGCAGGGTACACCCTGGACAGGTCACCAGACTATCGCAGAGCTCACATTCACACCTACGGACAAGTTAGAGTTCTCAGTTAACCTAGTCCCCAATCTGCATGTTTTTGGACTGTGGGAGGAAGCCGGAGTGCCCGGAGAGAACCCACGCTGACACGGGGAGAACATGCAAACTCCGCACAGAAGGGCTCCCACGCCCGGGATCGAACCGGAAACCTTCTTGCTGTGAGGCGACAGTGCTAACCACCACACCACCGTGCCGCCCTCATAGTATAGTATGTCGTCCAAAATCATGTAAAAAAGTCATAACGTACTATGTCGTCCAATATCATGAAAACACGTCATGGTATAGTATGTCTTCCAAAATCACGAAATAGTATATATAGTATGTGGTCCAGAATCATGAAAAAACATCATAGTATAGTATGTGGTCCAGAATAATGAAAAAACATCATAGTATTGTTTGTCATCCAATATCATGAAAAACGTCATAGTATTGTATGTGGTCCAGAATAATGAAAAAACGTCATAGTAGTATGTCGTAAAAAATCACGAAAAAACGTCATAGCGTAGTATGTCGTCAAAAATCACGACAAAACGTAGTATAGGATGTTGTCCAAGATCATGAACAAACGTCATAGTATAGTATGTCGTCCAAAATCATGAAAGAAAGTCATAGTATAGGATGTCGTCTACAATCACGAAAAAACATCATAGTATAGTATGTCGTCCAAACTCCTGAAAAAAAGTCATAGTATAGTATGTCGTCAGAAATCGTGAAAAAAGTCATAGTATAGTATGTTATCCAAAATCATGAAAAAACGTCATAGTATTGTATGTGGTCCAGAATAATGAAAAAATATCATTGTATTGTATGCCGTCAAAAATCATGAAAAAACGTCATAGCATAGTATGCCGTCAAAAATCATGAAAAAACGTCATAGCATAGTATGTCATCCAAAGTCATGAAAAAAGTCATTGTACAGGATGTTGTCTAAAATCACAAAAAAACATCATAGTACAGTGTGTCGTCCAAAATAATTCAAAAAAACGTCATAGTATTGTATGTGGTCCAGAATAATAAAAAAATGTCATTGTATTGTATGTGGTCGAGAATCATGAAAAACACCATAGTATAGTATGTGGTCCAGAATAATTAAAAAACGTCATAGTATAATATGTTGTCAAAAATCGTTGAAAAAAGTCATAGTATAATATGTTGTCAAAAATCGTTAAAAAAAAAAGTCATAGTATAGTATGTAGTCCCAAATCATAAAAACGTCACAGTATAGTATGTTGTCCAAAATCATGAAAAAACGTCATAGTATAAGATATGGTCCAGAATAATGAAAAAACGTCATAGTATAGTATAGTATGTCATCCAAAATCATGAAAAAACGTCATAGTATAGTATGTCGTCCAAAATCATAAAAAGAGGTCATAGTATAGTATGTAGTCCCAAATCATAAAAAATGTCATAGTATAGTATGTTGTCCAAAATCGTGGAAAAAGTCACAGTATAGTATGTCGTCCAAAATCATGAAAAAAAGTCATAGTATAGTATGTCGTCAAAACTCACGAAAAAACGTCATAGTATAAGATATGGTCCAGAATAATGAAAAAACATAGTATTGTATGTAGTCCAGAATAATGAAAAAACGTCATAGTATAGTATGTCATCCAAAATCGTGAAAAAACGTCATGGTATAGTATGTCGTCAGAAATCATGAAAAACGTCATAGTATTGTATGTGGTCCAGAATAATGAAAAAATGTCATAGTATAGTATGTAGTCCAAAATCATGAAAAAACGTCATGGTATAGTATGTTGTCCAAAATCGTGAAAAAAGTCATAGTATAGGATGTAGTCCCAAATCATGAAAAAACGTCATAGTATAGTATGTTGTCCAAAATCGTGAAAAAACGTCATAGTATTTTATGTGGTCCAGAATAATGAAAAAATGTCATAGTATAGTATGTAGTCCAAATTGAGAAAAAAAGTCATTGTACAGTATGTCATCCAAAATCACGAAAAAACGTCATTGTATAGTATGTCGTCAGAAATCATGAAAAAAGTCATAGTATGTAGTCCAAATTGAGAAAAAAAGTCATTGTATAGTATGTCATCCAAAATCATGAAAAAACGTCATAGTATAGTATGTCGTCAGAAATCATGAAAAAAGTCATAGCATAGTATGTCGTCCAAAATCATGAAAAAAAGTCATAGTATTGTTTGTCATCCAATATCATGAATAACGTCATAGTATAGTATGTCGTCAGAAATCATTAAAAAAAAGTCATAGCGTAGTATGTCGTCCAATATCATGAAAAACGTCATAGTATAGTATGTTGTCAGAAATCATGAAAAAAGTCATAGTATAGTATGTCGTCAGAAATCATGAAAAAAAGTCATAGTATAGTATGTCCTCCAAAATCACGAAAAAACGTCATAGTATAGTATGTTGTCCAAAATCGTGAAAAAACGTCATAGTATTTTATATGGTCCAGAATAATGAAAAAATGTCATAGTATAGTATGTAGTCCAAATTGAGAAAAAAAAGTCATTGTATAATATGTCGTCCAAAATCATGAGACAACATCATAGTATAGTATGTCGTCAAAAATCATGAAAAAACGTCATTGTATTGTATGTGGTCCAGAATAATTAAAAAACGTCATAGTATAAGATGTTGTCAAAAATCGTTAAAAAAAGTCATAGTATAGTATGTCGTCCAAAATCATGAAAAAACGTCATTGTATTTTTATTAAAAAAAATCATAAAAGTCATAGTCTTCTGTGTCCTTAGAGCTGAATATAACGTACAGTAATACAGTATACATCTTATACAATAATAAGTACAGTACGTCAGGAGAAATGGCATTATGATGCCATAGTTTAGTTTGCCTTGAGAATACAATCAAACAACCACAGAATAAGAATCAGCTTTAATGAGCAAGTTTTTGTTCACATACAAGGAATTTCACTTTGGTTTCATGGGATGTTTCAATTCTTTTAACTCCCTACACTGAATGCAAACTGCCATATGTACAGAGAGTACTGCATCCATCCTACTCCAGCCTTGCACTCTCCCACTGCTGCAGTGTTCTATCTTTCTGAATGAGGATCAATGGGGAGGCACTGCCCAGAATGACAATGACCATCACCACAGCTTTACATTCACCACTAGAGGGAGATAATGTATTTGCAATCCTCACTGCAGCATGAGGCCTGGGGAGGGCTGCTAATAACATTTAATAGGTCTCTTGTCAGGCAGCCCGGATGTCCTGATCTATAAGAGAGGCAGGGTCAGTTTTACATGTTCCCTCTGGTGGATAATATGGCTCCGGCAGCCCGGGAGAGCTGCTGTTTCATCTGTGCCCTCCGGGAACAGCAGGGTAGAGAGAGTGATGCATCAGTGGCCCTGCTGCTGGGTTTTGTGCACTGGGGCGCAGCGATGCAGATGGAGATGGGCAGTATAGAGCTGACACAGGACATGTCAGGGATTTGTTGCTTTCCTGTAACTGTTTTACAGTCACAGTCCCAGGTGGACACAGCTTATTGCATCTATTGCTGCTGACCAAGACGGAGTGCTCATGTGAACTGACTTCAGTGTGAAGGGAAAGACCAGAGACAGCAACTTCACTTGGTTTCTGGATGGATTTAGACACAACAAGCAGCTCTACCTTAAGAAAGAGGAAGATACGATTCCTAAGCATTTTATAATTACATACATTTACCTGCTATGGCACATAATACGTTTTAAATTTCTTTATTTGCACAGGAAAATGTCAAACAGATGACTTTTGTATGATGTTAAGGAGGATATCTTAAGTTAGGACCCCTATATCTGACTAAAAATCGATGTGTGTGTGTGTGAGGTCTTGGAAAGACATACTAAAAAAATAATATACATTTCTTACATAAATAAAGAAGCCAATGGGATGACAAGATTTGGTAAGGTTGCTAAAAATGCATTTTTGGAGAATATTTTGTGGAAAATGTCCTCTCCCATATTTTTAGAGTGCTTTTCAAGACAAAACACAAAATAATAGACTACAGTAAAATACACACATCATTCACACATTAAAAGCCATTTTAAAAAGATGTGTTTTGAGAAATGATTTGAACCGGGAGAGGTCAGTGCGGTCTCAAATGTATTTAGGGAGTGTTACAGAGGGAGGGGGCCAGGTTTGATGCTTGGTCCTGTTGTTGTAATATATGGATGTCATATCACATAAAAAAAAATCTAATGGGAGTACCTTTAGTGGGTGTGAAACAGCCCCATCGTTAGGACATTGTCATCAACTACAGGGCCTGATAAATTATGCCATCAACTGAATGAAACCGCTCGGACACGGCTCCAGTCTGCTCCATCTACATAATTAACTGTGAATGTCATCACCGGCCGGCTGAATAAAAGTGTGCTGCGGCCGGGTGGGTGGACGTGGGCGGAAGCATAAAAGAAGAAAAGACATCATGTAAATTCAGTTTTTAATCAACATTTGAAAACAAATTGGACAAATGAAAGACTGTTTTTGCTTTTTTATAAACTAGATGTGTGTGTGTTGTTTTTTTTTAAGGTTTTTAAATCATTTAAGAAATCACATTTTTTTTCCAGAGAAAAAAAAAAGAAATTAACTGACAACAGTGACACTGAGAAAGCAGATTTCAGAAAGTAAGGAGTAACATCTCAAAAGTGTTATCACTGACACAGTCTCTCTTCAGCGCTGTCTTAAGCAAACCAAAATGAAAGCATAGTCTCAAGCCCGTACAGTGTGAACATGTGGTCCTCAGAGAATCAAGGGCAGAAGATGAGGGAGATGAGAGAAAAGCAGATGTACATACAGTGTTTAACATCCAAACAACGACCTCTTAGATGTAGTGAAAAACCACTACCGTAATAAAATAATAAACGCTTGACACTAAAATGTGACATGATTTTTTCATTGTAGAAATTTAATAGGGTGTATGACAGGAAGTCTTCAGTCTGCAGGCTTTAATTTATGACTCTCTAGAGAGCCCAGTTGCAGTGTTATTCTTTAGTGTGGACGAAACATCGCTTATCAATTTATCTACTTAGTCATTTAAACAAATTAGGCTGGCAGTCGGCAGAACAAAGAGAAAGTTGTGTGGTTTTGGTTTCACCTTGTGGCACAACATGAGTCGTGGGTATTAGTCACGTGTTTATTTGGTCTTGTCAAAGAGGTGAGACGTTGCACAAAAAATAACAACCGGGTCCAAAACATCTTACACCCAAAATCTGCTGGGAAACAAGGGAAAATGAAAACTAGTGATGCAAGACCAAAGAACAAGACATCTATAAACATACAGACATCATTGACACAGGGGGCAAGCCGAATTCTTTTTTTCCCTTAGCGAATTGACATGTAATAACATTAAGGCTTTTTGGTAAGGAAGATAAAAATCCCCTGTTAAATACCAATCTGTTTGCCTCTCCCCATCTTCCTTTGTTTATTTCCTCTTGAATTAAATCAGGACTGAACTGCTGAGACAAAAACAACCTCACCTGTTAAAAGCTGTGCACAAAAGATGGACGTGAAAAAAAAAGTTACAGAAAATAGAAAAGGAAAAGAGAAACTGGCGTAACGTTCTTTTTCTGCAGCTTGTGTTATTCTGCGGCCTGAATACAAGGTGATGTTACAGCTCAAATCAGTGAAGCTACACACAGTATTGAAACAATTACAGTTGACATTCAGATAAAGTCCAATTAGACAACATATTCTCTAACAATCGTCCTGAGGGGGGCAGCAATCTGATGAGAAATGAAACAACATGGAGAAATGAAAAAAGAGAAGTCTCCTCTCACCCTTTCTAATGATGGTGGTAAAACGGAAGTGGATGTTACAACTACTGAGTATCTAGATTAGATGGTCAAACAAAAATGCCCTCATCTTCCTCCCCATCTCCCTCTCTCGAATAAACACTCCTGTTTTCTCCACCCTTCCTCCCCATCACAATAGTCCAGTTAGTTCCCTACTGCAGCTCCTTCCTAATGTACTTAAAACAGGCTACCTCCATTTAAATACAAACCTTAAAGTGGGGCACCCCCCTCCCACCCAACATGACGTCCCTGTCTCACAAAGTATAAAAATTGTTGACCCCACCCTGGACCTATTATTACACACATTTCTCAAAAATCTTTGACTTCCCCACCCACCCAGCTACACCCTCACCACCCAAATCTAGCCCCCTCTGTAGTGGACTGAATATAAACCCTCCCAATTCATCTCCGTCACCAATCCAAATATCTGTTTTAAATGCTGGACATTTCAAGTAGATCTCAAATGATAAATTGGGTACCACCAAAGCCATCTGTCAAACAACTAATACTCCCAGATCTACCTGAAACGTTGCTCTGCCAAATTCATCAGGGGGCCGATTTTGAAATGGGCGATACATGTAACCTCCCTCCCTCCCCATCCCTCCCCTCATCCCATCTTTTCTTCATGCCTCCTCTACCAGAAGTCCCGGCGGTGGTAAGCGTCTGGATCGCAGTATTTGGTCACCACCACCCTGTTGGCAAACTTCCTTCCTGTCAGCCCCTGCATGGCCTTCTGGGAGTCAAAAACGGACATGAACTCCACAAAGATCTACAAAGAGAGGGGGGAAAAAGAGATTACAATGAGGCCTGAGGGTTTATCAGCATGTAACACTGGTTCTCAAACTTTTTACAACACGTACCACCTCAGACAATATTAAACTCCACAAGTGCCACTGTTATGATTGACATTAAAATACAGTGGAGTAGGACTACCTCACACAGGTTTCATCAGCTCACACAGGAGGCAGGTTTTTAAGAAGACTTTTTAGCCCTTTTTAAACAGGAACTATGCAAATTTGCAGGAAAGCCCAATCAGTCTTTTTTCAGCATTGGCAGTCTAAAAACAAAATCGGGGAGTGCGGCAAAATGATGCCTACCTACTTTTGTGTATACAGAATGCACCTTTTTCGGGGCAATGGGGGGCGTGAGCAAGTAGCAAAACGAGTAGCTCAGCATGCGACGTAAACAGTGACATGGAAGGGAAGCCGCGGCTGGTCAGTCCTTCGGTGATTCTCTCATAAGTCAGCTCATTCTTCACTGTTCCCGTCATCTAACGGTTAATGGCCTCTTCGTTTGCGAGGACAAGGAGGGCGCACAATTCCTTGTCTCCCCAGTTGCTCATCTTTACAGTGTCTGTCAGGTTTGCGTTTCCCTCTTGCTACTAGCTGCTCGCTAATTCCTGCTATCAGCTGTTTCCTGTTTATCCACTGCCAGTGGGTCGCACGTGTGGCGTCATCAACAGTTCCTCCCACAAGTCTTTAACAGCCCCTCCCGTTGCGGAAGGCCGCCTCGGTCTGTTTAAACTAAAAGGGTTCCGCCAATATGACTACCCTATGCCTGCAAAACGGCCCAACATTCACGGAAAATCTGGCAGTGTAAAAGGGGCTTTTTATAGAGGTTACTCAAGTCACTATTTGCCGCTAGAGGTGCTGTGGAGACTCCACTGCTCACGTAGCCACGAGCACAATTCACTGTCGTCTCATTCAGTTTCAGAAAGGTTGCTCAAAATTTTCAGTCTTATTTGCACTTCTCTTGCTAATTATTCCTGTCTGTGTGAACGCCGCTGTTACTGAACGTCCCAAACATCCAACTGAGCCTCGTTAAAATTTTAAAAAACACAAAATGCTTTCTCCACTTTCATTCATATAAAAACGGCCCAGTCTGATTGAGCAACATAATTCTGACTCGGGTACATTATGATTTAATCAATCATTTTATTTCATTCTTATAATGTACACTTGACCTGTATAGAGGGCGCTTAAGTCTTGAAATAGACCCATGTAGAGCTGCTCAGCACTAGTCATCATTATTGGCCAATCTAAAGGCTGGAAAACATTCCCAGATTTTATCCCAATTCATTTCAGAATTGTATTTAGTGTTGCTGAAAATATAAAGTATTTGTTCCATACATTCAGTTGAGAAATTCAAGTATCTATTGAGAAACATTTGTTCACAAATCTTCCAATTTAACAAAATCATTCTTTTAGCAGCTAAGAAGGCTGAGCTTAGAGTTTCCCTGTCATCTGTTGACCTTCACTGTGCAGCCCTATACCCTTACCAACAGCAGGACAAGGAGAGGGGTTGATATTTATTATTACTGAAGTCAAATGAAACACTTCTGTCCAAAAGGACGTCACTACAGGGCAGTGCCACAGCACATGAATCAAAGTTCCCACTTGACCACAACCATGCCAGCAGAGCTCAGCGGAGCCTGGGGTCTATTTCTCTGAGACTGGAGGGAGTAAAATGTGCTCAGTGTTGGATTTTCATTTGTACAACTCTGTATCTGACTGACTTGGTAATTACTGCAGGGTACCTCCATATTCTTTCCCATTCTGCCTGTGAGAGTGAAACGTCTAAGTCGTGTTTCCACTGTGAGGGAGTCCAAATGAGTACTGAGTGAGTACTGTACCTCTGTCTGATGCAAAACATCTGAATTGTTCATCGGCCTCAAACCTGCAGTCCAAGTATTCTTTGAGAGAATTTAATTCAATTGGGGATACTATAAGACGGTATCTGTGTTCAGGTTATACCTCTTCTAAAGCTCCTCAAAGGTTAAAATCACTCCATTTTCAATGGTTTGTGAAATTTCTGTGATGTTTCGTTGCTGCCATACATAATTGAATAGCAGATTCCCTGCTGCTTTAAAGGCTGTATTGTACTAAAATTGATATGATGCTATGCCAGCTCTTGTGATGCCCATTTTTTAAAATAGATTTTTAAAATTATATCACATAAGAACTTAATAATACCAGGCAACCAACCCCGATTCTATCCTTTTTATAGCACCAATGTAAAGGATACCTGGCATTACATGCAAGATAATACAGATACATATCTGGGACTCCAAAAAACCCTCTATCTCTCGGGAGAGATAATTTTTCTGAGTAACTCTAGGCTTTTGGTCCTTCCACAAAAAAGAAAACATTTTGTTAATGTTATCAAACCAAGGTTTTGAAAGATAAAATAGCTCAGAAGACAATAAAAAAATTCAATATTAGGTTCATCTTGAGCACTTCAGCTCTGCCCCGTAAGGATAGAAGCAGGGTAGACCACCTTCTCAGGTCCTTAGCCATAGCATGTAGTAAAGGCTCTGAATTCAAAGCTGGACCAAGATCTGTAACATATGACCAGTGATTTAAAAGGCATGGCTTCATTTTTGGTTCAATTTATTTTATAGCTAGAGGACTGCCAAATGATTTAACAATTTCTAAGACTTTTGGAATGGAGTGTTAAGGGTTAGACAAAGTCAACATAGTATCATCGGCGTATATGTTTAATTGGTTCAACAATAATGGAGACAAGGGACAACCTTGGCTGGTGGAGCGTTCAAGTTAAAAGGTGTCAAAACCATGCCATTGCTCTTAACTGATGAAATGGCTTCATAATATAATGCTCTTATCCATGGTAATCACCTCTGACCAAAACCATATCTGTACAGTGAATAAAACAGGTAAAGCCACTCTATTTGGTCAAACGATTTCTCCACATCCACTCCGCTACTACTGAACGCTGGAGAGCTCTGGACATAGGCATAATTTGCAGATGCCTCCTCTTATTATTGGATAGGCGCCACCCCGGGATAAAACCTACTTGATCAAGGTGAATTAGATTGGATGTAACTTTTTCTAAGCGTTTCGCTAATATTTTAGCAAATAGTTTGTAATCATTATGAAGCAAACTTAAAGGCATGTAGTTGTTTGTGTCCAAATGGTCTCTCCCTGGTTTGGGCAACAATGATATAATAGCTGTTCGCATTGCTTACGTGCAACATCATGATGTCAACAAAGAAACAGTGGGGAGATTTCTTTCATTTATAAAATTCTGTAGTATAACCACTCACTCTTGGTGAATCCCATTTGCTGAACATTCAATAGTGTTAAGAATCTCTACCTCTGAAACGGGGGCCTCTAATGTTGCTTTTTCTGGTTCATCTAATTTTGGTACGGGTAGATTCACAAAGAAATTGATAAAAATTCAGATTTGTATAGTGATGAGAAAATGTCCAAAAGGTATCATTGATCACCTCCTGATCACTTGTGATGGTACCACTACTCTCCATTAAAGTAGCAATCGAGTGCTCCTGTTCGAGTTTTTTCCAATTGGTATGCCGCCATTTTCCCTGCCTTTCCCCCATTTTCATGATATTTGCTTCTTAATTTATATCATGCAAAAGCACACTCTTCATGCACCATTGCCTGTGTCTCTGCTCTTGCCAAAAGCAGTTCCTGTTTTAGACAACGGTTATTTGCATCCCCCATATGTATCAACTCCTTTGTAGCTTGTTTTTGTAACTGGTTTATGTACTTGAATTTAGAGACAGGGCAGAATGATACAAAAGGGACACAGGCATTTATATAAAGAAAAGAGGCTGCCTCTGCAGCCACTTCTGTAGCTCCTCCCGTGCCATTTCAGGTGTGTTATACATCAACTTTACTCCACTGATGGTGAATCAGGTTGGTTATGATATTCCAAACCTCAGGTTTTGCTTCTTCAGCTCCTCTATTCATTAATTATATTTTGCATGTTGTCTCTGCACCTCCGCTGATATAGCTTGCCAAATGTAGAAAGGCTGCCCTTTCCAAGAGGACGATATTTTTTCTTTACTGCGGTAAGGATCTTCTGCCTGTCACTCCATCTCAAAGGGTGCACTATGATCAGATGAGGTGGATCCTCTGTGTCTGGGTGCGGTCACGAGGCAAGGTAGAAGTTCTTTCGCACCCAAGTCCAGTGCATAATGAAATATGCGGTTCAGTAGCCCAATCAGATCCCCTACTTCCCTATCTTCCTTCAGTCCCATTATTCTGATGTTATGTATTCTGCTGCGAGATTCAAGGTCTTTAACCCGATAGCAGAGATTTGTAACTTGCTTGGATAATTCCTTAACCAGAGCATTTTCCTTTCCCAAGTCATCTTCCACATCACCTGTGTTCCACCGCTTTTAAATTCTCTGGATAAGTTTCGAATGGTCGAGTTAATCTTCTCGAGTTTAACATTAGGGCTTCTTGGTTGCTTTGGAAAGTACTGGTTAAACATTTCGTCCATGTTGGAGCCTCCTTACTTGTGTCAGTGCCCTGAGTCTTCCCTTCACTCACATCCTTCACTCCCTTCACACCTGTGTTCTTTGAAGAATACCCAACTTTCCTTCTTTGTCTTGTTACCTGGTCTTGAGACATCCGCTTGATAAAGCCGTTCAACTTATTTTTTGGTTTGCTACTTGTCTTTTAAATGTTTCAAGCATAAATTTTCCAGTCTGGTGAGTCAAGAATCTTACGAAAACACCATCGTCATCTGTCCGTAGTCAGGTGATTCCTCACACTGCCATGTAACATAATTTTTCATGACTTGCAACTCAGGACAAATCTAACTAAGGATGATCAAATTAAATAAAGCAGTTACTACCTTGCCAGTCCCAGGCACCTCCAGGCCGTCCACAGGTCGAGGTATCTCAATGCTCTTAACTTGGCCGTATTTGCTGCACTCGTCCCTGACGTCCTCCACAATCTCCTCATATTCCTCATCATCCAGCAGCTCCTCTGGGGCCACCATGTTCATCAGACACAGCACCTCAGTGGGCAGGCCACCCATCTGAGTCACTGAGCTGTTCAGACCTGGCACCTGCAGCGTCACTGGGGTCTGATTTATACTTGTCTGCAAGTACAGACAGAAAAGTTAGGACAGGGTCAGTGGCATAATTTACATAACAACGTGCTACTATTATTATGACATCTTCAATGTCATTCAATGTAGACATAATAAAGGTGAAAAAGAGGATGTGTCATATTTAACTGCTGACTGCTGCTGTGACTTTTAAGAAACCCCTTACAGTGCTGGCTCACATGAATAAAAAAACATTTTCTCTCTTATGTCTACATAGCGTTCGTGTTATTTACCACTATGTACCACTAAAAGGGAGAAAATGATTTAATTTGTGATTAAAGTGAAACCACAGCCTTCATTATATGACTTCACATCCATCTTCTCCCTGCTTTAATCATCTAGCTGTATTTAATAATTTACTGATGGTTCAGAGTGTGTGAATAAAGTGCGCCATGTCCCCGAGTCGTTTATCTACAAATAACAGTGGTGCTTCATCAAATTTCAGGCTGCTTTCTGCGATACCATAATGCACATAATTAATAATGAATGATAAATGTTAGCAATAGTTTGTGCTGTAGCTGCTAACAATAAAGCGAGTGGTTACTAGTTTTAAAGCCAGGGACTGTGGATTAAACTTTCATATGCAACACACTGGAACCGACCAAGATTACGGTACTTGACAGCTGATGCTTATGCAAAATATTTTCTTGGACTACTTTGCAAACATAAGCTTGCTGACCAGGAAAAGTTTTACATGTATACTTGTTAGCAGTGTGCCAGAGAGTGTGGCAGATATATTTGCAGAGTAGATTTCGTCAGCAATGTGTCTTTATCCAATTTAGCAACTCTAAAAGAGCATCCAGCCTCCCACCACCCTGCTGTCATCTGTCCAGCCTTTGGACACTCACCAGAGTGGCGTTCTTGGATCCCACACTGGCTCTCTGCACCAGGAGCTTCTTGTCTCCCAGCTGCATGCCGTTCAACCCAGCAATAGCCTGTAACAATACCAAGGTTTTAAGTTATCCTTTCAAAAGCCATACGGTTTAAAATGACAATGTAGTCTTTGGATAGTATGTTTAAAATTGTCTTTTTTTCTGTAGCATTGGCTACCTGGTCATTAAGGTTGACATCAACATATTCACAAAAGGCATATCCTTTAGATAAGCCTGTAGCACTGTCCTTCACCAGGTTGAAGGCCTTCAGGGGGCCAAATGACGTCAGCAACTCTTTCACCTGAAACACACAAGACAAAAGAGTCACAGAAGGTTTGGAGAATTTCAGAAAGTTTCACTGACTTCAGGCGTTTCCATCAGGTGAACAAAACAGACCAAAGTGTAATATTGCCTTTAATGGCAGTCAGAGTTACAGTTTTATATCTTTCATTAGTTGTTATTTTCTACTAATCTTTGTCGTTAATTCACTTTAATTTTAGTTAGTTTACAGAGTATGTTTGCTTGTATCTCTGCTTGTGTTCAGTTTTATTCTTATTTCAGGTAACTAAAATGTTTTTTCTCACCTTGTTTTAGTTGGCTATAACAACCTTGCTGCATGCATAAAAGCATCATTTTGTCTTTCTTCTCTTTTTACAGGACAATACAGAACTCAGTGTGTATGACATGGTCGACTTTCATACTAATCTAATCTACTAATACTAATTGCCATGGTTAAGGAGGTCAATACTGTTTTGGAAGGAAATATAAATGTGTTGGGCAGTATGAGTGTCGTACATTAGCTGTCCAATGCAGAAATACTGACCTGGTCATCATTCAGGTAGTTGGGCAAGCCGCCTATGAAGAGCTTATGAGCAGAGTCAGGTACCACTGTGGACACCACACCTGCAGGAGACATGAAGACAACAGTAAAAAACATGAACAGGGAAGCACAGAGAGCAAGCTCCTGTGATGAATGTATTTTTGAATACTCATGAATTATGCCACAAGTACTTAGGGGTTAAAAACCATTAAGTGGCTGTGTACCAGGCACATAGACACTGGGGTTCTCGCTCATGCCGGGCAAGGGCTGGTAATCGTGGGGACGACGAATCTTGAGACTCTGGCCTTGAAAGATGATGCCATCAAAGGCCATTGCCTGTGTTGTTTCGTCCACTGAACGAAACTACACAGAGACATAATTAAAGGTGATTACATTATAAATTGCTACATTAAACCCAAAGAGGACACATGATATGTTTATAGAAATATTATCTCACCTCAAGGAAGGCAAAATTCTTATCCTGGTTGATCTGTACTGCAAGGACAGGGTTCCCAGGGGCCTGAGTAAGACCACCCAAACGCATCTGGGCATTGAAGAAGTCCATCATGGACTCCTATGCAGAAGATGAAAATGAATGAAATGGATGAAATAGGATGAAGAGGATGAAAAAGTCATATTAAGAAACCTAACAGGCTTATAACCTTCGACTCAAAAGCCAAATGCTGTCCTGTTCCTCACCTCTGTGATACCAAAGGGGATGTTGCCCACGTAAAGCCGGCGGGCCTGCCGGGTCATCTGGCTGCCCACAACAGGGACAGGGGTGGGAGTAACAGCCAGGCCATCTGGAGTCATGGTCGGCAGGAGGGCTGTGGCTGGGATCTGGCCCGCAGCTGGAGAGCAAAGCCGAAGACAGGAAACATTCAATCTAATCACATTTTTCACAACAATCATACAGTAACTTGATGAGCATATTACTGATGTACTGCAGTAAGGTAGCATATGGGCATCAATTTCTTAACTGTAAAACTAGGACAGTGGAAAGTGGGATGTTACCTTGCATGGCTTTGTACTGCATGGGAGTGATGTGTTCAAAACCAGGTGGAGGGACATCCCAGTACTTCTTCACCTTGTTCTTCTTCTTCTCACGGTGTGGAGAACGGCTGTTGGAGAAACAGAAGGTGAAATAAAAGACGCACCATCAACATGTAACAGACATCTCTCATTAGCTCAGCAGTAAACTACTAGATGTGATGATGAGTCATGTCTTCAAAAAGTACACAACAAAATGTAGTCACTTTGGGGGGGATTGCATCAATAAAAACTTTGTAAACATGATGGGAAAGGGGATAAAGGGACACAAAACCCCACCCAGGCAGATGTTTACACAATGAGCCAATACTACAAAGAATCAGAGGCAGGTCATTAAATTGCAGTTGTTGCAGTAATGCACAAACCAGCTTTGTGTTAGTTTGCTGTATTACCTTCCAGCTTTGTCCTGGGGGAAGCTGGATGGTGAGCTGAAATGACATTGGAAGGGTTTCACATTTCTCTGAAATCAATTATGACATTCACCAACATTTCTACTTCACAAAATTAGAACCTGCTTTTCTATGACCCTCACCAAATACTAAAAAAGCTCTTATGAGCCTCTGCAATTTGTGTACTTCAAAAACCGGTGCATTCAGTGAGCCTCGCAGCTGACGTGTAATACCATTTGTGAACAACTAATGATGCAATGAAAGCAGAAATTATATCCTCAAAAATACACAGCAGCTGCAAAGGGGAGGGGTCAAATTTTACATCTGCTCACACTGAGTGACCACCACTGACTTGTTTTAAATTGAGAAACAAGGTGTAGGGTGAGGCCAGAGGTCACATTCACAGTCAACCTGAACAAGCCTTAAAAAAGTCCACGTTAGGAAGAATGCATTCACTAAAGAGATATAGCTTCAAACTGTTAAAAGTCAGCCTCTATTAAATTCATTAACTAATTCAATTATCCAACACTGACCAATACTAGATTTACAAAAAGCACATTATTTGAAAGATATAATTCTCAACACTTCTAATCACCAAAAAGACATACAGGTGCTATGTGTCAAAAAGCGATCATGTTTCCCTGACAACAGACAGGATTGTCACATTGGTAGGTATTATCAGCAGTTTTGGCAGTATTGTAGGAAGAGCTTGCACACATATGAAAATGTTCCCACAGCCACAAGCCTAAACAGATTTTTATCAAACAATGCAACTCAGACTCATCACGATGAGACAATCACACACGCAATGCTCGGCTGCATGTGTCAAAGACATCTGAGATAATGCGACACCAGAGTGAATATGCAAATTACAAAGCCATTTGTGTCACAGGAGTTCTATTAATACCAGTATGCGTGATTTATGATTCCAGGGTGGATCTTAAATTCTTCATAAAACCATTTTGAGTTAGTCTTGATGTTCTGTGTTAAATTATCAAGAATATAAAAAGAGGTTACAGCAGCTGTTGCTTTGTGTATTCAAGAGCTTGTCCCATAAGCTGGAGGCAAAATTACTACAATGTCATTAACACCTGTGACAAAGGGCTTTGGGACAGAGAACATAAAAATAACATCATCCAAAATAGACTCTATGAAAGTCAATTTGTTAGTGAAATAATAGGAATAATATTTCACAGGCTTATATGCAGTTAATTTTCAGTAGCAGCCGACCAGCTCATCTGAAGCCAGTCTAAACCAATCACTGTGATCTACAGCCTCACGTTACAGTCACAACTTGCTGCAGACACCTGTCAAGCTTTGTGAATTTACACTGGGGCCGAGATTGGTATCTGCCAGTGAAATTGAGACGACATCAACCCCCAAATTTTGAATGGATGACAGGAACGGGCTTGTGAGGACAGGACTTAAATTTGCTTGCATTAGCTTGAATTTGGAATTTGCAGCCACCTACAACACAGTAGGCCACTGGTTCAATGCCAAGACCAAGTCGAGGGCGTGGAGAAGACATGCTGGTATGGCAATAAGGCACGTCTGTGTGCACACTCAGAGTGATGCCGAACCTGTAAAAATGCGTGCATGCTTGTATACATCTACAGCTAACTGTGAAAGATGCTAGCTTCTTTAAATTAAAATGGTCAAAATCGTTCTTTGTGATAGCGTATGCCTGACTGAAAGACACAATTTCTACCCAGTGGTAATTACACAAACTGCTAGAAGGAAGACTACATGATGATGCAACGTTGGTTTTCACAGTTCTTTGGTCCAGGTCTAAGTTTATAAGAGGCACTAACCTGCGTCTGTGTCTGCGCTCCTTACTGTCCCCACGGCGATCCCTGCTGCGTCTGTCCCTGTCTCTGCTCCTCCTTTTCCTCTCTCTGCTACGGCTGCGGGAGGAGGACCGGCGGTGGTGGCGGTTCTCTTTGTCCCTTTCAGCTGTGGAAATGAAGGGCTTATTAACTTACAGAACAGTATATAATATGTAATACCCACTTACCAGTCAGAGGAAGGATAAAAACATAGCAATAACACAGCATGGCAATATAGTAATCATAAATACCAACATCTGTCATAATACACATCCCAAAGAATCTAGTAATACCCAAGAGCCCAGTGTTTTATATTCTCTTAGACTGCAATCACATATGCAATAAGTGACACAGCTAAGTATGAATCTAACCTCAACTCAGTTCATATGGTGATCCTAGAATTGGTATTGGTAAACTACAAGTAAGCAATTTTATAACAAGACTACAGCTTACATGTGAGTGCAATGCTGAATGGATTAGTTACCAAGAAATGCAATGTGTCCTCTGAATTTGAAATAAAAACTAAATAAAAAAAACATAGTATGAATTTGGTTTTAAGTGCCACAATGTGTAATTTGCCCAGCTCATAGCCAAGCGTTGACTACTACCTTGGAACAGTGTATTGAGTGTAAATGTAGATCTGGGTTAAACTGAGCTTAATATGGGATAAGAGTCAAGGCGGTTGGTGACGTTACCGCCTGTGTGTGAGAAAGCTGAAGGCGATAATAGGTAAACAGCACTGGAAATTTTCGCTGGACGCAACAGCTGCAACGGATGAATGCTACCAGCCCCAGTCATTCAGTCAGCTGGTACAGGCAGTTGGACTACCATGACATAGACTGCCCCTGCCTTAAGGAAACAATGCAAGAAATCCTTACGTTACAACACCAGCTACAGCTATTAGGATTTCACAGAAGGTTATTGACATACGCAATAATTAGTCAGACAGAATGACCTGATGAGATACATCACATTTGAAATGATAAAAAAAATGTAGGCTAATAATTTAGCTAACAGTGCTCCAGTAAATAGTCATATCCACGATTAGCTTAAATGAAAGCAGCGATTACAATAAAACTAGCCGCTACCGTTTTATATTTCTGATGTGAAAGAGGTTCATTTACCTTGTTTGTTTTCAGAGAGCTGTCTTTCGAATTCGTCGAAGTCCGACATCTCTGTGGGATGAAGGCTGCTACGCTTTCAGCGACTGCGTTGTTCAGTTGGCGGTGGCTAGCTTAAGCTAGCAACAAAGTGAACAACACTTTCAAAAGCAAGTGCCCCGTAGATGTAAGTTAGCTCGACTAAGTTTGCTTCACCTAACGGCCTATTTAACAACAGAACTTACAAAAATCGTTAACCAGCACGCACATCAGCCGTGTGGTGTATATTTACAACGTAACAGACAGAATCATTGAGAAAGAAAACGTGTTCGCATGGGTTAGCCTGCTAACGTTAGCTAACTAGCTTGTAGCAAAGTCCAGAAGAATAGGCCTCCTGCTCCAGACACTAGTGTGGACGCTCGTTAGCTCGTTAGCTTGCTAGCTGCTGCGAAAGACGGATGAATGAGACTCGTTTCCACGCTAAATGCAGGTCCCAGGGGGTCACTGGTCCACAAGGCGCAATTGTTTGACTATATAAGTCAAATGCATGCGCTTTTAAATGTTTAAAGGCTAGTGCAAACAATTAAGATTTCGGTATGCCCGCTTTTTTGCTCCGTCTCCCAGGAACCCCGTGACACCGGAAGTTGATGAATGACAGGTTTCCGGTGAGTGAAAAAGGACGCTATGGAGCTAATACTCCATCCGTCAGGGTCACACGGTAGATAAAAGAAGTTTCCTCTTCAGCCCCCTTCTTTATTCTTTTCACAGCTAAATAAAGTCTCATTAACTACTGCTAAAGTTTTTGTTTTTATTTATTCACTTTATTTTTTGTAACGTTGGAGCCCCATTTTAATTTGCAGGTCACCAGTTTTGACCATAGACTGTATAAAAATATTTTGACAGATCAAGATGGCTCCCTAACTTTGGGGTTGGACTCTTGAATGCATCTTATGAGAAGAGACGATACATACATATATAAATAACATTAAAACCATTGACAGAGGACATGAATGATACTGACCATCTCATCACAATGCCATGCTCTGCTGGGGAAACCTTTGGTCCTGGCATTCATGCAGATGCCACTTGAAGCACTTCACTCATCCAAACACTGCTGCGGACCATCCCCATGCACCCCTCCCCCTCATGGCAATAACACTCCTCAATGGCAGTGCCACCCCTCCAGCAGAACATGCACCATGCCTCACCACAAATAATGCTCAGCAATGGCCCGAGGAACAAGACAACATGTGCGAGGCATCAACCTGGCCTCCACATTCCCCAGATCCCAATCTGATCGAGCATCTGTGGGACGTGCCAGTACCCCATCTCACAACCGACAGGTGTCAAAGGATCAGCCGCCAAGGCCCTAGTGCCAAACTCCAAAGCACACCCCAGGAGGTCCCATTTCCATTCCTTGACATGTCAGAGCCACGTCCGATCCACAAAGGCCCCACTGTGGATCAGGGGTACCTCTGAGGTACTGACACGTCTCACAAATGCTCAGTGATATTGAGATCTGGGGAATTTGGAGGCCAGGTCAATGCGTTGAGCTCTCTGTCACTTTCTTTGGGCCACTCCTGACCAGTTTTTGCAGTGAAGCATGGCGTATTGCTCTGCTTGGGGGCCACTGCCATCAAGGTGCATTGTTGCCATTGGGGGGTGTACTAGGTCCACAGCAGCGTTTGGGTGGGTGCTGCGTGTCAAGTGGTATCCATATAAATGCCAGGAGCCAAAAGTTTCCCAGCAGAAAATTGCATTGTAACAAGACCATCAATGTTATTCACTTCACCTGCCAGTGGTTTTAATGTTTTGGCTGATAGGTGTATATATACACACACACACAGTTGCACGCCGATCAGCCAACTCATTAAGGCCACTGGACCTAGATCCAAAGTGAGGCCTCCCTGGATCATATTTGGCCCGGACCGACCTGTCAAGGATGCCCCATGGTGTCTGGCAGCAGGGCGTTGGCGGCAGATCCTTTGAGTCCTGCAGTGGGTTGTGAGGTGGGGTGCCAGCACATCCCACGGATGCTCTCACAGATGGGGGTATGGGGAAATTGGAGGCCAGTTGGATCCCTTGAGCTCTTTGTCATGTTCTTCAGGCCATTTGTGGTGTGGCATGGTGCATTGTCCTGCTGGGGGGGCACTGCCATCAGGGAGAGTTATTGCCATGTATATATATATTTATATATACACAGTGCACTGCTGTTCATTGGATTTACTGACATTTAAAGATGTTAGCACACACTGGGTTTATCAAACTAACTAAAAAAACCACAAGCCTTATGTGATATCAGTATTGACCTTGAAGGATACAATTCTGACTACATTTTTTACAGGAGAAACTGTAAGTTACATAATAAAGTGCTCAAAGGAAAGCTACATTGTCTCTAAGCAGAAACACCACTCACAGCATAATGTAGTTGCCCAGTTCCTAATGCTTAAAAGAGAAAACATTCTATTTGCATTTTGTATGAGCCCGTGGCTGCCCTGTCTGCCACACTCTCCTACAGACAGACAAAACCATACAACACTTTACTCCCCAATGGATATCACAGATGAATAAATCTACATTTTTTAATCAATCAAATGCCTTATTGGGATTAGTGCCTTAATATACATTTAGTGAAGGATAGCCATTGTTTCAGTGAGATACACATTTCACTCAACATACATGAATATGAGACATAGAAACGAGACAGATTATTGTTTCAAACATTGTACCCTGGTATGATTTTGCAAAGTTTAGCAGCTGCACAACACCGTGCACCGCTTGCCTTTAAGCCATACAAACAATCAGACACTGAATGTGTGTAATTTCCACAGATTGGAGCACCTCTATTTTTACTCTTAAGAAAAATGTTTTAGGAAATTTTAAACCAAGAATCACTGTATTCCACTGTTCCCTTATCTGATTTAATATAAGAGATCTCATAATTTCACTGTACCGGTATAAACACCACACATTATTGTACAATATAATCAACAGTCTGCTGCTTTGAGAATTATAGATTTTGACCTCTATAAACTACAAACCATCAATGAGTTATTATTTTTACATGCATTTGTAGTGGGAAGCAATAATAGATCCTCTGTAGGCACAAGCTAGTTGCTTTGCTGATGCCGTAACTCACACTATAAAATTGTTTGTGTGATTAATGCCCAGTTTTTCCCACACAGAACCGGAAGTTACACAAAGTTACAAATAGCTAATATAGTAAATGCTCTGTGCTGTTTTACAAAAGGTATAATTGTCACAAAAGCATTACAGCAAGAGCCCCAATAAGAGAAGCGTAAGAAGTGACATTTACTGTGTTTTAGTGCAGATCATTTACAAAAAGGTTTGGTACAACCCTTAGTGGAACATCAGAGTAATGCAGCAGTATTCTTGTTAAAACTGGGCTAAAGTGAGTCAAACACACACAATATTACCAACATATGTGTCTGTCTTTGATTTTTATCTAAGAGACGTGAATCTTGTTGCAAGAAGTATGTTACTGTCAGAAATGCATCTGCAGCTAATGTTGGACTTGTCTTTACTGTAGTCTGTATGGGCCTTCTCTTCAGGGTGTTCAGGAAGTGAAAGTGGTCCAAAACTGTTGCTTGTCTCACACGAGGAGATCACATAATTGCTTTAAGGCAAGTGAAAACGGTTGAGGATATAATGACAATGCTAAAAATGATCTAACAAAGACACACAGAGCAATATAAACAAAACGAAATGTCGATGACTTCTTAAAAATACAGTATAACTCTACAAAATCTATTAAGTGCAACATAATTTTAACATACACAGACATTGTGATTGACAGCTACCATATTTTTGGGATCATGTCATAATTGCACACATAAAGTGATAAAAATGGCTACACTTAAAAATCATTTACACTGTCAGGAGCTGAAATGATCGAGACAATCAATTAATGAACTACCAACCACAAGCTGATCCAGATGTTCGGGTTAGAAAAGATCAATGTATCTCTGCAAAGGCTGAAACATGAATGAGCTAAGTTGGTTACACTCTATAATCCCAATCGTAAAGACACACTCATGTCCAGAAATTCTGAATCACAGACATGCCACGTTCGCTCTTTGAGCAATGAGAACCATTTTTTTCCCTTTCGGACTGCAGCGGACACTCCCACATCCTCTGTATTACTGGAACAATGGTGATAGATTTGTCAAAGAAAGTGACATCATATTGATAATAAAAAGTGAGATGCTAAAAGTTTGTCTGAAAAACAAAGGAGCTCAGCTGCAGTTCATATGTTTTCCAGAGACGTCCCATTCCTCTGTCCTTCTCTGCTCAGTGTCTAAACCTGTAGGAGATGGGCAGGAGCAGGTTATTCTTCTTCAGGGCCTGCACCCTGCTAAGTGTCTCCTCATCCAGGGCCGTGTAGCAGCGCCGGGCATAGTCCAGCAGCTTCTCCTTGGATGGGTCGAACTCGCCCACCTCTGCCACCTTTTCTGGGGCCACTAGTAGCAGCTCAGCGATGGGTGTGGTGGAAGCCACCGTGTTGCGGTCCACACCGTGGATTTGGAAGGCTTTCGACATATTTTTCAGACGCTGGTATGTTAGCAGGATCTTCTTGTAGCGAAACAGCACTCCAGCAGCGTCTTTCACTGAAGAAGAATGTACAAGAGAATTAGCCACAGCAGTCTTATAACAGACTTATGCAGGATTTTTCTCCTTCCCTTACCTCTCTGCCTCTCTCTAGGGGCTCGGAAGACCCGTCTTCTCTTTAGTTGGTGTCTGTTGCTGTTAATGGTGTCTTGCATTACATCTTCCCCTGATATCAACTCCTCCTCCTCGAGGTAGCCCTCCTGCTCCAAGTACTCATCAGATTCTCCCAAGAGTGAAAGTGACTCTAATGAGAACATAAAAAATTCCCTCAGCAAACATCACAAGCTGAAAGAAATCAACAAAGGTGATGGGTAGCTTTGTACCATTTGCATTACCTGGACCCATGTTGCTATGCCCACTCATTTCATTCATGGATGACCTTGCAGCACTGTTGCTGTTGCCGCTGCTCCCGCTGGCTGTGGTGTTGGGAGTACTATGGCTATGGCCTTGCAAGAGGGCCTGGGATTGTGTAGAGTTGAACAGAGCATTTATAGAGGCAAGCTGAGTGGTTAGTGGATTGGAGACATTGTTTTTGGAAGGCACCATGGTTGGAGGGCCAGGCCTTCGCTGGATAAACTGACGTGAGGGAAAATGCTGAGACTCCGTCTTCTGTTGCTCTAGGAAGAGAAGAAAGATGTAAGATGAAATACATACTGTATTTATTTTATTGTAGTGCATAAATCTTTGTTTTTACCAGCAGGACGATCTTCCTCTCTTCTTGCCCTCCAGTTGAATCGTCTGGATTCATAACCTACCAAGACAAATACCAAGAGGTAAGAATTTGTTTTCCATCCTTAGAGACTTGCCTTGGGAAGTTCTGTTCCTGATCAACTTATACTCCAAACGTTTGTCAAACAGGTTATCATCTCACACCTGTCTTCTGTCCTCACCATTACTGTACTGGCTCTGACTCTGCTCCTGTCCCTGGCTCTTTGTGGAAAAGATGAAGCGGTCCAGCTGGCAACGGAGGAAGTCCCTCTCCTCCTCCAAGTCCTCAATCCTTTTCTGCAGCCAAGAGTTTTTCTCCAGAGAGATCTGTAGCTGGGTCCGCAGGTTGGTGATCACCATGTATGAGTTGTTTACTGGAGACGGGCCAGCAGATGGGGGTGACTCTGAGGAGGACAGACAGGATAATTTGGGAAATCACCAATGCTGTGCATCAAGAAGAATGAAATCATCGTAGAGATTGAAAAAGTGAACTTTCTGGTAGTGATTCTGACATTCACCATCAAAGTTCTGATCACTTTGATTGAAAAAACCTTGCTGCTCAAAGTTGCTCTCCTCATAGGGAATGGCAATTTCATAGGCATCCTCATTTTTGGGAGCTGAACAGGAGGAAATATGCACAGTGTTAATCAAGTACCTGACCTACAGCTGTATGCTTGAACATCATGTGTATTTGCAGTTTTTAAGAGCTTACTCTGCAGGTGGAGTGAGCCTGCGTGACTCTTGGATGTGGAAGCAGCATCACTCCTGTTTCCGTCCTCCATCTCACAACGTTACACACCAGACAACATGAACAATGAGAAATTAGTTACTGAAGAGGTCACTGGGACATTTCACACTTATGCACCGACTCTACAAATGCCTTCGTTACATAAATATAGTGCTTATGCTCACATTTGTTTACAAAAGGTAACGTTACAAGCTTTCCCTATGTGTCTAGTCGTGTTTAATACAAGCCCACACATCCAGCACACCATAGCTAATTTTATTATAACCCTCTCTGCTCATGCACGCATTAACTGACACAGTAAAACTGGATGTGTTGCTCAAATATAAGTTTGTAGCAGTCAGGCACAGTGCTCACACTATGGAAGCTTCCTAACATTATAGTTAGCTTCGCACTACGTTAGCCTCGCTTAACGCTAGCAAGAATTTAGCTGCGAATATAAAATTACAATTCCTTCCTTTCTGTACACTTTAGTGTTTAACTCCGCCATTCGGACATTACTACAGTCTCCATGCTACCAATATATTGTGCAGAAATTGGTACATACCACTTTACGTTTGTAATAACTTAATCGTGCACATGTAATAAGACGTTATTACTCTGTCATATCTCCATTCACCAGTTCGACTGCTAGCTAACAAGCTAACAATAACAATTACCGATGTTTTCTTTTTTTATCACTGTCTTGCGTCATTTCCGGTTTTAATGAAATCACCGGATGAGCGTCTTCACTAAATAAAATAAAAATAAAATTAAAAAAAAGTCCCGTAGAGGCTTTGTTTGTAAAGTTACTATAGCTCAATATAGTATTTAAAGCGACGAGTCTTTTAAAACATGTATTTAAATAATACGCAAAAGAAAAAAATATATATTTTGTTTGGTAAAGTTACACATTCTGGAGCAATTTTGCTTAAAATATGCAACGTTATATAAATATGTAAATAATAAAATTAATTTTGTGTGCAGTGAAATGACATATTCTTTAGACATATATATATATATATTTTAGATTTATTTCGCTTTAAAAATAATAAATGTAAAAAATATAAAATGTAAAAAAATCATTTGTGTGCAGCAAAATTACACATTCAGGAGCATTTTTCTTGATATAATGTTAAAACATTATAAATTAATTCGCTGGCAAAACATGCAACAGTATTTCCCACCCGTAGTGTCGACACCACATGGTGGCCACACCTGAGGACAGGTAGGGCAGGTGCCGAGGTGTCAGGTTTCAGTGTCGGCTGGCAGCTCTTTAGAGTCGATCCGGAAAGAAACACGATTTCCTTTGTGACCACGATTGAATTTAAAATACTCATTGACTTCACGGTAAGTTTGGGATTTTGTTTCTGCGATGAATATGTTCATATTAATGTGGACTCTGCTGCTGCTGTGTGGTTGGGCTGCATGTAAAGAAGTTTTGTGAAACGCGCCGGACAGGTGTGGCACCTGTTGTGACTTGAAATGCAGGGACGGTGTCAAACATGCAACAAAACAGAAGCCAGTATCTAGTATTGAAAATGTACCTTTGCATATTGCTTTCTTATCTTAAAACAACTAGGTATTATTGGAGGAAAAAACACTTGCTTACAGCTTATTGGTTGATTAATGTTTGAATTAGTTAAGAATATTTCTCTGTATTTCTATAATGTAACTTAAATGTCCTGAAGACAAGGCAACATTTCCACATCACATCCTCCCCTCTCTGTTCCAGTGCAGCCATGGCACCTAAATATGACGGCCTGTCCCACTGTAAGCTGGCCCTGGTGTTTGCTGTGCTCATGGACTTACTGGGTGTGATTTCCCTGCTGCTGGGGGTCTTCGCTGAACTTGAGATCCAAGGCCGAGACTTTGGGGATCTGCTGGTGTACACAGGAGCCCTCCTGGTGCTGCTGTCCCTGGCGGGCTGGGTCATGTGGTACAGTGGCAATATTGAAGGTCTCACCTCTCAGAAGGAGCTGGGGAAGACTGCTGGAGCTATGGACCGCCTCGCTCGCTCCCTGAGCCGCAGGATACGCATCCCCAGAACTCGCAGCAGCCCCACATAGGAAGTGGAGCCTGAAGATACGCACTGACTGATTGACTGTTACATGAAGGGCTGCCTGCCTTTAACCAGGCAGCTGGCCAAACTGCCTGAGGCGAAGGAGTGTCACTACTGGTTGTCGTTCTCCTCACAAAACAAAAGCCTCATTCACATGGGAAAAATGACCTGTCAGTGTCATTTGTTGTGTTGTCAGAAGGAAAACTGGGAAAATGTGTATACTGGAAGCTGTATATGGACTACTATGACTATGACTATGGACTACTACTATGGTTTATTATGTAATAAGCATTAAAGATTCCAATATATGAAGATTAAAAACATGAATCTCATGTATTAATTTGTCAGTTTCCTTTGAAGTAGGGCTGGGCCATATATCCTGAGAATTATATCACGATATTTTTAGGCTATATCTCAGAACACAATACATAAAAAAAATGTATATTAAAAAAATAAAATAACATATTTATATTTAAATCTCCTCCAGCGCACCTTATCAGTGCTCGGACAGGAAGACAAAATCGAACATAACAATATTTCTTACCAAATACTCTCAGATGCAAACAAAAAAGTTGCAGAAAATATTATTTCAATGAGATTGTTGATCAATAATCAGTAATGTGGATATAACCACTAAGTGGGTTAAGGCATCACTTTACTGTATTTCTGTCTTAAAAATGAGGGAAAAACCCACTTATTATATCATGATACAATGATATCTAAAATCTAAGACGATATATCATGATACAATATAATGTCTTCATATTGCCCAGCCCTACTCTGGAGTTATTATTTTTTTTATTTTGTAATGTGGTGATAACAAGTGGGTCAAGTCGTTCATCTTTACACTTGCAGAGCTGTATTTCGAGATCGGTCTACACCACTTTTAAAAGGTCTCTGTCTCAGAATCACCTCCAATCATCCTTAGTTTTGTCTCACTCTGACAAAGAGGACTCAGGATTTTAATTCAAGACCAGTTAAAATCACAACTATGGGACATCTAAGTTGCCTGTGTGAAAAAGGAGTGCTGAAAATGAATGGTTAAGGCAAATTCCGACACAAAATTCACCTCTGCAATGTCTTTTTATCAAGACACATGGTACGTGTAAACATACGCACATATATACAGTATGGCAATGAAAGTGAATGAGGAAGAGTCTTCAAATGTTTTCTGTGTGTTTTTATGGGAATGTGGATCTCTCGGATCAGATTCAGGAGTGCATATGGTTTTTATGGTCTACATTTTATTGTCATGCAGCGTGGGACTCACACTGCTCTGCTCTTGGTATTGACTCGGTCTCAGTTTAAGTGGTCTTGACTCCCGCACTGACCGTTTGGGTTTCTGCACTGGATTACAACACTTCTGCTCAGAATAAAAATTACCACAACGTCCATTGAAGACATATTTAATGACAATAATCATGTTTGCACAAGGTTGAGCCAGAAGGAATACTCACATCCTAATTTTCTTAATGAGAAGAATAGTAGGGAGATGCTATGATATCACCATGAGTGCATTTAAATACTGCATTGGACACTTGAAGAAAAAAAGATCGCCCTTATTTCACAAAACATTCTGAAATCAAATTAAAACAAATTAAGACAACCAAAGACATTAAGGTGGAAAATATATTGAAAAAATAAATAATTTTTAAGGACAAGCACTGATGAAGCTCATTTAGAAGATGGGATATCACACAATTAAAATGTGCAGTTTGCAATTTCACTACAGTGCAACATGGAGGGGAGAGTTTGAAAGGAAGGAAAAAAAAAACAATCAAAAGAAGTTATGCCCAGTCTCCGCAGCATCACGACGTAACAAGTGTCTGATTGTCTTTACGCTGAGAGAAGAATTATACCTGTTTCCAGTTCACAGTTAACAACAAAATATGTACACAGCAGCTTCACGAGCAGCCACAGTATTAACTTAAACTCTATGATCATAAGATGAAGGACAGAAAGACCTGGTGCCACCTGGATGGAACGAAGATATGAATGAACACTGGCAGAAAAATGAATCAGAAAGCTGTACGTCAGGGAGACTGAATGTTAGTGCAAAGGTAAAATGAGCTATGAACAATCATGCAGCTGAATTACTGACCAGTTACAGACATGATATAACATCAGATGAAGGCACACAGTAAGGCATCGACATCCATCAGGACAATCCAGTCCAAACACAGATGTACAAAATTAACGAGGTAAACAAGGATGAAACAGCATGTATCATATATCATATATGTTTTAGAAGATACTTTAATCACTGCCACATTGAAACGCTGGTTCCTTCAGTTCCATGAAAGCACCATTTCAATGTTTCTAGCTTTGCTGGTGCACAGTGTACAGTATGTCTGCTGCATCTTTATCTCATTCCAGCGGGGCAGTACTTGGAGATGATTCATGTCAGAGGGCAGGGCTGGGCACAGAGGGCGTGGGATTCTGCCAGACGATCATGTGACTGCGTTCCGACCGCTGAGGTGTAGCTTGGGACAACTCAACCGATCCCTCACTTGCATCGTCGCCTGAAAGAGTGGACGGCTCAGTCAGGGGTTTCATAAACAAAGCACTGAATAAAGCAGTGGTTCCCAACTTTGTACAGCGCCTTTCTAGTCATCTGACCACTCTACGAGTCACATTCACCCATTCACACACACATTCATACACTGGTGGCCGAGGCTACCATACAAGGTGCCACCTGCTACTCAGTTTTTAACACACTCACACACCAATGGAACAGCTATCAAGAGCAATGTGGGGTTCAGTATCTTGCTCAAGGATACTTTGACATGTGGGATACTTTGCCATGCAGGAGCCGGAGATCAAACCGCCGATCTTCCCATTAGTGGATGACCCCCTCTACCTCTGAACCACTTCTTATTTTTAAAGTTTAGCATCAGGGAGAAGAAACCCTAGGGTATATATGACTGTTAAAAAGGACAAACACAATCGGAGAAATGTAAAAATAAAAAAAGTTTTAAATGTCAGAAAAACTGATGCAACATTCACAGCAAACTATCTGCTCAAATTCATCCAAACTGCTTGTTTTACACAAACTTTCTGCAGTTACTATGTTCACTGTTTGAATTAATCCTATAGTTTATCAGCTGTTCTGTTCTGTTATTGTTATGCACTGAATATAATATGAAATATCCATAAAACATGTCATTTAAGTCAGTTTATTCAACGATAGAAAAGGGGTCCCTCGGGGAAAATCGTTGGGAACCACTGGACTTAACGGTCAGTAAATGCAACCTAGAGTAGGAATACATCAGACAAGTTTTAAACAATTTGACACTACAGTATTTTCCTTCAACTCACCAATCCTGAAGTTAATGTAGCCCTCTCCTCCACTGAGGATAAACTGAGAGGTAGTAGTGCTGCAGCCAGGGGAGACGATCAAACAAGCTGTGGGGCAAAGATGATTTCACGTTCACTACGAGACAACAACAGCATGCAACTGCTTTCTGAAACAACTCCCTGAATCAAAATGTTTAGCATGCTTCAGACAATTAGTTTCTTACCAGGTGCAGCGATGATGAACCTGACAGCTTGTCTATGCCCATGGTAACACAGCTGAGCTGACGGCATGGTGCAATATGGGATGGAAACATCCTCTGATGCTGTAGATGGTCATTAATATGATTAATACTAGAACGAGCACATTTCTGACAATGTAAGATTCAAGTGCTTACACTCTCTGTCTAAATAAAACTCACTTATGGATAATGGGACGGAGAAAATGGCACCACCTCCTGTGCCCACCCACAGACGGCCAGAGATGACTGTGAGAGATGAGATCTGGAGCGGTGCGAGTGTCAGGAAGGCTTGGCCTACAGAGGGAGACAGAAGCATGTTAGCTGAGCTGCAGGGAACGAGTTTAAATCTGGGTGTCTAAAGGCATCAGACACTTTAATGCTGTTTAAGACATTTTCGAGGTAATTCATGATGAAATTTAAGAATGATTTTTGGACGAATAACCATTTTCTTATTCCAGCATTGCAGGTAAGTATAAAGGTTACTATATTATGTTGGAATATGGTTTTTAGAGTCAGCGAGATTAATCTAAATTTTGCCAACAGGTACATGTAGGTATAAAGTAAAAAGATGGTATTAGGTTCAGCGGTAGGTTTCAAGATTTGAAACATCAGAAATGTGGGCATTCACGCAGAAGATCTTAAAATCTAAGACTATTTAATGAATTTTAAGGTCTAATATTTGTAAAACAAAACTGAATTAAAGACATCTTAAGACTTGTAAAAAGGACCTGCAGACACCCTGCTACACTCAAAGCTGCCTGACACAAACACATACAAAAAATGGTTTGTTTGGATTTTTTTAACTTAGGCAGGTTGACCTTTTGTCTGTTGATTATGAATTGTTTCCACACACCCACAGAGGAACCTGCACATGCTCTTGAAGCCACAAGGGCTGCTAAAAATATAACAGTTTAACACATGCAAAGGTAAATTCACAAACACCACAGGCTGAAATTTCTCTCCCCAATAATAAAATCAAGAACAGAGAAACAAAAGGTAGTAACGACGACAAGATGTCAGCATCCAGCTATGACTATTAGTGTGAGCAGTGCTCCTTTGAGCTCAAACTGTGCTTGCTAACATTATAAGAAATGACTACACTATGATTAAACGTACTGTAAAACCTTAGATTCCACTAAATGTATTACTTCACATTTAAAAATGATTTTTAACAAAAGAAAAAATTCAGTTTTAGTACCTAATGTTTTAGTGACCAAAGCGCTAAAATCGACTTCCTGTAGCGGCCGTCCTGTGGACCAGTCAAACAGTCTGAGGATTGGGTCAAGCCGGCAGGATGCCCAAACACCGCTTCCACCGGCACACAGGAAACGGACCTGCTGCTCACTGCGCTCAGACACTGAGAATGTTTGCTGTGGGGTCAGATAAGGAGATACGGTAAGTTCAAAGATGTACGTGAAAATTAGACGCTAACAATGTAAATAACACCGTCGTTTCTTACCTCAACCTTCTTACTGTCAATGTCAACCATGTGGACTTTGTTCCAATATCCCACCCACAAGCGGCCACCTTTTGCAAGGCAGCAGCGAATGGGCTGCACAGGGTTTGATCCAAGAGGCATCAGTGAGTGTGACTGTAGATTCCACCCACCTGAAAATCACAGCATTCACTGCTTCGTTATTTGTCACTAAACATTAAAGGTCGACTCCATCTGTGGTTTTTTTCCCCAGTTTTTTTTTTTTTCCAAATGACACTACCCACTTAGCTGTTAGCAAATAGTTGTGACATAGGTTAGATTGAGGGGTTGTATGAGGTAATTATCCACAGTCAATGTAATATTTTTACCACTTAACCTTGCCGTCACACAGCCCTATCCCACCAGGAAGTGAAGCCCTTATATTGCTCTCTTCAAAGCCATCAGACTCCTTTGACAAAAACACTAATTTTTCATCGCTGAACACAGGAAGTCGCTGGTTAGCCGCTGCCTCGATCAATTAGCTTGTGTCATTGTCTAAATTTGTGTCATTGTGTTACTTCCAGATCCAAACTAAAGTGATGTCCACAGCAGCATTGCTCAGCTTCCGTGCTGGCTAGCGGATCAAGGCTGAGACACACCAAACCAACCATCAAATAACTAGTGGCAACTAAAGCCAACTGTTGGGTCGCCTCATGTGGCCTGTGTCTCAGCCACAAAGTTGCACCTGAATACACCGCAGAGACTACAGCTAACTGCCAACTAGCACGTACATTCTGCGCCTGTGTGAGAGGAAATAACTCCCCATAGCGGCAGGCTGTGGTAGCCTGTATTCGTCATTCAAAAAGGGAGATTGGAAGACCGACAGGGCAGATTCAAGACATCATTTGTTTGCTTTCTTCATTTTTTGTTTCTCTTCTCGTGCACCAAGCTGAACTGCCAATCTCACTGACAGACTAGTGACAACTGTGACACACCACACCACAAAAACTGTGACGACAGGCTCTCACTGATGGCTCGACACTGACAGACAGCCGACAGTCAGCCGGGTGTGTCAGGGCTTTTAGAGGGATATAGCTTATTTGGAGGATCGATAACACACAATTCTCAAAGACGGCTTGGGAAGAGGCACATTAGGCAGACAGGGGGGTTTATATGTAGCAACCTCATCATTAGAAACCTACGGCAGGTCACGTGGGAAAAAGGTTTTAGGAGGGCTTAGGAAAATTGCATTTTAATGCTGAAACATACGTACTTTGACCAAAGTTCAAGACCAAATGCTAGAACTTAATACATAAGAACAAAATGATATAAAAAACTCATGAAATAATAATAATAATAATAATAATAATAATAATGACAATAATAATAATGGAGCTGCCCTTTAAGTTCTGTGACGAATGCACTGATTAACTGAGACTCTTTACCATAAAGAGAAGAACAGAGAGACATTACCTGAACTGTGTGAAAAAAATGCTAAAGTCCCATCAGCTAAACCAGCAATGACTTGACCCTGGGAATACCTGTCAGATTGAATCAACAAAAAGCAGCTTATTTTCAAAGATCTCTGGATGACGACACAAAGATAACTTAATGTTACATTATAATATACAATAATTAAATGCTAATAGTTAAATATGAATACAAATATGTTTCAAACAGAGCAGATGGAACTCACAAGAGCGAGTGAATGCCTTCTGAGAGAGAAACAGACTGCAGACAGCGCCTCCTGCCAGCAGAGGCTGAGTGTACCAGTATACTATGAGACAGAGAGAGAAACAAGAGGGGGATTAGAGTCAGAGTGCTTTGCCAACATGCATTTTACTCAGAGAGGGCGTCATCCAGCACACACTACCTTCCTTCCTGAGTTCCAATCCACACAGTTCCTGCAGTGTCACCTGACATAACAAGACCAGAGAGGAAAGGAAGTAAGCAGTGTTGATTTCCAAATGTTTCCAGTTATCAGTAAGGCGTAAGGGGATAATATGAGAACAATACACATTAGGAAAGTTGTCTTTAGGCAGCTGCTGCAGCCCATTGTACTGGCACTGACCTATGGGAGGCACAGCACAGAGGCAGAGGGCAGGAGCTGTGGGAGGGAGGCTGAACTGATCCAGTACTGTGTTGGACCGTGCTGGATCAATCACTGTAACATCGCTGCAGGAGGCGGGGCCAGAAACTACCCACACAGAACACTGGCAGAGAAGGACGAATATGGAGTTTGGAAAGATGAGCAACATGACACAACATGTCCATGGGTGGTGTTAGTTATGGTTGGATGGCATTGTACATGGTGATTAGAGCATGACTGCAGTTATTATTTAACCAGGATAATGACAGACTCACCGTGGCCTCTCCTGAGATCTCAGGTGTGACTGCAACCGCACAGTTCAGCTGCAGAGAAAAATAAGTTTTGTTTAAATGTACCGGAGGCGTGACGTGAAAGGCTGCTAGGTTCTTGTTTTGAAGAGTTTTGCAGTGGAAAGATTTACCTTAGCTGTGGAGTCTCTGTGATCCAGCAGTCTGAGCTGCATTAGGACAGGCACGTCCTTCGGCTCCGGGACGGGTTCTTGGGATTCCTACAATGAGGACAGATAATCAGCAGGATTGCAGAAATGTACACGTCCAGATATTTTCATTGGTTTAGTTCAAGTAAATGCTAGATGGTAACATAAATGCACAATTCGCACACAGACTAATAAAAGCCAGATGAACAAAGAATGCTGCAGGAATGAGTCCTAAAATGGAAAACGCTGAAATGAGTTAGCATTTTTGCACTTTCGGTTCCCTTGTCTTGGAGTTAATTGGTTTTTAGTTTCGTGCTTGAAGTAGGGTCTGTGGTTAATACAAGCTTTAAGAAGTATTTCACTGTCTGAGAGATGGTCTTTTCACAAAACTGGGCTGTCTATGCACAAGATATACTTTTGAAATGCGTGCTACATGAGCAGAGGAAACAGAGAAAAGGGGCTGTGGCATTCGCTTTTGCTCAAGAGGTAGAAAACCTACAACTACAAGGATGCACTGAGCAGGCCAATAAACCCTCCTGCTGATTGGGAACGTAATGCCAGCTGCCCATCCCAAAGCAATATGGTGGCCAGCTGATAGCAAACAATCTCATATTACAGTTACAGAAGGAGTGTGTAGGATTTATTGGTATCTAGCGGTGAGATTATAGATTGCAAACAGCCGAAATTTCTCCCATGTGCCAAGTGTAAACTCGCAGTTAGAATTCCCTCAGTGTTCATTGTTCAGGAAGTTTTTACAATGTTTGGCTTGTTGCAGTCGGGGGTGCCAGCCCAGCACCTTACCTTTACCTGCTCACCTTTTGTCTCTGATAACATAAGATTCAGATATTTGGGAGGTTTTCAAGGAGAGCTGAATTTTCTGCAGAGGTCTCGTCATCTCCTTACAAATAACTGTTTTTTTCAATGCTGTTCAGCTCGTCACAAAGGGGCTATTAACTATGCTGGCTGACGTGAAAACACAAATGGCCCTGTCAAGTGTTTGGTTTGACCATTCTGGGCTACTGTAGAAACATGGGGATGCAACACGGCGGATTCCATGGACAAGGACCTGTTCTGTATGTATTTATAAACAGCTCATTCGAAGGTAACAAAAACACGATTCTTTTTTTCAGGAGACTATACACTGAAGAAAACATATGAATTATATAAATATTCTATTTCTGCAAATATATCCTCCTTAATTCTGCACACTGAACCTTTAAACAGTGCACCAAAACATGTTTCTGAAAACTGTTTTAGGCATGAAATAGGCAATACAGTAACAGAATCTTGGTTTACAGTGGTGGAAAAAAGTTTTCGGACACCCCATGCATTTGTGAAATATTGCATTAAGAATCACTCTTAGGTCTTCAAGTTCAATTTCTTTTAGTACAGTCACAGCCAAAATACTAAATAAATCCTAAAAAAGCCATTAAAAACTTAAAATTGATTGGTTCCATAAAAATACATAAGAAATTTTGAGTATTGGGTCATTTTGGTACCAGTGATGAAGGTCGTTCTTTTTATTAAAAGACACAATTTTTGTTGCCAAGCTTCGTGTCTACATAAAGCCAGCACATTTGAAAGTTCTTCAGACACAAAAATGGCTAAAACAAGGAACCTAACGCAGGAAACACGCCTGAAGATAAAGATTCTCAGCCAGGAAGGGTACAGCTGCGGCCAGATAGCCAGGAAGTGCAGATGCAGTCCTTCAGCAGTTGGATACAGTCTGCAGAAATACAGACGAACCAACAGCTTGGAAGACAAACCAAGATCTGGGTGTCCAAGGGTTTCTTCAGCAAGAAATGACCGCATCCTGATCCGCATGTGCAGGCAGAACCGAATGACATCACAGGAGCTTCAGCAGTAGTGGTCAAACCAAACTGGTGTCCAGTGTTCCACCCGCACTGTGCGTGGCCGACTTTTAGATCATGGCTTAAGGTCCTACAAGGCTATCAAGAAGCCCCTGATCAATGAGAGACAGAGGTTAAGCCGGCGTCGTTGGGCCCAGGCACACAAGAACTGGACAGCCAGGAATTGGAAGAAGATTTTGTGGTCAGATGAGTCCAGTTTCCAGCTTTATCTTCCTCCTACTAATGTGAGGGTACGCAGAAGGCCAGGCGAAGCATTATCTCCAGCATGTACAGTACCTACTGTCAAGCATGGTGGAGGCAGTATCATGGTTTGGGGATGCATGAGTGCTGCTGGTGTTGGTCATCTCACTGTCTGTGATGGCACATTGAACACTGAACCAAGTATTGTACCATTCTCGAAACCCACATGCTCCCTTCTGTGCGTGCACTGTTCCGTCGAGGTAAAAACTGGATGTTTCAACAAGATAATGCCCCTTGCCACACATCCAAGGCCAGTAGAACTTGGCTGCAGGAGCACAGTATCCAGGTCTTAGAGTGGCCAGCTCAATCCCGGACATGAGCCCCATTGAAAATCTGTGGTGGATTATCAAAAGGTCTGTTTCAAAGCATAAACCAAAGAATTTAGAAGAATTAAAAGCAGTAATTCAAGAAGAATGGGACAAGATTACCCCTCAACAGTGTGAAAGGCTCGTGGGGAACATGCCAGCCAGGATTAGAGCTCTATTACGTGCCAATGGCAGGACCACTAAATATTAATTTGATGATGTGATGGTTTATTTATTTTTTGTTCAGTTTTGAACACATTCTCTGTTATTTGTTGACTTTGATACCGACAATGTTGAGAACTGACATATTGAAACTGTTAGTTTTGTTAGTTTTTCTTGTAAACAATAAACAAAAAAATATAATTTGTATTTGTTTCTATCTGTCTAATGCAGCCACACCTTTTGGAACACAAAAAAGATTTTTCCACAAATACTTCATGATAATATTTGAGATTGTGTAAAATTTTAAGGGTGTCCAAAAACTTTTTTCCACCACTGTATATTTGATCAGCGCTGCCTAGCTTTATAGTTTGATTGGAATTTGGTCTGAGTTTGAGAGAGGGAGGAGGGTGCCCCTCTCTCTCGATCCGCTTCTATACACAAAAATGAGGAAGAACAATCTTTAGATCGACTGAATGAACAGGGAGATGTGGGTGCTGGTATGATGGGGTGAAGTTTACCACAGTTAATTTACACGTTCTACCTACATTGTTATGATACAAAGCTAGTCAAAATCTTTCAAGTATGTTGTTATGTTTTGTTCTATGGCATAAAATACGTCAGTAAATACCCCATGTATGAATTCTGAAGCATTTCCATGTGCAGCAACATTGAAGTCATGCCACCCACTATCCATCCCATGCATGCATCCCACTAGCTTTTGAGATGCTAACTTCCACATCAGCTTACAAAAAAGACATCAACCCTGCAGCATTCTGGGCCCATTTAAAATCATGTACTCTACAAAATTCCCACTCAGACTGCTGCATTCCTGTGTACCTATATGTGGATTTCTGCTACCTGTGTGTTAGCCAGCGGTGTGCTCCAGCCGTGTATCTGCCGTTTTCCGAGTGAACCCCAGATGTGGGAGCGAATTTCTTTGTAGAGTTCTCTCCTCCTGACACGAGGGGAGACAGCAGCAGGAGAAGCAGATCTAGAGAGAATGCTTTTACTGTTAATCAGCTCGACTGAGCGTTTTTTAATGATTCGAATTTGTTGCAAATAATGACAGAGCATATGAAAGAGTGACACGCCCAGAAACACTCGCTTACTCAGCATAAGTTTGACTGACAACCGGTGGAGACTCCAAAGGAGAGCGAGTGAGCGATGGAGAAGTTGGCAGGGCGAATATAGAGGCAGGAGGCGGGATTAAGGGCTCTCTGGACAGGCCGAACAAACGGTTGAACCTTTAATTAAAGAAAAAAAACACACAATATTTTATACAGACCATCAAAAACACCTGACTTCAGCATGTTACCAAATGTGCAGTTTTATTTCTACAGCTCCATGTTGTGTCCATGTGTGTAGCTTTACAGACAGGTTCAACATGAATCCAAAAGCCACAAAGGTTCTTCCCTCTCAGGCATGTACCGCTGTGCTAACACTGTTTACCTTTTCAAACACTGAGGTTGCTTTACAGGATACTCAAGGAGCGGCCTGTCTGCCTTCATGTAACTCTTCTGAGCTCCAACTTTTGCATATTAAAGTTCATCAAACTAAACGGACCTTTTAACTGTAGTTATTTCTGTGGCTATTTTAAAATCAGACTGCCACAACGCTACATTCCCACTGCTTTTATATTTGATATTTTAATGTGTTTATGGACTGCAAGCTGCCCTATCAACAGGAGGCCAAGGCAACCTGGCAAACCTCATATCTTGGTTATCCCAACTGTTTTTCTTACATAGCATATTTTTTCCATTCTTTGTTGGTTTGCTTCAAAGTTCCCCTCCAGACATGTTTTTAAGTATGTACAAATACTCTTCTATGATTAATATTTTGTTTCCCATAGTTCTCCCACTACAAAATTAAAAAAAAATATATCTGAAAAGGGTCTGGAAGCCCATCTACTGTTTCTTCCTCATTAAGAAATTCTGGATCTGGCCTTGCTCCCCGCCCAACAACCACTGCTTGCTGCTAAACAAAACATCTTAGAGATTCAGCCACACATATTTGAGTCTGTGTCAGAACCAGCTTCAGATGAGGAGCTTGTTGTGCACTCATATCAGCAAATAGCAGACAAATCAGCATGACAAGTGTAGTTAGCTGTATTTATTTGCTTGCAACTGGTAGCGGCTGACACAGTGTCAGTGGTCATAAAACGTACAATGTTACAGTGTGTTCACATTGTCACATTGTGATTACGTAATCTTACACCAAAGGTCTAATTAAAGTTTGCAGAAAGATGTATTCCGTCTGGCTGAGATTTTTATATTGCTTGCTCGGTGTACTTTCAAATCTCAGACTTTGGGAAAGGAATGTGAAAACTCCTCTCTAGTGACAAACTTTGCACAGATACAAGATGGTCACAGTAAAGTAAATATCAGACATTTTAGGGGACATAAACACATCCTGAGTAGAGGGGATCTTTAAAGTAATCTGTAATAACAGTTTATGAGCATCACAAGGCAGATTTACTATCTGTTTATCATCTGGCACACAGTAACACAGGAACCAGACACCCTCGGAGGCTGCACCAGCCAACATTCTGTAATGAGGACATTAACTCTACTGCAGTTATAACTGACAAGAGGGTGGGTATGCAGTATAATAAGACAAGACAAACACTTACTTTCTCCAAACACTCAACCTTTTGTCCTCTGTCAGCCTCTCCGCCTTTGTCGCTCTATCAAGAAGAAAAAACAAACGCTAAATCAGATAGGAGATTAAAAACCGGAAACACAACTGCACAATCATAATTCTCTATCAAAACTGACATAGTGTATTTAAATATACTATGCTGGCTCAGTGGTCTAATTACCTGAGTGTCTGACTACGTCGTACAGCCTCCTGCAGCTCAAACAGACGCTGCTTGTACTGGTTCTTCTCCATGACCACACGAGCCATTTCAGAGCGAGAGAAGTGGCGCATGGAGGTGGGCAGAGAGGCCTGAGTGGAGAGATTCATGCTGTTTAATGTGGTGATCATAATTAACACAGTGAGGTTACTGAATTTAAAAAAGCTTTACAAATGTAGTGCTACTGCTGCTGCGTGATACAGTAAATTAAAATGATGAATAAACTCCTCTTACATCAGGATCCTCAGATTGGCATGCTTCCAGGTCTTTCCTAAGTCTATGAAAAATAGTGGATATAAATCACAAAGTTAATGTATTGTTATTGTTCCAAAGAGACTGTGAATCAACAAACAAGACTATGATGGGAAAATATCTAGAACAATCTTCTCCACCTCTTTGTTTCCTCCTCCTTCTCCTTCATCCGCCCCTCCAGTCTTGAGACTGTTTCCTGAAGAGAGGTCACCTCCAGTTTGAGAGCTGACCGGTCGTCAGTGAGCTCGACTACCCGAGATATCAAGGCTTTGCGGGCAGCGTCTACTAACTCACTGAAAACAGAATCCGGAGTAAAAGATGAATAATTAAAGATTATGAGGACAACAGTTCCAACAAATTTGTGACAACAGTATCTTCTATCTTTTATTGATTTGTTTGTACTGAAGCAAGAAACCAAAGTGTTTGGAAAATCCCCCGCATGCTGGACTAGTCATAATAAAGAGAGAGGATTAAATATAGGACTCACTGGGTGACTTTCAGTTCCTCATACTGAGAAAGAATCTCCTCAAACTGGTCTGCACTGCCTACACAGAAAAGAAAGTGTGAAAAATGCTTGAACACACAAAGAACACTGAGAGAAGAATATATTTAATCCTCACTCACATCCAACAGGAAATGGCTACATGAAAAGGTGCAAATCAGTAAAAAAGGAAGTAAACCTGAAACTAATGGCTTAAAGACGTTTTCACTGATGTACTTGCACTTCATGTTAGCAGGGTATAAATAGTTTCTCACACCCTGATGTCTGTGACCACTTACTCTGTGCTTCAGTGCTGCACACAGCACAACACAAGCATTGTTTCTGCAAATGATAACTGGCTAATTCCTGGGGAGTTAGCATTTTGTAAGCATGAACTAAACCTCTGGTTAAGATGAAGTGAAAGTACATCGACCTTATTTGTGAAAAAGCTCTACGAATGTGTGACTTTACCTCTGATGCTGGCCCCTCGGTCAACGCTCTCCACATAATCCCGACTCAGCTCTGACAGCTCAGAGAACACAGAGTCATTGTTGCGCAGCTCCCACTCCATGCTATCATCATCCTCCTCCTCCTCCTCCTCCTCCTCCTCCTCCTCTTCCTTCTCATCCTTTTCCTGCCTCTCCCCACCCTCCACCTCTTCTTCTTTACGATCCTTCTCCTCTGCCTCCCTCATCTCGTCCTGCACGCTGGTCCCTCTTGGCAGCTCTTTGGCATTCAATTTAACCGGGGTGCTGATGGAGATGCAAATGAAAGATAAGGAACGATGTGCTCTGCTGTGAACATGAGCTGAGGTGAACTTGGGTTTAGTTAATGACTACACATGCTTTTCACTGAAATCTCCATCTGACAAAATGTAGTTTATGGTTCCAGATTATTACCTTGCATTCATGCTGCCGTGAAATTGCCTCAGCTCGGGAGTGGAGCTTATGATGTCATTGATAAACTCATCTGCAGCTGGCTTTACTACAGTGTCGATCACCTTTTCCTTCTTTGCTACTAGATCTTCCAAACAGGGAGGACCAGACTGTGAATGTGGTCTCTGAATTATCTGGGAAAAAGAGAAGGAAACAACAGCTACTTCTCTGCCAAAACTGTCTTTAAAAATAGTTTGAAATATGTGTAAAGAGAGAATTTGTTTACCTTTTCATTCACACTGGATTCTGATGGGACATGATTGGATGGAAATTCAGCGTTCTTGGGACGCAGATGATTCCTAAATACAACATGCAACATAACACAGTTAGGACAATTCAATTAAACAAACAGTTTCAATCTTTCAAAACATTTTGCAACACTTTCTTGCAGCATTCTTAACATCACTGAATTATAGCCTGCAACCTTTGATCAAAACCTACCAACAAAAGCTATTTTATATTTAAAATTACCATTATATACCTTTTTTTTCAAGACAAAGGCTCAAGATAAAATTATAGTTTTCTTGCTAACAAGTTAACCACCTTATATAAAAGTCTTAAAACCAATAAAACATGAGAATTTTTAAGTGCTTTCCCAAGCATTGCTGAAAAGCAAAACTCAATTTACATTTGCAGACTGACATCTTTTAGTTACATAACGTACATACTGTACTTCGTATACTACTAAAAGGTAAACAGAGACACTGCTATGTTATTCAGTTGTTATGGATTGAGATACACTATGCAAGATTTTCCTTAAAAAATCCTGTGGTGGTGTATTTTTCTGCAGAGACTCTGTCTTCTGCCTTATTGTCCTATTTTATTCTTATTTTCTGTGTTCAAGACATTTATAGGTGTATAAAACCACAGTGCTCAGGTGAAGTCGTAGCTTTATAAAAAGTTGACAAACAGGTGTCAGACCTGGCAGCAGGCATCTTAGAGACACAGCACAGACAAAAATGCAAATACAACAAAGCAAAACATGAAACGAGAGTGAATCTGGGGTTGGATTTCACTTTCACTTGTCTACCAACAGTAACCAACAATCCTGCATTGTATATATTTAAGCTCAGAAATGTTAGTTAGTATGTCCCAATGGGGGTCAATATCCTATGTCAAGACAGGTTAAGAGTGGGATATCTTGATTATGTTGTTGGCTATGGCCCACAGTAGCTTGTGTACAGTTCAAAATGAAGCTGCTGTCATGAAATACTTAAGTCTTTATGTGTGAGACACAGTCTACAGCATGAGAAATAAGTTATAGATAAAAAAAAGAGCTGAATAAGAACAACCTTAGAGGAGAGTCTCGTTCAGAATCCTTTCTCTTGTCCAAAAGTTCTCGATATGTGTGGGCCAGCTGAAGGAGAGAACATGAGGGATATGTAAGAAACAGGGTAGAGACAAAAAACAGGTAAATATTTTAAGGGCTGCATAATTATGTCTAAAACGAGAGTCATGATTATTTTCATCAATTTTGAGATTGAGATTATTTAGCTTGATTATTCATTGATTTTAAGGCCAAAATAATTTTATTGTGCTGTCACATGTGCTCATTCCTGCAAATGTAAAAGATATGTACATCAAAATAAGACTGGTCCTTACTCACAATGCATCTCTGAGAAAGAAAATATAAACATTTCTTCTTCACCTTCAGTGCATCTCTCAAAAGCAAAATATAATTAAAGTTATGCCCAAAATATAGGCTAGCTAAAAATAAATACACCATTACAGAATGCAACCGAGTAAAACGATGTTTATGAGCAGAGCATGTATTTAAAACATTAATATGAGAGGGGATCTATTTAATTGTAGGAAGATAAAATTGTGGCGGTGAATAATATCTGATTACTTGTGCAGCCCTTAAATATTAAAACATGATGTTAATAAGTCACTGTGTTGTGATACAAGAGACTAAACAGTCGGCCCTGACCTTGTTGTGAGTGAGCCTCAGTGTGCTCAGTTCTCTACTTAGATTTGCCTTCTGCTCATCCAAGGCCACCACTGCAAGAAAACATAACATATAGCTTTAGAATTATGGTCTACTGAGTCAGTTCCACTAAAAACTTTATAACTGTAGCTCTACTTTAGCATTTAAAATGTATCTAGTCAAGCCATGCAAAAGAAAGATGGATGACTGGAAGGCTAATATGCCATTTGTCACCATCAATACTCAGATACTCACACTGGTCAGCTTGCTCTCTTGCTTTCTTCTCCAGCTCCCTCTCACGCCGCTCTCGCTCCTTGTCTCTCCCCCTCATGGCTCTCCTCTCTTGTTCAATTTGGTCATCCAGCTCCAGATACCGCTGAAGAAAACAGATCACTTTAACACCTCTGAGCAAAGACAAGTACCTACTTTTATAGTCTTTAAATGCACATAATCTAAATCATGGTATGCCACACTATATGAACACAACTCCATCAGTCCCCACCTCCTGACAGTCTTTCCTGAGTGCCTTCTCCGCTTGGTATCTCTCCAGCAGCTCCTCTCGTTCAGCTTTCTCCCTCTCTGCCTCCTCCTCCCTGTCCCTCAACTGGGCTTTGCAGCTGGCCAGCCCCTCCAGGACCCACACAAATATGGGCACCAGCGACTCCACCACACCTTCGCCATGGGCCTCAATAACAGTCTGTGATGGGGCAAAGCAGCAGAGTGACGACGATTCAGAAAATAACTGTATAGAAAGGAGACAAAAAAACTTGCAGAGCTGCTTTACCTGTAACTCTGAGTACAGTTTCCCTGCCTCTTCACTCACGATGTTTGGGTCCAGCTCCACCTCCCCTGACCCACACAGCACTCTCTCACTGTAATCCATCTGCCTGTTGCTTTACTGCATAAACTGTTCAAACAGGTTCCCCAAATCACACTGAAGGTAGATTTTACAACTCTGTGAGACAATTCTGTTGCTCTCCTGACTATACTTCCTCTACTACAACTAGTTTATCTGGCTTTCTAACATTTCTGCTGACACCAGCACCACCCATCCTTCACAGCTTCATGTTCCATTCATCCTCGACAAGGGCAGCATCATCTCAGACTGCATTTATCTAGCTGTTTCTGTGCTGTGGAGTTTATCTGATGTCAGGGGGTGTTTTAGGCTCCATCCTGGGAGAGAAAAGAAGAAAATATAATCATATATAATAATGATAATCTCCTCCACACTGCAGTTAGTTTAATAACAGACGGACAGTCAACTGTGTTGTGCAATGTGCAAGCTCAGACATGCATTTTTGCCCCCTTTTCCAACTAATTACCATAAGCTTGTAAATGATTGAACATGGTCATGTGGCTCTCTGCTTTAATAATCTGTGACTAACGTGGCTTATTTAACAGCAATTAGGGATGAACTTTAAATTCCAATGGTTGGTTTTACACTCAAAATACATTTCTTTAAGATCAGTAACTTTAGAGTGTGTCAGACTTACAGACAAATGTACAGTTTAGTTTACACACACTCATGTCTGGAGGGATTTCTTTTAAAAGTCACTATTTTCAAAGGCAGACACAAGTTAGTTGTGTGTATTTCTGTGGGTTAAATACATTTTAAAATAATTTGACAACTACTTTGATAAACAATTAATCATTTGAGCAATTTCAAACAAAAACGCCCAGCATTCCCTTGTTTCAGCTTCTCAGTCTGGCGTATTTCCTGCTTTATTTCATCTTATGTAACAGTAAACTGAATATATGTTGGACTGTTAGTTGGACAAATCAAACAACAAAACAAAACACAAATTATTTTGCCAGATAATTTCTGAAATAATTGTTTTTTTCAATAATATCTCAAATAAATGTGAAAAATGCTGATTGCAATGTTTTTGCGCTCTACGTCACTTCCTCTCTTTGGTTCACTTCAGGGCATGCACCAGGGTTCACTTGCAAGTGAACCAAGACCCCCAACTTTCAAGTGGACCAGGGTTCGCTCATTTGGTCCACATCAGAGTTGGAATGAGCGTTCACACCACTCCAAACAAACCGAGCCATCCGTGGAAGCAGACCAGGGTTCGTTTAAAACAGACCAAATAGCGCCAGTGTGAATGCGTCCTTAGAGATAGGGTAAGGAGCTCGGAGTAGAGCCGCTGCTCCTGCGGGTTGAAAGCAGTCAGTTGAGGTGGTTCGGGTATCTGATCAGGATGCCTCCTGTTAGAGGTACTCCTTGCACATCCCACTGGTAGGAGGCCCCAAGGCAGACTCAGAACACGCTGGAGGGATTACATATCTAATGTGGCTTGGGAACACCTTGGGGTCCCACAGGAAGAGCTGGAAAGTGTTGCTGGAGAGAGGGATGTTTGGGGTGTTTTGCTTGGCCTGCTGCCCCCACGACCCGACCCCAGATAAGCGGATGAAAATGGATGGATGAATTATTTTTTGTCAATGGACCAATCGACTCATCCTTTGACTTCCAAGCAAGATAAGCAACCTTAAGTGTCACCATGAGCTTCAGGAAATGTGATGGGACATTTTTCTAACTATTTCCTGACATGTTGTGGACAAAATGATTAAATGATTAAGAAAATAAACAGCAGCTTAACTGATGTTGGTTAGTTATCATACATATTTGGCAAGGTGTGTAATGAAAGGGTGTAGCTCCAAAGTTGCATGTAGCTACTTTCTTATTTTAGTTTTTGGCTGTGCAGTCTCACTAATGAGCTCTAAAGACCCTCTGGCATTTAACCTAAGGAGTTGGTGGGTCTCTGTTAAATACTTGTGTATCTCTAATGAGGATTATGTAATGTGCAGCACGGAGGGACAGTATGTGAGAACACCACAAATAGCATACAGAAATTCAAACGGTTAAATGTAAACACTCAACCTAACATGACAGCTTAAAGACACTAACAGGTTATATGTGTCGCTAATTAGCCTTCATGGTTAGCAAAGAGGAATAAACAACGGTTGGAAACGTCACAGCTGAATTGAAATACTGTATAAATAAGTAACATGACTGACAGTGGACACCTTCAGAGATCTCTGGCAGCAACTTTACAAAGTTGTAACTTAACTATAAAACAAGCCGAGTCGTCGCGTCGTTCGGCGGCCGTTAGACAAACTCACCTTAACGGCTGACTCCTCCGTTAACTTTCATTTCACTGTCCCCCCAAAACACTGTAACTCCAGCCGTTTTTCTTCGGGGACGATATCAATTACACATAAACGAGTTTAAAGAAGGAGGTGTTGTTTGATTGTGACGTGCGCAGACATGTACTCGATTCGGCCAATCGCAGCGCTGAAATTGTCAGAGTAGCCAATGGGAGTGAAGAGGAGGCGGGACGTGGGCAGGTTTGTTTTCAGAGGAGGAAAAAAAAAGTTTCCTGAAACTTGAACGTTGACACGTGACCAAGAAGGTTGCAGCGGACTGTCAGGTGATCTGAGTGACACACGGCCGAGGCTGATACCTGGAGAAATACTTCACATGCCTGAGAAGTGGCTGGTCTCTTTACCATGTCACTTTAAGTGATAACAATAGTATCAGGAAGTTTAAATGTCTGTATTGTGCAAAGGTCGTGTAGGTGAAGTTATTCAGGTGCCAAGTTAAAAAGCAAAGGAAACAGCTGAGCCAGTCTTTTTATAAAGACATCATTGCAAAGCCTTGTTGTTTTATTACATACAAATGTGCTGTAAAATAATCACCACGAAACCAGCTTGAACAAAGGTTGATTTATAATTTCACACAGTGAGGGACAGAAGGAAACAACATGTACAGTAAATCACAGTGAGGAATGTCTGTGGATGAAGTACAGTTCATTTTAATTCCAGCAGATGGAGGTACTAACACATTAACCCCCTCTCAGTCCTCTTCTTCTTTCTGCCCCTCTTTGATTTCTGATGAAGTTGTTGGTTTCTGTTCTGTTGACCTGCATTAATATCCTTTAAAATAACAAAGCCTTGCTTATTCACATCTCCTTGTCTGCAGTGTATTAAAAAGCATGACAATATAGTCTCTACATTTTTATATTCACCCCAACAATTATTTACATTAAAGGGTCAGCTTACGTACAACATAATACCTATATAGCTGCTTAAAAATGTATTTTTAGTTGAAGTACAAGTAGCAACCGTTACTGGCACATTAACAGTTCAGTGAAGAGCAAAAACAAGCTCTCCAAGACTGTCAACATTGCAGCAAAGTTTTTAAATGTTTTTATTCTTATTATTAGTGGTAGTTTTACTCATTTATTCATCGTTTGAACTTTGTATTAAGTTCCCATACAATACACCCAGTGGTTAACACATTCAGTTTGCACATAAAGTGGAAAACAATGATCATAAACCATACATGAAAATAATGTAACAAGTACACACAATCTCCAGGTATAAATGTAATCATACAAAACCAAACAAAATGAGAAAAATAAAAAAGACACGAGTATGTGCATACACACAGGGGTTTACCAAATCGGTCGTAAAGTTGTAGGATATGCATAAATCATTCATTTTGGTCAGTTTTTTATTACATATTTTAAAATTTGACATTGTTATGATATGATATTTTTCTAGATTAGATAGAATTCTTGAAAGAAGCACATGGGGGCAATTTTTTAAAAGTATTTTGTTCTATGAATATAATATTCAGCTAAGATAATGAGTAAATTGATTACATTAAATTAGTTATATATTGTTTTTTAGAGGAATTTAAATTTTTGAATATTATTAATAAAACAGGTTTTTTGAGTGAAATGTTCTTGTCAAAAGAGTTTTTACGAACTTCACGTTTTTATATTGAGGCTTCAGTAGGTTCTACAAGCTTGAAAGGGGGGGGGGGTTGAGGGGTATTCAGTTGGTTGCAATCTACAATCTCACCACCAGATGCCACTAAATCCTACAAACTAGTCCTTTAAGGTATCAAAAATAAAGTATTCATCAGTATCCATCATGAGTGAAGAGCAGAACGCATTTTCTGTCTGGTATGATATTTGCAGAACAGTCCGTTCAGAGTTTTGTGCAGACTTGTCAATAATTCTTCTTCAAACTGTGACTTTTTTAATCACCCTCCCACTCTCTACAAGAACTTCTTTCCCGTCTTCTCTCTCCCCTCTTTTCATCTCTCTCTTCTTCCTCGTCAGGAGGTAAAACGCCACCACACTTCCCACCACAGCAAAACTGAGGCCCAGAATCACAAGTCCCAGTGCCAGTAAGTGAGAGGTTCCTCCCTTAGACTGGTTCAGTTGGTCCCACAGCCCCACAGCTACACAACTGAAGCCGATTAGAGTTCCCCAAAAACCAAAGGCCAGCATGCAGGACCCACAGGACAGCTCGACACCCCCGGTCATCACAGTGATGCCCGCCACAGAGACGACCCCTTCTGGTAAGGTCACTGTCTGAGATTTGGGGTCGTAGGTGACGGTAGAGGTGGCGTCTGATAGAGTTGATGGGTCGAGCGTTTCCAGCTTGTTCGCCATGGTTGGTTTTAATTCCTTTGTCAGACGGTCAAAAGTGATTTTGCTTGCAGCTTCCTCTTTGTCTTTGCTCCTTTAACATGACATATAGACCTGATTAAAAAATTTAACATTCAGTTTTCACTTTTTATTTAAGAAACTTTTTATAAGATTGGAAAAATCATCTTATTCCAACTCTTTATTGAAGCTATGTTTACAGCAACTGAAATATTCAAACCACATCATTATATTTCACCAAAGATGTCCAGTGCATTATTTACACGTTTCCTAAAAATACAGCCTAATAGCTGGGTATCTTTGGGTTCTCCACTACAGTTTAAAGATGTGTGGGTGTGAACATTGTTTTGCTGCACAAATTATGTAATGATTGACCCACTGATGGGCAACCAAAATAAGTCCAAGCATTTCAGCTGAGGTGAATTAAGATACACAGCAACTTAAGTAAGGTTTAGAAACAAATACAAGTGAGATCTTTTTACATGGAACCAACAAATATTGGAAATTACATAACTGCGATAAGCCTTAAAGGGTGAGTTCAGTGTTTTTAAACTTGGACCCATGTTTTGTGTCTTAAGCCCCATTTCCACCAAACACTTTCGGTATGGGTCCTTTGGAACCAAAAGTAACCCTTCAGACAGGGTACCTAGACCCTGGTGTTTTAATTGCAAACAGTACCCTTAAATGTGGGCGGAGTTGTTGTCACTCACTGCACCGTATGTCACTTGCTGTATTTCCTCATCAGCGGTGACACAGATGGAAGTCTACACCTTGTTCATCGTCCACAGAACGAGGCTGCACACCGCCATTTTCAGAACAAAATAAAACAGGCTGCAGTGAGAGTCTCTCTCCATGGGATATTTAAAAATAGCAGCTTTGTACATTTAGTCCTTCTCAGGCAAGCTCAGAGGTTTAGTGTTGACGGAGCCCACAGGAACTACGCTCCGACAAGCTTTTTTTTTTCTCCAAGTGTGTGCTAGGTACCCCAACAGAGGGGGGACCAAAAATGGGGACGGTACAGAACGGTTCCATTGGTACCATCCACAACTTTGCACAGTAGAAACGGGGAAAAAAAGCATACTGAACTGAACTGTGCCGTACTGTGCTGCTCGGTGGAAACAAGGCTTTAGTGATGGGAACAAGAATTTTTTAAAAGGGGCCATGTTGAGCGAGACCATTGCAGACAGTAATTAAATATTAATTTTATCCTTGGATAACAGTCCATCCATCCACCCATTTTTGTAACCGCTTATCCTCTTGGGGGTCGTGGAGGGGCTGGGGAGGTGGGGTACACCCTGGACAGGTCGCCAGACTATCGCAGGGCTGACACATAGAGACAGACAACCATTCACACTCACACCTATGGACAATTTAGAGTCACCAATTAACCTGCATGTCTTTGGACTGTGGGAGGAAGCTGGAGTACCTGGAGAAAACCCACGCTGACACGGGGAGAGCATGCAAACTCCACACAGAAGGGCTCCCTCCTGGGATTGAACCAGGAAACATCTTGCTGTGAGGCGACAGTGCTAACCACCACACCACCATGCCATCCCCATTAAAAGTGGAAAAAAAATAAATAAATAAAACTCACAAAAACCGTCTTGGTTGGTCTGTTCACTGTTCCAACAATCACCGACTGTGGTTTGGTTACAATTAACTCTTAATTCACTCAGGTAGATGTGAAAATATGCTGCCTCTATACACACTAAAATGACTGTTTGACTAAACAGAACCCAGTGGGTTTAGCGATAGTTATTTCTGGGCAGGATCTCACTCTATCAAAGAGGTCTATCTCTGTAGGATCATTTCTGAAATGTTGTCAGACACTTAGAATGATAATCTGAGCATGTCATTGGCAAAGACTTCAAAGATTATTGTCCCCATCAGTCACTTTGACACTAAAACATGGGAAAATAGGGTCCAGGTAGAAATATATAATATGTCGAACTTACCCTTTAACATAAATCTTACTCTCTTTAACCCAGTGGACAACAGATCTATCGTAAAATCATGTCATGCAAACAAAATTGCTCAAACCCACTAAATTTCTAAATTCTAAACTGAAATGAAGATCACAAGTTCCCCAGGTGTATATCTTTACTTTTTAATCTCTTTGATGGGACAGAATATGAAAGACTAAAAGACTTGCTCACATCAGAAACTAAAATGTTGTACATGTATATAAAAAGTACAGCAGTGCTTACCTCAGCGTTGAATCAGGAGCTCAGATGTGAATAGAAACTGTTAAAAAAGGTCCTTTAAAATCATTCATGTGATTATTTCTTGTCCAGGTATGTGAGAGATTTTAGCGAAAGGGTAAAAGTGCTGCTGACTTTCTCTCTGGACAATGGGTGCCGAAATGTGAGCAGGGGCCCTAAGTGCTGTTACCCACTCGTATGCGTCACAACATGAGGCCTCACAAGATGGTGGACACAATTGTGAAGATTGTTGTCACCACTTGTTTGTTCCTCTCTTTCCTCGTGTTCAGTAGGAAGCTCTTGTCCGTCATTAAGCCTCATTATAACCCATTACCAGATATTTATCTTGGAACAACTCCCTTCCTCTTTTCCTCTCTCTGTCAGTCTTAAGATTTGAGTTGTGTTGGCACAGAGGCATTGTTTGGGCTGAAAGTGGGTTTTTCTTCTTTTAAAACATTTTCCTGTTCAGCATTCCTATTTCTCTGGTGGTGAAGTGCACATTATTTCATCAGTGCTTTACTTCTAAAAATTTGGGAAGTGGAAGCCCATTTCCACCAGTGTGATTAAAAGAAAGGATCCTGTAGGACATTACAACAAGAAATGTCTGAAAATAATCACTTTGTATCTTAAAATAATGAGAAACATTGTTAAAATTATGAGTTAGTATCTCAAAATAGCAAAGATCTTACTCGAAATGACTTAAATCAAAATAATTACAGACTTTTTTTCAGAATAATGAGTTAGAATCTGAAAATAATGACAAACTCTCTCAAAATAATGTTGTAGCATCTCAAAATAGTGATTTAGTGTCTCAAAAATAATGACTTATCTCAAAATAATGAGAAACTTTCTCGAAATAATGATTCAGTATTTCAAAATAATGAGAAAAGAGACTAAGTCATTCTTTAACATTCCTATTATTTTGAGATACCAAGACATTATTTTGAGATTTTTTTCAATATTTAACCATACTAAATAATCATTTTCATTAAAAAAATACATATATATATCATTATAATGACTTACACAATCTTATTTTCCATCACACTGGTGGAAATGTGCTTCCATACTATTCGACATTATGACTATCTTGAAATATGATCAGGAAGGAAGATGACTGAGAGTTTTGTACTGTTATAGTGGTGTTCCCGTACTTCTACCTCGCACATGCACTACTCACACTGGGCAGCTCATAAGTAGAGACAGGTAGAGAGGAGAGATCATCATCATCAGCAGTTGTATTTGGTTATGACCTGTTACTGTGGCTATGGCAGCAGATGGAGATGTGTGGTCCTATGGGCATGTCTATAGGCAGCAAATTCAACAAGCTTTTAATTCTGCAGGTTCTGGGATGACCCTGATGAAGGCCACAAGCTGAAATGCGTCGGTCAATAAAGTTGTTTTTCATACCATTAGTGTTGCTGGAGCTCTTTTGACAATTCTACAGGCTCTACCAGCAAGTTGGTGCATTCAGTGGTTTGTTTTAGAGCCATTAAGTTCTGAGATTATTTTTTTTAAAAAGTATTTTGAATACTTAAGTTTGTTTTTAAAGCAAATACTCCAGTACTTTAACTCAAATAACAATTTGACTCAGCAACTTTCACTTGTATTAGAGTAAAATTTGACCAGGAGAATCTATACTTTGACTCAAGTAATAGAGTTGTGTACTGGAAATAATGGTTCATAATCTACACCAGTGGTTTTCAAAAATGTTGTGCCCAAGGCACACCTGTATAAATATCTGTGTACAGTAGCCTCTATCATGTGTGTTATCACTCTTATCACGACATAAATGTTTGTATTTATTTACTAATATCAAATAACAATTGACAACCAACTATTGCTCACTAAATATCTAACACAATGTTTTAAAAATTCACTTGAAACTTTTTCAAATTACATCAAAGCACCAGTGACACAGTAACAGAATCCAAACAGTAAATAATGTAAGATAATGTGATGTGTCACACACTTATTATTCCCATGTGTGAAATAGGTTCCCCTGTGAAGGTTTTTTTTTTTAATTAAATTAAATTAAATTGAATTATTTTTATTTATTTTTTTAGGTATAGTTCGCCTCTTTATTAGGAAATGGGTGTGCACAACATACTGATACAGTCAATTAAAAATTCATATATAACTTTATATAGGTCAAGTTGGATATTGCAATAACAATGTATGGTTATCACAAAATCTCACGGCACACCTGGGTTTGCATCACACCACTTGAGAACCACTGATCTACACAAATAAGAAACTGAAGAATGCTGCTTGGTTTTCCTACCAAGTGGCAGAAACACATGGATGCATGGGCCTGATCTGTGTACACCGAGTGAGGCAGATTTACAGTGTATATGTCAGTGCTGACACTGAGTTGGCTCCTGGTTTGATACTGTCACACAGGTGAAGCTTGATACTGCCATTTAATTGGCTTTAATGCTGCCCAGCCAACTGGGATGTTGCCAGTGGTGAGTCATTGACCTCATTGCAGATATTTCTAGATGTGTTGACTTCTACTACCACGAAACTTTCACCTGTCACTGCACTATTTTTAATGTGTATTAGAGGTTACAGCCTGCAAAATAAATATATATCCTGGTTATTGTTGCAAAGCACTGTAAAAGCTGCTATAACGTGTTATCATTCCTTTATTAAATAAGTGTCATTATTGTGCTTAGTTGCTAAAGATTGTGCTTCAGCATCCACGTTACATGAATCCTCACCTTCACCACAAGCAGAAAAACATTGCACACAAATCCTTTGCTTGCTTTAGCTCTAGCTATTAGTCGAGCCCAGGGTACAGGTCAGGTATCACAGGGTGTTTTGTGGAGAGGAGGGGTAATGCTATTGGCTGTGGCACTCACAGGATGATGGTGATGGTAATTGGCTAGTGCTGGATTGGGTGGGATGGGGCAGGTCAGCAGTAATCCAATAGATGGACTCACTGAGAGCTCGCTGACCTGGAACACGTATGTTGAGGGTCTCTGTACCAGACTACAACAGCGTCTGCCCTTCTTACGGCTTCTAAGAATTCATGGTGTCTTTGAGAGCCTAATTAGATACGCCATCAGTTTGGTTTGGTAACCTCTTTGTGCAAATGAAGTCCAAACTAGTCTGACTCATGCCGACTGCATTAAAGATAACAGGTGCAAAACAACATCTATCCCTGCAGTCTACCTACAAACAGGCTGCTCTTAAGTAAGCTGACAAGATAACAACTTGTACTTCCACATGTCCTGTTACAACATACACACTCTTGTACACATTTGTCTCACATAAACTCTGCCGTACACCCCCGCATCCATGCTGAGTTAGTCTGAAACAGCAGTTAAGACAATCAAGATAATACTTTCAGTCTAATCAGAGCGGACACACAGAACACAGACTGATGATGTAAATGTGTCAGCCAAGTGTATTGAAGTGAGTTTAATGTACTGTGACGCCTCCTGTTGACAATAAAGATGGAGACCATATACAGAGAAATGCCCACAGGACTGGGACTAAGTTACATGGTACTGGGTAGAAACTTTCAAACCATTGAAAATAAAGGCAAAGTCATGTGCGTGCATGTTTGTATCAGTCTGTACATATAACAGGGCTCCTCTAGTACATGAAACAATACTGTGTGGAGGGAAAAGTCAAGACTGGACCAAAAAGGCTAAAGAGAAGAAGAATTTGGCAGGCCAAGGGGTGTTAACTGGTCTTGATGATAACCATGATATCTAAAAATGAAATATTGATATCATGTTAATAATTCACATACTGCATAACAATATTGTGTAAATAATCCAGCCCATTTTAAATCATTTCATTTTCATTCTTGCTCTTTTTCCCTTCTTCATCACCATCTGGTTGCCTTTTCTATATCCATTAAGTGTAATTGCTATTTTTGTACACTTATGGTTACAGACTCTCTCTCCACCTCCCTACACTTGTATTTTGATTGTAATTCATTTTGCAAAAAAGAGACAAAACTATAGACTGTCTAATATAATCAACGTAGCTATCATGATGTCACCCATTTGTTTGTGGACTTCTGTTTTGAAGCCTTGAGTTTGGCATTTCAGCTGTCATCACATCTCGTGTTTTTTGGAGCTAGAAGTGATCATATTTTCATGAGAAGGTGGAGCTCACTCAAAGTGGCCCTGCCATTAATTAGGTGTAACTGGGGCCCTTCTGTGTGGAGTTGGTATGTTCTCCCCATGTCAGCGTGGGTTTTCTCTAGGTTCTCGGGGTTCCTCCCACAGGGAGGAGTCACCTCCAACTGGTGACTCCAAACTGCCCATAGGGGTGAATGTGAGCGTGAATGGTTGTCTCTCTCTATAGCAGCTTTTCCACTGCCTGTTCAAGTCAGGAATATCACATTGTTACGCCACCTCACTGCGCTGTATATAAGGTATGATCACAGAATGGGGGGACAGAGTGGTCTCGCCTTTCGTCCGCCAGAGGAGGTAGTAACAGTGCTAAAATGGTGTCTGTATGAACAGGACAGCCTGCAGGATGGGATCATGGGCGGCACAGTTGTGACATCTTGACAACATGTTATGTGTGCTACCCAAAGCAGGAAATTTATCTGTTAGCAGTTAGCAGCTAACCCAAAGAAGAAGACCAGTGGCTGAAAATGTCCTAAACTGGGACAACAATGAGATCTGGGAGCCACGATGCAGTGTATAATCACACACTGAAGCGAAATGATGCCGCCATTGTTTGGCTCTGTGTAAAAATGCAAAGGAGGCATAAAGAAGGGACTTTGTAGCCGCCCTATAGCATGATCTCTGTGTAAAAAGTGCTTATGTGTTAGCCCTGTAATAGTCTGGCGATCTATCCAGGGTGTATCCCGTCTCTCGCCTAATAATAATAATGTCAGCTGTGAACCCAACCCAACCCTCCAGGGACCCTTAAAGGGATATTTTTTGTACCAGGCCCAGACATGTTTATATCTGCTGTAAAGGTGGGCATTTTACCATGAGGACTGACTTGATTTTTGAAGCCAGCTCCAAGTGGCCATTCAAAGAACTGCAGATTCTGGCACTTCTGCGTTGGCTTCATTTTTCAGCCCTAGAGGTTACTGCTTGGACAAAATGCACAATAAACAAAGTTAAAAATGACTTGGACAGATAGCATTATTTTTTTATTTAAATTTTCTTCAGATATCGTGATAATATAGTTATCGTGAACTCTTTTGGCCATGACAATTGATTAGTGAGAGTCTGATATCGTGCCAGCCCTACAGACCAACAACAAAAACATAATTTTGCAGAGTAAGAAAACATGCCCGAAACGTCTTAACATTCAGCTCAGTAAAACAAACCCAGACTAATGACACAAAAGTCAGTAAAAGGACGTCATGTAGGACAAGAAGGAGGTCATATGAAGGCCAGCAGTGAAGATGATGCTAGGGGCATAGGTGGGATTGGAGGTGGAGGGGGGAGTTAAACTTCCTGGACAGATGGTAGTCTGGTATTAGATGTCAGTGGTCAACTAAACCCATTGAAAGGCCACTACTGAAATAGCAGACATACTGCTGAAGGGCCTAAAGCTAGCTTTGAAAAGACCCCACGTGGAGCCATGTGAACATGTCTGCTAATCTGTTGGTCAAAAATAACTTTTATGTTTTTATTATTCTGTGGCATGCAAACACTTGCTAGCTTCATGAAGGGGTTGTAACCACGAGGATACAGTGAAATGTATTAGATTTCTGTTGATTGATTAATGCTGAGTTATTAAGTAAGACTATAACTTCTTGGATACACTACCACAAGGTGTGACTCAAAACTCCTACACTTTATAAATAACATAACGGGGAAAATAAACACTGTTATATACCATAGATCTTTCTAGATTTCCAGACCCAATAGAGAAAAGTCGGATCCGGGGGTTCGTTTTAGTCAAAAGCTCAGCCAGGTTAAATCCCGCATTAACACGATTAACCCACTCGTCCATGGTAGGAGTGTTTCCCCCTGCCCTCCTTATCTCTCACTGTCTTACTGTCGAGACACACACTCAATTCTGCAGCCATCGTCTGCCTGCACAACACACAGGTAAGCTTCCCTATTTTATTTCAGATCATCCTCCCAATGTAATTTACTGAGTAACAACCAATTTAGGATTTCATATGTGGACTGTACCATATTTGTAAATCTTTTTTTTTTTCCTCTTGCAGGGTTCTCTTTGGCCTCTAAGATCAAGACAAGAGGTCAAGCCAGTGGTAAAATATTTTGAACAAAGGAGAAGTTCAAGTGGGACAAAGAAGAAAAACTCAGGTGGCAAATATTTGCCAGTGAGTTTGTCAGAACAAAGACACTGAAAGCAACGACCATGGGAAATACCACCAGTAGCGCATTATCAAAGGAGATCCTGGAGGATCTAAAGCTCAGCACCAAATTCACTGAAAACGAGATCAGCCAGTGGTACGAGAACTTTCAGACTCAGTGCCCGACGGGACGTATCACACCTGAAGAGTTCGAGCAGATCTATGCCCGCTTCTTCCCTGACAGCGACGCCAAGAGCTACGCACGACATGTGTTCCGCTCCTTTGACACCAATGATGACGGCACTTTGGACTTCAAGGAGTACATCATTGCACTGCACATGACCTCCACTGGGAAGACGACCCGAAAACTGGAGTGGGCCTTTTCGCTGTTTGATGTGGACAAGAACGGATACATCAACAAGACAGAGGTGACGGAGATCTGCCAGGTGAGGGGGAATACCTACAGTCATGTTTCAGATAATGATCAAAGGATTAGACACTTTAACTTGGTTCTAGTGTGAACAACTAAAGGTATCTATTATTCCTACAGTGTGGTCTTGCTATACACATTTTGCTTCTTCAGATTAATTCCTAAACATACATCTTATCTTATGGAGAGTTGTATCAAACTTTATTGACTAGGAGTACTAAAGACAGAAATGCTGTCTCATATCATTAGTACTGCTGCTATAAACATACAATATCAAAACTTCAAGCTGCTCTGTGGCTCCTCAGGGAAATGCCTGATTCTAAGTTGTCAAAGCTAAAACTGACAGACAAAATAAGAGGATTACTTGACCTGCAATCCAGTACAATAGTCCTGCTGTGAATACTACTTTTTAAGGTTAGAATCAGTGGTGTAGTGGAGGGTATACGCAGTTATACAGGGTATACCCACTTCTTTTTCTGGCCATTTACGGTATGAGCCAAGAATCCATTGGAATATATAGAAGAGTACACCCACGTCCTCTTCAGTAACATACCCATCTACCTAGTCACACCACAACTACCACTACACTACTGTTTATAATGTTTAATATTCTTGAATTTCTATGCTGATGAGATACTGATTTAACTCTCTAGTCATATTTAAGGTTATAGTTTTGGAGAATTATTGTTGTACTGCATCTCATTGTCTAGTTATCCTGGTATTTCAACACTATCTCCTAGAATTACGTTTGTATGTTACTAAACTGCTTTCTTAGTTAATTGTTGTCGCAACATAATTGCTGCCTGGATTATGTTCAGAGACAACGCTCCTTTCAGGCAACAAAACACCACATTTATGTACCATGTAGGCTTCGCAGGGTAGGTGGTTGGGGAGGATGGCGAGTATACAAAATGCAATACTATGTCACCAGCACCCCAGATACAGATTCATGCCTCACGTTTAGGCAACAAATGTAGTTTGGCTACGTTTAGAGAAAGATCGTGATTCTAGCTAAATGTTCAGAAAAAAGTAAGATTGCCTATTTTGGTAAAGACAGCAACAACTGAAATACATTGCCAGAGGACATTTTGCTGATACATTCTGTATGAACATTCTTACGACTAGCCAGGTACGTTAATTAGCAACATTTCCGCAATATGTTAATAGTAAACGTAATTTGCTCGGTATTACGTTTCCCCCAAAACGTATTTGCTGTTTCAAATTAATTATAAATAAACATAATTTCTAGGAGACGGCTGGGTACTTTGTTGAAGAAGAGTAATTATACGGCAAGGCTATTAAAAACAGCCTACATGACAAAAAAAAAATCATGCATGCACATGTACTTCACACCACAAACTATTGTGGTGCGGTGTACGTGTGCAGGTGTTTTTTTTTTTGTTTTTGTTTTTTTTTTAGGTGTTTTTCCAGGTATTTTGCCCACTTCCTTTAAAGTCTGTGTAAAATGAGTTGCTATTCGTTGGAAAGTGACCATCCCTCTTATGGTATGTAGGTCCCGACACTAATTGCCATCCTAATTAGCCAGTCTATTTGAGCCTCATACCCCTGGTAATCTCTGTGATTACAGGGTTAACTCTTAGACAATATAGGCAGTCCTACTCTTAAGCAAGACTGCTCTTGCATTGCTCTGTCTTTAGAGGGACTGCTCATCTTTGTCCCTGAGGCTAATCCATGTTTCTTTGGATCACAAGGCCGCCACTTTTGGATTCTTGAGATATACTGATGCTAATTACTGTTTAATAGTTGTTAGCAATTGTTTTCACATAATTAAAACTCTGGAGGTTGTATTTACTTTCTTTATCTTCTGTTTTAAGAGGAATGATATAGAATTGTAAGAGGTTTAGACAGATCAGCTGAGTATCCAGCTGGCATTGTAATGGGATTGCATGCCTGGCCAACTGGACTGAGGCCATGTGCATCACGTTTACAACCAGTGCACAAAATAGCCACTTTTTAAAGCCACCCTGCCAAAAGTTCAACAACCTTTAACAGAATTAGACTCTGTGGAGAGGAGGGCGATAAACAGATCTGCCATGCACAGAAACTGACATCATTATAACAGAGAGATAATCCAGTGATATCTGGTTTCATCTGTGGGTTTGAATAAGTGAGTGAGGAGGGCAGAATTAGCCAAATATTAATTTAGTCTAGTATAGTAAACCACAATAATATGGTAGACAAGTTAACAGAGGGTGTGAATACAGTGTATCTGTGAGAGTATCCACATTTATTTGTGATACAGATCTGATTTTATTATTTAAAATTGACTGCTTGTCATCTATAAGATCACAGTGTGAACTACAGACCACACGATCAGAGGGGCAAGATGGAGGGACAGTCCAGTGAGAAAAGAGAGGACATCTTGGTGTTTGGCCTGTGGCCTGAGTCTTGGCACTAATCCATGTTAATCTAGGTGTCTTAAATGTGGGAGATGAGTGCTTCCTCTCTAAGTGGGACACACACTTAAAGGCCTGAACCTAAAGTGCACCGTCATTTAGTCATTTACAGTCTGCTGGATTTTAAGTGGCATATTCCAGATTCACTGTCTTGGAGAAATGACACACAGGCCGTGGGCTGCGTGATTGTACACATTGTTTACATATAAGCTGTGATGAGCAAGCCCTCCAGGACTGCTCTTGTAGCTGCATTTGGTCGGCAGAGCAGACGTCGTGTGGGGATTGCAGGCTATATTTCGTGTGAGATGTAATTGTAGGCTACTTGATTTGTCTGTATACAGACAAATTGTTAAGAGTATACAATGGCTAATGACAGTAATCAGGGACGAGACACAAGAGAGAGTGTTGGCCTTTAGCTTTTCTCTAAATGTCAAGTTGTTTTGCATCAGACGCTCTCTAAACCCCAAGACACTAATTAACTTGAGCTTAGTCACTTGTCCTACAGGCTAAACGCTGCTTGGCTTGCACTCATTCATTTCTTGTGTGGTGTTGATGTTCCATACATTATTTGTGTGAGAGAAATGATGCGGCATTATCACCAATCTTATACCCAACCCCCCTTCAGGCCATATTTAAGCTGATCCCAAAGGAGGAGCAGAGCAGGCTACGAGAGGATGAGAACACACCCGAGAAGAGAGCCAACAAGCTGTGGTCTTACTTTGAAAAGAAAGACAACGGTAAAGGGAATTACATACATGTGTGACTGTGTTTTGTGTCCCCGTAGTGCATGACAGGTCACTGTGTTCTTATCGCTGTGTGCTTAATGTTAGAGGGAGATAAAGTCGGTGTATAAGCCCTTACTACCTTTCCTCAGCAGCTGTTCTTGCATCCTGTAGTGAAGATTACATTTTGCAGCTGTTTGGCTTCACACTAATACGAGCAATAAATCCACCTGGGGGCACATCCCAACATCACATGTGTCATGCAAGCTTTATTATGTATGTACCAGCCATATTTCATGACTCCACTGCATTGCATGCTACTGTCATATACACACACACACACACACACACACACACACACACACACACACACACACACACACACATACACACACAGGAGATAAGACCGGATTTCTTAGATAACATACAGACGCATTATTCAACCTCATGTTTACCCCTCATGCCTGACTGTATATCTTGTTTACTGTTTTCGCTTCCTTTGTTTTTCCCCCTCACAGAGCGACTGGCTGAAGGAGAGTTCATCAAAGGAGTGATTGAAAATGAGAATGCAATGCGTCTTATCCACTACGAACCAATGAAACAATAAAGTCATTCCTGTTTCTTCCCCTCTCCTTTCTCTCGTTAGACTCTACAAAACAATTTTTCTCCTCTTCCCTTCGAGCCTCAGAGGCTTCCTCCTCCATCGTCTTCAATCTGCTTTGTGTAAATACTCTTCTCTGCAGTGTCTTGGTTGCAACTAATTTTTCAGTATGTTTCACTCATGTCATGTTGTTTTGTTTATTGATGAATTTGTTCTATTAGAGGCTAAAAGAGGCAAATGAAGATGTAGTGTTTGAAATGTGTGTGCAACTAAAAAGAAGATTTACGGTGACTATTATTAAAGCAATATATAATATATAGGCAGGTGCTATTTGCACCCAGGTGTCCGTAGCCAACAATGTCATTTGCACTCAGGGTAGAACAGCTAATGTGGCTATTTACACTTGTGTGTATTCCTGGGCATCCTGCGTCGAAATACAACCAGTCTTTTAAACTATTCTGCTTAAGTTTATGTACATAGTGTACATTCAGCAGGTTTATACATCCTACAAATTGAAAACAAGTCAACTAAACTTAAAGGTGATAACCCAGTGTTGATTGAGACAGGATTCAATCCCAGTCTCCTGTGTGAAAGTCCTGTGCTCGACAAATTCATCGAGCACATATAACCCCATACGGGTCGGCCAGTCTGGTCCGTGGTCAGTGTTTACTTTTTCAAGTAACACTCGCAGTCCCAGAGAGTGAGTGACCTGACAGTGCGTTCATAAATTCAGTCTGACGCTCTACACTAAAACGAGAGCCCCGTTGGTTGAAGACACGGAGCTTTACATTTCTATGTGAATTAACGAACGATTAAGTTAATTGCACATTCACTCTGCTCGGCTCTTTGATTCTCCAAGAGTGCGGTGCTCTGGATAACCAAACGATATAATCTGACAGCATTACGAATTTACAAACGGTCCAGTTTGAGTATTTCTGAACGCGCCACTTGCATCATCTTCCACCATAGTCTAAAACAAGCCAACAGAACTTGCTAGCTAGTGCTAGCTATTGTCTGTGGAGCATCGTTTTGCCCCCAGCTAAGCCCCACCCCACCAAAAAAAAGTCATACTGTTTACTAACAGTAAAAGGGTCTATACTAATTGTTTCAGATCTTGGCTCGTTAACGTGACGTGTACTAGCCAATCAAAGCGCACAGTGGGATTCATAATAATTGGTCATAGGAATGGGTCTGAATGGCTGAAAAGCTGCAGTGTGACTATTCTCACCTGGGTGCAAAAACACACTCCATAATATATATATATATATATATATATATATACATATATATATATATAAATGTGTGTGTAAAGAATGTGTATGATAAATATTGTACTATTGTTAATCTTTTAAATAGTACAAATTTTGGCTCTGGAGAAATTAATGCTAATAACAATTATATAAATACAGTATAATACCTGATTAAGTTTTTTTTTACATTACTGGAAATGTCTTAATAGAGGTCGTAGCTCTCACATGTTGTACTCTATTCACTGTACAATCAATTAAAGGTTTTCTCTAAAATCTGTGCTTTGAAAATCAATTTATTTGTCTTTCCCATGAAACAATAAATTCCTCTATGACACAGAAACATGCTGTGTAATAAAATACTGGAGGTTGACAAAACTGACACTTTCCCGACAGGAAATTCAAGAGTATCCCACATGTAAAACCTTCAACATTCAAAGTGAATTTTGGAACTTTTATTGAGAGATCTTTGTCTGTATAATGTGACGTTAAACACAGTAAATACCTGAATGTAATATCCATTTAAAAACTGTTATTTCCCTGAAAGTGTGTTTTCGTGGTGCAGATCGTTTGTGTTTTTGTGTCTGTGCAGTGTCTGGGTGTGCGTGCCTGCGTTTCTTTCCAACTTTCATGCTGACCCCCCACAACCTGCTCCCCCCTCCATCCCTTCACATGCCTTCCATCTCTCCTCACTCTATTCCTCCTCCTTCTTTCCATCCAACTCGGGATTACTGGTTTACACATAATCTTCTGTTCAACATCAGAGAGCAGACTTTTCAAAATCTCCGTAATCTTTCTATCACTACGTGTCTATCGTACGGGGTTTGTCTGTGCATCTGCAGGGAGACTGTTTGTTGTAGCCTCTGGTGTACATAAAGTTTGTCACAAGAGAGAGAAGAGCTCGAAAAAGGAAACATGCCCCACTCAGATAAATGAGAAGATATTTCAGTATTTACTCTAAAGGACAGGCTGATCCGTTTAGGTATCAACAGGAGAAGAAACATCCAACCTGTCTATGCAGTGAAATGATCATTGCGATAATCTGTCCTGATACATTGCATGTTGAAGGTTCTGTATGTAACTTTGTACCAGTATTAATTGGTTTTTATTGACAGTGGTGAACAGGTTGTAATGTAACTTAAAAAGTGAGAGTTTCCTCGACTTTCTCAGTTGCCTTTAGCAGGCTGTGGATCAACTTCTATGTAGAGGACTCAGTCCAAATTCTTATCAAAAAGTTCAATGGATGTGACGTAATGCGCATTGCTGAGTTCCTTGCCTCTCTCAAGCTCCACTACAGTGTGGAGCAGAGTCCATGTTTCCTGCTTCCATTAGGCCTCTATACAGTTTGCAGCAGCGGCCCGACAGAAGACAGATCTTCACTTAAGGACCTGTAGCAACTCAAATTTAGGACAGGATGCTGACTGCTGTTCACTTAACTGAGGTGTCACAAAAGGATTCTCTGAAGGTTACATACAGAACCTTTAAAATATGAACAATAAAATAATATAAACGTGTTAACATATGGAGAAACATTTACTTTGCTACCATGAGGCACTGAGAAATACCCAGAAAACATGCAGTCCTGCATGTCAGTGTGATATCTATACACTGTAGTCTTTAACAGTTTGATCAGTTTCATTTGCCTTAAAGCGTCTTTAGTATGTCCCAACTTTACTGAAAGTCAAAGTGGAAGAAAAGAAAAACTGGATCTGTTTGCTCACATCGATCCTCCTCCAGCATGATGATAGTGTCTTTACGTTTTTCAGCCCTTAAAAGTTGATGGATATAAATGATCCTCTAACAAGGTGAATCGACTCGGTCCATGGCCTCATCCATCTCATCCATCTCTCTCTCACAGTCTTCACACCCCTCTGGCCCGCAGCCTCCTACTAATACCAGCGTTGGTACGTCCCCATTGCCCACTCCAACTACACTCCCGTTCGGGGCCCACGCTACGTCAATCATACCGTCTGGACACTGCAACAGGCCGCTGACGGAATAGAGCCCGCCCCCTGGAACAACTTCATCATAGGCGGGAGCGTGAGTGGCGGCTCTTGCTTCCTCCAAACGGAGCCTCTGTCTGCGACGGAGCTCGATGATGGTCTTTGTGTAGGAGTTGAGTGTGACCACAGCGGCCCCCATACAGCAACTGAAGGACACCCAGGCAAGACTGAGAAGGGAGGAAAGAAACGCGTCATCAGAGCCTATAGACAACTTTGTATGTACGTGCATTAAAAGCACAGGCATCTCTAAAGAGCAGCCACCTACGCAAATGACCAGCCGTAGTCCCAGGACTGAGGCCTCCAGTCTTTGGGGCCTACAATGACTGTCATCTGAAATACTGTGGTGTACATCATATGGGCCACCATCCCAAGAAGACCTACGTAGAGAGAAACATATAAAAACCAGACAGAATAAAGAGCCATGCAAATCGAAAAGGTTATATGGATAAGGAGGTGGTCATAGGGTTAGTGAAAGAACGAGTCTCACCTGATAACACGGTACAAATCGCTGCGTACGCATTGATTTTTAGAGAGTGCATCTCTTTATGGGAACACAAGACTTCCAGCCACATCAGTAAGAAGCCCATCCCCAGCAGGCCGATGTACGTAAACTCTGAAATAACTGACAGCCAGAGCACACCTGCAACATTTGAAAGCACATACACAATTGACATACACAGATCCGTATAGAAAATATATCTAAAAAGGGGCCAAAATAATAATAATGATTTCATGGTTTTACATTTCAGATGATACACAACTCACCTTGTGTTTCTCCAGGTGTTAAGTCTATAAAGCTCCGACATTTCTCCCCTGCCGACCAAATTTACAGATACGAACAAAATAAATACAATAAACATTTCTTTGAGTTCAAATTAAATGATATTGTGATCAGGCGCTAGTGTATTAGTTTATGTGTGATTGGACGTGTGGTTTGTGGCCTCACCATCATTGTGTTTCTCGCAGCTTTCCCAGAAACCAGTGTGGAAGTATCTAAAAGCAAACTTGTCTTCTCCCGTCTCCCAGATGTATTGAACTGCATTGGCCAGCTGTCTCTGTCTGATCCGGGCCAGCTCGTCCCTTCTGGCTGGAGACAGTGTGCGGTTGAAGGGGTTTTGAGTGGGACTCTCTGTTTGACAGAACGAGAGGAAGACAATGAGGAGAGCATTTTAGGAACATTTTTGTACCTGCCTATACTTCATAGGATGATAGAGTTAATGGCAGGAGCACAAAAATGCACTTGGTGGACCATCAAGTCACAGACTTTGGTTCAATCCCAGAACACCTTTTGCCCCTAGCACTTGACTTTTACCCCTCTGTTTTGCATGTTAACATCTAGGGTAGAGTGTCATGAATTCTGTTGGGATAGACAGGTAGTGAAAAGTGATAGGGCTTGATAGTTTTCGGGGGCACACTCCAAAGTTTTGAGAAAGAGTTGTGAGAAATCACTGCCAAGATGGCTGCACAAGTAACAGAAGAAACACAAAATGTATTTTCTTTATAATTAAGATTTAAAACAACAATAACCATCATATTATCTTAGTTTAATGTTGTTTCAATGTATTATGGTCCTTTTCTTTGTCCCTTTCTTTCTATAGAAGTAGCCTCTGCTGATGTTTTCGGTAGCTAACTAACTAGCTAGCTAACGTAACATTGTTGTTGCTGATTTGTGCATGACGGTCCTGCGTTTTGACATATGCATATGATGCCCGAAATTAACTTAAGTAGAGCAGCAAAGTTGTTCAACTTGTAACCGCTCCTCTAATATCAGACTGGCAGGATAGAACAGGCCCCCACGAAAGCTGCTCAGCCTTTTGGCAAACTTTTCCCGGTGGCTATTCACGTTATTGCAACATAAAGTATTGTGGCCGAAAAAGCGTTTTCCCATAGACCACCATTACACAAGAGGCGTCTATAAAACTGTTGACAGGACACCTAAAGCTGCAAACAATGTTAATTATGAATTTTTCTCCAATGAATTCTTGAACCATGGAGATTTTTTTCTATTTGTAAAACTTTCCAGGAAGCTAGAAAACTTTTTTGGTGTATGTGCCAGGTGAGTAACTCCATTGGAAAGAACAGTGTCGAGTTATTATTGAAATCTATGGGATAGGAGCAAACGATTGCAAACGTTAGCCTACAGAGCACTGCTAGTGGCCTGGAAATGATTGTTGACTTGTTTGATCGATTGATAGCATGAAACTTCAGTTGTAAACAAATTGCAAGCATCCATACTTTTCTATCTCCATGGCAAGTGATAAAACTAATACTGCCATAGTCACGCCTGTTTATGTAAAAGCCAACTACTGATGATGTATCAGGGTCTTGAAGGGTGATCCCATTTCATAGGAGATGATTTTAACTATTTCACCCTGGTAACCCATTGTACCCCTTGCCAAGGAGCAAACTTCTAATAGCTATGACTATAACTATCTAATAGGCTCTTTAACTGGAGATTTTCCATTGGGAAAAAAGCAATGCACCAAAAGGTCAGAGAATTAAATGACGAACACACACTTTGCGTGCAGACGTGTGTTGATGCAGAATTGATGGAAATTAAAATGGAGTATGTGCTTCAGAATGAGATGGACACTGTACATAACAGTGTGCACAAAACAAGTCTTAATCACACCATGGCCTCGAAAGTAACACGCCTCTGTGTTTTCCAGTCACACGCAGGCTTGTCAGGCAGCACCCTGTATCAAAAATGCGCTGGCTGGAACATCTCTCCAGAGACGTATAGAGATACAGAAACATGCGTGCATACATCCATGTGTGTATTTGTAAATCATGTCTAGAAGCATAAGGGAGAGTCAAATCCACCACTGTAAAGGTAGATCTTTCTGTATGAGTACACAAAGTACATGCAGCGATCAAAGATGATTCCTCGGTGCAGTGAGAGCGGTTAATCTCATTGTGGATTAAGCATATCTGTTGAGAAAATAAAAACCAGGCAGCAGGCAGTGCACTATGCCCCACGGACCAATAAACCTTTGGCATCTATCCTCACACCCCGCAGATTTATACTAAGCCATAATTCACTGTGGGACGTAGGTATGTGCAAAAAGAGATTAAAAAACATCAAACCAAGGACATTCAGTTTCTCACATCGGGAGAAGCCTGTCAGTTTATCCACTCAGATTAGTTTGAGGTATTGGTTGTTATGCAGTGACAAGAAATTCAGTACTTGTGTAATCAGGTTCAAAAGTCAAGGCCAAAATTTTGTTAAAACGTCATAAAGCTGCATTTTATATCTTTGGCGCAATTGGGAAGACTGTGATGTTTTCCTGTCATTAGACTTTTGCAATAGTCAGGAATGATGTGACTGTTGAAACCGTACCGACCAGGTTCCACCCGTCACACTCCACATGTTACTGTCTTTCAGACGTACTCTCAACAGGATAATGCATCATTGTGTTAAACTGCTTTAAGAAACGCTGTTCCAATTACAATCAGTTATTTGTAACAGTGTCATTGTTACTTCTTAAAAATGGGCACAATTACCATTATTTGACAAAGAAAAAAATGCTGACTCCAGGTCTTCTTCCAAACTCCTGAAGCTTTCAACTGCATTTCACAGCCCACATCAGCAGACCAAACTGAGATGTGATTGAAAGCTCTTTCTGAAGGCTTAAAGTCAAGATTAATTTGTCAAAGTACTATTCCCAAGTTCAAGAATGAGAATTAACTCATTAATGCATTCCATATTTAATGTGTTAAAGAGACAGTTCACCCAAAAATCAAATATACACATTTTCCTCTTATCTTAAGTGTCATTTATTAATCTGGACTGTTGCAATGTAAGTTACCAGGTGTTATATATCGGCCGTAGAGATGTCTGCCTTCTCTTAAATATAATGGAACTAGATGGCACTCAGCTTGTGGTGCTCAAAGCTTAAAAAAAATAAATAAATACATTTGAAAAACTCAGCAATGTCTCTTTCCAGAAATCATGACCCAGTTACTCAAGATAATCTACAGACCTTGTTGTGAGCAGTTTCATTAGGATCTATTTTCTCTCTACCGAAGTACACCATGTATTACTGCACAGAAGGAATAGTGCATCTACTGCTAACTCACTTAGCACCACTGAGCTAGCTAATGTTACAGCTCAGTCAAGGAGGGCGCCTTCTGTGTTTACATATTGCCCTGTCAAGAGTATGAGGCTCTCGTCCATGAGTAGCTGCATGCTTCCTTTCTGGCAGGTGTAGTTCGTTAGAGAGAAAGTAGCTTCTCCCCACCCAGAAGGAAGCGTGCATTTACTCGTGGATGAGAGACTTGTACACGACAGCCTGAAATGTACACAATAATGGCATCTTCCTTAGCTGAGCTGTGATGTTAGCTAGCTTAGTGATGCTAGGTGAGCTAGCAGTAGATGCACGGTTCCTTCTGCGCGGTGATACAGTTGGCAGGTGTAGTTTGAACCATTTTCATTCTATGAACTTCTCCCGCCAACTCTATCATCGCACAGAAGGAAGCGTGCATCTACTCATGGATCATGATCATCAACTGTTGAGTTTTTCAAATGTATTTTTTGGCGCTTTGAGCACCACAAGCCGAGCGCCATCTAGTTCCATTATATTTGAGAGAAGACAGACATCTCTACGGCCAATATCTCCAACACTCTGCAACTCACACCAAAACAATCTAGACGGACAAATAGCACTATAGGTAAGAGGAACAATATGTATTTTTGAATAGGTGGTAAACTGTCCCTTTAACAGTAACTGTATATCTCCACCCAGCCAAAATTCTCTGCTGAGACTCAAATCATTGTCAAACTCAGGAGAGAGCTGTTTGCATAACTAGGGAGGTGCTCCTAAAAAAGTAAATAGCTATTAAAACAATTGTCGGTACACAAACAGAACACAATAAAGCTGCACAAAACAGCTTTTGATGTGTAGATGTGAAAGACAAAGTGACATCTACCTGTGGTGTAAGGCTCGCTGTTGTTCTGACCACAGTTCTTCATTTTGACGGGCGACAGGCAGAGGGGCTTGACCACCTTGTGGGTGCCCTCACACCAGTAAGAGGTACAGAGAGCCAGGATGGAGAGGGCCAGAGCCAGAGTGGTCAAGGTCAGGGAGAGCAGGGAGCGAGAGCGACGGGATAAACGCTCCAGCATGGCCACACAGGTGAAGAGGGAGGCGGGGGGGAGGCCGGAGAGAGAGAGAAAAAGGGGAGAAAGCCAGGCAAAGAGGAGGCAGGTGCTGCACGTGGGGATAGGATAAAGAAGGACAGAGTGTTCAACTACTGTCACAGATGGAGCCGTGAGGGCAGCACAGATGTTTCGGGGTGGTTTAAAAGAGGTGATGAGCTGCCAGGTTTTAACAGAAAGCAAAAGATAAATATGATGTAACAGTAGGGACAGAAGATGACAAAACACAGCTGACAAAGCGATACTGTAAACTCAGCGTGATTAAAAGAGAGGAAGATAAAGGGAGCAGGAGGGGAGGGAGGTGGATAAGATGCTCTGAGGTTGATACACGTGGGAAAGGACAGATGGAACGAAAAAATGAACAAGAGGGGATTTAGGTGGACGACCCCAGGAGAGATGCAAGGACATAATGGTGTGCTGGCCAGACAGCTTTAATGTGATATCCTGCTATTGATCCGTGTGGCCATACATCCCCTGACCTCAGCAGTGGTGGACCAGTTTGTCTTCACTCAATGTGACAAAAATAAAATAAAAAGAATTTATCGTTAAAAGCTGAATATCTAAAGAGGAGATAGAGGACATCCTTAAACCCATCTGACAAGAAAGTGAAATTAAATGGTTGAATGAAACAGAGGCTAAAACCAGAGTGTCCATATGGTGACATCTAACATTGTTGGAGTCATAAACCCGCCTGAGGTCACATACGTCCTCCAGCTGTGTTTACAAGGAGAGGTTATGGAAGAATAAGTGATGTGCTGCTAATATCTCCCTGCCTCCTGATGAACACACTCAGGCCCGACCCTCATTACGAGCTCCACTGCTGGACCCTAAGTGGAAGAGAAGACGAGAAGAGGGGAGCACAAACAAGAGATTACTGTTTTTGATGAAATTATGGATAAACCACAGATCGAAATGAATTTTTTGCGAGTAATCCCTCATAATCTGCTTGTGTTAGGTGTGTTTTAGTGTGAAATGTGCTCTGACCATGACTGCTGTGTGTCTCTCATGCAATATTTCAGCCGACAGCCCCTGAAACACAACAGGACAGCAGTTATACCAACAGAATTTGCATGGGAAGTGATTCATGTTGGTTTCTATTTGAATAACAGACGGTTACAACTTTAGAAAATGGAAAGAATAAAAACCATTGCTTTGTGTTTTTCAACTGTTTTCTTTTTAAACTGCTCCTTGTTTTTGTACAGTTCACTTATTGTTTATTTTTTACGTACTGACTTTATGTTTTCCTACTGATGCTTCCTGTTTGCATTATCCCTTTGCTGCTGTAATGTTCCCAATGTCCCCGCTGTAGGATGAATAAAAGATTATCTTATCATATTTACAAAAAATGATGCAAGGGCGAAATTCATGTAGCATATGTCACAACAGATCTCATACTTCCATTGTGTATATAAACTGGGGGCTACTGTTTTAAAAGTGTAAGGACAGTGTGAGTGTCACATTTCACATTTTAATTCACTGTGAATGTGAGCTCAGTGTGAGTGATAGTGACTGGGTTTCACTTTCTTCACATTTATCTTCCCAGCTGTATTTGACAGCTACAGAATTCAGGTCTTAATCATGTCTAACATCCAAAATCTTTTCAGGTAGACGTCTCTGAAGTGAGATCTTAGCAGTAAAGGGGTCCTGGACATGAAAAAGGTTCAAAGGAGAAGCACTGGATTAAAAACTAAGGCAGCCTTAATACCTGCTTTATGTCATTTCTTAAATGTTAAAGACAACTATATATGTTTCTATAGGTTTCAAAAGACCTTTGAGACATAACTCTTGTAATCACCTGATATTATCACCATTGCTTACAGTACAGTGTGTGTGTGTGTGTGTGTGTGTGTGTGTGTGTGAATAAATTTGCGAAAGTTTACAAGTTGGCTACACACTAATCCACAGAGTTTTTTCAGAGTCTGGTTATGCCCTGATGTTATCACCATTGTTAACTCCAACGTTAAGACAGTTTCTTCCTAAGTAAGAACGTCACTCTTCAGCCTCCAGTTAAAACATACTGAACACACAGTGCAGTGTGTGTGCGATATAAATTTGCAGAAAGTTTACAGCGTGAACAACTTGCATGCACACCAATCCACAGATTTTACTAGAATTACCACCACAGCATGAAGAAGAAGAAAAAAACAATATAACTCGAGAAAAGAAAACAGTAAATGAAGTTTCTGTTTTTCAGATGCTTTGGCAATTTGTCTGTTTTGACAAATATCAAGTAGCTGATTGGCCACCTTCTGGGGACAAGCTGATATTAAGTTTATTTAGTTTCTATCCTGGAAGTGAAAATACTTCGGTGTACATCAGTCTGCCTCTTTGGCACAGGGATAGAAAATATACAGTCAAAGCTTACACACACGGTGCTTTTATGTCAGTTAAACGTATCATTATGATGAATTGGAAATCAAATAAATCAAACTGTCCTTACAGAGGGAAAATGGTTCATGAATGAACTTAATCTATTTTATCTGTTATGTTTTGCTCGATTTTGTATTTGTGTACAGTGTGTATGCTATATGTACTATGTCAGTGTGCTGTCCTCCGTCATATGTCAGTTCAGAACTATAAATAATAATTTATTTTTTTTTTAAAAGTGGCTGATTAGAAACCAGATACCATTTGCCTCATTTGTCTGAACTCATTAACAAAACATCTGAAAGGTGTACAATCAGTAAATCAGAAAGCTCAAATTAGGCTTAAACTTTAATAGCAATATATATTTTGGGGGCTGTAAGTCAATCATTTTCTTCATTTATTGTTTGGTCTATAGCTTTAAAAATTGTGGGGAAATTCACATTAAAATTTCCCAGAGCCAAACGTCAAATCTTCACATTAATTATTTTATCTAAACATTAGTGCAAAACTAAAATCTGTTCAGTTTACCTTCATAAATGACAAAGAAAAGCATCAGATTTTCACATTTGAGAGGCTGGAACCAGCAACTACTATGTGTCATGTAAAAAAAAATGAAACGATTTGTTTTTTGGTGATTGACAAACCTGTAAGTTAATTATTTTCTCGTTTTATCATTTGGTCTTTAAGTCAGAAAATGGCAGAAAATCCATATTAATATTTTCCAGAGCCAAAGGTCAACTCTTAAAAAAAAAAAAAAACATCAGTGCAAAACCCAAATGACAAAGAAAAGCATCAAATTTACCATGAGAAGCCAGAACCAGCAACTAAAATTTGTCATGTGAAAAATGACTTAAACGATTTGTTTTCCATTGATTGACAAATCTCTAAGTTAATTTTCTCGATTCATCGTTTTGTCTTTAAGTCAGAAAATAGTGGAAAATCCACATTAAAATGTGCCAATGAGCCAAAAGTTAAATCCTCATCTTACTTGTTTTATCCGAGCATGACTGCAAATCAAAAATCAACTCAGTTTACTATCATAATTGACAACAAAACTTGTGTTTTTCACGTAAAAAATGACTGAAACGATTAGTTCCCAGGTGATCGACTGATATCTTTAGCTCTAGTTATTTTAGAATGATCAGTGACAGGTACCTACCAAAGGTCTTTTTCTTGTCCCCTGTAGTACTTCAGGTCAAACCAGTTGTGACTTCCTGCAGTCCTGTAACCCTACAGTCTCTCTGCCCTTAATCAAAAAGCTCCTTAAGAACTATTTGCTCCATCAGGGACAGATTCTCCATGTCACTGCCCTCTTCATCTTTCTCTGTCACCAGTATTCCTCCTCCGGGATGAGCATCAGTGACCCTTACCTCTCCGGCTGCACTCCTCCCTTTAATCCTGCTGGCCAATAGTCAGTCAGAGATGCAGGACTGCTGATGGAGTGATGGAGCGACTGAGCGTCTGTCTCCACGCCACTCTACTCTCTTTTCTGTCTTTCTTGGGAATTTATGTCACAAACCCATCCTGAATCATGTAATCCCTCTAAGTCCATCTGTTACTGTAGTGGCCCCTCTCTTCCTGTGTCTGTCCCTTTTTAGACTCTGCTCCTTTGTAACCTCCCAAACCTCCCTGTGCCACCAGTCGAAGCTCCTCACCAGTTTAACTTTTAACCACATATTTAATTATAACACAACAAGAGCTGAATGAAACTGTGAACCAGTGTATCCATATAAATGGGCTTTTCCTTTTTCCTCCTCTAATCAGCACCAGCGCCGAGCAAAGCTAAATCCTGTGCCCACTAAGTGTTTATTTTTGGGTGCCAAATGTCACGTTTAAAAAAAATAAAAACAGTGTGACAAGCTTTCTATAGTCACAATAATTTATTTACAATATGTATGTACAGGAAACTGAAAAAAAGACATAAAAATGAAAAAACAACAACATTGTGTGCATGTTTGGAGGATGAATTTAAGAAAGGGGGAGTTGTAGAAGCGGTTTAACCCCAGGCTTGAGATTTACAGTAATGAAGAACCAGCTTGTTATCACTGCCAAAACACTGAAAGAGAGAAGAAGAGACAGAAATGTAAATGTTAAATAAAGCAATATCACAAAAGAGTGACGTGACAGTATGATTCCAATATGACCGTGTACAGAACTGATGTTAACTGTTACATTTCATTTGATATTGACCTGTTGAGCTGTGAGAGCTGATGTCTAGTGTGAATTCTGGACTTAGCCGTTTGTTACTTTAACCAGTGGTTTAGGATTTTGGTGTTTGAAACATGCAGCATTCCTCTTATTGCTCCCTCTGCTGGTCACAGCTCCACATGACACATTAATGTTTCATAGGCTGGTTCTCTCAGGCCTGACAATTTTAAAGGCGACCACTCTTAGGGTGTTTTCACACTTGGTCCTGTTCAGCCCTCTAAGTGGACTCAGAGCTGTGACTCAGCGTTTTTTGCACATATGTGAACTCAGCCCCTCTGAAGTGAACTGTAATAGTTCGGTGAGTTCGGTTCGCTTCAAGTCTGCGGTGCGGTCCATTTAACCTGTGCACTGTGAACTCAAAGCGCTCCAGGTGTGCTTTGCTCGTTGACATTGTATTTAGCCCTCTAGATCACATGCTGTTGACCTGGTATGCTTGGAAAAACAGACAAAACCATGTCAGCATGTAATGCTTGCAAGGACACAGGAAGAGAAGTCGTCTGGTCCACGGGAGATACTGCACGTCTCCAGATGTGGCATGTAGAGTACATCAAACAGCAACAGTCTACAGCACAGAAACACTATGGTTCTCCTCCAATTTTAAGTTCATGTGAAAGCAAGAAGCTTCATAATTGCACTGCAGTGCCATGTGACGTCACAATAATAACCAAAACTATATCAATACATATTATATATATAGTGTGATCAGAAAGTGGACTGAGGCCCCATCAGAGCTGAAGTGGACCACAAAGAGAACTGAGTCCCTTTACTGTTGGCCTACTTTTTGGTGCACTTTAAGAGGGCTGAGTTTAGTTAGTTTAAAAAGGACTAAATGTGACTAAATGTGAAAACACCCGTAGAGTCCTGACAAAAACCAGGAAATGCGACCACATGACTCCAGTTCTAAAATCCTCACACTGACTCCCTGTCACTTAGAGAACTAATTTCAAAATCTTGCTGCTTGTGTATAAATCATTCTGTAGCTCAGCGCCCAAATATATCTCTGACATGCTTGTGACATATGAACCTTCTAGGACCCTGAGGACATCTGGGGCCGGCCTGTTGACTGTCCCAAGCGTCACAACAAAACATTGTGAAGCAGTGTTTTCTTATCATGCAGCACAAACCTGGAATAACCTCCCAGATGATGTTAGACAAGCCTGACGCTGATCACTTTTAAGTCAAAGCTAAAAACATTATTTTTTTTTATACTGCCTATTCCACCGCAACCTTATTTTAAAATGCAATTTTAAATCATTGCAAAATAATCTTTTTTATCTTTGCACCTCTTGTCTGGACTTTTGCTATTATAAATGTGTTTTTTTAACATTGTAAATCATTTAGTAATTAATTTTAGCTTATATCATAATTATACCTTATGTTGATATAAGACTTCAATTTCTGTGGTATGAAATGAAATCATTATGGTATGAAATCATTTCATGGTATGAAATCATTTTTAAATGCATTAAATTTAACTGTCCTTATTGTGTGAAACACTTTTTGTTCCTTATATGTCAAATTATTCCCTAAGGGGCTCAGATTCTCTTTATTGTGCCCTTTTTGTCCAAAGAAGTTATGTTTTTAGTCCTTTTGATTTGAATAAATTACTGTATTAAAGATCCGTCATCTTTTAATTCATCTAAAAACGTTCCATTTTCTCATCTTTAAACAGATTGCCAATGTTTTCAGTAATGCCAACACTCTTCCTCTCCCTATGTTGTTGTGTTTTTTTATTGTTGTGTCATATAACACTGTTAAATCGAGTGTTTGTGTGTACTTACATCAAAGAGGACTCCTACTTCTTGATCTGGTGAGGGGGCAAAGGACTGGTTTACATATATGAACTGAGGAAAAAAAGGAAGAAAAAGAAAGAAAAGAGAAACAGATATGTAGAGAGTTACAAAACTTTCCAAAGCTTCTGTCCAAGACATGATTTTGTGAAGTGAACAAGCCACAAAACAAACTTTATTCTTACCAGCTGTTCACTGCCATCAAGCTTGAGGAAGCGAGAGATGAACTGCGACAGGGACTGCACCGTCCTCCCCCTGTCCACTGCCCACTTCTTTGTTTTCATGATAGGAGTGTCTCCCACTGCCTTCAGCAGCACGTCAACTATAAAAATAAAAAACATGAAAAGTGAAAGTGCTGCTGCTGCCACCAGGAGTGGTCCGGGCAAATCTCAATATGCATTGTTCAGGGGAATTTCTGGGGAAGTGTTGTTAAATGCAATGAAACATATCCGCTATTCAACAGTAAGAAATCTGAAACTGTGATGACGCACTTCCAGTAAGGACTGAGACAAAATACTACAGAACCACATGTCATACAAGAAATGAGCAGTAGGCTTTTGCACAATAGGTTATTTTAGCCAACAGTTTGTGCAACACTTCCGTCTCTTAAATCACTTCAGATGTGTATTCAAGTAAGTCCTTTCCTGTTGGTACAACTGTAAACTACATTCTCCATGTGTACTCCTATGAAAAGCCGTTTATTTGTTGTAATTATAAGCATCAAGATTCACTGTTGGCAAACACAGAAAACCTAGCTTTATTACGATAAACTTACATTGAACCTACATGTTTAAAGACTTCCTTTCATTATGTGTTATGGCACATTTTTTAAAATTAAAGTTTTTTGAGTGAAGCCTACACACTTTAAACATTCAGGGTATTAGATCCATTTGTTCACTTTATTCTTATAAGCTTAGAAATTATGAATGAATGAAAACAGGCTGTGAAAGCTTTGTATCCTCAGGAATTACCCAAATGACTAAAAATTTCCATCCTTGTTCCATCCTATGCTGCTCAGATCTCATGTGTGCAACATTATACTCAAAGAACATTATTATGACCACAGACACAAAATGGCTGAATATACAAGCACAAGTTCTTTACATGTCATTTGCACAACAGCTGCAGTGGTGCAGTCGTTGGCAATTAAATTCTTGTTCTCAGGCTCAGTCCAAGAATGCTACTGCAAAAAAATGTATCAAAGGAAATCACCAAGTAAAAAAGGACAAATGAAGACATAAATATAAATTGTGCACTAGTTAAAATGTAGGAATAAGACATTATATGAGGCCCTTATACTAGTGTTACCTGGCGTGCTGATAAGTGCACCCTCTCTAATAATCTGAGGTGTTAACTTGTGTATATGATTGATATTTATGAATTGTACCATGTAGAATATGTATCATGCACGTATATATTTTTGTGTACACACATCCACAAATTTATGTATATAGTGTTCTGTCTCGATTGTTTTCCCTTTGTTTTGTCGTGTATCAGTTTGCTGTCAGTTTTTTGACTTGTGGTGTATTTTATTGGTTGTATGTTATTTTTTATTATTGCTGTTGTTTATTTGTTTTGCTTGTTGTTGGTTTGTTTGAAAAACCAATAAAAGAAAATTATAAATAGGAATAAAATATATGTAAAATAAAATAAAACACGGTGGTGAACTGGTGTGCAGTGGTGATAAAATGAATCACCTATCAGCCAAAACATTAAAACCACTGACAGATGACATGAACAATACTGACCATCTCGTCACAATGCCATGCTCTGCTGGGAAACCTTTGGTTCTGGCATTCATGTGGATGCCACTTGAAGCACATCTCTCATCCAAACATCGTAACCGCCAACGCCACAGTGCCAGACTCCACAGGACCTCTGGGGGTGTCCTGTGGAGTCTGGCACTGTGGCGTTGGCGTTGGTGGATCCTTTGACACCTGTCCTTTGTCCATGCCTTGACATGGACATGTCAGAGCCAAATCTAATCCAAGAAGGCCCCACTGTGGATCGGGGGTTCCTCTGGGGTGCTGACACTTCCCACGAATACTCAGATTGGGATCTGGGGATTTTGGAGGCCAGGTCGATGCGTTGAGCTCTCTGTCACTTTCTTCGAATCATTCCTGAGCAGTTTTTGCAGTGAGGCATGGCGCACTGCTCTGCTTGGGGGGCCACTGCCATCAAGATGCATTGTCGCCATGTGGGGGGGTGTACTAGGTCCACAGGTGTGTTTGGGTGGGTGCTGCGTGTCAGGTGGCATCCACATGAATGCCAGGAGCCAAAAGTTTCCCAGCAGAACATTGCATTGTAACAAGATGATCAATGTTATTCACTTCACCTGCCAGTGGTTTTAATGTTTTGGCTGATCAGTGTATATGTATAGTGCCATGTGTGCAGGTCAGGCCAAGGCCATTTTAACTAGGATTTATTTTGTTACCATATATCGGATGTTATGAACTAAGGGTAGTGTGTAGTCCTTGTTTATTTACTGGTATTCATGTATTTAATAACTGTGATATGATTACTATTACATTAAATATTAAGACAGATTAACAGATCAAAACAATACGTTTTGGGCAGGCTGTGTAATGATTATCATGTTGACCCTGATTTGAATTCAAGGGTTTCATCTCAGGGTTGTTATTAACACGTATGAAGTACAGTATTGTCCAGTATTGTTTACTGTAATGACTCTGAAACAGAAAACCATCCTTGAATTAAATCTAACACGGCTAATAAGATAAGAACAAGAATAAAAGAGTATTTCAAACTCATGTCAATCTCCAAAACATGATTTTCACTAAACTGACAGTTTGACAGTTTTAAGCTAACCGAAGTTTGTTAGCTTAGCCTTTATAAAGTATTATCTACTAAATGTGCAGTTGCTATCGGCATTACCGTAACATATTTAATACAATATAAGACAAACATGCACTCTGAAAAAATATCTATCAAATAAGAGCAAAAAGATGCCATGTTGTCTTCATAAATATTAGCATTAGCTTTCAATCTTCCCCAAACCAGGCAGTGCCACATGAAAAAAACTAAACGCTTATTGGCTGAACAGAAAAACGGAGCGTTCCTATTGGCCAAAATCTTAGTCAATCGTCGTCACGTCACAAACCCGGAATTGCTTCTTCTCGCACTATCAACATTCCTCGTAAACAGGTGATTGTTGTGCGCTAACTGACCAGGTTTTTTCGATATATTGCGCGTTCTTACTTTTCTTCTTATCATCGTTTGTCGCTGGGTCGTCTGACGGCGGCTGTGACTCCTCTTTTTGCGTTTCCGTTGGGGACTCTGCATTGTCAGACATCTTCAGGTGACCACTGTGGGTGAGCAGTACCCGCCCACCTCAGCTAGCATCGTGATTCGCTGCGAGTAGTGGCTGCTATTGGCTGACAGAAACGTCAATCACTAAGACGCGTAATTCTATTGGTGGATGGGCTTCTGGAGAGTGGTGTTTTTCAAAGGAAGGCTGTTGAACTTGTCGGTCTTCTTAGCTACATGCTAGGTTAGTTATTGTTTTGACTTTTGAATAGATATTTGTTAATAGCATAATTATTTTAACAAATTCAGATGTTGGTTGTCTTTCTGATTAATCTCGTGCAGTTTTGTGTTAAATAGTTAGTCATTCTTCCTCCTTTACTTGCAACTAAAATAGGTAACATTACATTTTCTGTTGGTTTCTGATTACACAGGTGGCGTCACATGGGACATTCTACTTTAATCTGACAGATAAACTCTCTGCAGTCTAGCTGAACCTGTCACCTACTCCTGCTCCTTACTATCTGACCATCAGATCCCAACAGTAAGTACATTTCCTATGTTTAAGTTCCCTCAAATGACCTAGGATGGCAGCCATCTGTGTGTTACTACAGTTCATTTGTGTGAAGCAACTGTTTGATCTCATTGTTATGAAGACAATGGAACTCCATTAAGGAAACATTTCATACAAGGAAGATAACCTCTTTCCTCCTGAAGTAGACACATTGCACCAGTGTAAAAACAGGATTTGAAGTTAGAAATCTCAAAAGTAGCTAACATGTCATTCATTGCTTGTCTCTCCAAGCTTCAGGGCTATTTTAATGTTCAGTGACATGACATCCATAACACTGTGTCAGTGGATTTGTAACTAATTGTATCTGAACATGATTCGTCCTTATCTGACCTTGCTCTTGCAGTGGCAAACATCGGCAGGCTCTCCACCAAAGATGCCGTGGTCTTCCTGTGTGACATGCAGGAGAAGTTCAGACCCAACATCTTCCAGTTCACCAACATTGTGAGCAACGCTGCCAGAGTGCTCCAGGTTAGAAATACTCACCATCACATTACTATCACAGTGTCTTGTCAGTAGGGTTGCAGCAGTATGCCGTGAAACCGTTTAGCAAAGTATGAAAAATGACAATTATAACATGCACATTTTCTTATTCATGGTGTTGAAAAAAATGCAACCAGACAGAGAATCTCACCAGCACATGTGCATCTCCTTTCCTCCTTCACTGCCTGTCAGACCTTTCACACAAACATCCATAAAAATGGTCTCAAATTTCAATTATAATAGAGCCTTTGTTCAATCAGGAAAGGCATTTTACCTCCTTTAAGGGCCATTGTAACTAGTAAGTGTAATATCATATGTCGTGATAGCTTAGTATTTTACCGTTGAAATCTGTCACAACCCTACATGTTAGTCATACCAGCTATCAGCCTCAGATATTCATTTCTAAGTGTTAACTGTTTCTCTTCTTCTCACAGGCCAGCCGTATTCTGGGCATCCCCCCCATTTTGACAGAGCAGTACCCCAAAGGCTTGGGTCCCACAGTACCAGAGCTGGGAGCGTCAGACCTCAAAGCTCACGCTAAAACTTCATTCACCATGATGATAGCGGAGGTGGAGAAGGAGCTGGAGGCCCTGGGGAACCCCAAGCAGGCTATACTGTGTGGAATAGAGGCACACGCCTGTATTGCAGTAAGACCCAACACTGTTAAAATGAACCAAGCATCATAAAAGACAACATAAAGACACATGCGTACATTTATGTTCATATTTATGCTCATCTCGTGATCGGAATCTGCTGTTGCAGACGGTTGCATCATCAAACCTTAATGAAGCTTTTCCCCACTTTATTTGATATCTAGTTAAAGTGTGTGTTGTGGAGAAGCGCTGGACTTGACTTACATGAGCAAGGAAGGAGAAGCAGTCAGCAAGTTTCATTCAAAGCAGCAATTTTATTTTCAAAGGCAGTTAAATGTTGAGTGTGGTTTTAGCTCAGGAAGTGCAAAACACACCTATTAACAATAAACGTTAACAACAAATATGCAATATGTAGGTGAATCAAAGTGTTAAAGGAAGTTAACTTACAGGATGCACACATCATGACTACTGCACAAAAGTATGAACAAAAGGAGGAAGGCTGCATCTAAAGCCTCTCATTAACTTGCGTGATTGCACCTGAGGGAGGTGGGTCCCTCTCAGGCAGGAGTGTTTGATTTATCCTCCTTGCCTCAGGTGGGTAAAGGGATCTCTTTATGTAGACTTTTAACAGCGTGGGTATCAGTACTCGAACCTTGTCCAGTCAGACAGTACCTGCATTTGATTCTTTTTGTACCCAGATCTACAAACCACCACGTCTGTGGTGTGGTGAAGTTGAGCACTGGAGTTGGCAGTTCATCATGCCACCAAAACAAACATAATTAAAGCAGATAACTAAATACTTCCATTCAGGAGATAGCTATTAAATGGTATCAAATGAAGTACTCTATTGCAATCTGCAAATTTACCTTCTTTATCACTGGCCCTTTAGAGATTAAAGAATTTAAGAAACAGCCTCTAACAAATTCTTTTACACAATTTAAAGTGTACCTAAATACATGTGTTTGTATTGTATGTACACAGCAGGTATTAGTTATTGTTGTTAAAAATGACCCCAAAAAACAGCAGGTGATGATGTGACAGATGATAATTAAGCTATTACACTATTAAGTAATGTAATTATGTAATTATGTGCCACAGATTCAGTTAGTTAACGAGGACCTCTGCTTCTTGTGTTTCCCACAGTGCACAACATATGACCTGCTGGAAAAGGGAATAGAGGTTCATATCGTGGCTGATGCCGTCTCATCCAGAAGGTATCTGTGTATTCTGTTATTTCTGCCGTGTAGCATGCAATGATATAACCTGCATTTAATATGAATGTGTTCCTGTGTGTGTCTGGAACCTGTTTACCTGTATATGTTTTAATACTTCTGTGTGTCTTCATCCACAGCCAGACAGACCGTCTGTTTGCTCTGTCCAGACTGAAGCAGAGCGGAGCGTACCTCACCACCACAGAGGCTGTTCTGCTGCAGCTGGTTCAAGACGCCAAACACCCCAATTTCAAGGAGGTGCTTAGTCCAGCTGCTCTCTGTTTTGAATATAATACTGCATTCCATTTACCTCTGAAGTGGGAGGTCGGAGCTGGAAATGATGTTACATCTGAGTCAGAAAACCAAGATGTTGTTAGCAATACCAGTTAATAAGAACGCTTTAAGCTGTATTTTGCACATACAAACACCATAACAACATATCTTAAGTCAGGAGCTGGACACTACTGTGTGTACGTATGTTTTAATGTGTCACAAATAAGACCGAAGTGCTAATAAACAGTATATTACTACAGCTTTCATTGCTGTTGATGCACGGAGCAGCTATCTTGGAGTTTGAGGTCAGGGTTGGGGTTGGTGAGGTTCTTCCGACTTTCCAAATCAGAAATCTGACTTCAGGAGGTGTTCCAGTTGAAACTTCCAACTGGAAGCTTGACTGGAAATTCTGACTTCCCAATGCAAATGGAATGTACCATAGGCCTGGCAGTAAACTTCAGAGGAAAACATAATTTGCACGTACACAGATTGCTATCAGTCCAGAGACTGCAGCTTCAGGGCTGCCAAAAATACACTGCTTACAACCTTTATCACAAACACTGAGGGCCAGCTACAGATAACCTTATACTGTGGGGTGAGGGGAGACTTTATGCTGCAGTGGCACTTTTTTGTAGTCTTAAATTTTGATTTTATTCTGAGCTGCCAGCGTAAGCAATGAAGTGACAAACGTATACTCTCTTTTGACAGATCCAGAAGCTCTTGGCTCACCCGTCCCCTGACACCGGCCTCCTCGCCTTCTTCAGCGCCCTGTAGGAAGATCATCACCTGTCATTCTGTCCCATAGATACTGTACAGAATTTCACTGCTTCCACCACACTGTTAAAGTGCTTCAATAAAGTGATGCTGATATAAATCTGCACTGCGTTTGTGTTTGTGTTTCTGAATCAAACCCTTAAACCTGAGGACAAACTTACAGGTTGTTCCTCTTTACTGAACCCAGAGAGCTGAAACTTGTACTGCAAGCTGTGAGAAGCTGAAGAGGAGGGACCAGCTGACAGAGGCGGGAGCAAAGAGTTATGTCACAGAGAGGGAGGGGTGAGTGACGTCATTCTGGTATAGTCAGAAAGGGAGGGGAAGGAGACAGGGAGAGAAAAAGGAAGCTCTCCGACAAGTTTTTTTGTGTGTGTTTCTCCAAAGTTACACCAACTTTCACAATCCAAAGGTATGACTGGAGGCCCGGTGTGGATCAACATGCTGAAGAGAGAAATCTGAAGGGAGGGACGGGCACCAGTTTGTCAGCAGTTGTGCACAGCTGATGACAACATCAAATATTAACACTTTCTAAGGCCTTGGGCCTCGAGTGACCATAAAAAGGTAAGCAAGCCTCTCTTCTTCCTCAGTAAATAGAAAGTGTAGGTGGAACTGTCACAGTAAAATGGTCACACATTCATGCACTGTGTTTGCTTGTGAGTGGATAGTTTCCAGAGCAGCTCAGAGTGTCTGATCTTGCTGGGTGGAAGTTCAGGAACAGAGCGGTTGACAGTGTTACATTACAGGCAGAGAGGAATCCACTAAAGCATTTCACAGTGTTTGTGTTGCTGCTGCTGTGTCCAAAGTAAAAAGGACATGTTGATCCAGTGCTTCCTCCTCTGATCCCCCAGACCCTGGACAGAGAAAAGGACACACAATGTCCTCTGAACTGGACTCCAGTCTCACCAGTATTGACTGGCTGCCTCAGCTGGGAATCAGCAGCCTGCGCTCGGGGAAAGAGAGAGGAGGAGGAGGAGGAGGCGAGAGGGACAAGAAGAAAGACAGAGGGAGGGAGAGAGGAGACTTTCTACCCTCTGTGCCGGACCCCTCCCCTTCTAGCTATAAAGGAAAACCCCCTCACAGCTACGCCACTCTCATCGCCATGGCAATAGCAGCTGCACCTGAGAGGAAGTTGAGCTTGAATGACATCTACACCTGGATCAGTGACACTTTTCCCTACTACAGCCGAGCGGGCCGTGGATGGAAGGTGAGCTGTAATGTAGAACAACATATTGTCAGTGTACTGGGGTAGTAATGTCTTTGTAACTGAAGGATGCGTTTGAAGTAGGAGGTGATTTTATGAACAACTTGAATATTATTTGCATCACCTACTGGTTTATGACTGACTTTTTGTCCTTAACAGAACTCCATCCGTCACAACCTGTCCCTTAATAAATGCTTCAGGAAAGTTCCTCGGCCTCAGAATGACCCCGGCAAGGTGAACTACTTTTTATATCCTATTTATATCATGATGTTGTACACATATTTGTGCTTTATTCGTCAATTTGCATCATGTGAGATGGAAAAAATGTTTGCACAAAAGAGTGTTAAGCTGGAGACTTGTGCTGTATTTGTAGGGCTCATATTGGACGATGGATGGACCTGCAGAGAATCAAGTGAGGGCACCGAAGCGTCCCTACCCAGAGGAGGAAGAGGAGAGGCAGGATGTATGTTGTTTAATATCACTCATTAACTTGATTACTATCAAACCAATATTGCTAAAATACCCAAAAGTGTAAAGAAGCCATATAATGCTGGCACTTTATCCCCATATTTTACTTTTTTACTTTTAGGTAAAACTCATTAATCAACACCTAGTACTCTAGTTTTCCGTGACACATTTTATTCCTAATACTTATTTACTTCAAAAGGGTCACTTCACCCAAACAACATCTTCCCTAATTTACCTCTGGTGTTATTTAGTCATGCAGACACTGGTTTTGGTTTCATTTGTTGAGGTTTTGAGACAAAATGAGAAATGAGATTTCTGCCTCCACCACAATAAAATGATGAATGAAACATGATTTATTGTGCACAGCATTAAAATATTACATTTAAGATTCAACACCAGCAGTGTCCTGGCTACTCGTGAGAATCTGCAGACCATGCAGATTACATTTTTATGTAGGGGCTTTATATGAAAGAAGTTGTTAATATGAAAAAGGTTGACAATATTTTTCGAGAGTGTTAGAAATCTTAAAAACCCAGGCAAAGACAAGCATGGCAACCAAACTGGTATTTCTTGGTATTCTGGGTGAACCAAACCTTTAAAGTTCCTCTGCGGGTGTTGATTAAATCCCTAAAACTCATCATCTTCTTCAAGATTACACATTTAGAAGTTTATTTTTTCCATAAAAAATCCCTTCATGCTGCAAAATGGCTTAAATGTAACTCCTTTGCCTCATTTAGTTTGCACAGATCTATGAATATGCGAGTTTCAGTCACTCCCCGCCTTCTCAAGCATCAGTCCAGTCACCAGAAGAAGATGTTAGCACTGTATGTTTCTGCAAACCACAGTATGATACATCCGAACATTTCATACGTATCACAGCAACCTAGTGATGTAATTTATGAGTGGAATTTGTCATCCAGAGGTGGAGCGGGATGGTGGATGGCGTGAAACCTAGGCGAGACACCTGCCAAGCTGCAGACCAGTATTCAAGGCCAACAAATTTTATTATTATTATTTTAATTTTTTAGCAAGTCTTCGTTTTAGCCACCAAATGTGGGTGTTTTTGTACCAAGACACTGCTGCAATTCCTGCCAGAATAGTGCCATGAAAACTGTGTATTTCAAGCCAAAACATGATCTTTCCCTAACTATAATCAGGTGTTTTTTGTGCCTAAAGCTAACCACACGTTAACCACAGCATTGTTGAAACATAAAGAAACGTTAAGTTTCAACATATCCGCTACATAGTAACATACAAATGTTACCTATCCAGGTTTTTTGGCATTTGGGTTGTACCTGCTCACCTTCGACTCTGCTCATCAAACATATAAACCTCTGCTTGTTAACAGTGATAGATAACACGAACCCTTAGCTCGATTAAGTTATCAAACAGCTAGTCTCGCTCACCAGACCTTTCTCAAGAAAAGAAAGGTCTGGCTGGGCCGACTCTCATTTTGAGATTGGAGAAAAAAACACCCCGGCTACTTGTATTTCTTTCAACCAATCACAATCATTCTGGGCGGTGCCACAGCAACGGTGCGCTTGCAAAAATATTGCCGGGGAGAAACAGGTTTTGGTGTAACACGCCCACAAAAATATCAATATATTAAAGGGGGCCTTTAACTTGAGTAATGCTTCTCTTACTTCTCTTTATCCATCTTTAAAAATCGTACCGCTGTGCTGTTACAGGTTCTTCAAGTACAGGGGTCACAAGCAGAGAGAGGAGCCTCTCCTCATCAGCCACCACAACCACCCCCCAACACAGACCACCATCTTCATAACACAGAGCCAATGGGAGCCATCCAGCAGCAGCCGCCCCACTCTGCCTCCCTCTCTCCTCCCCCATGCAAGGTAGACTCACTTTCCCTCCTCTTCATCACAGCCACAGTTGCAGCATCTGATCTAATGTCTTTTATCCTCACAGCAACCGTCACCCTACATGCCCAGCCCGGGGTCGACTCACCCTGTCCATCATCCATCTGCCTCTCCTTCAGCTGGGCTCCCACCTGCCACCCCCATCTCCTCCAGCAACTCCTTCCCACCTCCCCATCCACCTGGCCCCACTTACTCCATCCCCACTGCCTCTGCTACGCCTCTGTCTGCTGCCAACATGTCCGCAGCTTCTTCGGTGGCTCCCTCTTTCTCCAACGCCACTCTGACCTTTCCTGCTAACTCAGTGTGTGCTCCCACTTTCTCCTGTGCTCCTAACGCAGCGCCTGTGTCTATGTGCACTGTGCCAGGACCCACTCACCCCTCTGTGTGTGTTGTCCCGTCATCTGTTGCTCCTGTTGTCTCATTAAACTCCTCCACTGATCCTCCGCTGCGCTTCACCTTCGATGAGATGACCTTACCGGACTTGTACACGTCTTTCAAGTCTCTCTTCAAGACCATGCGGGAGCGGGGGGGCTCACAGTGTAAGTACCGTGTGTCCATTAACTCTATAAAGTATGCAAACGCAAACAGAAATAAATGATTTATTTTATATTCTCTACAGCTGATGGTGCTCCTCTGGCTGTCCCGCACAGTGACACTACCCCTCTTCACACTCCGACTCTGTTACCATTGTCTCCTCACCCTGCTCCTGCGCCGCCCGCACCACCTCCACCAGCTGCGCACCCGCCTGAGACGGACCGCATTCCACAATACAGTGAGTCTCACATTGCCGTGACCCTAGAAATCCTTGGACTGTATTAAAAGCAGCAACATGACACAGGAAAGATCAGTGCTTTCTAAAGTTACCTTCCTCCCTTCCACTTTAGCGGTGCCAGCTGACTGGTTCAGTAACCCAGATTCTCTGAAGGAGAGCTTCCGCATTGCCAGCAGTCTAGACTGGGCAAACATAGACCTCTCTTGTCACCCAGGTCTGTGCTGTTTACCAGAGTCTTGTTTGAGGGGGGCTTCACCCAAATCACAAATGAAGGTATTTTCTCACTTACCTCTGGGGTAGTTTGGGTTTTATCTGCTGAGGTTTTATGATATTGGTCTGAGTGTTAACTCTGGTCCGTCTACACATCAGTCATGAATCCACTTAGTATTGTGCAGTGTTCACACTACGAGTGACACAGCAACAGGTGACATGAAGCTACAAACTGAAGCCCAACACTTGCTGCTGCCAAGAGGCAACCTCTGGAGCTGAAAAATGAAGCCAACATTGGTGCAGTTCATCAAATGGCCACTTGAGGCTGGCTCCTGAAGCCAGTCAATCCCCATAGACATCCAACCTTAGAGCAGAAAAACATGTGTACAGCCTGGTACAAAAACGGTTCTGATCTCTGTAGCTAGTTTCCCCCTTCATGACAACTGTGCTAGGGGTGAATTACTCTATAACGCAGCCATTTACTTTTTATCAAGACTTAAAGATATACATGATCAAGGCCATGGCCTCTCTGGGTGTCTGTGAGGCCTCATCTCAGGTTCTCAGACAGATCCATTCCTCACTTTTCCACAAATGTACCCTCCTTTCCAAACATGGTCACTTCTCGCTCCACAAAATCAAGATGGCGACAGCTGAAATGCCCAACTCGGGGCTACAAACCCAATGAGTGATGTCACAGTAGCTAGGTCCATTATTTTATACAGTCTATGTTTGCAGTGGACGGGCATGATGCGCTACAAATCAAAGTTGAGCTGGCCTCAACGTTCAGTGCTTCAATGATGCAGTGAAGCGTCAGCCAATCATATGTTTTTCTCTCTAGCTGTGTTCCTGTACTGTGTCATTTAGCTTACTTAGCATGTATTTTTGACCAAATACAAACTTTACGTTCAGTCAAGGCGTTTGAGGCAAGTAGCAGATGCACAAACCTGTGATGACTATGTTAAGAAGCGCACAAGCAACACTTTAATGGCAGTAACATAGCTGGCCATGCTGATTTGTTGTCGATTATAGTGTGAACACAGCAAAGGACTATTAAAGTCTGTCCATTGTACATCAAGAAAAAATGAATTGACAGTAATTTCCTGAAGCAAAAACACCAAATGTTTTTTAGTCCGAACTTCTAAAATATGAACATGTGATACTTTATTTTTGCCTTTTATGATAGTGAACTTAAAATCTTTGGGTTTTGGACTAATCGGCAAATAAGTCAGGCAACAGAAAATTTATGTTCATTTAGTTTGGTTTAGTTTTAGATTATTCAGCAATGAAAATAAATGATTGTTGCAGGCTAGAATGACAGTGCCATCAAAACATTTAAATTAACGAATGAATAAATACATTTTTCAATTCGGTGACACCAAAAACTACATTCCATTTGCCTACACAATATTGGCATGGAGGGAGGAATCTCAGAGACTGATATCTAAACAGAAACTATGTCCATGGCTAAATACAACTCGAAGTTACATAGTGCTGAGAATTGATATTTGATACCTTTAGTTTCAGTTCCAAGTAGTATCAAAAAGTCTCCAATCAAATGATACCTGCATTGCACTGGGGGTCTGATCCCAGACTGTCCTGACTCCCTGCAGGGTCAGCAAACTTTCTGTTGCTGCCTTCTCTAAAGCCCTTCCTCCCATGCAGAATGGTCAGTTCAACATTTACATTTAACAACAAAAACACAACACTGAACCATTTCACCCTTCCAACAAACTCTGTCCTTAAACCCATTAATAACCATTATGTAACGTTAGCCATGTGAAGCTAACAGTTAGCCCTGTCAATGTGTGTGTGTGCGACCAGATGAAGAGATTACACTCCAGCAGCTACAGAATTCAGTGCTATTTGATGAAGTTTGCAGTTCAGTGTGTCAAGAAAGTACGGCTATACTGCATGCCACTTGAATAAAGTACTCTATTCATATCAGTATCACTTGTATTGGTACTAGTATCATATTTTTTTAAGAAGTGAGAAAATGCCTTTATTTTTTTGTGATTTGGGTGAACTGTCCCTTTAAGATGTTTTTCTTTTGCAGCTAATATAACATTTTATTTGGCAGAATGTCTTGAGATATTTGAAAAAAAGGTTGTAAATGTAATCATGTGTATTTGTTACATAAGTCTGCCTCTCTTCATAACTCGTCTTGTACTTAAAGACGCTCCCTGTCTGTCACCAGACCTGCTGGAGAGCATGCGGCAGGCGGAGCTCTGCGACTGGGCCCTGGACCCGGCGCTCTTCACCTCCCTCTGTGACTCTCTGAACCGCTTCTTCACTCAGAAAGGCATGATCAACTCCATGAGTAACTCCCCACTCGCCCTCGGTGCACCTCACCCCGTACAGGTCCCACCATTCACCTCCAACCCTCCTCCTCCTCCTACCCTCTCCAGCCTCACTCACCCCTCACCCCTCCCTTACTCTCCCATGGCTCACCCCATCGGTGGCGTGCAGCCGCCCCGGAGGGCTCTGCACCTGCAGGGACAAGGCCTCCAGAGGCCACAGCTAACACAACCTGCACACACAACCGGTAAGACCCAAACATCTTGTTCTAAAAGTTGTTTGAACATTTCCAGTCTGGCTTGTGGAAGGAAAGGTTCACATTTTTCAGTCTGTTTTAAAAGAATAATCACAAGCAGGCTGAAACTGTTACTGTCACTGCTCCTGTCCAAAGGATTCTCTCTCTCAGTGACTTTAATTTAAATGAAATGAATGAAATGCCTCCACAGTGAACGAGCAATCAGACCGAATTAAAGTAATCAGGGTCCACCTTTAACAACAGCAAAACTATATCAGAAAATCCATTCACAACCTCTTGCACAACTCCTGCAGTATATTCTAAGTCTTATTTTTCCAGTTGTACTTCCCAGGCACATGCATTTTTGCTTCAACATTACAGTTTAAAACATGTCAGTACAAACAGTGCAGTAAGTCATGTGAAGCCACAGGGCCCAAAAATACTTTTTTCCCCATAGACTTACATTGTGAAAAAGACGTCCACAAGTCAATGGATGACTTTGGCTAGTAGCTAATGGTGCCGACTCCATAAACAGTGTTAAACAACAGCGACAGTGCTGACAGAGCTAACAGTGTTAACTAGGGGGCAACAAGAAGGTGGGTGCTACGCTTCAGTGACAACGCTGTGCAGGTATCAGCGGTAACCACCATATGACAGCAGTGCAAAGTGGCAGCAATGAGTGAGCCAGTGGGATACACACATGCACTGACAGGGATGTGTGTCCGGACTGTCTTGTAGAAAAATTTCTGTACACGGTTTCACTTGCAAAAATAATGATTGGGAGTTTTTCTACAAGTTGCGTTCCGCTCGTCCCTCTCCGATGCACCTGTTTGGAAATAGATATGCTAAGTATTCCCTTATCCAGACCGTCTACCACAACAAAACACAGAGAAGCTTGAATTACAACACACACAGAAGGAGTGCCAAGACTCCTCCATATCTTTACATAGCAATTAGTGGTTTGCTGCCATAGTAATGATCTGAATGTTGCATACAACAGCTCAAAATGAGCTCCATCTCAACAAACTACAACAATAAAATCCTGCTTTTACATTAATGCATTGAGTCATAACAATCCGAGGATATAATATGCAATAGTTGAATGGTTGCAGGGAACATTTTTCTGAAATGAGTTCTTGTATTTTTAACACTTGAAGTACATTTTTCTGATCATAATCATAGTTTTATTTCAGTAACATTTTCAGTGCAGGACTTTTACTTGTAACAGAGTATTTCTATAAGGTGGTATTAATACTTTTATGGAAGTAAATGCTCTGAATACTTGCTCAGTCACATCATTTATATTAAAATCATGTTAGGAAGGGATCTTTTCACAGCCAACATGCACACACGTCTGTACACGCAGACGTGACGGTTTCATTAAAATAGACTTGAAAGTGTGAACCTAACCTTTACGTTTCTTAGCTGTTTCCCAAAATGGAAACATACCCTTCGCATAATCTGGCTTTCTCTAACTCAGTCTGTGTTTCTGTCTCTGTGTCAGCTGGGATGCAGCCTCAGTCTATGACACCTCGACAGCGTCCTCCATTAAAGAGTCTCCACAGCAACAGTGAGGAGATCCAGGACGACTTTGACTGGGACTCTCTGCTCGCCTGAGCCTCGCCGTGAGCGTGTGGAGAAACAACAGAACTTTTCAGAGAAATGTGGCTCTCACAGCCATCTTTACTAAACTCTATGCAGAGGCTGCCTCACTTGTGCATCCTGAAGCTTCTCGGAGAGCAAGTTTGGGATCAAGTTTGTCACATATGACTGAATGCTGTATTTCAAGGTTGAAATAGTTGTGTTTTTTTCCATGTTTTATTCAAATTCATATGCTGTAATAACTTCTGTTAAGCTTTTCTTCTGCAGGTAATCAGCAGGGTGTTTTTTCTGTTTTAGATTTATAAACATGTTCACCAAAGAAAATAAAGTGTAAATTTATTCTCGTCACATTTTGTTCTCCGCAGCAGTAAAAAAAAAAAAAAACTACATTTGGGATATAGACATGAACTACAGAGGAAGCATGAAACAAGCCAAACACACATCCTGTGTTTTTGTTTTATTTCATAAATTCCTTTTGATTTTTTTTTTTCATTTTACTTTTCAAATGTGAATGTTCACAGTCATCACCACACAAAATTCAACCTTACCCGATAAAAGAGATATTTTTCTTGTTGATATAAAATAACAATAAATTCATCAAACTAAATTAAAAGAACAGCATGGAGCATGTCGTCAAGTCCCATTTTTTTTCTTCCTTTCATTCATTGAAATAATTGTCTTTTTTTTTTTTTTTTTTTTTAAAGCATCAGTAGCTCTCCCTCCCCAAAGGACAGAGGGATGAAACAGGTGGACAGTGGTGCTCTGGGACACCTGGACACCAGGGATCTCATGAAATGTGTGATTGGGAAAAAAATAACTAATGCTTCTGATTAGCAAAAAAAATAAAAAAATGATTGGCAGAGAAATGTGTGACCCTTATAATACCTCATTTGAAATCCCAACATTACATATTATTAATACAAGTGACAATTTTTAAAACAAAAATAATGGATGTCATTTCTTCCTCTCTGAGTCACTGAAATAATTTGGGACACAGGAAAAATGGAGACCGATATTGATACATATACACAGAAACAGGCATTTGCACTATTGCATACTTGCACACTCACAAATGAGCATTCATATTCTCACATTGCTGCAAACACACATTCAACAAACATCCCATCATTTTCCCCGTCGGACCACAGATGTCAGAACTCTCTTTAGTTTTCTATGATAGTAAGGAAGGGGGGAAAATAAGCATTTGATTTAAATGGCATAATCGTGTGATCTTCCTTGTTTATTTGTTCCCAAAAATTGGAAAAAAATAAATTACATTTAACATTAAATTAAATTAAAAGTGAAATAGTTTGACCACATTGTGCCTTGAATGTTAATGCAGGTTTTTCAGTCCATATCTCAGTCTGGAGTTCGTTTAAAATTCATCCTTCATGCACTCGTTTCATTTCAGTGGTTCAGTGTTTGTCTTCATTCTAGAGGGAGAGAAGAGGAAGAGGCAGGTACGACAGTTTCACTGTTCAGTTTGTTAGTGGCTAAGTCCCCTCTCCCTCTGTCTCTCTCTCAGTGCAGTAATATTACAACAGAGTGACACTACTGAAGAAGCCTGCCCTCACAGACTTACCTTCATCTCAAGACAGGACTGAAAAAAAGACAAAAAACAAAAAAAAACCCAACAACATGAAGAACGATACAGAACAGGATTAAAACAAAATAAATAGATCTCTTTTTCCCGCCCCAAAACAACCCAAAACTGAAATGAAAGGAACTAAATGTGGAAAATTATTCTGAAATGAAATAATGCTTTCCAAGGAAAAGATAAACAAAATTTTTGATTTTTTGTTTTTTTTTTCTTTAAATATAGAGATGTACACATTTTTTCTTTTTGGACACAAATTGTGTTGGGGGGGGGTGAATGAAGGGGGCAGCAGGTACGACAGAGGAGGTTGAAACAGGTGAGCAAAGTAGTGGTGACACTTCCTCAAAGAAGAAAAGGGTTGGTGCTCGCTCCCGTCGTTCCTCCGCCTCCCACTGACCCTCCTGCCCCCATCACTCCTCCTGTTCCAGCGGGCCCACCCAAAATCAGCTGAGGAGGCGCTGTGCCTCCGGGCCCCAACAGAGCCGAGCCCGGGGGGGCCATAGGTGAGAGCCCGCTGTAGGGCATGCCCATGGGGCTGGCCTGCATCATGCCCAGGCCCATTCCTGGAGCCCCCATACCCACACTCATTGGGCCCATGCCCATTCCGGGTTGCACCATGCCCAGCATGGGATTGGGAGGCACAGGACTGGAGCGGAGGCCGCTCAGGCCAAGTGATGAGGGCTGAGGTGAGATGGAGGTCATGGATGGAGCCACGCCAAAAGGGTTGGAGGAGGCAGGCGTTGGAGAAACTCCCCGACTGGAAATGGTGCTTCCTGGTGTTACTGCCATGCCAGGAGCAGGAGATGAGCCTGAGGGTCAGAGGGGACAGAAAAAAGTCACTTAATATCTACCTGTACGTTATGTTCAACACATTTTCATAGAATTATTATTTTTTTTTTATCAATATCAGGTCTTCAAATGTACGACATGCCATTTTATCAATAAGTACATCGACAGAGAATTATCAGCAACTTTTGTGATTGATTCATTCATTCGTTTTCTGTAATCACTTATCCTGTTAGGGGTCGTGGGGGAGCTGGAGCCTATCCTAGCTGACATTAGGGAGAGGTGGGGTACACCCTGGACAGGTTGCCAGACTATCACAGGGCTAAAGTAATGACTCTTTGTTGACCAGTCAACGGAATGCAGTGTTTTAACTCCACATTTTAACACCAGATCTGTGTGCTAGGTACCCCAACAGAGGGGGTGACCAAAAATGGGGACGGTACAAAACAGTTTCATCGGTACCATCTAGGGATATAACGATACCAGAAACTCGATACGATATTATCACGATAAAAAGTCCACGATACGATATAAATCACGATATTTATACAAGGGGGAAAAAGAGAAAATTTATTGTTAAAAATAGCTATTTTATTCAAAAATAGTGCATGTACACTGTACAGCATGTTATTTTAAACTTGGAAGCATATCAGAAAGTATCATAAACCAATCAACACACAGTTGAACATGTGCTTTCATTTCCCCCCTATTACTGCTAGGCAGGCAGACATTAAAGTGCCATAACAAAGTCATGTCAATTAAAACTATAGTGACAGAATATGAAAATGGAAACATTCAGTATTTTTTAACCTACTCTGAACAAAAGTAGTGTAGTACTATTACTAGAAAGTCATCTGAATGACATCAAATTATGAGGACAGAGTTCAAATATACAAAACTTAGAACAATCAGACCCTGCAACAACAACAAAATTAACAAATTAAAAATAATGTAAACTCAATAACACACAATCCCTCACTCACAGATACACAGAGAGACACAGAGAGACAGATAGATAGATAGATAGATAGATAGACAGATAGACAGATAGAGAGAGAGAGAGAGAGAGAGAGAGGAGTGGGTAGAGATGTGTGTAAAAGAAAACCAAAATAAATAAAGCCCAGCCATTTCCCTGGAAGTCATAGAAAAACTCAAAAACACACGATTCACTCAGTTTGTTCATGCCAGGTTGACAATCTTGATATCAAGGAGACCCTAGAACAGGAGATGAGGAGAGCGCTGGTCCTGCGCTTTAATGTGATATTCGTGGCATTTCTGTGCGACCCTGCATTCGCGAGTAATCCATCCAAAAGTAATGTGCAAAGCTGTATGAAAGCTTTGTTATACATTATTTTAGTGTAACTTTATCATTTTTTTTTCGCTGTGAAAACATTGGACTACCGACAAGTGCTTGGTCTTGTTGGAAAGCCACGATTCCGCTGTTTCGCGTGATATAAGTGGTTTCTCGCTATGACACACGGTTGCGGAGAAAATCCACAGAGAAGAACAATCAATCTCCGTACTTTTATTCGCTGTTTCCTCCAGTCACGCACGGGTCAGAGACGGAGGCTGAGCTGCACGAGTCTGCTCTCACCTGCGCACGCAGTTGCATGCAAAGGATTATGGGGAATGCAGTCGCACAGTCATATTACCGGCTCTGTAGGAGAACGCAGCTATATAACTACCGTGGCGTTCCCACAACGGTATTGAGAATTTATTTTATCGCCACACCGCGGAATTCGACATATCATTACATGCCTAGCACCATCTACAACTTTTTACAGTGGACACAGAAAAAAAACTGACCCTTATCATACTGCTCAGTGGAAACTGGGCTATAGAGACAAACAACCATTTACATTCACACCTACGGCCAATTTAGAGTCACCAATTAACCTGCATGTCTTTGGACTGTGGGAGGAAGCTGGAGTACCCAGAGACAACCCACGCTGACTCGGGGAGAACATGCAGGCTTTGCACACCGCATCCCCGGGGTGCGAACCAGGAACCCTCTTGCTGCGAGGTGACAATGATAACTACTGCGCCACCCTGCTGCCCCGAACTTTTCTGATAATTTTTTTCTGGCAAAAATACAAAACGTGGGACGTCGGTGGCTTAGTGGACAGAGCAGGTGCCCCATGTACAAGGCTGTTGCTGCAGCGGCCCGGGTTCGACTCCAGCCTGTGGCCCTTTGCTGCATGTCATTCTCTCCCTCTCTCCCCCTTTCACGCTTGTCTGTCCTATCAATTAAAGGCTAAAACGTGCCAAAAAATATCATGAGTATAGTTCATCTCTCAAATGATTGTTGGTTGGTTCATTGCCTGCATTTGATCTGGGGTGTTCAGAAAAACCGAATTCCTTTCAGCCAAACTCTCCCCATACTCCTACAGGTATCAGACACTTAAATTTATTGATTTTTAAGACCCATTCAAGACACCTTTTAACCAAATTTAGGACAGATGTTTTGACAAATCATGTTTTACTTATCCAGGCATCGCAGGTAAATAGTATGTATGTGGTCTTATGCAGAGGTAATTGTTATGTATGAATACAGTTATCAGAGAGAGTGTCTACATTTGTCTACATTTTGCCAACAGTTAAGTGCAAGTATTAAATAAAATGACAGTATTATAGTTTTTTTTAAAGATATGTGACATTAGAAATGGGGACTTTTACATATAAAGGCTTCACTCATTTTCACAAAAAGAAATTAAAAAATGGATAAAGGAAATAAGATAAACTGTTTGTAGTTAAGACCTCACAAATTCAAATTTAAGGCTATTTAATGAAGTTTAGGGTCTTACTGTAACATTGAATTGAAGACATTAAGGACTTGATTCAGAGCGTATTTCATATAGATGGTCTTTTTCAGCTGTGTATTATTGTGAATAATTAAACAGCTGATGATGGCATTTAAAACTTCGTGCAACCTGCATGGCTCTACCAAAAGCTTAAAAACCCTTCCCAGGAAGAGTAATAATGTCTAGAGAGGTAATGCTGAGCTTAATAAGAGCCGTTGTTCTCTTTCTCAGGTTACACACAGACAACACGATAGCTGTAACTAACCTGTGTTCTGGAGGAAGGGGTTGTGTGCTGAAGAGGAAGAGATGGAAGGAGGCGGCGGCTGTTTGGGTTTGGGTTTAGACGATACCAGGGAATCGAGATCCACAAGCGCTGCGTTGGGGCCGAGGAAAGACTCAGGAGTCTTACGAACGGGAAGTGAGGAACCAAGAGATGAAAGGTCGAAGGGCACCGGTGAGCCTGTGCTGTCACAGCCTGCTGCTGGGGACCCTCGTCGCTCTGGGTCTCCTGAGGAGGAAACGAAGGAGGAATAGAAATCAGAATATAATTTCTTTCATTATAATGAAACAGAACGTAGAACTGCTTCACCACAGATACTAGAGGAGGATGAAATGTAGGACAAGACAACTGTTGTGCGCATGTGTGTGAACCAGTACCTCAGTGTTTGTGAGTCCGTGTAGCTATAAGTGTGAATGTACCTGTGCCGTTTGTGTGTTTGGCGGTGCCACTCCAGATGTCGGAGGTGATAGGGTCAGAGGCAGGGACAGGCCCGTCCCTTGCCCAGGGGTCTACTGGCCCCCCCGAGGAGGACGTGCTGGGTGGCACTGGGGGGCCCCAGGGGTCGGCACTGGGGGGGGTCACAGCTACAGGGGAGGGGAGGAGACGCAGGGGAGGGGAGGGTTAAGACAACACCTTACAGGTACAATCCACAATAAGGAGGGAGCAGGAAGCTGGGCTGGGTTCCAACACTGGTGTTTCTCTCCTTGACCTCTGCAGTCCCACTAACTCCACAGGTGAGAGCAGACTTTCTGTAGCTGTCCACTGTGTTACTGTCACCTATTTATTATCTAAAGCTCCGTGGAGGTAAAGGAGAGATAGTAAGCAGCTAGCCCATACATTAAAAAGGCACATAAGGGTAAGAGAAGAGACAGCGCTGGTTGAGACACAGCCACAGTCAGTCCTGAGTAGAAACAAGAGGATAAAAATCCCTGGTTTAGACACAGAGGGAGAATGGGTTTAGCATGCTTGCTTTCCTCATTACAAACTGAAAGCATATGAGCATATGAGATAATCTGACAGCATGGGGACATGACAGAAAATGTAACAGGGCTGTAATGAAGACAGGAAATGGAACGGTGGAGTGAAGAGGAATAAAAGTCGAGAGGTCTTCACATCCTCTTTCACCCACAGAGCAGGACACGCTTCTGTTTTATACTCAGCGATGAGTATGTTTCCAACAAACCTCACAGAGTGAATACGTGACCAGTGTTGCAGCATCTTACCGGAGCTCCCCCAGGGGTCAACGTTGTTAACTCTGTTGGACGTCTCTCCCCAGGGGTCTGGGGGAGGGGCTATAGTGGGCGGGGCTCCCCCACCCCAGGGGTCGGAGCTTGTAGGAGATGTGGGTGACGCAACCCCCCAAGGGTCTGCGGGGGCTGTGCCCCACGGACCTGAGGCAGCAGGGGCAGGTACTGTGGGTGGAGGCGAGGGACCGGCAGAGCCCACAGTGGCGGCAGCAGGGGCGGCCCCCCAGGGGTCCACGGCACTCAGCTCCATCAGAGAGCCCTGAGAGAGAATATATTATAGATCAAAGGTGGAGTCAGTGACCCTGGAGCAAGACTGTTGATATTTTATTAAACACTTAAAACAAATCAGTGCTCCTCCAGATGCTCCGTTTTCCTGTTGTTCACGCTCTCACTGCCTTTATATCCATCTGAATATATCCATGGCCTTTCCACAGTCTCATGCTCTGTTTCTGATTGGCTGGAATAGTGTGGTGCAACTCTGTCTGAGCCGGTTTGTTTGTTTCCCATTTACAGAACCAAGGTATGAACACCAGTTTCTTTTTCAGTGCCCACTGAATAGACAGCTAGCAGACCATGAGGAGATATTTGCCTAAGAAATCTAAGACACAATCACCCCACAACGCTGAGGTTAGATGATGGTGTTGTGATAAGATTCACAAAATACAGAAGTAGTAGACGACTTGCAGACCACACAGTTGCATCAAACAGATGATGAACCAAACCAGACTGAACTTCTTACCAAAAATTCTCAGTTTCTTGTCTGTGCAATGTAATTATAACTTGACGAAACTAAAAGATTTCTATTCCTGATTTCTGCACCATGTGCACAGATGTTTAAAGTCACATACACCAATGCTGTGGTTCGAGGGCCATCTGCGTTCAACAGAGAGACAGTTTCTGCAGATATTTCAGGCCCCAGATCAAGGCTGAAATAAGCTAGCGATGCCAGTTACAACTTTTAAGAATCTGACAGCATATAATGCCAAGTACAGCTTCAGACGACAGAGTGTGAGCACACAGGTATCTTCTAGTATGATCAATGTATATGAAAATCTGAAAAATTTAAATTAATGAGCTACATCAAGTAATATGTCAACTGACAGGCCTGAAAAACAAATATAAATCCAAACATAGTGGCTGTAAACATCTGGACATATCCCAAAGAAAGCCCCATTTGGACAAGTTTCACATATGGAAAAATGGTATTGCATTAGCGACTAAAAAAATCGGCATGATTTTGATCTACTTTGCATCAATGATGTCAGTAATATGTATGAACTGTGCACCCCTACATTAGTTATGAAAGCATCTGGTTTATTCAGCTGAGCATGCTATCGTCTTCTTAATGATTTAAACTCAAGTATGTGACTGATTTAATGTGAGAGGCTTTAATAACCACCAACAAAATGTTCGAGTTCATATGTACAGTAAATTGTAAAAACACAGACACACAGCTAAAGAAAGTAACAACAGAAGAGTGAGAGATGTACAGTTTCACATACCTCCTCAGGCTTGGTCTTCTCCCTCTTGCTCTCCTCGATGGCCATCTGCAGTCTCAGGTCGTCGCCTCTGCGCAGTCGCTCTTCCTGCCAATCACACACACTGTGATGTCAGCAACCTAAGACACACACTTTCAGACAGCACACCACACGTATGGATTCAGGATTGGTTTACAATTCCACAATAAAAGTCTGAATCGGTGGGATTGGAAAATGAACCTGACCTTTAATCATCGACAGAACATTAACGCAAATCAACCAATTCTACATTACGGTATTTCAACTAATAACCAATCAGACGAATGCTTGTTTCACACAGAAAAAAAAAGCTCATTCACAACTGTTGACACAACACTACCCAAGAGAATACTGAGAATTGTAGTGCTGCTGTGGCAAGCAGGTTTAGACACAGATAGGATGTGAAAAACAGAATACTGAGGTTTGAACGCAGTTTCAACCAAGAGCAGCACTTAATGGGCGGGGGCAGTTGTGAAAGCAGCTGTGGTTAATTTGCTTGCTGACATGCTGTCATTGTGAATAATCCACAGAAACTGTTGGCTGGTTTTAATCTGTCTCTGCTGCTCCTGGTTCACTTGCTCACGATGCTGTGCATTAGAGATAGTTTTTCAGCTAAGCACAGTGGAGCCACTTTATCATCCAGCCTACCAGGAGCACAAAAGGTTACGATAAAAAAAAAAATGGAGTGGAAATGAAGCAGGCTTTACATAACCAATATTGAATAAAAATGCCTTAATCACACCTAATACAGATCTTGCAGATCAGTCCAGGACATCCCTACCTAATGCCACCTTTTGTCCTACGTCTTTATAAGGAGGATTGATTATCACACAGCAGAACACTGACTAATCCACAAGGAAACAGGCCGTGTCTGCTGCAGAACTGAACAAGTTTCATGCATGATGCCACTAAGCAATAACAACAACAGCATTATCCCCCTTAAGACCCTGCATTAATTTATAAACTTAACCAGTCAAGTGGTAAAGCAGGTTCAGGACTCTAACCACTTGAATACAACAAGCAAACACATTTTGCACTCAGTGAACACAGAACAAGGAGGTTACAACAGCAGGAGACAGGTGTAACAGGTCAGGAAAAGAGTGCATCTCAAATAAAGGCTACAGGTCAAAGCATGCCATCAGAGAGGGCGACAGGGAGGAAAGAACAATCAACACTTACAAACCATTCAGTGTTAAATTTAGTCAGTTATGATGAATATTTGCCAATGCCATGCAAATTCAACAAATCAAATTAGAGTTAATTCTTCAGGGGCTCACTTTGGACAAAGATTTGAAAAGCATCTACACTTTTTTATGAGTGCAAGCACTGTGAAAAAATGTGACACTGCACAGCAAACTAAATTATCTCAACCAAATTACTGCAGTCTGATGCAAATTTGCATCTTGAGGAAAATGACACATGACAAATATGAGCAAAAATTAATTTTTCCTGATTGATCAATACACGATGTGTGTTTGAGAGATTCCAATTGACAGAAAGACAGATAGTTGGTGACTGGCTGGCCAGTCAGCTGGGCTCACTCTCTGCCCCTGACCTTTTGTTGCATCTCTTTGCTGAGTGTGATTGCATAGCGAAGCTCTGCGTCCTCCAGAGGGTCCTTGCTAGTCTGGGGGAGGTCAGGTGTTACATGGTGAGAGCAAAGCTAGGTGTATGTCGTGAAAATTATCAGTAATATGCCTCTGTGTACACAACTGCTGCAACAGACTGTACAAACTGCAAACTTAGCTGTAGTTAGTTATAGTCATGCTTTAATCCTTATCTTAGCAGTAATGCAGCTGTCCCTGCCTTGAATATGCTGCTTTGTGTTACCTGCTCTGCCTCTTCTTTACTCATGGCCAAAGCCAGCTGGAGCTGTAGATCTTCCTCTCCAGAGCTCTGTGGCCACGCCTGCTCAGGGTCTGCCCCTCCAGAGTGGGAGCCCACTGACAGGCTGCCCCCCAGGCTGGGCGCTGAGGGAGCTGAGGAGGCTGCAGCAAAACAAATAAGCATATGCATGGATGAGAGCTCGACTCAGGTTATTAACTTCTCAGAGAAGCTCAGATCTTCTCTCAAAGTGTATCACTGTATCTCTTAGCACTGGCTCAACCCTTTATTATGTCTGTTTTAAGGGCAAATCTCACCACTGGAGGTCTGTGCCATCTTCTCTTTGGTTTTGAGGGCGTGGATCCTCTCCTCTCTTAGTCTCTCTTCATCTTTCAGCAGCGTCACAAGCTGTTTGGCTTTCTCTCGCACATTCACCCCCTGGAAAAACACAGGTGTAAGCACACAATTACATGCTGCAGATTAGTGTTCCCTTTTTTAAATGTTATATTATATAAACACACATACATTTAATTACTAAAGCTGTGACTCATTAACTTACCACAGTTTCAGTTATCAACAACCCATAAAAACCTTTTATGGCCGGCTCTGTAAGTTTGCACAAGAGGTCGGAAACTTATTGTAAAATGTCCTTGAATGACACACGGCGGCGTGTTTGACTGCCTTTGACTTTGTGCATTCCACAGAGGTGGACCTTACTCGCAAATCACTCTAACTTTCTATGCAGCTTTGTGAGTGTGGGCGTATTTGTGTACCTGGTCTTTGCCGTCCCTGTCTATGTACTGAAAATCCTTGAGGGTCTGGACTGCGTATATGTTCTCTCGGCACTGTTGGGCAACACGTTCTGAACCGGTCTTGATCAGGTACTCCATAAGAGTCATAGCCTGGAAAATACAAATCACAAACAATGATCAAATGTAAAAGAAAGCCTGGATAGTGAGATAGCAGAAATGCAGATATCAAGGCAGTTAGAAAGCTACAATTAGAGCATTTACAGCATTCACACACACAAAAATACATAGGTATGTAGTGAAAGAGTGGGAATCACTAAATAACTCATAATGTGAAAACTTTTACCACAAAAATCAGGAAAAATACAGCTAACAGCACTATATAGAATAGAAATTTCACTCTAAAATACTATTAAAAAAAAGATAAAAACTAAATTAAATTAAGTGGACTGCACAGTAAATAGGGTGCAATTTAAGACGCATCCCGTTGCTAGAGTAATGTACATTACACATACATTGCACTGCAACACTGCAAACACAATATTGAAATATTGGTATGTACTGTGATCACCACAATAATATTCCCAACCATAGGTGCAGTGCTGCTGAAGCGCACCAGAACGCCGCTATGCCACTTTTTCTCTCCTCAAAGTATAGAAATATTTACAGTTTCAATTTTCCAGTTGAAATTAATTACAATTAATAAGTGCCTGAAGATCCAATTATCAAATAAAATAAATAAATAGAATGGTCAAAGTTGTCAAATGTACAATTAGGGTGTGTTGACTGATTCATGACAACGTCAGCTCGTGCACTGAGTAACATGCAAGAAAACATTCCACCTTAAAAGTTGCCAGGAGCCGCCGGCAGCTCTGGAGCAGCAGTGAATTCAATTATTTTTTCTCAGTCTATAGGTAACTGACTGTATATGATATATGCATCACTCTTCCAACGGTTTCTTCATTAATGAAGCATTTGCAAAGAAGCATTACAAAGCCAGTCTGTTAAACTTGGCCAGCTTATGCTCCAATGCCTGCAGGGAAGCTACGTTTAACGAGCCTGACCTCTGCCTGCACTGCAACTTTTCCTGAGAACGGATGTTATGAATGCGGCTTCATGTGCACCGCACAAGTATGTAAATGAATCATTCAAAACACAAACTACTTGTGTTATTTGGCCTGTACTGTATTGGTTAATGCTACGCTAATTACAACCGACTACATTCACAGTAGAGCCTTATGCTCTAATGTTTGGCTGACTACTGTGTAATAATCACAACATGATGAAACCATTACTAAAGTCTGTCTAACATTTGATCATGTGGTCAGTTGTAGTTGACCGCTGTAGACTCTGTAAACTTTCCAGGAACAGCAGTTACATAATTTTCAAAAGAGCCACAACTTAACCACATCTGTGCACAAATACACGTGTGTCAAAGGTGCATTCCAGTACTTAAAGAACTAGCACTACACCCCTGGCTTTAACACACACAAACACACCCACATACACAAACCTTGTACACATGTCTCCAGTTCTTGCCATGGTCATTGAGGCGCTTCCACACCATGCTCATGATTTCCGAGAAGGCCACAACATTGTAGGTCAGGTCAGCAATCTCTGACATCAAAGAGCTGCTGGGGCCCCATGGGTCATTGGATGTCGCCTCTCTAACCTGCACAACAGCACAGCAAGTGACAAAGTGAAATTATCCTCCATCCAAGACTGTCCGTGGTAAGAAAAATTTGGGGCAATTTAATGGTCCACAGTGTTCTGAGTAGCAATGCAAACTCAATTACAACACAAGGAAGACAGGGAAAAACTAATGAACGGATAATATGATTAGATTATGTCGTATCATGTATAACCAGGGGAAAGAATGAGGAGATTGCTTCAAAGAAATATTAGATTATCAGCAGCTACGTTATGTCAGATGTGCTGCAGAGATACACGGGCGACATTTAAGCCGCGGACATATGGGGGATGTGGGTGTGAGAGGACAGCAGAAGAAGCCAGATAAGCAGAAGGACACACAACCTTGATTTCAGCCTCTGAATAGTTGTGGACGATGTTCTTTACTTGTCGCCGTAGCGATGAGGTCGACATGGCAACGGTCTGGCCGTCGAGTTCTGTTGCAATCTGAACAGCAGACGGAGAAGAAGGGTTGTAGAATAAAGTTAATACAAAACAAACAGCGACAGGGCAAAGAACATTATTTAAAATGAAATGTAAGACAAAAATACTTCATTAAAAGAGTTATTACTGATAAAAAAAAAAAAAAAAAGAGTGCACGAAGATGAAGAGTTAAACGGACTGGAGCAGATGTATGCAAGCACAAGAGTCTGGATGAAAGAGTGAGGGACCTTGAGAGGAACAATCGGAATGTGAAAGATGGTGTCTATACCAGAGATCATTCTGAAATCACGTGACTACTGGCATCAACAGAGGAAGAGAAACAGCGTCATGCACACCTGTTACACAAGAATGATGCAGAATAAGGGTCTCTCCTCTTGGTATCTTTTTCGTGTGTTCTGGCTCGTGAGCCACTCATTCACGGAGTGCTATGTCTCAGTTTGTCTGTTTCTTCCCGTGGCAACATTGGGTCCCAAAACCTCGAGCGTGGGGAGATGAAAACTACAGAGCAAGATTGAGATTAACGTTAAAAAATAACCCATAGTCACTGAAAGATTACTACTAAATCACAACAAAGAAATAAGGACAAGTTAAAACTTTATGCTGGGTTACAAAGCAGATATTCAGCAACAAATCACAGGACTTGCTGCTGATCCACACATGGCTAATATTTAGATTTAACATAATAGTTAAAGACTTCATCTTACTTATAAAAGTCGGGTCTTGAAGTCCTTTTTATTCTCTTAACAATAGCAGATAGTATAAAGAGACTATTGCTGAGCCACTAACACACAGAATGGTAAAAAAAAAAACAAAACGTGTTGTTCCTCGTACTCGTAAAATCAGTTGTCAAATCTAAATAGTAGCATTAGGTATAAGTCACATTATCTGAGTTGAAAGGAGCTGCACGTGTTAGGAGTAACACATGTGGTTCACATGTTCAAGTACACATTTCAAACTTGTGATTCATTCATGGTTCAGTCAATAATTACTTTCACGTTTGAAAATCATTCAGGCAACCTCTATCTTTCCATCAGGGTCAAGCTATGCAACAGCAGCATTAAATAAATATTGGATTTCTGCACAGAAACTGAATTTTGAACTCTGCGGCCTGCTACACAACAACATGTGTCCATTTAATTTCATGTAATAATATTTCTTATCATCAGATTGATAACACCATGAGCTGTTATCTTAATCTCATTACCAGGCAGTAACATCAAGTGGAATAAGAGTTTACAGGAATGGAAAGACAGACACCATATAAGAGCGTAGAAAGACGTGTAAAACTAATGACTTTTTAATTTAAGAGATGAGCCAAGAGTACGCAAATCTGAACTTGATAAGACACTATGTGCAGGGGCATCTCAGAACATACAGCTGTCAAGCCTCGAAGTGAAACACAGTGTTTTACTCCTGTCAGCTATTAACAAGAGGTGAAGTGTAGGGTGAGCAAGTTATCAGCACAAACTGGATGACTGACAAGCGGAGACACTGTCTGTTGAAATAAGTGGTTGTTTCTGTTGTGCCACACTGGTAGCTGGGTCTGCGTTTGACAGCAGCATCACAGACCCATCCATTTTGCTGCTGCTGGTGGTGTAATGGCATGCGGAGAATGATTTCGTGGCACAATATCGGATCCCTCGGTACCTACTGAACATTGTTTGTATTTGATTGCTTACACAGCAGGCTGAAACACTGTTGCTGACCAGATGTATCCTTTCACCGCCACTATCTGCATTTTCTCACCAAATACACGTCATCTCAGCCCGTTACAAAACAACATGACAAACAAAAAGCTTTCTGAAAGTGGTTTTAGAAGTACCTAACTCACCTCCAGACATCACTTTGTTGTCAGTCCATTTAAAAGTTCTCGATGAAAGTTTAAGAGCAAGCCTTAACCCTAACCTTTCCCGTACAATAATAAAAGACACCCAGTCATTATCCAGTTATTCGTCTGCCTCTTCATAAGGCTGTGCTATAATTATGTTATTGCTTGAGTTTGGACATGTTCTTCTCTTTAGATGCACTTAATGGAAAGAGAAGAAGTTTGAGCAAGCTCAGCAAAGGGCATTTAAGATCATCTTCAAACGCAGTGTTTGGCCACTCCCTCAGCTGCAATCTCTTAAAGACTAAAGGGAGGAAGACACTTTTTTTGCGCCAAAGAAGATGACAAATTCATCCCACCCACTGCATGAATATTACCTCTGACCAGGCAAATGAGCACTGAAACGAGAAACAGTGCTGCTCCCTCCATTCTCGCAGACCTTTCTGCAGACTGCACTCAGACTCAATGGTGACAGGGAGGTACACAGACTCACCTGGGTTTACTGTTTTTTTTGTTTGTTTGTTATAAGCAGTTTGTTATAAGCAATGTAAAGAATACTGGCACGCTCCATGCCTGTGGACTGTTTCCCACACTCACAGTTAAATAAACTGGTTTATTAACAAGAGTAACACATTTTAGCAGTTATATGAATTCAAACATGACTTTTTGTTCAGGTTTTCTTTGGCAAACCAGTGACATGACAGATATGCTCTTCCAAAACACCACTTTTTAAAGTGTTCGTATAGGCCTGACACAAATGTATGTCAGTGTTTAGATTTGTAGGTCAGACAAATACGAGACCATGTTACATAAAGGTACATAAGGCAACTATTGCAAAAGCCAGCTCAGGGACTCCTGAAGCTTTGTACCAAAGTTCAGACACGCTAACTGATCTGTGATAAGGGACATAACATGCCCTTGGTATCTCTGGTTGTCATACATTTCTCCACAATCTATACCACTTTGAGAAAATGTAATTTACTACATTTAATTTCTGCTGTTCTGAAGCATTGAGGGACAGAAAACATAATCACTTTATGGTCTACTATGCCGTACTTATCTCAACACACAGCTAGCCATGCAAAGCTAAACACTGAATGTTAACGACCTGTTGTAGATAAGTGATTGAGGACCAAAAAATCCCAGTTACACCTATGTTATAAATGTAACGTAAGCTTTGCATTAGCAACAGGGTGAAGAGTTGGCATTAAACCTAAGCTATTATTGCAGTGTAGAACTCACACCCTCGACACAACCTGTTGAAACTTCTCCCCTCTGAAAGGTACGACAGAACAACGTATGCCAAAACAATCAGACACTAAAACAGTTTCTTTCCGCAGGCAGTCACTATGATGAACCGGTAACATTAGTCATGCAGTGTCAATAACTTTGTGGTATTTTTATAGCTTATAGACACCGTTTTTTAACATGCAAATATCAACGTCAATATGAGTATAAGCAGGCTGTGGGCTACATACTGCCAAATCCAACTACCTCATGTATGTAAAGCAACCTGTTATAATAATAAATTTTATTCCAGCACCCTTTGCACTCCATGCCACTGCATAACTGTCTTCTATTCAAGAAGGAGAAGATGACGACTTACTTTAATAATCCCAGAGGGGAAATTTACTCACACAAACACTACCTATACACCTGCATTTAATGGAGAGATGTGTCAGATCGAGGGGGCTGCTCATGGACAGGCACCTGAGCAGTTGGGGGTTCTGTGCAGGGGTGGAAAAGAACTCTCTTGTCCACCTGCCACTGTGACTGGTGGATTCCAAAATCTACCAGCCACTCAACGGATTACTGTGTTTTTTTGGCTGGTAAGTGAAGCTAATCTGGCAGTCACATGTATACTTTACCAACATTTGGCTGGTGTGTCTGGTGCTAATTTCCAACCCTGGTTCTGTGCCTTGCTCAAAAGGACAAGAGCATGAACTGGTAACTCTTCAGCTACCAGTCCACACTCCATACAGGGTCTTGAACAGAAGACCTTCTGGTTCTCAAGTCAAGTCCCTATACTGAGCTACTGCCACCCTTAAATCTAAAAATAATATGATGTTGTAGTAGTAGTAGTAGTAATAATAATAATAATAATAATAATAATAATAGGGCAGCACAGTGGTGCAGTTGCTAACATTGCTGCCTCACAACAAAAAGGTTCCTGGTTCAAACCCTGGGTGGGGGGAGCCCTTCTGTGAGGAGTTTGCATGAGAGAAAACCCACGCTGACATCCTGTGTCAGCGTGGGTTTTCTCTCAGGTACTCCGGCTTCCTCCCACAGTCTAAAGACATTCAGGTTAATTGGTGACTCTAAATTGTTCATAGGTGTGAATGTGAGTGTAAATGGTTGTCTGTCTCTATGTGTCAGCCCTGCATTAGTCTGGCGACCTGTCCAGGGTGTACCCTGCCTCTTGCCCACAAAGTAAATTTTGTTATATATGTTATGTACTTTTTTATATATATATATATATATATATATATATTCATATCAAGTCATGGTAGTGCGATGTTTTTGTTTATCTTGTTCAGCTTTGTTGTCCTTGCTTTTAGCTGTTATGTTTGTTTCTGTGCGAGTACAAAAAACTCAAGAGTCAAATTCCTAGTATGTGTTAGGGGTAGGCAATATGAAGAAAATCAAAAATCTATATATTTTGAACAAACACCTTGATGTCCATATTGTGAATATACTGTAGGTTTGCCTGATGTTGCTTTAACAAAACATTTACACAATAAGATTTTTGATAAGTAATGGTCTGTAATGTGGATATAAAGACTAAGTGAGTAAAGGCAAATAACAGTAAAGCTACAACAGTCTGGGAAGCTCAGTAAAGTATATCACTTTACTGTAATGCAGTCTTTAAAACCAGGAGAAGACAAGACAGTATCTAGTCTAATATCACACTATCAATCTAATATTGATATCCTGCCCAGCCCTATTATATTTACACATTTACTTTGCCTATAAAAGCTGATACCAGATTTAACGTATTCCTTCTATCAACTGCATGCAGTTAACGTTGCACACCACAACGAAGAAGTTACCCACACCCTGTTAGCTGGCACACAGATAACGTTAACGAACCGCTGCCCATCCAAATGCAGCTTTCCCTGTCACACCTACCAAGTTAGCTAGCTAACGCTGTGTCAACTGACGTTATGCTAGCTAACCAGCAACTGTTAACTTACGCTGGGTGTTTGACACAGCGCAGAGTCTAGACTCAGAGTTAATGGTTACCCTCACATTAACGTTATACAACAGTGTTACCAGGTGCATCGTCAAACCAGCATATGTGTGCCACATAGACTGTGTGCGAAAGACAAGTTTGCGAGCAACTACTACAGCTAATTAGCCAACAAACGCTAGCTGTCACCTAGCACTGTTAGCTTACATTAGCCACTTAGCAGGCAAACTCTCCCATTCTCACCTAAGCTAGTCGAAACAGTTGGCTAGCACTTTGACACCAGGGTTTGGGTAAAGTCTGGGTAAAGTATAAACAGGGGTACAGAAAGGTGTAGCTAGGCATGAATTAGCAGGCAAAGTAACGTCAAATTAAAGGTGGTGTTCTGTCTCAACACTGAAACAAACCAGTCCAGACACGGACGTTAAGGTTACCTGTCAGTTTGACTGATAAAAGAAATCACTTGCTGCTCTGTTGCTGCTGCTGCTAGGAAAGATTAGCCTGCTAGCAAGGTAGCAGTTAGCTAGCTAGCTCCTGCCAGTTAGTTCGCAACAGGACTGCTGGACTGTACAGGCTTTAACAAGGACACGTCCTGCTTCAGGACAGTGTTGAACCCACGAGTTTAAACCACAAGCCAAAAATGTCAAGAAATAAAGACAACACAGCACAGTAAAAATTGAAATCAAGTGTGTACTGACCCTGTTGTAGCTTGAATGTACGAGGAGATGGCCGAATTTCCGCTTCCGTTCTCGACTACAGGAAAGACCGCACCCCCTGTAGCTTTGTTTTCCTGGGATGGTAGTAGAAGACTCATGAATTATTAATTGACTTTTTAACAGCCTGAATTAAAGTCCCAAATGAGCAAAACAAAGTGAAACGACGTTTTGTTATTGTTTAAGCCCTTCAAAAGGAGACAGGAACCTGACTTTTAATTGATTGTCTGGCCTAATTTCCTTTTTATTCAAATACCACCCACGCACTGTGGAGGGGAAAGAAATCACATCCTCTTTCATCAACATGTGAAGCTATTTCCTTTTTTGTAGACCGAACATTTTAAACAGCATGTATACTTACATACAGGCCCATCAGATGTAAAGTAAAGCATTGATTGGGCTCATACAGCCGCGTGGAAAGCAGGGAGGACAGTTATACAGAGGGTGATCAACAGATAACTTAGAGCCTACTTTATTCTTTAAACCAAAACTGAAACTAGGGTGAAGTCAGGTAGTCTAAATGGGGACAGTCTATGGTAGATTACCAAGAAAACCCCCTAAAATTCTGAAGACTACAAGTGTTACCATTACACTTCTTATGTATCTCTGCTACATCTCTATAAAAAATGTGTTGCCAAGCAAAATACTTAAGAAACTTTCAGTCATGGACCCAAGTTCAGGTCATGTTCAGGTAAAATGGGACAGCTTGTACCCTGAAGTGAAATGGGACAGTCATGTTTGTGCTTTAAATAGTTAAATCCATTCATCAATTCAGTCAGTAATTCATTAACTAATTAATGCAACCTATATTCATTAAAAAAGATCATCCAACTGTTCTGCCATACCTTGCCTGTTCTTTTACTACCCATCTGTACAGGTGTGTGTGCTTGTGTGTGCAACAATGATTTTTTATTTTTATTCTATTTAACCTTTATTTAACCAGAAAGTCCCACTGAGATTGTAAATCCCTTGTACAAGAGAGACCTGGCCAAGACAGCAGCCAATCAGAACACATTTAAAATGCAACAAATACAACATATAATACAAAAATCCACAATAAAACAACAACTATTCAAACATAGTGACCTCTCAAGAAAAAACAAGCACATGTCTCTATCACCACATTCTTTATGATGCCCTTAAATTCATGGATGGATGTAAGTGTTTCTAATTTAGATCTTTTTGGAGATTGTTCCATGTTCAAGGTGCATAGTTGTCTGTTAAAACCAAGGGTACATTGAAAACCAATGGTACCACTGCAGGTGTCTGCACATGGTCATGTTTTTAATCAACAAAAAAAAAAATACTAAAAAAGTCTGTAATATTACAGGGTGGTGCACAATAGCATAGGTCATGATTGTATGGTACCTTGTAGCCTAAAATGTGCTGGTTTCACTTGAGAAAAACATCCAATTTTAGCTTCATTCTTTTGTCCCATTTTACCTAGGCGCATGACATACTCACTCAAAACCATTTCCCATGAAAAGTAAAGTGTATTGTGAAATTATTTTGATTATAAGTCAAACATCCTACAGCCATTTTTGTTAAGGGCCTCCCCTGATTGTTTTAGCTGCAGCTCTCTTATTTCAAAGCAGAACAGAGAATCAACATGCCACATGGTGTCCCTGCAAGTGCCCACACTATTTCTCTCAGACCAAAATATATCTATATCTATATATATATCTATATCTATCTATCTATCTATCTATCTATCTATATATATATATATATATATATGTAAAACATTGTCCCATTTTACCTGATACCCCAAACTACCCAACTTCACCCTGTTTGCACTGCACTGTAATTTTCATTAATCAAGTATTTTTATTGATTTTAATTGTACTGCAACTTTATTAAACTTCATTTTAAATCAGTTAAATAATCTTGTTATCTTTGCTCCTCTTTTAACGGGGATTTTTTAAATTGTAAATCATTTAGAATTAATTTTACCTTTTATATCTTTTTTATGTTTTATTTTTTATTGCTCGTTAAGCACTTTGAATCGCTCTGGTGTATGAAATGTGCTATACAAATAAAGCTACCTTGCCTATTTGTGTCTTAATGAATTCTTTATTGACTACAAATTGTAATTATATTAACAGTCAACAAACTGGCCTTTCCCAATTTCTGGTTTAAAGGACATAACCCAGTGCATGTGGTTCATTATGACGTAGCTGTTTTACCTAAACTCTGTGGGGATATTATCACCATCATTCTCACCACCAATACATTCATGACCAATGTGAAAATATGTGCAGGTCATATGAATGCTGTCATATGTAGTTTATGCTTTAAAGGAATGCTTCACCCACAAAATGACCATGTGTAAATCAGTAAGTCGTGCCATGTAACCTTGAATTTGTGAAGAAAACTTTTCTTACATGCCTCCACAGAAGAAGGCGAACATATTAATTTATGGATTGATTGTGGACCATGTTTAACAACAGCAAACTGTATCAAGACATCACTTCATGAACTCTCACACGACTTGTGCTGATAATTCAAGTCTCTTTTATCCAGTCGTATTCTGCGTACTTTCCAAACCCATGCACTTTTGCAAGAACTCATGATATGCTCTCTTTCAAGCCAATTTTTTTTTTTTTTGTGAAATTGTTTTTTGGGAAGTATTCAGCATACAACTAAATAAATAAGGCTTGGATAATACTGCTCAAGTTTCTGAGTTTCTAAATGGATTTTTTGATATAGTTTGCTGTTCTTGAACATGGTCCCAAATCAATCAGTAAATCAATATGTTCACCATTTTCCATGGAGGCATGCAAGAAAAACTAGAACAAGTTTTCTTCACAAGTTCAAGGCAAGGTTTTGTGGGTAAAGTATTCCTTTAGTTGTCCTTAGAAAGTAAGAGTGATCAGCTATATCAGATCAGATTTAAAGTCATCCTCACCCACACAGAGCTTCTCTTATTCATGTCTGCAATTCAAGCAGAGGAGCTGGAAGTTACGTAATCTGAATCAGTTTTCTTTTTGCACAAATAGTCCTAAACACATTACATTTACTTCCCTAGACTCTCCTTATGACTGCTTATCAAACAAAAGTCTCCTTGTTGGAGCCTCAGTGGGGAGACACATGAGCCGGCTGCTGATTGATTCTCCTCAGTGGTTTGAAACTATAATCTGCAACAGGCCACATCATGTCGAGAGCAGCATGTACTTCACCTCTAATTTCAAGCTTACAGCACCTTAATCAAGACTGACCTAGAAATGCAAAATCCCTCCCTGAGCTTCATTAATAAGTCATGTAATGTAATGCACAATACTGTGTGTGGTTTATCCACAGTGATGTAATGGCACACTTTGTCCACACAGAGGCATCATTGAACTAACTGTGGCATCAAGTGATACCAGAGCAGCTCACCTCAGAGCCGCCTGTCACTGGATCCATAAATATTACATGTTAAGCCTGATAGATCAGAACAACACAGGAACAGCTGGGGTGCATGTGTGGTACAAGTCCCCCTTTTATCTTCCATCTCTTTATCCTTTTATCTTCACCTTCTCTCCAGGGAGGAGGGGACTGAAAGAAATACTGCAGCATGACTCAAGCAAACTGTACAACTGTGATGCGCTGTCAAACTGCTTTGGAAACAGTAATCTCATGAAGACAAACAAATGCGGGCGATTAGGCCAAGCATAAAAGCTATTTCGACACGTGTTGTTCCACTGTTATGTCACAGAGAAACTTTATACAGCGTTGCCTTTATGCTCACTGGCCCTGCTGTGTTAGAACAGAGTTTGTCATTCATTTAAGAGCACAACATTGATGTTTTGCTGTGTATGTATGAAATCTAAAACTCAGAGTAAATCAATACATGTCTGTTATCAGTTTGTGAATGGAAGAGACATTTATTAGTTTGCCCTTAACTCTGATGCACATATCAGCAAAACAGAATGATTTTCAAATGATTGAATGGATGAGTAGACCCTCAGGCAACAAGAACATGCAAAACAAAAACAAAGAGACACAAAACAACCACAAGGAGACATAAAATGACACAAAACAGCCAAAACACAGGGACAATCACCTCAGAGAGATACAAAATTACCTCAGCAAGACACAAAGTTACCTCAAAGACACCCAAATGGCTACAAAAAGACACTAAGCAACCACAAAGATGCAAAAAATGACCCCACAGTGATGCAAAACAACCAAAAACATCATATAATTACTCCACCAAGACACCACCTTACCTCAGAAGGATGCAAAATGACCTAAAAGAGACCCAAAAGACTACAGAGACACAAAACAACCACGTGGAGACATAAAACAACCAAAAGGAGACACAAAATGACCACAAAGAGACATAAAACAACTACAAAGACACACAAAATGACCACACAGTGATGCATAACAACCAAAAACATCATAAAGTTACTCCACAGAGACACAACCTTACCTCAGAAAGACACAAAATGACCTAAAGGAGACCCAAAAGACTACAAAAAGACACAAAACAACCAAAAGAAGACACAAAATGACCACAAAGAGACATAAAACAACTACAAAGAGACACAAAACAACCAAAAGGAGACACAAATTTGATGTTTTGTAGTGTAATATCAAATCTGAAACTCAAAATAAATCAAGACATGTCTGTTATCAGTTTGTGGATGGAAGAGACATTTATTGGCTTGCCCTAAATCTTGATGCACATATTAAATACACAGTAATTCCCAGATGAACAAGTGGAAGAGTAGACCCTCTTCAGACAAATCTAAGTCAGAAGTCAAATCCTGTCAAGGAGATGCTCATTGATCTCTGTGCTTCTGCATGTGCAGTTTCAGCCCCTGAGCTCTGAGCTCATCACATTGGTAACTGTCACTTTACATTATATTGCCACTTTACTTTTCTTAAACTGAACTGTTCACATATCCTCGTGAGACCCCAGCTTTTGTTTAGTATGCATTTTTAATTTCTCTTAGTTATGTGGGATGAAAAGGACCCAGATAAATGTAAAAACAATAACACACTGTCTTTGAACAGAAACAAAAATAAATAAATAAATAATAAAGAATAATGTCCTGAAATGAGGATATTGAGTTTAATTTTAATAGTCACAAGTGTGTGATAAAATATAAAATTGTTTATTTCAATGCCTGAACATGGTTGTGCAAAAACTAAATTACAAATAACGCAACACATCCAAAAGCCTTGTGATTCATTTTCATTATTATCCTCAAATGAGACAATAATAAAGTTCCAACGTCCTAAAACGATTACTTCCTGATTAACAGTGTACTGTTGCTTGTTACTGTTGCTATTAAACTACAAACATTAAGCATAAAATAACAAGTTTCAGCCATAAAATCGGATCAGGTTTTGGACCTTGTCCACTTTTGTGTCAGGATTGGCTGCAGGCTGACTTGGCAGAGATGGCTCCCATCTTGTTTTTATAGATTAGTGTATTGTGCTCTTACTTAAGGCAGCATATCGATGCCACGCCAGGAAAAAAAAATAACTTTTCATGTTATTACCCGATGCTGATCTTTTTTTTTTCTCAGCTTAGCATCAATATGCTGCCGTACTTATTACCACTATGGCCCAAAAAAAGTTTTGACAAATGAGGACAACAGGTCTAAGTTAAGCAGAATGAAGTATAAGAGGCAGGAAACCCTATGTTCATATATGAGGACGCAGGGTCTCAGGAGGAGATATACATACTGTAAAATGTCTATGGGACAGGCCTTTAATTCCTTTTACACAAACTGTTGCTCAGCAAAGATCAGGAAATAAACTGTTTCAAACTGTTTATTTAAACCTGTATGAATGTTACTTGTATAAAAATTAGGCTTCAGATAACATATCGATCATGAATCATTAATTTGATCTAGCTCTGACAGACAGTATATCAGACCGACACAACACCACTTTATCCTGTTAAAACAATCCTCACAACTTGGATTCATTTTTATGAAAAGCCATTTTGGTTCTTTTGATCTGAGGACCCTTACAGACTAAAGGAATATGAATAACTTACAAGGTAATCGAAGAATAATTAATTTGAGGTAGCCAAACATCAGAAGAACTGCTATAAAAAAATGAATAGCTGGCAACCAGACCAGGCGTCTAATTGACACAGGTGTTTATTTACCAAAATGTGAAGCCACACTGGCCTATTAAAAGGGACTAGGCTATTAATTGGTATTTATTTACAGCCTTGTTATGCATATACATTTTACCACAACCCATTCCTCTATGTGTGCATCTACTGATTTATATCAATCATTTTATATTTTATTTATGTTGTATTTTATCCTTTTTTTTTTTACCTTGCACCCCTTTATATCCTTGTCTCCTGATTCTCTTTTTGTTTCTACTTGTGTGATTTTATTATTATTATTATAATAATTATACATATTTAATTGCATTGTTGGAGGGAGTCTGTGGCCCAAGTTTTTAATGGCAATGACATTGTAATTGATGTTCATTTGACATGAATAACTTGAAGCTTTCGAGCTTTGGACTTTATTATCTTCAATCTAAAACAACAGCCACCACATGATGTTCCCTGTCTCTCATAAGTGTGCTTTTTTGTCATATAAGTCATGTTATCTTCAGGATGAATGAAAGATTTTCTTGCTTTATCCTGAATCTTAAATTATTCCACTTCATATTGTCATGTGTTGGAGGTGTTATGAAAGGCACAAGAAGAAAAACACTAGAATATAGTTATCGAAGCCAATTTCCATAGTTGGAACCTGCAAGATGTCCATAATTTCCAAAGTGTTGATGTTGTGAAGTGCTTCTACCTCTTTTGGAATCTGTTATTTCTTTCATTGCAGCACTCTTACAACACGTACCAGCAAAATGAAGCATTAGGTGATCTGTACAGCTATAGCACTAATATATTTAGTTAATGACAAACAGATGTGATTTTGTGGAATTAAATATTTTGTCAATTTATGTCTTGTTTCTTTTTTAAATGAGAAAAAAGATAAGCTAAAAAATCTTGCAGTCTTCTGTCAGTTAATATATCATGTTTGTTATATCATGGCTGTTGTACAGTATACTCTCGCTATATATACACAAGTACAAGAGTCCAGGAGTTGAAATGAAGACCATCTCATCTGCAGTGTAAGCATAAACAAGTTCCTTTTTTAGCAGTCAAAAGCACTCAAATACATGGAAGTGAAATCAAATAGCAAATGCGCACATTGTGTAACTTGCCAGTAGCTGTCAGCAAAGTTGTCCAGAGTGTGTGCTCTTGTGCATGTACGCAAGCCCCTCCATGACGCCATGTTCGTATGACTGTGCGCAGTGTCTACACTTTGCATGTGTCTGTTTTACATCCAGCGTTTGTGAATGAAAGTGACACTCTCTTGGCATCAGCGGGGTGAAAGCGATCAAAGTTGTGTGTTGGCTGTGGAGAGGTTGTCACAGCAGGGGCCAGAGGACCCTATGGTGTGAGCACAAACATGGAAGTACATGTTGGTAATAGCAGCCCACATGACCACGGCAGTGCTAGAAACCTGAGCAGCGATCAGCTGTTGTGATAGCAGCCAGTGTTTGTGTTACATAACGAGCAACCATTGAGCCAGTGGCAATAATAGTCCTGTAGTATGTTGTACCAAGGGAAATCTATCTGAGTAGACAGAAAGAGGAGGAGGGTGTCGAGGCCATAGGAGCTGAGGAAGAGGCCTGAGGTGCAGCTATAGGAAACAGAGTTGGCATGTAGACAGCAAAGTACAGAGCGAAGGTGTTTTGCAAGGCGAGGTTTCAGCTGTTAGCTATGTCAGGGCTGTGATGATTGGCCATAATGTGCATATGGAAAGAGGTGAAGCAAGATGAGTTCATGACATGAGAGTGAAGGTTGAGGGAACAAAGTTTGTCTGACAATGAGAAAAAAATAAAAGATTTAAATCTTAAAGATGTTCTTTACTCTAGACTCCAGAGGTGTGAGGATGTCACGGTAAAATTAAATGGATTTAGTCAGCGGCAGATCTTCCTATACGGAGGGGTGCCCCAAATTCCACCGCCAACCCCCCAAACATAGGGGACATGGTGGAGTTGAGTGTGTGAGGAAGACAAAATTTGCAAATACTATATTCTTTTATTGTTTGTCATGGATGGATTACTGAATGGACCTACCCAGCTTCGACTCAGGGGACCAAAGTGTCAGGGGCCCCCCTGGCCTTCACTTGCAAAATGTCACTCAAATTAATACAGTACATACTGACCAGGAAGAGACTCAAAATAACCACAAAGAGACACAAAACACCCTCAAGGTGACACATACTGTAATGTCTACAAAAAGACCACAAAGACATGCAAAAGAACTGCAGAGAAATACGAAATAACTACAAAAACAGGCAAAACAAACACAAAGAGACACAAAATGACTACCAGACAACACAAAATTACCTTAATAAGACAAGTTATCTTAAACAGACCCAAACTACTACAAAAAGACACAAAACAACCGCAAAAGGACACAAAATTACCAAACTACCATAAAGAAAAACTAAATAACCACAAGGAGACACAAAATGACTACAGAGTGATACAAAACAACCAAAAAAATGACATGAAAAGATACAAAATGACCTAAAAGAGCCCCAAAAGGCCACAAAGAGACACAAAACAACTACAAGGAGACACAAAATTACCACAATGGGATGCTAATGAACTGCAAAGAAACTCAAAATAATTTCAAAAACAGGCAAAACAAACTCTAAGAGATGCAAAACAATTAAAAAGGACACAAAATTACCTTAAGACTCCCAAACGACTACAAAGAAACACAAAACAACCAAAAGGAGACACACAACAACCGCAGGGAGACATGAAATGACTACAGCCAAAACACACATACAGTTAACTTGTACAGACACAAAATTACCTCGATAAGACACAAAGTTACCTCAAAGAGATCCAAACGACTACAAAAAACACACAAAGCAACCACAGAGACACAAACTGACTAAAAAGGACACAAACCAGCCAAAAACTTTACCTCAAAAAACAGAAAAAGAGGCTCAAATGACTACAGGAAGACACAAAACAACCAAAAGGAGACACAAAATGACCACGAAGAGATGCAAAGGAACTGCAAAGAAACACAAAACAACTACAAAAACAGGAAAAACAACCAAAAGGACACACAAAACAATGACAAAGAGACACAAAACAACCAAAAGATGCATAACAAAGAGACATAAAACCACCATAAAGTCTCCATGTCCTGCTTCTACGTAGGAGAGGTGCTGGGGCCTTTTGCATATCTGTGCCCAGGGACTCATTGACTCATAATCCGCCCATGATGTTTGTTAATTATTATTATTGTTCATTAAGTTTTTTATTAGCATTGATTTCTCATTAGCGCTTGTCCAGGGCATTGAATGCACCAGGCCCGGCCCTGGGTTTAGTGTATTTCAAACTGTATTGTCTTTATGCCTCGTGCAGAGTTAACCGAGAACACAGTGCAAAAGGACAGTAATACTGGACAATAAAGAGGAGTGCTTAAGTGTACCCTGTAATCCCAGTAACATTCAGGGATCATGGGTACAGCTTGTTGGCCTATTCCGATCATTCCTGCATACCTGTTGATTAAACGAGGGATCTTACACAGTGGGGGGAATTCCTGACTTAGACTGGCTGAGAGGGTGAGAAAGAGCGAGAGACATGGAAAGAGGAGGATGAGGAGGAGGAGGAGGGAGGGGGTGTATTTGGATTAGCTGAAAGTGAGTGACAGCTGAGGAGAGTGGAGGCAGGAGAGCGACGGGTTAATGTAGTCAGGCTGACTGACAGATTGGAAACGGTGGGATATTAACACTGCTGTGCAGCCGGAGAGAGAGAGGGGGCACATGGGAGAGAGAGAGAGGTTTGAAATGCCTTGTAGCTGGTTCACGCGTATTTGCCAGCATAGCAGACGAGAGGCAGAGAGAGAGAGAGAGCTGGCACAAGAGTAGGAAAGAGAGGGGGAGAGTTCAGTGTGTGTGTGTGTGTGTGTGTGTGTGTGTGTCTCCTGGGGAGAAGCACAGACTTCATATCCAGGTCTCCAGTAAACATCTATGAGCCTCCTCTATAAAGCTGCTGTGCTACTGCATGGACCCTCGGAGCAAAGGCAAAAATATCAGCTTCAGTTCCTGTTGAATTATCAGTGTAGCAGAGGGCACACAGCTGAGCTCCAGCACAGAACAGTAGCTGGGTGCAGTGGCAGCAGCTTGCCAGGGAGTCTGTAGATGCTGAAAAGAGCCGAGACAAAGTGAGCAGAGATCAACCAACTGAGCAGAACATGACAGTAAGTATCACACTTTGTTCCTGTGAGGGTGAATCCAGCTGCAAAATGTTACATGCTCACTTAAATGTCAAGTTCATACTCATAAAATCATCACATCGTGCTGCAAGACAAGCAACCAAACAAAAACATGCATAAATGCAACTATTTCCTGTGTGTGCAGACTGTTGAGGGTTTTAATGATCACATTACATGTTAGTTTTTGCAGCTTTATGATGAGATGACATGCAGGAATGCCACAAATGCATTGGTGTCTGTTTATTGCAAAATCACTGCAAGGCTGCAAAGGTTTGAGAGACAATGTTGTTGAGAGGATTCTCAGCTTGTAACATCCAGCGCTTCAAATTTGTTAATGACGTTGGCTCGTGCGGAGCCCCTTTTAAAATCTCAGCCCACTCGTCGCTTTGTGCGAAGGGGCTAATAACTAATAGGGTTTGATAAATAATCACCTCAGTTCACAGGGCCGTGGCGAATATCATCAAATGTTTCAGCTGCATTTGCGATGATGAATGTAACTGAGCCGCTAAATCTCTGGGTGTTACTGTGACCTGGATAAAACTCAAAACGTAATAAATTTTACTTCCTGGCATGAGTGAAATTAGGAGCAGCTGGAGAATGTATTAACGTGCTAACCCTGACATGTTGTTAACAGCGGTGTGAATGAAACCCAACTGAGTATGAATTCAGGGATTTGGGTTTTTAAAAATGTGAAGACAAACATATGACAATCTGTCTGTTTTCCCACAATCCTTGGTCATTTAACATTCTTTGAATTTGGAAGCTGTCTCAGACGCAACGTTTCAGCAGCCTGTGAGTCTCAGTGAAAAGTTGATGTTCTGGAGCTGCACCAATCTATACGCCATTGATCTTGAAGTGGCCCATCATCGGCTCTGTTTAAAATAGAGCAGTCTTGGGAACATCTGCGCCGTGCACGTCTCTCTGACTGGCTGAAACCTGCAGTCTTATTTTTGGCTGCACATCAGATGCATTTGTTTGTCAAGCAGTAACTCATCACTGAAGTCCAGCTTTTAAGCCGCTGTCATCAAATAACTCAAAAATAAAGTCTCATATGGCACTGTTTGATCTCTTATCACCATCAGAGGATTATTGGTGATTGGAAAATGTCAGTGATCATAATCAGGCGTGTTATCGTAACACCCTGATATGTTATGTTTGCTTGCAGGGACGTAATTGAATCAAAACTAAAACCGACTGACCGCTAATCCCAGTTACGCAACAAATGGAAGGTCAGAAGTAAAAATATGTTATCTCTTTATCTTTTCTGTTAAGCTGTGTGCGGTAACTGTTCACAACTTCCCTAATTTGCCGGGGTATGTGGGGGCGGGGGGGATCTACTTCAAAGGAAGTCATCGTAGATGTGAACGATGTTGGAAGACTGAGTGACAGCGCCAAATGTTCTGATCGCTCCGATAAGACATCGTGTTGCTGACGTCCAGAGTTTGATCCCGTCAATAGGGCGATAAAGATCGCACCAGTGCAGCAGAATGTGATAACATAACACAATATGTTCCACTAATCTCTCACAGATGCATTTTGGGAAAGCGTGTGGATCGTTCTTTAAAGGAATACTTCACCCATAAAATGACCATGTGTTGATCAGTTCGTCAGGCTGTGTTGAATTAGTGAGGAAAACTTTGTTTTTCTTGCATGCCTCCGCAGAAAAGTGAACATATTGATTTATTGATTGATTGGTAATCATGTTAACAACAATAAAACCAGTGGTGGATGATGCACCTCAAAGCCACACTTCCACCAGAAAGAGACTTTGGTAGAGGTTAAAGTCACCTATTAGAATATTACTCGAGTTAAAGTCTTAGTGATATTTACTGTAATTTTATGATATCAAATGTTAATAGTAAATGGACTGCACTTGTGAAGCGTCTTTCTCGTCATCCGACCATTCAGAGCACTTTTACACTACATCACATTCACCCATTCACGCACTGGTGGCTGAGGCTACCATACATGGTGCCACCTGCTACTCGGTAACCATTCACGCACTCTCACACACAGAGCGCATTATCCACCAATCGGAAGATCAGCAGTTAGATCGCCAGCCCCTCCAGTCCGCATGTCAAAGTATCCTTGGACAAGATACTGAACCCCAGATTTCTCCCGATGGCGGTTCCATCTGTGTTAGTGTGTTAAAAACTGAGTAGCAGGT